>NC_068914.1:65234368-65859368 GCF_023091745.1 Budorcas taxicolor | reverse complement strand
ATGTACACAGTGTGTGGGTTTTCCCTGAAGATTAATGTAGGAACCTATCTGTAATTAAAGTAGTGACTGTGGGAGAGGTAGTACCCATAATCATATTTACCTCATTTTAAAATGTAGTTGATTTTTGAGTGAGTGATAGTCACTCAGCTGTGTCTGAATCTGCGACCCCATGGACTATAGCCTGCCAGGCTCCTCTTTCCATGGAATTCTCCAGGCAAGAATACTGGAGTGGGTTGCCATTTCCTTCTGCAAGTTGATCTTTAATCCAGTATAACACCGAATATTTAGTCTAAGTTCTTTCTACATCAGGAGAATTCTGTAAAGTCATATACCCCAAATACAGTGCCTGATATGTAACAGGAACATAGAAAATAAGGCAAATTAGGGAGTAAAATAATATATTAATCTTTTTTTATTGATGTGAAATGAAGAGATTGGATATCTAATTTTTTAGAACAGTTTTGTATTTACAAAAACATTGAACAGATGGTGCAGAGATTTTCATGTAACACTCTCCCATCCCCTGCGCACATTTCCTATTTTATTAATATCTTGCATTAGCATGGTACATTTGTTATGATAAATGAAGCAATATTAATACATTATTATTAACTATAGTCCATCATTTATATTAAAGTTCACCACTAGCAATGTATGGTGCTATAGATTTTGGCAAATACATAATGTCATGTAGGGCTTCCCTGTTGGGTCAGATAGTAAAGAATCTGCCTGCAATGAAGGAGACCCACATTCAATCTGTAGGTCAGGAAGGTCCCCTGGAGAAGGGAATGGCAACTCTAGTATTCCTGCCTGGAAATAGCCTGGTGGGCTACAATCCATGGGGTCGCAAAGAGTCACACATGACTGAGTGACTTAACACTAACACATAATGTCATATATTTACCATCACAATATCATACAAGATGAGTTTACATGCCCTAATAATCCCACTTGCCTCACCTCTTAACCCCTATTCACTCCCTCTATACCCCTGACAACCACAGATCTTTTCACTGTCTCCACAGTTTTCCCTTTTGCAGACTGTCATATGGTTGGAATCACACAATATGTAGACTAAGAGTCCCCAATCTCTAGGATCAAATACCTGACAATCCTAGGTGGAACTGATGTAATAACAGAAATAACATGCACAATAAAGGTAATGTACTTGAATTATCACAAAACTACCCCCTCACCTTGTCCATGAAAAGATCACCTTCCATGAAACCAGTCCCTGATGCCAAAAAAAGTTAGGAACCACTAATGTAGACTTTTAAGAGTGTCTTCTATCATTTAGCAACATGTATTCAAATTTTTACAAGTTACTTTATCGTTTGATAGCTCATTTAAAAAATTATTTTAATAATGCTTCATTGTATGGATATAGCACTGTATATTCATTCACCTTTGAAGGACATGTTGATTCCTTCCAGTTTTGGGTGATTATAAATAAAACTGCTGTGAACAGAGTGTTCCCAACTCCTTCCTTCCATCCTTTACAATATTGTTGTCATTTATTTTATTTGTCCATATGCTATAATCACCTAAAACATTATTGCTATGATTATTAAACAAACTATTATCTATTAAATTAAGAATAAGATAAATAAAGTATTTAATTTCATCTTTATTTGCCCCTTCCCTTATGCTCTTCCTTTCTTTATTTAGGTCCAAGTTTCTGACCTATATCATTCTTCCCTTTAGACTTCTTTTAACATTTCTTGCAAGGCAGACCTACTGGCAACAGATTTCCTCAGTATATGTTTGTCTAAGAGTCTTTATTTCTCTTTCACTTTTGAAAGATAGGTTGCATGTGTGTGTGCTAAGTCGTTTCAGTCATGTCTGACTTATGACACTATGGACTGCAGCCCACCAGACTCCTCTATCCATGGGATTCTCCAGGCAAGAATACTAGAGTGGGTTGCCAAGCTGTCTTCTAGGGAGTCTTCCCAATTCAGGGATCAAACCTGCATCTCATGTCTTCTGCACTGGCAGGCGGGTTCTTTACCACTAGTGTCACCTGGGAAGCCTGAAAGATAGGTTAAACAAAGACATAACTCAAGAATTTAGGGTTGGTTTTTTTTTCCCCCAACACTTTGAATCTTTCACTCCACTCTCTTCTTGCTTGCATCCAATGTAATTCTTATCCTTACTCCTCAAGAGATGGCTTCCTCTACTGTTTAATAATTTTTTCTAGATTTCCTCTTTGTCTTTGGTTTTCTGGTGTTTAACTCTAATATGCTTAGGTGTAGATTTCTTGGTATTTATTTTCTGCTTGTTGTTCTCTAAGCTTCCTGAATCTGTAGTTTGGTGTCTATAAATAACTTTAGAAAATTCAATTATTAGTATTTCAAATATTTCTGCTGCTCCTTCCCGTCATTTTTGTTCTTCTCATGTTTTTTATTATACATATTTTACACCTTTTTAAATTCTCCCACATGCCTTGGTTATTCTGTTTTTTTGATTTTTAAAAAAAACTCTTTGCATTTCACTTTTGGCAGTTTCTATTGGCATATCTTGAGAGCCATGAAATTAAAAGACACTTACTCCTTGGAAGAAAAGTTATGACCAACCTAGATAGCATATTCAAAAGCAGAGACATTGCTTTGCCGACTAAGGTCCGTCTAGTCAAGGCTATGGTTCTTCCTGTGGTCATGTATGGATGTGAGAGTTGGTCTGTGAAGAAGGCTGAGCACAGAAGAATTGATGCTTTTGAACAGTGGTGTTGGAAAAGACTCTTGAGAGCCCCTTGGACTGGAAGGAGATCCAACCAGTCCATTCTGAAGGAGATCAGCCCTGGGATTTCTTTGGAAGGAATGATGCTAAAGCTGAAACTCCAGTACTTTGGCCACCTCATGTGAAGAGTTGACTCATTGGAAAAGACTCTGATGCTGGGAGGGATTGGGGGCAGGAGGAGAAAGGGACGACCGAGGATGAGATGGCTAGATGGCATCACGGACTCGATGGACGTGAGTCTGAGTGAACTCCGGGAGTTGGTGATGGACAGGGAGGCCTGGAGTGCTGCGATTCATGGGGTCGCAAAGAGTCGGACACGACTGAGCGACTGAACTGAACTGACAGTCACCAATTCTTTCCTTTGCCGTGTTTAGTCTACTTATGAGACCATCAGAAGAATTCTTCATTGTCTATTATAGTATCTGTGACTTCTATATTTTCCTTTTGGGAATTCCCTGTTAGTTCAGTGCTTTAACTGCTGGGACCCTAAAGTTTGATCCCTGGTTCAGATCTAAGATTCCCTAAGCCATGCAGTGTGGTGGAAAAAAAAAATTTGCTTGATATTCTTTCTTGGGAGTTTCTGTCCCTCCATTTATATCACCCATCTGTTCTTGAAAGTTGCGTATGCTTTCCAATGAAGTCTTTAAAATACTAAACGTAATAGTTTTAAATTCTCTGATAATTTCAAAATTCATGTCATATCTGAGTTGTGTCATTTTTTCTCTTTATCCCAAAACTTGTTTTGTTTTGTCTCTTCAGATTGTTTCTTTGTTTTTTTTAAATCTTTTAGAATACCTTGTAATTTTTTGTTGAAAGCTGGACATGATGTATTGAGTAATAGTCATTGAAGTAATTAAGCTTTTACTGTGATGTTTTATGTTAATCTGGCTAGGAGTTGGGTTGTGTTCAGTGTTTGCCATAACTGTAATTGCCAGAAGCTTAGATTTTCTCTAGTTTCCTTGTCAGACTTCTTTCTTCCTGTTGCTTTTGGGTTTCCCTAGGGACTCCTTCTTAGATAGAATCTGTGATTCTCATTTATAATCTGTGACTCATGATCTTTTAATATTGAAGCCCTGTTGAAGTGGCTGTAAGATGTTGGGAAAGGTAAGAACTCTATATTCTTATAATAAATCTCAGATTTTTAATAGACCTTAATCCCTGAAATGTGACTTTCAAAACATTCCTTAGCCCCTATTTTCTCATTGTTTATGACAGACAAGTCTAGCAGGGGCTGGAATTGTCCGATTGTTCTTTGCTCAAGTAAGATAGGGTAGGGTAGCTCCCCATGGAGGACATTGTTAAGTTTTCTTTGGGCATACTTTTAAATATTCACTAAAATCTGTGGAAGAGTGGCAGAGTTAAGAAAATATACAGAAAATATTGAAATAATAAAAAACTGATTAGAGCAAAAACTGATGGTGATGGAACAAAGCAAAATGAGTTTTAATATAGCATAATTATTATTCCAGAAAATGATTACAAGGAATTAAACAGATTCAAAGGTACATTAGAAGAGATTTGTCCTGAAATTAAGAATACTAATTAACCTACAAGTAAAAAATGAAACTTTTTCTTTTGTAAAGATTGACAAAACTGTAAAGGTCAAGCCATATTTTGTGATGTTCCAAGATTTGAAGTCTAGAAAACATCTTGAGTGTCCAGAGAGGAAAAGTAAGTAACCTAAACAGTGGAAAATAACTAGGCTGGCTTCAGACTTTTCCACTGCAACTTTTAGTGCCAGAACACAATGAAGCAATGTCTCAATATTCTAAGAAAAATGTGACCTAGGAGTATTCTACCAATTTGTCCTTAGAGTAAAATGTTCACAGATATCAAAAAAAAAAAAAAGAAAAAAAGAAAAAGAAGGAAGTACTCAGGGAACATAGCACATATGAGAAAGAAGTGAATATACTTTAAAAAGAGTTCTAGCAAAAGCGTACATTCAAAACTGAAGCAGATGTGAATAAAAAAGAATGAGTCATTCATATTAAATACTATTGTGCATATATCTAAAGTCAAACACAAGACATATAATTGTATAATGTGACAAATAAATGGTATGGATCCACATTCTTATATTATAGTTTTAACTCTGACAAGTCTTAGGTCTATAACCTTGGGCAAATTAATGATACAAACTATTTCATGAGGTCATTTTGAAAATTAAATGTGCTATAATCTGCAAATAAAAGTGCAGGAGACATTAGACTATGTTGGCTAAAATAAGCAAACATGTATTCGGACAATAAGAAAAATTGCCAATCTCTGATAAGTAAAATATAACAAAATTAGAAAGTGAAAAGAAGTGCAAATATAAATGAGTACATAAAAGTTAGAAATATTTTTAAAAGATTTAACTCGGTAATTTCATAATTTTTAATATTTAAGTGAATACTTTTGAATTTTTTGGATAAAATGTCTATTAAACTTTTACCAATTCCTTATATAAATAATATATCATATTATTATACCTTATAATATTATCTATACTTATCTTTTTCATCCTTTTTTATCTCTAAATAATCAGAGATAATAACATTTTGTGTGGTAAGCATGTGGATGATTAGCGGGTCTTTTCCTCAAAACTTATAGTTCCTGAATTTTCATAATGATGAGTATGTATAATTTCTACCAAGATAATAAGCTTTTTAAAAAATGCAACATAAAAAAGACAAGTAAAGGGTAATAATTCAGGATTATTAAGGTAATTATTCAAGAATTAACAGTATATAAAATTGTTATTTTAAGTTTTACTGATTAAGCATGAGTAATGCCAAAATGACCTGGAAAACAGAATATATACATATGCTCTACATGAAGCAGAGATTTAACGATACTACCATAACATTTTGGTTTTCAATGATTTAGATATATCTTACATCTAATTCACTAGAAGACAGATAAGAATCAGAAATTGAACAAAAGAAGCAGCCAAAATAGTTTTTAGAAAGTCCATGCACAAAAGTTCAAAGACTTTGTGATGCATGATAAATTCACTCTTCTTTCACTAGTTTTTGCTGGGAACGACCATTCACTCTCTTTTCAGTCTGTTACAAGATCAAGGAGAATGCATTTGGCCACAGGTCTAAGTCAACAAATATTTACTGAATGCCTAATATGTGTAATGGCCCAGAAGTACAGCAATAAACAAAACTGATAAACCATGTTTTGTGGAGATAGCATTCTGGTGGAGAAAATAAGTCAACTAATAATTTATGCATTTATGTCATATAGTTATGAGTGTTATGAAGAAGTTCATTCACTTTTAGATTGAGTGCTCAGGGAAGGAGAAACTGAGGAGGTAACATTAAGCAGAGTCCCAAATGGGGTAAGGATTCAACCAAATAGACACTATATTCTCCCAACCCCATTGTTATCTCTTTCCTTGTTTGTCTTCTGAGTGGTGAGCCTATGATTTGATCAGAATCAATAGTACAAAAGAAAATATTTTCTTGGGTTATGAGAACAAAGAATTCTCATCTTCTTCTCTGTTTTTAACCTAAAATGATATAAGGTATGGAGCAGATGTAGCTACCACCTCTATGTGGAAGATCACTAGTTATGGTATCAACAAAAAGAAAGCTCTCTGGAAAAAGAGAAACTTGTAAGTTGGGTCAAGTTACAAGTAACTTTTCAGTTTATTGGGCCAATGAACTACCTGTTTCCTAAGTCAGTTTGATTTTTATACTTCTATCCAGGAATCCTAAGTGGTATGGAAGCTCTCTTAGATTCTCATCAAAACCCTATGCTATATATCTTTGTATGTGACACAATAAAGTCATAACAAACAAATGTAAAACCTTGCTGCTGCTGCTGCTGCTGCTGCTAAGTTGCTTCTGTTGTGTCTGACTCTGAGACCCCATAGACGGCAGCCCACCAGGCTCCCCCGTCCACATGAGGCCAATGGACAACAGCTTGGAAAGTGTCGCTGGACAGATTAGCAGTTGCTAGAACAGAAAATGTAGTTAAAAAAAAAAAAGAAGAGAATGAATTTGGTATGTTACCCAAGAACCAGTTATTATAAGTGGAAGTAATCCAACTAGCCCAAGCAAATCATTGTAATTTTGTTAAGTGATTATTTATTACTTTGAATTACTATGCATTTGATTCATACAATCATTAATTGACTGATTCACATAAGAAACACTGGGCACAAATTGTGGGCCAAGAACTATGTTAGACATTAAGGATACTACTGTGACTATGACTAGTAAAGTTTATGCCTCGTGAAGCTAGTTTTCACCTAAGAGAGATGTATATAAGAAAAGAAAAACTATAACAGCAGGTTGTAACAGGTGCCATGAAAATCAGCACTTGGAGGAAACAATGACTGGGTGTGACTTGAGAACAGAAAGGTCATTCATATGCCTGCAGTAGAGAGGCGGAGGGAGAGGAGCTTGATCTAGGCATGGAGAAGGAGGGGGCCTCCAGCTGACGGGGAACTTTCTGGGACATGGGTCAGGAGTTTAGATTTTGTTCAAAGAGAAATATAAAGCTACTGAACGCTTCCAGTGAAAAAGATGTGGAGTTTTATGTAATTATAGTTTAAATGACTCTTGCTGGTGTTTGGAGAATAAATGATAGAAGCACAAAACAGGAAGCAAGGAGACCCAGCAGCATGCTTTTTTGGTAGTTCAGGTGAGAGGAGATAGTGGAATGAAATATATTTTAAGTAGAACTGATTTCTTCGATGGATTGGATGGGACACAGTAAAGAATTTGAAGGAATCTACAATAATTGTAAGGCTCTGAGCTGGAGCCAACTATAGAGATGTGATTATCATTTAATAAAGTGTAGAGTAAAGGAACAGAGTTTGCAGTGGGTCCTAAGGCCATTATTTTGCGTATAGTATGATTAGACACCCAAGTGAAGATGTCAAGTTCTAAGTAGTCAATGACATGAAAGAAAAGAAATGGCAGCTCAAATTGAACTATGCAGATTGGAGAGGCAGCAGTGGGAGATTTAAACATAAGGTGGTGGTTCAAAGTTGTGGTTAAAAACTTGGGCTTTGCTGCCAGATGGCTTCAGCTTTGATTCTGGCTCTGCCTCTTACTAGCTAAAGTCATTTAATCTTCCTAAACCTTAGTTGCTTCTCCAGTAAGTGAGGATAATAAACAATGCCAGGCCCATAGTAAGCATTCAAAGTGGTAGTTATTCTTAAAATTTTGTTTTTGTTGTAATTTTAGAGTGGAAACAGATGAGGTCACCCAAAGACTAAAAGCTAAGGTACTCCAACATTTACAGGCCTACTAGGGAAAGAGAAAGTTGAAAAAGGAATTGAGAAGGCATAGCCAATGAGATATGGAAACCAAGGAGGGCTGCTAGGACAGCAATTGGGACAAAGCCAGAGAACTATCCATCACTTCAGTTCATTTCAGTTCAGTTCAGTCACTCGGTCGTGTCCGACTCTTTGCGACCCCATGAATCGCAGCACGCCAGGCCTCCCTGTCCATCACCAACTCCTGGAGTTCACTCAGACTCACGTCCATCGAGTCAGGGATGCCATCCAGCCATCTCATCCTCTGTCGTCCCCTTCTCCTCCTGCCCCCAATCCCTCCCAGCATCAAAGTCTTTTCCAGTGAGTCAACTCTTCGCATGAGGTGGCCAAAGTACTGGAGTTTCAGCTTTAGCATCATTCCTTGCAAAGAAATCCCAGGGTTGATCTCCTTCAGAATGGACTGGTTGGATCTCCTTGCAGTCCAAGGGACTCTCAAGAGTCTTCTGCAACACCACAGTTCAAAAGCATCAATTCTTTGGTGCTCAGCTTTCTTCACAGTCCAACTCTCACATCCATACATGACTACTGGAAAAACCATAGCCTTGACTAGACGGACCTTAGTTGGCAAAGTAATATCTCTGCTTTTGAATATGCTACCTAAGTTGGTCATAACTTTTCTTCCAAGGAGTAAGCATCTTTTAATTTCATGGCTGCAGTCACCATCAGCAGTGATTTTGAAGCCCAAAGAAATAAAGTCTGACACTGTTTCCACTGTTTCCCCATCTATTTTCCATGAAGTGATAGGACCAGATGCCATGATCTTCGTTTTCTGAATGTTGAGCTTTAAGCCAACTTTTTCACTCTCCTCTTTCACTTTCATCAAGAGGCTTTTTAGTTGCTCTTCACTTTCTGCCATAAGGGTGGTGTCATCTGCATATCTGAGGTTGATATTTCTCCCGGCAATCTTGATTCCAGCTTGTGTTTCTTCCAGCCCAGCATTTCTCACGATGTACTCTGCATATAAGTTAGATAAGCAGGGTGACAATATACAGCCTTGACACACTCCTTTTCCTATTGAGAACCAGTCTGTTCCATGTCCAGTTCTAACTGTTGCTTCCTGACCTGCATACAGATTTCTCAAGAGTCAGGTCAGGTGTTCTGGTATTCCCATCTCTCTGAGAATTGTCCACAGTTTATTGTGATCCACACAGTCAAAGGCTTTGGCATAGGCAATAAAGCAGAAATAGATGTTTTTCTGGAACTCTCTTGCTTTTTCCATGATGCAGCAGATGTTGGCAATTTGATTTCTGGTTCCTCTGCCTTTTCTAAAACCACCTTGAACATCAGGAAGTTCACGGTTCACGTATTGCTGAAGCCTGGCTTGGAGAATTTTGAGCATTACTTTACTAGCATGTGAAATGAGTGCAATTGTGCGGTAGTTTGAGCATTCTTTGGCATTGCCTTTCTTTGGGATTGGAATGAAAACTGACCTTTTCCAGTCCTGTGGCCACTGCTGAGTTGTCCAAATTTGCTGGCATATTGAGTGCAGCACTTTCACAGCATCATCTTTCAGGATTTGAAACAGCTCAACTGGAATGCCATCACCTCCACTAGCTTTGACAGGACCCCAAAGTGCAGTAGAATGGAGAGCGGATGAGAAAAGAGCAAGAAGAAACAGTAAATGCATGCCATTAGTTTGAGAATTTTTTTTTTCTGTAAAGGGGATAAAGAAATGGAATAATAGTAGGATGAAAATGTGGAATCTAAGAGCCATTACTTTTAACGATGAGACATATCATCTGAAGTCATAACTGTAGAATTTATAGGATGACTCAAGTCTGTAGATAAACATTTTTGGATCCTGGGGTGTTTTAAAATAATTTGATTTTGAATTTTATTTTAGAAGTGGCATATGCTCTGATAGTTACTACAGTACCCATGGTATTTTGTACTTTCACTCAGTATAGAATATCTGCTTGACTATGCACAGGCTGTGTGTGTTTCTACATACAGTAATAGAGAGGGGAGCTAGTGGAGCAAGAGGGGAAAATTAAAGAAGCATAGACCCACTCCAGTACTCTTGCCTGGCAAATCCCATGGACAGAGGAGGCTGGTAAGCTGCAGTCCATGGCGTCGCTAGGAGTCAGACACGACTGAGCAACTTCACTTTCACACATTGGAGAAGGAAATGGCAACCCTTCCAGTGTTCTTGCTTGGAGAATCCCAGGGACGGGGGAGCCTGGTGGGCTGCCGTCTATGGGGTCGCACAGAGTCGGACACGACTGAAGTGACTTAGCAGCAGCAGCAGAAGCAGACCTTGAGCAGAGAAACGGAATTAGATCCTGTTTGGGTAATTTACTTTACTTCTTCCACTGTCACAGAAGGCAAAACAAAAACACACATAAGTGCAGGTGGGTTTTATAATGAGTTAATTGAACATTTCTGTAATGACTTTCACTATTACTCTGCTGATGTTTGTGAGGAGAAACAGAATATAGGATGCATTTAAGGACAACGGAAATGTAATGTAGTCATCTTAGAGTACTGGGAAGGGAATCAAATCAGAAAAATGGTAGATCTGCTGGCTAGGGTTGAAGCTTATTTTTAAGAATTTAAAGTGACGCCAATTGCTGTAGGTGATTTTCATTAGTAATATACAGCTGCTCAGATGCAAGAGAGAAGAGGGTTGGGAGTTGTGTTTAACCAAAATTTAAGTTTTCATAAATGAGCATGATGAAAGAAAAAAAAGAAAGAGAGCAGAAAGTGCTTGAAAGGGAGTAATTATGATAATGGTCCCTCAAATCTAAAAGCTAAGGAGGAATTTGAAGATAGAAAATTTAATAAATAGTGAAAAAGAGACAGAGTCTGTGGAATGATGTTCTCCTGAGGCAAAGGGAAAAATAACAATATCTCAGTAATAGGATTATGTCATGTCTAGTGATGACAAGCTGGGGTTATGACAATAATAGGGGATAACTTCACGTGAGACGATAAGGCAACTCCAAGGCCACCGTGGTACGTGGATTATGCACATAGAACCATGTCATTGCACATGATCACAGGGTATCAGTAGAGAGTATGAGGGACCCAGGAGTCAAAGTCATAGACAAGGAGAGGCTTGCCTAGGAGGTCCAGCAGTTGATAACAGGAAGAGGTCGCAGATAATTAAACCAAGGGTCATGAGTTTCAGAATGGATGAAGTTATTTTTTTAAGAGTAAAGAGAAGAATCATTTGGAAGAGAAGATGTAGAACAGGGAACATCCCTCCATCTTTGCATCACGTGAGTAAAGAAGAAGCACAGCTTTAAGGACTACAGGGGGAAATGTTTCTCGGGAGACAGCCAGAATTTTAAGATTAAGAAAAACAGGGGGGGATTTTTCAAAAGAAACTGAGGACAAAGGAGAATTTTTGGATCGGAGATCAGGCTTGAAAGAATACAGGAAGAGGAGACTGGCTAGGACTAGGGAACACAGGTAGCGCATTGTATTAATACGAGTGTATGGTGATGCTAGAAGACGTACAAGAGCTGTGAGTGTCTGATGATGACCAGGTATTTGAGGCAACAAGGGGATTCTTCAGAGCTAATCACATGGACAGTGGTTTTTCTCCTTATAATCAGTGGAGTGGGACATCTATACCCTCCTGCTGAGTCTTACTGATGTGGTCTTTGGGAGCTGATAACAAGGGCAGAGAGTTGTGGGCTGCCCTTGGAGTGACTGCTCTGCTCTGCTCACCACTGCTACAGAAGAGAGAGAAGGGACTCATTAGTACAAGACCATTCTGTTTAAAAATTAATTCTGTCTCAGCAAGAAGGATGGTATTTAATTAACTGTGTAGGGAGTTATAGCCAAAAGGATTTGTATTGATAAAATGTTTGGGGACTTAAAAGGGATAAAGCCATAAGGCCTCAATTACTAGATAATACAAGTAGTCATAATAACTGATCTCCTGAGCATATCTGATGACCAAGTTCAGGCTCTATTAAGAAAATTATCATGAAACTAGAAGATATTTACCAGGGATATGAAAGGCTGGAACTGGTAATTAATCCTGCCTCATTGTTCAGTGGAGATTAGATCCTCAGGAGGCTGTTACAAATTTGAGCTCCCAGAGTTCAAAACAGTTTTGAAATATTGGAGAGGGTCCAGGTAAGAATAAGAGAAAGTACTTTAAGAATTGTCCCTTAAAAAAAAATAAATGTTGGAGTACAGTTGATTTACAAAGCTGTGTTAGTTTCAGGTGTACAGCAAAATGGCTGAGTTATACATATACATATATTCACCCTGTTTTAGATTATTTTCCCAGATAGGTTATCACAGGGTGTAGAGTTGCCTGTGCCATACAGTAGGTTCCTATTCATTATCTATTTTATTTATAGCAGTGTGTATATGGCAATCCCAATCTATCAATTTATCCCTCTTCCCATTACCCCCAATAACCATAAGCTTGTTTTCTACATCTGTGACTCTACTTCTGTTTTACAAATAAGTTCACATGTACCCTTTTTTTAGATTCCACATATAAGCGATATCATATGATATTTGTCTGTGTCTGACTTCACTCAGTATGACAATTTCCATTTTTACAAGGAAAGAGAACTTGGAAGAAGACTCAGAAATGATTATTTTTGCTTTCCATTCTATATTAAGACTAGTAATTGTCAACATAATATTAATTCTATATATAGTTCTATATATAACACAAGTAATTTGGCTATGAAATCATCATGAAAAAACTGCATTCGTGGAGAGTGTCCTGAGGCCTATGGAAGACATCACTGAAATATCAATAACTTAAAGCAGCAGTTCCCAACCTTTTTGGCATCAAGGATTGGTTTTGTGGAAGACAATTTTTCCATGGGAAGAGTAGGGGACATTTCAGGCAGTAATGCTAGTGATGGGGAGCAGATGAAGCTTTGCTCTCTTGACTGCTGCTCACCTCCTGCTGTGTAAGTTTCTAACAGGTAAGTTTCTAACAGGTGTGGCCCTGGGGCTGGGGATTCCTGGTTTAAAGGACAGAAATGCCTCTTTCCAGAAATGCTCTGAAAATAGCCTCTAGATGATGCGGTGAGACTGAAAGTGTGCACGGCTGCCAGGAGAAAACCACTGCCTCCAAGATGGCCTCACTGCTGTTTCAGAGGTCTGTGTAGATTTCATACATTTTATTACTGCTTCAATTACCAATAAAGCTGACCCTGAGAAAAATAATTCACACTGAGAACAAATTATTTGTAACCAGGTACAGATGATGGGGATAATGACCGAGAGTGCCCTGAAGAGATGGGCAAAGCAGTTTGAAGGACGAAATGTTGGAGGCAACCAGAAAGGGGAATGAGTGTTCTGAAGACAGACCATCTCCTCCTTCGATTTGTCCAGGACCAAACCTGCTTTCAAAATCCAGGGAAGCTGTTCACCTCTGGTCATGAAGGAAAGATTCCTGATGTACAGGTGAGAGCCAGATGCCTAGATTTACACAAGACATACCAGAACACCAGATGGAAGTTTTAGTTTTCTCTAGAACTTTTGCAGTGTGAGTAAAAGCGAAGAAGAGAAATTTAATACAAATATATTTTCTCTATATTCCTGTAATAAAACTCAGCTTCACAAAACATGTCAGGTACCAAAAGCCTAAAATAAATCTTGTATTCTGGGGCAAAAAAGTTTTTAATGTAATTTGATTTTGGGGGCTCTGATAGATAGATGAAAGAGAAGAAATGGAGCCTTCTTTTCAAAACACTTATATCATATTTATGCATTATTTCTGGGCATAATTTTTTAAAAAGATAATCATGCAAGAGGTTATTGTTTGCTCTCAAAGCATTCCAAGCAATCAAAATAATTTGTTTTCTTTTGTTTCTTTTCCTTACCCAACATTATATAGGTAAGGTTTTTGCAACATTTACTAAATTTCAGTTAATGTCAATGAAAATTGAAAAAGAAAAACAATTCAAGATATGCAAGGTTTGGTAAAATTCTTTCTTCTTAGAACATTTCTGAAATATCTGTTTATAGTATCACTGTGTACATTAATGTCTTCCCTTAACTGGTGAATGTGTTGTAGATGAGATATGTTAAAACAAACTTTTTCCATTTAAAATTTTTAAGGTGACACATTTGTAATCAGAATTCCTTTAACATAATTTCAGGAGCTTTATGTACTATGTAATTTGGCTTCTGCTGCTTAATTTGAGTGATTATAAAATAATTTGGGTTTTTTAAAGACTGAGAAGCATTTCTCAAGGTGAGCTTTTCCAAACAGAAAACTGAGTGTTATAAATTCCACCTCCCACAGACCAGAATTCACAACCATTGGTCAGGGGCAAATACCACTGGGACGGCATCCTCAGTCCCTGCATGCCATTTCAACAAGTCGGAGCCAAAGGTAAGTTTTTACACTTGCCTTCTTCTTGGGTTATAGACTTTTTTTCCTACTATAACAACCTTTGAAAAAAAATAATTCACCTTGCTTTAGTATTTCATGGTGAACTTCAATGGATTGGGTTTAGTTTACTCCTTTTATATTTATATTATTCTTGGAAAATCCAAAATTCTGAATTAGCTTAGGAATTCAAAACATACAGCAAAAGAGTTTATCTTAACAGCCATCACAGATGCCAATAAAATTATAGTTGTTTCCAATATATTCCTTAAATCAGGTGCCCTGATACAGAACATGTTCTTTGCTAGTATTGACAGGCACTATTGGTTGTTATTGATTGAAATATTATGCAAAAGAAGAAAATTATAAGAATCAGATGTTTAAAATGTATTGATGATCATATCAGAGTTCTGCAATTAGAATGCCTTTTTAAGCTATATATTTTAAAGCTTTATATAAGTATATGTTGTTAAAATATCATTAGATGGCATATAGTAGACAATAAGTTCAAAGTTTCAACAAGCCACTACGTTAAACACTAATGTAAGTATTTGAAGGAAGAGATATGCTTTTTATCTACACATGGATATGTGTTCTTCATATTTCTAAGGTTCCCAGACTGCCTTATTGGTGATAGCTTTAGCAAATATGTCAAATGCAAGTAAATTCTAATATGCAGATCTTTACAGTGTGAAGTGAGAAAAAATAAGCAAGTGCATAATTTTTTGGAACAATGAAACTCACCGGAATTGTACAAGGAAAATATATACTTCTTAGATTAGTGTTGGCCATTGTTACTGCTTCCCACCTGAATATGGAGATTGGTTCTTGAGAGATTTGCAAATCACACTGTTTTATTAAGCAGGACTTTGTTGGTGATTGCATAATACAGTTTCAAATCTGAGATTGTGCAAAACCTTCTGCAAAGGCAAGTAAAATAGAGGTTTAGTTTATCCTATGTGAATAAAATTTATTTGAAAAAACCATAGGAGGGGATGAAAAGGAGCTCCTTGTACTACTTTTTATTCTCAGAGGAATTTCATATACTTCTGCCTAAACCTGCTTCATAAAGACTTTCTTTCAAGTAACTGAAGGTCAGTTGGTCTGCCAGTGCATTCAAGTTTAAAGGTAATATTTACCATGAATTCCTTTTTATATGTCTGCATAGGTACAAAAACCATATGTACTGTTCATAAATAAATCCAAGAAGTGTATCTGAAATACAAAACCTTTAAAATTAGACATGCTTGATAAAAAGTTTTACAAATACTTTGTTCCTCAATAAAGGGTCATGAGGTAACACTTTTGATAGGTTTAATTTAAACATTTAAAATTATGCTAAGAGATTTTTTCTAAACTACACTGTATTCAAAGGAGTATACACAGAATGAAAATAATTGAAATTATAAGATATTGACTGATTCTCCCAAATGCATGATGTTATCATGGAAAATAAGAATTATATTAATTAAAGAATTACAAAAGATTGCTCTAATCTTGTGTGTGCAAATGCTCCTCTAAGGAAATCTTGCTAAACGGTGACTTTTAAACATGTATTCCCATTGATTCTGAATCTAAATTTTAAATAGCCATTAAGAATTGAAATAAAATACCAAGGACTAAAGGAAAAATGGTTTTTCTTATCTCCTCCATTTAGTTAAGAACAAATTTTGAAAATATTGCATGAAATATTAATTTTATGTATGTACATATTAAATTATTTTATGTATTAATGATACCCAGAGGCAACAAAGAAGGAAAAAAAACAGCCTTTATTATTTTGTCTGGAAAAAGCCTTGGGCTTAAATGAACAAGAAACAGTCTTAGTTGTATTACTAGCCAACTCTGTCTTGGTTTCCTCATTTTTAAAATGGTATGACAGTGTAGTAATTATCATCATCCTCAGCTCTGCATCCCAGAGCGGATGAAATAACTTCATGCTTAGTAAGTGGTGAAACTTAGATAATGTGAAGGCTTTCGTGAATAAAGTGAAATTTGCTCAGTCGTGTCCAACTGTTTGCGAATCCCATGGATCGTATAGTCCATGCATTCTCCAGGCCAGAATACTGGAGTGGGTGGCTGTTCCCTTCTCCAGGTGATCTTCCCAACTCAGGGATCGAACCCAGGTCTCCCACATTGCATGTGGCTTCTTTACCGTCTGAGCCACCTAAGTTTATCACAGTCTTTCTGCATCTCTTTTTCTCCACGTTTCTTTGTAAAATAAAATCAGTTTATTATCATTACAATATCTACTGCAAAAATGTGGGTAGGTTTGTGAATTAATTTGAATACCTGGCAGCAGTAGTCCTCAGAATCCACACAGTTACACATGTTATGTTATAAATTATCCATTGAAAGAAAACTACCAGCCTGAGTTTCTCAGTATTGGCAGTGATATATCATTCCTATTTAGTGCAAACTATTCATAAGTTATTAGCAATTAAATATTTATGTGTTCCAATGTTTTATGATTAGGAAAGTTTGAAAAATGAAAGTATTAGCAAGACTCATCGTGGGACTTGTCCTCTTGGATGCTGCTGTGACTGCCCCAACTCTAGAATCCATCAACTACGACTCAGAGACATACGATGCCACCTTAGAAGACCTGGACCATCTGTACAACTATGAGAACATTCCAGTGGGGCGAGCTGAGGTAACCGATTTCTCCAACTCTTGAGATTTTTTAAGCGTTATATAAGGGATTATTGGGGTTTCTTCTCTTCAAATAGATTTTTGTTTACTTAGAAGTAGAGATGGTCCTGGCTTCCCAGGTGACTCAGTGGTACAAACTGCCTGCCAATGCAGGAGATGCAGGAGGTGCAGGAGACACGGGTTTGGTGCCTGGTTCCAGAAGATCCCCTGGAGGAGGAAATGGCAACCCACTCCAGTATCCTTGCCTGGAAAATCCCATGGACAGAGGAGCCTGGTGGGCTGCAGTTCATGGGGTCGCAAAGAGTTGGACACGGCTGAGTGACAGAGAGCATACACGGAGATGTTCCAACTTAATAATTTCATATTAACATTTTCTCCAGAACATGTTTGATGTGACGGAGGTTAACATTGGAAGACTCTTTTCTTTTTTATGCTTCATTTCATTGTCTTTATAGCTCCTCATAAAGTTGAAAAATAAGAGTTTCTATCAAGTTAGAAAGAGGCAATCAGTGAGAGTAAGGTGAATTCAAATAGTACACCTATAATGATAAAGAAGTTTGGGAAGTTTGAAGTGAAGAAATAAGGTGTGAGAGATTAAAATGTAATAGAAGAAAACTAAACGAATGCAAAAAAGGGACAATGGTTTGAAACTTTACTGTTTTCCAAGTGAAAATAAGCTTCCCTAAATGACTGATTACTCTCAGCAGTAATGTAGGCATTGGCAAGGTTACAGACCATTACCTAAATCTAATATGACATGTTCCTAATTAAATGGTAGGCTTTTTATATAACTAAAGGATACAGACTAATTTTTCTGAATCAGAAAACAAGCAGACCTTGAAATGTTGGAGTATAATGAACATACAACATTGACAAAAACTAATTAAGTACAAATAACCAAAAGGGAAATTACATCACCTTTACAGAATCAGAACATATTTGAGGCAGTCATTCAAGTGCAAATCTCCTTAGAATAACTTTTGATAACTACGGACATGAAATATTTAAACAAAAGCATGTATTTAAATTGTATGAGACTTAGAGACATCCTTTTTAAGAGAGTAAATGTTCTCATCTTTCTTTTTATTGCCTTATTAAATACGGTTACATTTTCACTGTACAATATTTTTATATCTTCTCACCCTACCCTATTCTTTTACTGTCTTTCTCTCGTTTGCCCTCTGTCTCCTTATCTTTCTCTTCTTTTTTTTTTTTTTAGTGAATTTTCAGGCTTGATAACAGACTTTTCTTCTGAACATTTGGTTATGACTCTTTAAATCTTTATTAATATTCACTGTTGATTCATTTCACTGTGTGCCTTCTATTATACAAAGGGGGCTTTCTGTAGAGAATTTATAGTTATTAATATCTATCTTGCTATAAATGTGATGTCTATATCTCTACTGCATCAATGCAGAGCATTAGAAGAAAGTTTGCAGCGCTTAACTCATCTGCCCTTCTCCTTTTTCCATCTTGCATATTTTTTTTTAAACCACAGTGCATATTTGCAGTTATCTACTAAAGTAAATATTTTAAACTTATTTGTCATTCTTCCAAAAAATATTTCATAGGATTGGTGAGTACCATAAGTGAGTTCTCTATTTTAAGTGGAGCTAAGGAATTTGGATTCAAGGGGCTATATATTCACTTCAGAAGAACAGATGCACAATAGAGAAAACACCTTTTGAGACTAAGCCTTCCTCATGGCTCAGACGATAAAAAAATCTGCCTGCAATGCAGGAGACCTGGGTTCGATCTCTGGGTTGAGATGATCCCCTGGAGAAGCAAATGGCTACCCACTTCAGTATTCTTGCTTGGAGAATTCCATGGACAGAGAAACCTGGTGGGCTATAGTCCATGGGGTCGCAGAAGTGAGTAACACTTTCACATTTTTTTAATTCCCTGGGAAAACTGTGAAGGAAGTGAAATTTATCTGCAGATTGCTTTTAAGTTATTCCTCACTGTCAGGATTTTTTTTTGTTGACCAAGAATCCCTACACATTCTCATGAAAGTCTAAAGTTCTTTCTACCATCAAGAAAATTAAGCTAATCAATATATCCACATAGAGATGATTTAGTAGACAACCTTTCCTCAGTGTTTGCTTATTCTAGAATAGAACCTTTCTGTAAGGTACTGAATAGGTGGCATTATATCCTTACATACTCTAGCCCTTACTTCAGGCAAACATTTCTAATTTTCATAATGGCCTACCCAAGCTCAGAAACCTAAACAGCAGAGGGTTCCAAAGAGTCACAGACAACACCTCGTACTTAATTAAAATACACAAATCATCACTGATTTAATAATTCTTTGTGGCGAAGTCATCATCAGAAAACTGGTTTTAGGTAGGTGATAGATATAGACATTGATAGATACAGATAGAAATATAGATATAAATGTGCTAATCAGTTCAGTTCAGTTGCTCAGTCATGTCTGACTCTGCAACCCCAGGGACTGTAGCACGCCAGGCTTCCCTGTCCATCACCAACTCCCAGAGCTTACTCAAACTCATGTCCATCATGTTGGTGATGCCATCCAACCATCTCATCCTTTGTCATCCCCTTCTCTTCCCACCTTCAGTTTTTCCCAGCATCAGGATCTTTTCAAATGAGTCAATTCTTCGCATCTGGTGGCCAAAGCACTGGAATTTCAGCTTTAGCGTCATTCCTTCCAATGAATATTCAGGACTGATTTCCTTTAGGATGGACTGGTTGGATCTCCTTGCAGTCCAAGAGACTCTCAAGAGTCTTCTCCAACATCACAGTTCAAAAACATCAGCTCTTTGGCACTCAGCTTTCTTTATAGTCCAGCTCTCACATCCATACACGACTTTTGGAAAAACCATAGCTTTGATTAAACAGACTTCTGTCGGTAACGTAATGTCTCTGCTTTTTAATACGCTGTCTAGGTTGGTCATAGGTTTTCTTCCAAGGAGCAAGTGTCTTTTAATTTCATGGCTGCAGTTACTATCTGCAGTGATTTTAGAGCCCCCCAAAATAAAGTCTGTCACTGTTTCCATTGTTTCCCAATCTATTTGCCATGAAGTGATGGGACTGGATGCCATGATCTTAGTTTTCTGATGTTGAGTTTTAAGCCAACTTTTTCACTCTCCTCTTTCACTTTCCTCAGGAGGCCCTTTAGTTCTTCTTTGCTTTCTACCATAAGGGTGGCAATCTTGATTCAAGCATGTGCTTCATCCAGGCCGGCATTTACATGATGTACTCTGCATATAAGTTAAATAAGCAGGGTGACAATACACAGCCTTGACGTACTCCTTTCCCTATTTGGAACCAGTCTGCTCTTCCATGTTCAGTTCTAACTGTTGCTTCTTGACCTGCATACAGATTTCTCAGGAGGCAGGTCAGATGGTCTGGTATTCCTATCTCTTTCAGAATTTTCCATAGTATGTTGTGATCCACAGTCAAAGGCTTTGGCATAGTCAATAAAGCAGAAGTCGACGTTTTCCTGAAACTCTCTTGCTTTTTCAATGACCCAACAGATGTTGGCAATTTGATCTCTGGTTCCTCTACCTCTTCTAAACCCAGCTTGAACACATGGAAATTCATGGTTCATGTACTGTTGAAACCTGGCTTGGAGAATTTTGAGCATTACTTTGCTAGCGTATGAGATGAGTGCAATTGTGTGGTAGTTTAAGCATTCTTTGGCATTGCCTTTCTTTGGGACTGGAATGAAAACTGACCTTTTCCAGTCCTGTGGTAACTGCTGAGTTGTCCAAATTTCCTGGCATATTGAGTGCAGCACTTTCACAGCATCATCTTATAGGATTTGAGATAGCTCAACTGGAATTCCATCACCTCCACTAGCTTTGTTCATAGATATGCTTCCTAAGGCCCACATGACTTCGCATTCCAGGATTTCTGGCTCTAGGTGAGTGATCACACCATACTGGTTATCTGGATCATGAAGATCTTTTTTGTATAGTTCTGCGTATTCTTGCCACCTCTTCTTAATATCTTCTGCTATGAAAGTATAACACACTTGAAAACATAAACTATATATAATTTTGAAAAGATATTTATGAAATTGGTCCAGTAGCAAAAATCAATCAACCAATCCACTCACCTATGGCAAAAATCCAAAAACAAACAAATCAATATGATAAAGTAAGGTGACATGAGGAACAAAATTCAGAAGAACTTTAGTTCAGATCTTTACAAATTATTACTATAAATTTCCTTATAAACACCAACCATATAATTCCCTATGGGAAAATATGAAATACAGCCAATAGTTCCAGTCATGTGAATGGATTCTAGAATCTGATTAACATGGCATGAATTTTTTGGATGCAGTCTTGGAAGTTTAGATTCTGGAAGGTCAAATAAACTTATATGTCTCATCCTTATAAATTAAAGGCAGTGTTTCCACATGTTCTTGATCTTATGGGATACTTTTTGTGTGAACACTGATAACACACCCATACAGGGTCTTGTTGATGAAAAAGTTCAGAGTAAATGATGCACATTGAGAATGAGGGGATTTGATTCTTCAGTGTTTTTTTTTTTTTTTTTTTTTTTTTGTCCTTGATGCCAAGAGTGTGGTTCTGCATAATTTAGCCTAGAATTTGTTTCATCTGCACAAAAGACAACTTGATATTCTAAAATTGTAAAATGACAGGATAACTGCTTTTAAATGCCAATTTTCTTTCTTATAAAGTCTAAGACTTGGCAATTTTTGCTAATATAGTTGATCCTTTGGTCTAAACTTGGTATGATTAATACTTAAGGCCTTTGATATATGTGGTAGGCAGAATTCTAAGATGTGCCCTAAGTGGCCCATTCCTGGAGGCATCCATGCTCTTTACAATTCTTAACATCATGAATATATTGGGATATCACTCCTGTAATAGGTTATGTTCTATGGCATACTTGAAATTTAAAAAGGGAGATTATCTTAGCCTGACCTAAACTCATGAGCCCTTTTAAGTCAGTGTCTTGAGGTTAGGGACAAAATTGGAGTCACGAGAGAAATTCAATGCAAGGGAAATGATTTGTTTCTGGCTTTAAAAACAGATGGGTGTTTGAAGCAGGAGGAATGCAGGAAGTCTCTAAATGCTGAGGAGAAGTTGATAGCCAGCAAGTATATGGGGGTAGAAGAAACCCATTTCTAAATATACAAGAAATTTCAGGTTCCACATGAGGTTACAGCCCTGGTCATCACCTCTGTTTTGCCCTTGTGAGACCTTAAGCAGAGAACCGGTCAGACAATTCTTGAACTTCTGATCCACAGAAACTATGAATTTAAAAATGAGTATAGTTTCATACTATGTGTGTGTGTGTGCTAAGTTACTTCAGTCCTGTCCAACTCTTTGCAGCCCCATGGACTGTAGCCTTCCAGGCTCCTCTGTCCATGGGGATTCTCTAGGCAAGAATACTGGAGTGGGCTGCCATCCCCTCCTCCAGGGGATCTTCCTGACCCAGATAGCAATTTTCAATGCAGCAACAGAAAACTAATGTAATATGTAGTGATTTAAACTGCTTTTCTGAAAGTCACATTTGAATTACTGTAAGATTGCAAGGCTTGCATTTACGAGTCCAATGATTTATTTAGTCAGTGAGCCAAACCACCCTTGATTCCCAGGGTTAGAATCTCAGTAGAGCTTTTTGAATTTCTACTGGTAGTAGTATATTCATTACCTCCTCAGTGGTTGGGAAGTATTTCTTTCAATGGTTTGAAAATTATATGCAGTTAATATTTCAGACTGATGACTTACGTGATTTCTGGAGCTCTAGAATGTCTGGGATCCACTGGACATGTGTTAGAAAAAGATTTTAGACCCAGCAATTCCATCATCTGGGCTTCCTGGTGGCTCAGCAGTAAGAATCTGCCTGCCAATGCATGAGATGCAAGTTCTATCCCTGGGTTGGGAAGATCCCCTGGAGAAGGAAAGGGCAACCCACTCCAGTATTTTTGTCTGTGATACCCCATGGGCAGAGGAGCCTGGTAGGTTACAGTTCATGGGGTCACAAATGAGTCAGACATGACTTAGCAAATAAACAACACCACCAAATTCCATCACAGTGCTTTAAATTATCCTGTGGATAAAATTGCTGATATGAAGTTGCTGCAGTTTTTACCTCTAGCTTTCATTTTACCATAATGATATATGAGTAGGAACTGGTTATAAGCCATAAGACTGAAATGCAGATATTTTCCTTCTTGATGGATAATAGCTTAATTCTGAGCACTTATTGCATGTCAGTACTATTCTAGGAATATCATATGTATTATCTCATTTATTTCTCCCAACCAAAGAAGTTCATTATTATTCCCATCGAATAGATAAGAATGTTGAGACAAAGAGCACTTCAGTAGCTTGACTAAGATTACAGTTATCCATAATATATAATCATAGTGATGTTCTCTTACCAGAATATTTCCAACAAACTAATAAAGATTATATTATCCTCCCTTCATTTTCTACCATTTTCTAATCGCCCTTTTAACTTGCACCAGTTTTGGTTGAACTTAATGCCAGGTGCATTTTATACTGCACTCTTAGAAAGAAAAACATTCTTCTATGGGTGAATATGGTGAACTAGAAATGAACTTTATAGACAACTGACAGTTATTTAATTTTTTAGGAAAAAATGGTTTAAGACTACTTAAGAATAATTGTGAATAGGTGTATGTATCTAAGTTATAAGGAATAACCTGAGTGTGTAGGATCCAAGGAAACATTTCACTAATTTTTTTAAAAGGTTCATGAAAAATCTAAATAGTTCAAAATTCTGTATTCTTTGAATGGCTTAAGTTGAGATTGTGCTTTTGATTGAGCAGGTATTTGGTGTTCACATTTTCATGATGCAGTTTTTGCATTATTGATTGTCCATTTCTCTTAAGTCTAAAAAATCATTGGTCTTGTCCATGAGTAAATGATTTTGCTCAGAAACATACTCAGTGGCTGTATTAATATTTATTGAGGTTCTGCTGAAAGGTATGAACTTCCAATCCTCCAGGAAATCTTCTTGGCTCCTTCCAGGTAATTAGACTTCTCCATACCTCTATCACATTATTTAGTCTTGGATAATTACTTCTACTTAACTGAGCCTGCACTGTTCCCGTATCTTCAATAAATACCAGAGATATATATCCTGTGAAGCACTTGACTGTATTTGTTGTAGGATGGTGTCAGGGACATTTAGGACAACATCACATGATGCTCTTTCATGAGGACATGAAGGAAACATTTCTCTCAGGCCTCAGTGTCAGAACAGGTTGCAATTTTAAAGAAATTTGTTTATGTTCTAGGCCATCCATCTTGTAAATGGGTTTGTCATTTTTTTTTTTCAGAAAACTCGATCTTAATTTTTGCCTCATACTTCCCTGGCTTTGTATTATTTCCCACACCTCTATCTTCCCATCACCCTAAATCTCTTCAAGGAGGTTATTTTCTGAAATATTACCATATGTGCTTCAAAAATTGCCTTATATACCTACTGGAATGAAAGAAAGTATGCATTCATAAGGAAATGGCATTAATAACTAACAAAAAACATCAGTAATAATTGGCCAAGAGTAAGTTTCTTGAATGAGGAATGCTTTTCTTGCTGTTACTCTTCATTGATCTTAAAATTAAGGACTTTTTTTTTCCCCCAAATTTCACAGAAAGAACAGGCAGCCAGATTGTTTAAAATTATCCTTAAAACTGCCATTGAAATAAATATATTCAGCTTCAAAAATAGCATTTGTCAATAACCTTCAAGGGAATGAAAATTAAATTTAGTGAAATTATAGGAATGGGAGAAAACTCAGTGAAGGCAGTTGTATCAATTAACAATAGATTTATCTCTTATCATAACAGGATGTTATGCAAAGAAAATTTAGAATATATGTTGATGGCCTGTAACACCTGAAATTGCTGAAGTAGAATCAAACTAATATGGGACTACTTACAGAAATCAATGTCCACTTTAGATAATTACATATAAAAAGGATCTTGAAGTTAGGTTATACAAGTATAATGAATTGATGTACAACTTCATTAATACCAGAGGACAGTTTGTCTCAAAACTCATCTCTATATATTCTGAACAAAAAACAATTAAATTAGAAATATTTCTACTATTTATTTCTTCTGGTGAAAAAGGCATGCAATACTTTATATTGTATCTGGAATGATGTCTTACTTTGGCTAATTTATATAATACATTTTAAAGTTTCAAACATATGGTTGGCATATAAAATACCTCTTATTGGAAGAAGTAACTTGTTTAAAGTATCAGTCAGCCTGAAGTAAATATTCTTTTCAGGCTATGGCAAAAATTAAAAGCTAATCTTTCTCTTTACCCTCCCTTTTCATCAAAGATGCTCTGAGGATGAGAGGAAAGAATTTTGCTGATGATCCTTTAATATGGTTGTCTGATTGAGTTTCCATATGCTTCTTTCCAAAGCAGCATTAAACCATTTGATTTTTATTTTAAGCTATTTGAAACCCTTAAAAAAGTGAAGTAACAAAAATGGTACAATCATGCAGGCTCATCAGGAGAAAAAGATCACTGATATTATTTGCCAGCGATTTGTTTGTGTTTGTATCTGTACTATACATTACTTATGAGACCACAAATATAAGTTAATTATCAAAACTGGCCCTTGAAATAAGACTTATTTTTAAGAACAACTGAGGAGCAGAGTTCTTATTCAACTAGGAAGTTTCAGAGTAAAATTTAAACCAGATTCTTCTGACGCCGAAGTACAGAGATCCAGGCACTAAAACCTCCATTATTTTTCAATTCCTTCTCTTTCATCTTTGCTTCTTTTAGCTGTGTCCCATATTAAGGCTTACTTTCTTTGAAATTAAGTTATTTGAGTATTAGGAACCAGAAAAAAATTTTCTAGTGATTGCAATTAACACACTATCTAAGTATCTTTCTTAGCTGTCGAAGTATTTAAGGAAGAGACCGAAAAGATGATCCTTCTGAACTCAAAAGCAGCTTTGTAAAACACATGGTGATTGAGTAATCTTTGCCAAACACATTTCTTCCTCATACATTTTCAAGATAAAGTAGAAAATAAGATATAGCTTTCATTGCCAGTGTTCATGGTCACATTCATTTAGATAATTAATATAAATCACTTAAATCAATTTAAGCACCAAACTTATGCTTAGCGCAGAATTTCATCACACTCAGCCTACCTACATGTCGGAATGTGGAACCCACAAGAATACTCTTAGTAACTCAGGCTGAATGAATGGCCCAGGGCCTATTTGGAAACCAAATTTTGATATAATGATGACAACAAAGAACACTTTTAAGACTGAGTATTGACTGGTGGGGTAATTTGGGAGAAAGATAAATTTAAAATTCTGTTCTGTTTTACTTGGTGCTGAATAAGAATCCAAACAGTATTTAGGATTTTGAAGACTTTAACAAAACAGGGAGATGAGCCTGTAATTTAAATATTATGTGCCGGAGGAACAGAGTTCACTGGTTAGGTATAGACTGGCAGAGTGGAGACTCTGAGCAAATAGATAAGTAGGACATTTGCTTTTCAATCTGGCTTTGCCTGGGCACTTAAATCATTACCACACACACTGCAAAGAATGTGGGTAGAAACCACCAGCTTTGGGCGTTGCTCATGAGTACAACTGATTCATCCTTGAGAGGCAATTTTTCACAGAGTTAAGTGACATGGGCTATGGAGTCAGACTCCTCATGTGTGAGTCTCAAGTCTGTCACACCAACTGTGTGCCTTGGAATGCCATAAAAACCCTCTGAGTTTCAGCTTCTGAGTCCTAAGATACCTTGGGAGAAGACTTGAGAGTCCCTTGGACTACAAGGTGATCAAACCAGTCAGTCCTAAAAAAATCAGTCCTTAATATTCACTGGAAGGACTGATGGTGAAGCTGAAGCTTCAGTACTTTAGCCACCTGATGTGAAGAGCAGACTCATGGGAAAAAACCCTGATGGGAAAGATCATCTTCAGAACATGTGATTTAATTCAAAATAATTTTCAAGGGAATCTTTGAAAAAGTTAACTTTTGAAGGTAGCAGCTTTAAAAATGCAAAGAGCCAACTCACTGGAAAAGACCCTCATGCTGGGAAAGATTGAGGGCACTAGAAAGTGGGTGACAGAGGATGAGATGGCTGGAGAGCATCATCGACTCAATAAACATGAGCTTGAGCAAACTCTGGGAGATCGTGAAGGGCAGGGAAGCCTGGCATACTGCAGTCATGAGGTCACAAAGAGTTGGACATGACTTAAGAGGCTAAATAACAATGATTTAACTTAGAGCCTGGAACATAGCTAACGTTTAATGAATGTTATCTTTACCATGGAATCAGTTATTAGTCAACAGCCACAGAGGGTTATGCACTGGTGATCAGAGAAGCCTTCATGGAAGGGAGAGGATTTGTGCTATAATGAAGACTAACTCTACTGGCATGGGTTCACTTACAAATTGTCCACTTACCAATCTTTTGCTGAAAGTCAGGAATAGAAGCAGGTAAATCAGACCAAGTCCCTCCCTGTCCCTCAGTAGCTCTCAGTCTAGTCATCTTAGAAACACACAGCTTCAACATAATAAAGGGAGTGAAAAAATTTAGTATAAACAAGATCTGTAGTTTGGGGACATAAGGTTTCTATGAGTTCAGCCACAAAATGTACAGAAGTGCTGAGAAATTATGTCTCCACATCTGTCATGAGTCACAGACCTGACAGAAAATCTTAAATATAAATTATTCATTGCAGCACTGTTTATAATAGCCAGGACATGGAAACAACCTAGATGTCCATCAGCAGATGAATGGATAAGAAAGCTATGATACATATACACAATGGAGTATTACTCAGCCATTAAAAAAATACATTTGAATCAGTTCTAATGAGATGGATGAAACTGGAGCCAATTATACAGAGTGAAGTAAGCCAGAAAGAAAAACACCAATACAGTATACTGACACATATATATGGAATTTAGAAAGACGGTAATGATAACCCTGTATGCGAGACAGCAAAAGAGACACAGATGTATAGAATGGACTTTTGGACTCTGAGGGAGAGGGAAAGGGTGGGATGATTTGGGAGAATGGCACTGAAACATGTATACTATCATGTAAGAAACGAATTACCAGTCTATTTTCGATGCAGGATACAGGATGCTTGGGGCTGGTGCACAGGGATGATCCAGAGAGATGATATGGGGTGGGAGGTGGGAGGGGGGTTCAGGATTGGGAACTCATGTACACCCGTGGCAGATTCATGTCAATGTATGGCAAAACCAATACAGTATTGTAAAGTTAAAAAAAAATAATAAATAAAAAATGATTGCATTAAAAAATAAAAAATAAAATGTCAGATAAAGAATGAAAAAAAAATAAAAGTAATTGGTGTCAGATATTGTAAAAAAAATAAATTATTTTACTCTCGTGTTTATCTGCTATTGTTTTTGAATAGTATGTAAGTCTAGTTACATGCATAAACTCTATAATGAATACAGAAATAGATGTATAAATATATAGATAAGTATAATTATAGATAAGATCAGATTAATATAAGCTATATACAGTGGGTTTCCCTGGTGGCTCAGATGGTAAAGAATACACCTGCAGTGTGGAAGACCCGGGTTTGCTCCCTGGGTTGGGAAGATCCCCTGGAAGAGGGTATGGCAACCCACCCCAGTATTCTTGCCTGGAGAATCCTCAAGGACAGAGGAGCCTGGCAGGCTACAGTTAATGGGGTCATAAAGAGTCAGACAAGCACAGCAAGAGCTATATACAATAATATTATCTCATAAAATAGTTTACAAAAAATATACATAAAGTATATTGTATTATATTTCCCACATCACATCTTGTATTATATATTATTAATTATGTGTTATATTATGATATAAAATATAAATTAAGACCGTGAGGCAAAGAAAAGAGTTGTTAACATAACATGAAGCCAAGGGTTTAGTACATATTTGAAAATGCATACTATTCTATATATGACACGTAGAGATACATATAATATAGAAATTTTCTGGGCAATAGTGTTAGGTTTTAAGGAACCTTATGCATGTTCCTGCTATGGCCTACCTAAATTTAGGACCAACTGAGAGACAGCAATGAGACTAAGACAAATCGAGTTCAAGATATCCCCCTTATTACGGATAAAGGCTGAGTTGTAATATATGACTTAGGTGTGAAGCAACTGTGGGGTTTTTAATATAAAACTTCAGAAATAGGCCAGGTCATCAGTCACAGGTAAGGCTAGTCAACTTCAGGACCCAGAATACAGTAAACCTTATTGCCTGCGCGAAGGGGCAAAACAGAATGCATGCTCCTGGCAAGCAGGCAACTTCTTCTAAAAAAGGAGATAGCCACTCATGCTGAGCTCCTTTTCTTACTCACTAATTACCCTGGTCATTCTTCTTCCCTTAGGAGGAGTGGATGGACCTAATCCCCAACACGGTGGCCTCACAAGCCATTAGGCGTGGCCACTGAGTTCAATACAGCTCTCCACATCAAGAGGGGAAGTCAGCCCATTTTTAGGACACTGGCTCCCACATTCCTGAGGCCTGCCCTTGAGGCCTGCATGAGGCCAACCAGCACTCTTAGATATCCTCTGTAGGTTTTGATTGCACAAAATCCTGAAGTAGGTCCAAGAACATCAGTGAACTTATCTCAAAGATTGAAATTTCACTCTCGGTTCTATGTTGTAACCTCAAATTATATCAAGCCCCATTATTTAATATCAGAGCTTCTGCAATGAAGTGAAATGCTGAGTAATTACACCAGTAAGACAATTTCAGAAACATAGAGGAAACAGATTTGCCTATAGCTCCCCTACCTCTATAATGTTTTGGAGGAAAAGTTAAAAACTACACATTAATGTCCCTTGCATATTAAAGCATGTTGTTATTTAGTCGCTAAGATATGTCTGACTGTTTTGAAACCCCATGGACTGTAGCCTGCCAGGATCCTCTATCCATGGAATTTTCCAGGCAAGAATACTGAAGTGGGTTGCCATTTCTTTCTCCAGGGGAATCTTCCTGATCCAGAGATGGAACTCGCATTTCCTGCATTGGAGGCAGATTCTTTACCACTCAGCTACCTGGAAAGTCCATATTAAAGTATGAATGAAAGTCACTCAGACATGTCTGACTCTTTGCATCCCATAGACTATACAGTCCATGGAATTCTCCAGGCCAGAATACTGGAGTGGGTAGCTTTTTCCTTCTCTAGGGGATCTTTCCAACCCAGGGATCGGACCCAGGTCTCCCACATTGCAGGCAGATTCTTCACTAGGTGAGCCACAAGGGAAGCCTATATTAAAGTAGAAACTTGTTTAAATCCACAGAGATTATAGTACAAAGTCAGAATTACTTGCCTCATGATTTAAAAGATCAAAGAATACGGACTCCCAAACTCGCCTTTTTCACAACCTGAGTGCTCTTTACCAGGTACAGATGTAGTTCTTCAAAGGCACGTAAATTGCTGTTTGTTCATTACCAAGTCTCCCATGACCCTGATATTTAAAGAGAATGAAGCACTGATTGCCACATACAATATTATCACAGTGTTGAGCCCAACTTCCATCAAATTTTAAGAAATATGTTAATCCTGAGTCCCTCAACAGCTATTCTAGGCAAAAGTGTATTCCTCATGCCTGTACATACTATTGCCAGAGACCAAGGAGAGAGTTGATGGTATCTGAGAATTCAGAAGATGGAAGAACTTTTGGTTTAACCTCATCTGGATATTGGTCAGCTTACGTTCATTGTCCCTAGCCTACAGAATTTGAGGTCAAGTACAATTTGGAGAAATCTCCCACTAGAAGTTAAATTTTGGCACTTTTTTACCTTTACGAGAGCAGCTGTTCTCAAAGAGTAATTCTTGAGCTGGCAGCATCAACATTAAGCTGGTCAGTTATGCAGACTTTCAGGTTCCACTCCAGATCTAACAAATCAGAAACCTACCCTCCAGGTCATTCTGATGTACCTGTGAGCTGCACTGATCTAGAAAACATCCCCAAACATCATGTCTCTTCCCTCACAGTATCATTGGAGATATTACTGTTTATTGGCCCAGTTTTAAACATCCATTTTTTCAGCACAGGTGATTGATGGTTTTCCTGGTGCCTCAGTTGGTAAAGAATCTGCCTGCATTGCAGGAGACTGCCTGCAATATAGGAGACCTGGGTTCGATCCCTGAGCCAGCAAGTTCCCCCTGGAGAAGGAAATGGCAACCCACTCTAGATTTTTTTGCCTGAAAAATCCCACAGACACATGAGTCTGGTAGGTAATAGTCCATAGCATTGCAAAGAGTTGGACATGACTGAGCAACTAAACCACCACCCCACCAATCATCAGATCCACCTGAAGCTTATCTTTCTGCACAGTCAAAGCTTTTGAACTCCATTTTCCTGCTAAGTCCTGGTTGTCTGGCTCCTGGTGCTGCACTGAGTATGTGTTCTTTCAAGGGACAGATGGTTGTATGCAAGGGTTTTCAGCCAGGGGTTTCTCCAGTTTGGAAGCTCTGTGTGCCGGGGGCTTTTAGCCTTGCTTCAGGCTGTGAAATTCAAGAAATCTACCTCCCAGAGCGTTTCCACTGCTTTCCCACGAGTTTTTGTTTGTTTGTTTGTTTTGTTTCAAGCTGGAGAATGAACTTCCGCAGATTCCTGAAGTGAAACTGCCAGCTGATGTCTCTCATGATTGTGGCCCTTGGGAGGCCAGTAAAAATCAATCCCTCTACTGTGTGTGCTAAGGCTATACTCAACATTTCAGAGTTTCAGGACTTAATCGGCACTTGTGTCTCCTACGTTCTAGTCTGTGGAATTAACGTTGACCTTGGCCATATATGGAGCAGGAAATGGCAATCCACTCCAGCACTCTTGCCTGGAAAATCCCATGGACGGAGAAGCCTGATAGGCTACAGTCCATGGGGTCACAAAGAGTCGGACATGACTGAGCAACTTCACTTCACTTCACTTGGCCATATATTTGAATCACCTCTAGAGTTTCAAAGTGAAAGTCGCTCAGTCGTGTCCGACTTTTTGCAACCCCATGGACTGTAGCCAACCAGGCTGCTCTGTTCATGGAATTCCCCAGGCAAGAATACTGAAGTGGGTGCCATTCCCTTCTCCATGGGATCTTCCCAACCTAGGGAGGTGGATTCTGTACCGTCTGAGCCATCAAAGAACATTTTAATGCCTGGACCACACTCTAGATTATTCAAATCAGAATATCTAGGGGTAGGACTCAGATTGGGTGTTTGACGTCCCTCGGCTATTCTTTCAGTGTTCGTCAGTTACTATTGTGTTTAACCAGTTTAATATGCTTTTTAGTTTGGTCCCTTTACTTCTTTAGTACTTTGTGCCTTCTAGTAATGAGAGCCTTCTCTCTTCTTTCCGGTCCAGACTTGTTTTTCTGACAAAAGTGAAAGCGTTAGTTTCTCAGTCATATCTGATTCTTTGCAACCTTATGGACTGTAACCCGCCGGCTTCCTCTGTCTGTGAAATTTTTTCAAGCAAGAATACTGGAGTGGGTTGCCATTCCATTCTCCAGGGGATCTTCCTGACCCAGTGTTTGAACCAGGGTCTCCTGCATTGTAGGTGAATTCTCTACTGTCTGAGCCACTATTTTCTGATAAAGTTCTCCAGATATTGTTTTGTGGCATCTTCTACAGAGACATTAAAAAATCAGTAAATGATAAATATGCCAAAAGTAACATTGTTCAAAGGAATTACGGACATCTTCACATTTCTGAGTTGGATAATCCTATACTAGACGTAGTCTTCCACTACACTAATTTCTAACCCGGGATTGGACCTGACCTCTTATTGTCCTGCATCGCCTTTTTCAAAAATGCAGTGTAAGCCTCTCTGTTCCTAGCAAACTCAAGACAAAGTTTACCGTAATTTTCCCTAGGAGTGTTAGAATGAGAAATTTGTGGAATTAGGGAAGACCCAATGAAAATAGGGCATTAAAAAAAAGGCTAGGCGGGACAATAAGAGGTCAAGCAATGTTGTCATCCATTAGGCTGTACAATTATTGGCTTATGATGTCAATGTACTCCATATAAGATGCAGATAGGTGGGCCCCAAAGGATAATCACAGTGACATCATGTCAATATCTTTGCTAACTTTCAATGTGGGCTTTAAAGAGGAAAAGCATATGTGTAAATATATAAAACACTCCATTTCTTAAAGCATATAAGGAGAAGAACAAATGAAATGTATCTAGAAGGTATTGAGGATGGATCAAATCTTTTTTCAATGTGTTCTCTCTGGAGTTATGATATTGAAACTCTGATCAAAGACATGAATATGAACAAAATCAAATTCAGAACGTTTAAAAGTCCTTCACCGTAACTATATTGAATCTATAACACATATATAGAATGGAGATTAAAGCAGATCCATACATTTTGATACTGAGATTAATAGGAAGATCATAGAGCCAAATATTACCAGAGTCAATTAACTACTACTCAGCAGCCTTCTGTTGACAGGATGACTTCTATCGGGCTAATGACTGCAAAAACGTACGATAGTCAACAAACCCTTGAAAAACAGCCTTCTGTTACTTTACGTTATTATAGAGCTGATATACACAGGGTCCTCTGTTCTGCTTCTGTTTCTACAAAGTTTTAACTATAATTGACTGTGAAGAAGGCTGAGCACTGAAGAATTGATGCTTTTGAACTGTGGTGTTGGAGAAGACTCTTGAGAGTCCCTTGCACTGCAAGGAGATCCAACCAGTCCATTCTGAAGGAGATCAGCCCTGGGATTTCTTTGCAAGGAATGATGCTAAAGCTGAAACTCCAGTACTTTGGCTACCTCGTGCGAAGAGTTGACTCATTGGAAAAGACTCTGATGCTGGAAGGGGTTGGGGGCAGGAGGAGAAGGGGATGACAGAGGATGAGATGGCTGGATGGCATCACTGACTCGATGGATGTGAGTCTGAGTGAACTCTGGGAGTTGGTGATGGACAGGGAGGCCTGGCGTGCTGTGATTCATGGGGTCTCAAAGAGTGGGACACAACTGAGTGACTGAACTGAACTGAACTGAACTGAAGCCCCCAAGTGAAGCTACAGAGACTACAGAGAACATACTGGTGGCAATAACAGGGTTCAGGTTAACACACTAGGTTAAAAAGTTCTTTTGAATTTGTTTAAAGTCATTCTGGCACTGAGAGATTAAGTCAGATTTCTAAATTTGCAACATTTTGCAAGGCCTTACCACCAATCCTGTACAATAGGAAAAAAATATAATGTAATAACTATTTTGAAGACAATTGAATCTTAGCTGCTTCTCCCTAAAACATCCTCTGAAATGCAAGTTTTCCTGTTTAAAATGTCTATAATCACCTCTGATAATACATAAATCATCATCGTGAATGAAAAGCAGTTGTATTCAGAGATGGTCTGCATATTAAAAGGCACAGCTTGTTATACTTTGTGCCCAAGAAAGTCTGTGTTAGAAGGAACAATTTGCTTTGTGTTAGGATGGGAAAGATTGAAACTTAAAAAAAATACGAAATTACTCCATCATAAAATAAAGAGCCAGTGTTTGAAAGGTTCCAAATATCTTGGTTTTCAGTCCAGCTTCTTTGTTTTCAATTACTGTGATTGACTCTCTCCCCCTACTCCCATCCTCATGAGATTACTGATTTCAGCCTGCACTAAATTGTCCTTCTGGCAACCTTACTTGGGGAACAAGGGCAGTAAGGGGAAAGGGAAAATGAACTGACTTTGCTATTAGATAATGTTTCTACAGCCTTTGCCAAAGTCCCCTACCAATATCATTTGGAGACATTCAATTATAACTAGATGATACGTTTTGTGAGAACTAAGATATTAAAAACCTATTTAGTTTCTGGAGCCTAAGGGGGTGATGGTGAACAGAGTCCTGAATAAACTGGGATAAAACTGAAGTAAAAAACAGTCTATCTGGCAAGTAAAAATGAAATATATCCATTTTCTGACAACAAGAAAAGGAAATGAGAAAATAAACATGTGAACAAAGGAAAAAACACTGAGGTCCCAGAAGAGACACCGGCTAGAGAGGATATGATTAAATGCAACCTTCAAATCATCAGCTTTTGCTTCTTTTGCATTACAGTTTTCACTTAAACATGGCATTGAACACAAATCTACAAAGAATAACTGTATATTAGGATAGATTTAAAAAAAGAAAGCATTTTACAGGTTTTCTTCAATACATACATATCTTAGCAAGTTAATATAAAATATTATGACTGTATGCTATTTTGATTAAAAAAAGCCATTAACTAGTCTTGATTTTGACTTTCATTTATTCATTATATAGATTTACTAATTTTGAAATAAGTTAATAAAATACTGAGATTTAAAGATAGATAAATTGAAATAATGATGAATTGAGTAAAATTTGGTGATATATTTCAGTAAGTACTACCTAAGTGACCTAGATCAAAGAACAGTAGTCTGTTAAAGAGAAATTAGAGAGGATAAAGAGACAAAACATGTGCATATTTATATTTCTCTAATGTCAATGAAATGTGCTAGGTAAATAAATTCCAAAAATGTTAAAAATGGTTTCATTAATTTAATTAGGAAATGAATAAGAAAACAAAGATTGAAAAGGTTTATTTTAGGGCAAGTTACATTAGCAGCAGTAACAAATAATTCAAAATCCCAATGGCTTAATGCAATAAGAAATTTATATCTTGCTGACATGGCTACCTGATGCAGGTCAAGGGGTTTACTGCCTTCCAAGTAGTTATTCAGGGACTCAAAAACATCTTTCATGTTAGAACATCACCATCTTCACTTTTGGATTTCAAAGTCACAGTGGACCTTCTGTTGACAGATTAAGGGAAGAGCGAAAGTCTGAAGAAAGAATGCTTGCTCTTCTGATTTGAACCAGACGTTGCACATGATCTTCTCTCCCTATCAGTTGGCCAGAACTAGCCACATGACCCAATCTAGAGTCTAAGAAAGTGGGAAACTGATTTCAGCTGAATGCCCAAGAGGAAAATGAATATATGAAACTTTCATAGCTTAAGCAGACTACAGCTTCATTCTACATAAAAGCTTATTTCTTACAAAATCGAGAAAATTATAACCAATGCTGCTTGAATTTTACATTCTACCTACATCAGTGTTACATAATATTTTTTATACTTGTCAATTTCAGGAGAAAAACTGATCGGCTGCCAAGTGCTCTCATAGGGGAGCATGGCCTTGGTAGGGTGTTCAGCCTTCATGTGTAGCAACAGACCTACGTAATCAGTCATGGCCAGATATGATGGTAGGCTGATAAATGACACTAAAAAAAAAAAATCACATGAGGCTTACAATATGTACAAGAAAGTCCATTTATGAATTTATAATGTGAGGTCATTTCCACCGATGACAATGCTTACTTCTCCTATCCAGAGCTCCTCTTTCTCAGAATGAAGATATGTAAGAAGTCAGATGATTCAGCATAAACTTTTTTGGCTGAGTACAGAATCAGTAAGTATTAAGGAAGTTGTGTAGTTTTATGACAATCATAATCAGATTTAAATCCTGGGCTGACTACATAGGAGCTGTGTGACCTCAGACAGCTCTCTCAGCCCTTCCTCCTTCCATTCTCAGTTTACAAATCTATTAAATGTGCACAATCATTGCACCTTCCACAGAGGACTATTTTGAGAATTACCTGCAAATCAATGGAAAGAGTATAACAGTTGTTCATATACAATGAGTATTCAATCCATGCCCAATATTTTCATCTAGCTCATAATGAGATCCAATGAATCCTCTCTTCTCCATTTTAGAGATGATATCTTTAGGTTCAGTGAATTTAGTGTTTCTCTCTTCCAAACAATGAAGGCTACAATAACAAAATATCAGGGAAATATCACATATTTCCCTGAACTCGATTTTTCTAGACTATCCTCTTCTTCAGTTTACTTGCGGGAGATCCGAGTTCTATCCCTGGGTCAGGAAGATCCCCTGGAGAAGGAAATGGCAACCCACTCCAGTTTTCTTGAGTGGAAAATCCCATGGGCGGAGGAGCCTGGCAGGCTACAGTCCATGGGGTCACAAAGAGTCAGACATGACTGAGCGACTTCGCTTTCCTTTCTTTGACTATATCACCATCACTAACGAGTCAAGAGTCATGAGTCAAGAAACTGCTCCCAAGGGTTTGAGACAAACAGTCTCTTCTCACTGATCAGATCTACATCATAAGAACAATCTAAAGTAACTTCAGTTTCCTGGGCTGGGAATCTCATTGTGACTCTATCCTGGACTCTATTTTGTCTACTAAAATCTGCATTATTTTTTTTCCAATAGGGTCAATTATATTTTCATTCTTGGATCAATGTTTAGAAAATATTAATGACAGGGGAAATGGACAGTTGACCATAGCTTAACTGTAATGCTTGGCATAGGCATTCAGTCTGGTTGATTAGATAATGAGAAACACTGCCAAACCTTCCATCATTTATAAATTCATTCATTCATTTAGTGATCTTTTCATTCATTCATAAAGATGAGAATTGAACCCAAGTAATGATTTCCATCTCACATGTATTATATTTTCTTTCCATTCTTTCCATCTCACAGGTGTAACATTTTCATTGAGTTTTTCACTGGAAACTTAGTGCAGATTAAGCACAGAGATGAAAAATATTAAAATATCAAAAAACAAAATATACTAGTTTTAATTAATTCAAACAGTGCTTAAGAGCAGCAAAATGGTTTGTGACTACCCTGAACAGGTGTGAGTAGCATGCTCAACAACAGGTCTCTACTGAAAGAATCAGTGGCCAATAAGACAATTAGAAGAGGTGTGGCTGCTGTTTCTGAACATACTAATTATTCATATTTTCACTCTGAAATTAAGACAAATAAATTTAGGCTTAACGGTAGTAATTCAGTTGCAGAGATCATTTAGATATACGTATTGCTAGAGGGCAAAATTGATTTGATTAAAAGGATTTTTTGGGTTTTTTTGTTGTTTAATATTATATTTCTTATTATTGGAGTACAGTTGATGACAGTGTTGTCTTAGTTTTAGGAGTATAGCAAAGTGAGTCAGTTATATTATATCTACTCTTTTTTAGATTATTTCCCCATGTAGCTCATTACAGAGTATTGAGTAGAGTTCCCTGTGCTATACAATAGATCCTTATTATGTTATATGTTTCTATATATTGTAGTGTATATATGTCAGTTTCCCAATTTATCCCCCCTTCTTTATGTTACTGTCACTTAAAATGGTGCTGTGTGCTTTCAGAGAAAGTTTCTTCCATGGGCAGCTCTGCAGACTATTTTTTAAAAATAAGTTTTATTGGAGTATAATTTCTTTACAATACTCTTAGTCTTTGCTATCCAACTAAATAAATCAGCTATATGTAAATGCATATCCCTTCCTTCTTGAACCTCCCTCCTACCCACCCTCATTCCACTCATCTAGGTCATCACAGAGCACTGAGCTAAGTTCCCTGTCTGCTGACTGTTTGAGAATGAAGGTTTCAAATCTTTCACAGTTTTATTAATAAGAATATAAACAAACACAGCCAGTAAAAGTCTGAGTACACATAATCTGGTTAAAAAAAACAGTAACTGACTTTCTTTCCACTTAGAGTCCTTATTTCTCCAGGAGGAGAACCCTCATCTAAGCCACCTCAGGGTCATTTCAGCCCTGTTTTCTCAGAGACTGCATTGAGGTGCGGGGTTACCACCATGGAATCAGGGCTGTGCTGCGTGCGGAGGCCAAGGGATGGTGGAGGACACTTCTTGGTACCATTATCTCTTCAGTGTGACATTTGCAGAGACCTCACTGTGACTTCCCAAGTGGCTCAGTGGTAGAGAATCAGCCTGACAATGCAGAAGAAGCAAGAGACATGGGTTCCGGCCCTGGGTCAGGAAGATCCCCTGGAGAAGGAAATGGCAACCCGCTCCAGTATTCTTGCCTGGAGAATTTCATGGATAGAGGAGCCTGGCAGGCAACAGCTCAGTGGGTCTCAAAGAGTCAGACAAGACTGAGCGACTAAATTCAGCACTCTACCCAGCCTGTGGGCTATGCATCTGTAATCTCTGATAGAAATATACCTCTTTCATGGATATGGAAGGTACTTCTAAACACTGTCTGCCATGGCATCAACTATCTACAGTTCCAAGGCCAGTAAACAAGAAAATAGAATGAGAAAACCGATTAACTCAAAAATATTCCCTACTGGTACCGGGTCAAGAAGATAAGCACAAGAAGTAATGACACATGGGAATGACCTTGTATTGTGTCTTTAAATTTAGGGAAATATAATGATCAGATCCAAAGTCAACCCAGTAGGGAGCAAGTTTGAATAAAATAAGAAGGCGAAATGAAAAACAGGGGAGAAAAACTCCAAAAGAATAAATATTTATATCAGAGGCTCAGTTATGTGTGCATTTGAGAAAGGGGGCAGGGGTATTTTCTGGCCGTTTATGTTTCTTCCCAAATTTAGGTTTGTGCAGCATTAAGCATAAAAGTCTGTTACTCGGAGAGCCAGGTGGTTACGTCTCCCTGGCCTCATTTTCCTGCATGCATTGCCTCACCGCTTCATATCACGGTATGAAAATTGTTAAAGAGGAAAAGAAGACAGAACCCTAAATCACTCCTATCCAATGGTGAGAATAAATGCGTCTGCAGGGCAAAAGTCTTCTGGGCACAGTACTTTGAGGCTATAGTTCCGTAACTTTGCTGAACTGAAAATGCATTCCTTTTCGTCGGTCTTAATAGCTGCTCAACATTCACATTTTATTAGCAAGGAAGCATGAACAAAACAGTTTTTGATAAACATAAAAGCTGTTTTGCCTCATTATATTGAATGACAACTGAGATCTTACAGCTTCACGTCAAATCAGTGGAAAAACAATTATCTGTAAAAAAAAAAAAGCATGCACAAACATTTTTCTACAAAGCTAAAGATTCAAGGCAACGTGTCTGGAATGTGTTTCTCCCTTTAGGCTGCCTCCGTTCCATGAAACATCTGTCTCAATTTCCGTTCTTCCCAGAACCTCCTTTTGGTCTCTCTGCAAATCCATTCCTTCTGAAACTGCCTCCTTCTGACCCTGCAGATGGAAACCGTATGTTTCTCTGTTTAAGGAAGTGTGCTTCTCAGGCAGAGATTTCTGGACACGTTTTATAATATCTTCATGTATGGCTTCCTAATGCACCCAATATACTGTAATTTGCTTTACGTTTGCTTTCATGCTTTAAATGCAGTAAAATAAGCTTTAATACCTGTGTTGATTTTTCTTAGCAAAATGTCTAAAACTAAGCATGGAGCTGTGAATTAGATATATTTTGGACAAGCAAAATTTTTTTTAAATTATAACCAATAAGCACTTGTTGACCACCTACTATGCCAAAGCCTTGAGGTGCAAAGATAGAAGACCTAACTCAAAGTGTACCGTACAGAAAACCGATGGAATCAATACAATACAATGCAGGAAGGGCTGAAATGGAGAAACTACAGATGCACAGAAGGAGACACAATCCAGAAAAATAAATTGACCAAAAAATAGTTTAGTTTCCTTTAAAGGGATAATTTTCATTTGTGAAGCAATATATTCAAGTGCATAAAAGTGACCTTAAATCATAAGTCTATCATAAAATTTTAAAATAATCTGAAACATCTATCTAAAATACTCAGAAAGTATCTAGTGTAATTATGTATTTATTTTACATATTTCATATTTCAAACATGAAAGTAATAACTTGCATATCATGTCGACATTAAGTAAGTTAGAAAGTAATTTGTGTGTGTGTGTGTTTAATGAAAACAAATAAAGAAGGATTAAAAAATTCAAGGTGATAAAGGGAGACTTTGGAAATTCTAGGGTGCCCTGAAAAAACTAGTCCTCTAAGGATGATTCCTACATAAGCCTGTGAGCGGGTGTAGTCACTCAGTTGTATTTGATTGCAACCCCATGGACTGTAGCCCACCAGGATCCTCTGTCCACAGGATTTTCCAGGCATGAATATTAGAGTGGGTTGCCATGCCCTCCTCCAGGGGATCTTCCCAACCCAGGGATGGAACTCAGGTCTCCTGTGTCTCCTGCTTGGCAGGTGGATTCTTTACCTCTGAGCCAGTTCCTACATGTTGACAACCAATTGTCTTGAGCAAATTTCTCACCCAAAGTTTCAAGGTCAGCAGGAAGTTACAGTAGGGTGGTAGGGATTTACTAAGGGATACAAAGAAACAGGGGCTTCCCTAGTGGTTCGTGATAAAGAATCCACCTGCCAATGCAGGAGGCCCTGGTTCAATCTCTGGATCAGGAAGATCCCTTGAAGAAGGAAATGGCAACCCACTCCAGGTTTTTGCCTGGAAAATCCAATGGACAAAGGAGCTTGGTGGGCTACAGTCCATGGGATTGCAAAAGAGTCCGACACAATTTACAAACTAAATAACAACAAAGAAACAGACACTGAGATAAGGGAAGAAAGTTGAGTAAGGGGTTCTTCTAAGTGCCAAACAGTGTTCTTAGAATCAAAAACTCACTGCATAAAACATGGAAGTAAGAAGAGAAAATCAAGAATAATCTAAAATAGAAGCCATCTTTAACTAGGTTTCCAAATTTTATAAAAGTGCCTTGTATTCTCAAAGCTCTCAAGAAGGTCAATTTTAATATCCCAATATTATTGGTAATATTTGTTATTCAAATAATAGTGAAAACACATGAGAAATGGCATTCCATGATCAAATCATGTAGTTTTCATACCTTTACATATTGTAGTTTAGCATAAAAGATAAAGGAAAGGAAAGTGAAGTCGCTCAGTTGTGTCTGACTCTTTGCAACCCCTGGACTATAGCCTACCAGGCTCTTCCATCCAAAGAATTTTCCAAGCAAGAGTACTGGAGTGGGTTGCCTTTTACTTTTCAGTAAAAATGCAACCGAAGGAAGTGTAAGTCACTGTAAAGGAACAGAATATTTGAATCTAGAAAATCAAAGATTAAAAGGAGACTTGAAAATACACATCAATTTCTTATTGGGAGTAGAATTGGGGCTGCAGGAGGAAGGGGAATTTCAGATTTTACTCTCAGAATCTTTCACAATAAGGCATTCTTGCAACACTATGTATTTAGAAAACAATAAACAAGGTTATTTTTAAACCTATGAAATAAACACACGCGGGTGTTTTAAAGAGCAATAAGACCAAAATTAAAAAAGCGCTGGAAACTATTACTTATTTGAGAAACAAAATTAATTAAAAACAAAACAGGAACCGCATGTGCCTTCAGAGGCAAGCAGGCGTCACAGTGTTCAACTTCCGGACACCAGCGCCCTCTTGTGGCAAAGATGGATACATTTTTTTAAATTTGTGTCACGGCCACAAAGGGTGATTGAGAAGCTTGCCTGATGAAATTCTGCTTCTTTTTTAGATTGAAATAGCGACAGTGATGCCTTCTGGAAACAGAGAGCTCCTCACTCCGCCCCCACAGCCAGAGGAGGCTGAAGAGGAAGAGGAAGAGGAATCTACCCCCAGGCTGTTCGATGGTTCTTCCCCACAAGAGCCTGAATTCACCGGGGTTCTGGGTCCACAGACCAATGAAGGTCAGGTCCATCAGGGCTGGACTGTAATGACGTTCACTTGTCTCTTTCTCAAAACTGCCAAGTTCCAACTCTGCAGGGACCCACATGACCCAAGGAGAGAGCTTTGGTAGAGGCTAGGTTTGAAGCAGGGGATACATGTGTATTTTGTGTTAAAATATAAAGCAGTTTTAATAATTCAGCTTTGGCATGATGGAAATGATCAAATAACCAAAGATCTGGGGTGAAAATATTTGTCTGGCATCATAACTCAAAAAGCTTTGTGGTGGAATGCATTTCCAGACCAAAGGATACACTGTTACAAGATCCGAATCCACGGCTGAGAGGTCAAGTTCCAGCATTTCTAGGAGATAAGTGATGATGGCGAGGATGATGGTGATGATAGTAATAATGTTTTCCATTGATTGCGCACACACTTTCTGGGGGCCATAATGCTCAGCATGTCACATTACCTCATGTGACTACTACAACCTCCCTGTGAAGTTATTAGTATTCATTTTTTTACATTATTACCTAGGAAACTAGCTCAGAAAGGGTTGGAACTTTCCAGAGATCACTGAACATTAGTTTCACACATTGAGTTTTAAGCAAAGTTGTTCTGATTCTTGAGTGTGTTCTTAGTGGAAACCAGGCTGCCTTTCCACTCAATTCCAGGGGCAGAGAAAGGAAAAGGGAAGACAGGGTTCCATAATATTGGACTCCACTTTGTAGAACCTGAACATTATGTAAATCAGGGCTTTTGGGGTGATAAAAGGAATTCCTGGTGATAAATGTGAGTCTACAGTTTGTCTATATTTCATGTTAGAATTTGTCAGTGTCAATCTTGGGAGGTATTCAAGTGGACTCACACTAGAATACTTTTACACACATGGAGAAAGTGTGTGCTCTGATGAAGGGGGTGCAGAAAAAAATGAATAGTTTCCATTGAGAAGGTTTACTTAGCATCGAATGTCTCTGTACTGTAAGTTCTGGATATGCAAACATCTTTAAATGACTACTATTTTCACAGATATTTCTGTCTAGTACAGAGAGACAGACATGTGAACCAACTTAGAGACAGTAGGTGTTATAGGTAATATAAGAAAAAGTCAGTACAGAGCACACTGAGAGAAAGAAAGAGAGGAAAGAGCATTCAGATCCCCACTTTCAGATTTGCTGGATATTCAGTCTTGAGCAAAGCATTCAATATTTTTTTGCCTTTGTTTCCTCATCTAGAAAATGGGGTAATCAGTAACAGATGTTACCTCATAGAGTTGTTGCAAGGATTAACTGAATAAATTTAGTGCCTGGCCCACAGTAAACATCATCAATGGTAGTGATTCTCATTATTATTGATAGAAGAGAATTTTTTTTTTTTTACTTACTGTCAATAAATTGTTCAGTGTATGATACATTAACTGTAGGCACTCTGTTGTAAGCAGATGTCTAGAACATAATTCATTTTACACACCTGAAACCATTTCCCCTTCCCCCCAGTCCCTGGTAATCACCAATGTTCTCTCTGATTCTATGAGTTTCTCACTATTCACTAAGCAGTCATATGAAAAGTTGTCTTTCGTGAAATGCTGCCAATATGCCAGTCACTAAAGTGTTTTATTGGAGAAGGCAATGGCAACCCACTGCAGTGTTCTTGCCTGGAAAATCCCAGGGACGGGGGAGCCTGGTGGGCTGCCGTCTATGAGGTCGCACAGAGTCAGATACGACTGAAGTGACTTAGCAGCAGCAGCAAAGTGTTTTATATTGTGTCTTTGAAGAGATACAATAGTACTAAGTATGTGCTAGTTATTATTATTTTCACTTTATAAACAGGCAAACTAAAATTCCAAATACCGTGAAAGTGGTCCAAGATCATGGAAGTCGTACGTAATGGTGCTGGAATGAAGGCAGAAACCGCTAAATCCTGCCTTTAATGAATACATCGTATTCTTCCCACACAGTTAACTTTCTGTGGGGTGATAGAACGTGCTAAAAACAGAACCAGGAAAAAATAAATAAATAAATAAAAACAGAACCAGGGAGATACACACACAATGAGAAGGAAATGTGCATGCCCAGCAGAAAGTCCTCAAAACAGGGAAATTAAATATCTCTAGAACATTACTTACTTTTAAGCAATTTCAGAGCTTTCAAAAGTTGACTGATTTGGAATTACCTGATGTCCCAAGATTAAGAGGAGTAGAACGCCCAGTCTTCTGAAAAGCTCTAGTAAAATGTATGGCTCGATAATGTAAATCGTGAAACAATGTAAGAAAAACTATGACTTAAAAAATTTGTTTCTTTAAGGAGTCTAAGTAATGAAATTAAAAATTTAATTCACATTTTAGTTTGCACAAAAGTAAAATCTAAACTTTAAAAATTAAATGTAAATCGTAAATTTATTTAAGTCAAATAGTTTGGATATATTTAAAACATTAAAAACTGAAACATTATTTGTTACTAAATATCAATTTCTAGAAATAATACTCAGAAGCTACATTGAGTAGGCTTGAGTTATAAGTGGAAAAAAACCTAGAATTTAAAACAATTGTTATGACTATAATTACTCTAAGCAATTACTGCTAAATTAGCATGGCCACATTGGAAAAGGAAATGGCAACCCACTCCAGTGTTCTTGCCTGGAGGATCCCAGGGACGGGGGAGCCTGGTGGGCTGCCGTCCACGGGGTCGCACAGAGTCGGACACGACTGAAGTGACTTAGCAGCAGCAGCAAGTATTAAATATTTTATAGCTCTCTCTTAAAAATTTTTCCCAAACTTCCATTCCTAAAATAACTTTCATTCCTGAAGTTGTTATAAGTGATTTTTTTCTATTTAATGACATTGTTTTCTTGGGAATCCTAACTTTATAATTAAAATCACTAAAATCCACCTGCAATGCAGAAGACTTGGGTTCAATCCCTGGGTCAGGAAGAAGGAAATGGCAGCCCACTCCAGTATACTTGCCTAGAAAATTCCATGGACATTGGAGCCTAGTGGGCTACAGTCCATGGAGTTGCAGAGAGTTGGACATCACTTAACAACTAAACAACAACAACAATAAGACCTTTGTAGGTGCATTACTAATTCTTGATCTCAAGCCACAAATGGATCCTTCAACAAGGGCAACCAAATGTCTGGATTTGCCTGGGAGCGAGGGATCCCAAGACACGAGGCTTCCAATGCTAAAATCAGCAAACTCTCAGCCAAATGAGGATCACCAAGCAATTCCAAGAAAGTTTTTCATCACTTTTTTCTTCTGTCTCTCATGGCTATTTGACTTTCTCCTTCCATCTCACGTCTCACAACCATTCTCTCCTTCTCCCGAGACTCTTCGAACTCATCAGAGAGCTTAGCTTCCTCCTACACAAAGAAAATACAGTCTTCGGGTTAACGGCTCTTTGGTCTTTCTATTTTCAGACACATAATTTACCTACATCTATGTCCATGCTATTGGAGAAGGCAATGGCAACCCACTCCAGGAAAATCCCACGGACGGAGGAGCCTGGTGGGCTGCAGTCCATGGGGTCGCTAGGAGTCAGACATGACTGAGCGACTTCACTTTCACTTTTTACTTTCATGCATTGGAGATGGAAATGGCAACCCACTCCAGTGTTCTTGCCTGGAGAATCCCAGGGACGAGGGAGCCTGGTGAGTTGCCGTCTCTGGGGTCGCACAGAGTCGGACATGACTAAAGCGACTTAGCAGCAGCAGCAGCATATCCACGCCATACCTGTTTTACTTACATTTCCATCTACATCCAGCAAATTTGGAAAACTCAGCAGTGGCCAGAGGACTGGAAAAGGTCAGTTTTCATTCCAATCCAAAAAAAGGCAATGACAAAGAATGCTCAAACTACCACACAATTGCACTCATCTCACACATTAGCAAACTAATGCTCAAAATTCTCCAAGCCAGACTTCAACAGTAGGTGAACTGAGAACTTCCAGATGTTCAAGCTGGATTTAGAAAAGGCAGAGGAACCAGAGATCAAATTGCCAACATCCATTGGATCATTGAAAAAGCAAGAGAGTTCCAGAAAAACATCTACTTCTGCTTTATTGACTATGGCAAAGGCTTTGACTGTATGGACATCACAAAGCGTGGAAAATTCCTAAATAGATGGGAATGCCAGACCACCTTCCCTGCCTCCTTAGAAATCTGCATACAGGTCAAGAAGCAACAGTTAGAACCAGACATGGAACAACAGACTGGTTCCAAGTAGGGGAAGGAGTACGTCAAGGCTGTATACTGTCACCCTGTTTATTTAACTTATATGCAGAGTAGATCATGAGAAACGCTGGGCTGGATGAAGCACAAGCTGGAATCAAGATTGCCGGGAGAAATAATAATATCACATACGCAGATGACACCACCTTTATGGCAGAAAGTGAAGAGGAACTAAAGTGCCTCTTGATGAAAGTGAAAGAGGTGTGTGAAAAAGCTGGCTTGAAACTCAGCATTCAAATAACTAAGATCATGGCCTGGCCCCATGGCAAATAGATGGGGAAACAATTGAAACAGTGACCAATGTTATTTTCTCGGACTCCAAAATCACTGCAGATGGTGACTGTGGCCATGAAATTGAAAGACGTTTGCTTTTTGGGAGAAAAGTTGTGACAAACCTAGACAGCATATTAAAAAGGAGAGACATTACTTAGCTGACAAAGGTCTGTATAGTCAAAGCTATGGTTTTTCCAGTAGTCATGTAAGAATGTGAGAGCTGGACCATAAAGAAAGCTGAGCACTGAAGAATTGATGCTTTTGAACTGTGGTGCTGGAGAAGACTGTTGAGAGTCCCTTGGACTGTAAGGAGATCAAACCAGCCCAACCCAAAGGAAATCAGTCCTGAATATTCACTGGAAGGACTGATGCTGAAGTTGAAGTTCCAATACTTTGGCCACCTCATGGGAAGAACTGACTCATTGGAAAAGAGCTCGATCCTGGGAGAGATTGAAGGCAGGAGAAGAAGGAGACAACAGAGGATGAGATGGTTGGATGGCATCACCAACTTGATGGATATGAGTTTGAGCATGCTCCAGGAATTGGTGACGGACAGGGAAGCTTGGCGTGCTGCAGTCCATGGAGTTGCAAAGAGTCAGACACGACTGAGCAACTGAACTGACTGACAGACATCCTCGCCCCTTCCCCTTCCTCCTGTTACAACAGAGGAACTGTCTGTGCTCCCTCATGTGGGGTGTAAATGCTTCCCACTGTGTTCTTGGTTCCATCTCCTGCTGCCCTCTCAGGATCCTTTTTATCTTCAGTCTCTCTCCCTTTGGATACTTTTCTTCAAATCTCTCCCAGTTTAGTCCATTTCCTCACCATACACACTAGAAATATGTTTTATAGTTATCACTGTCTCTCTTTGCGTTTTCTTTACAGTCAAACATCTCAGAAACTTTGCCTACATGTTCTATAGCTGTCTCCTCACCTCCTACATCCTCCTTCAGGGACTGTGCTCTGGCTTCCAGCCTTATCACTCCACAGCTCTTAGAAGTCTCCTTTAACCTCCACAATAACTACTCCAAGAGACATTTGTCAGTCCTTAACTGATATCTCAGCAGATTGAGATTATTTTCTATTCCCTGTTCCTTCAAACTCTCTCTCCACTTGGCCTCCATAATACAGATCATCTATTATCCTTCTTTTCTTCTGACGATTGCTTCTCTATCTCCCTTAGAGGCTTTCTGTCCTCTATAAGACCAATAAGACCAATAAGCAGAGAGTGAAGGAGGGAGCTCTGTGTGTGTGTGTGAGAGAGAGAAAATAGATTAATAAATGGAGATATAATTTGAACTTTTTTTGGGGGGGGGTCTGTTGCCTTTTCTTGGAGAAAGAAATGGCAACCCACTCCAGTGTTCTTGCCTGGGGAATCCCAGAGACGGGGGAGCCTGGTGGGCTGCCATCTATGGGGTCGCACAGAGTCGGACACGACTGAAGTGACTTAGCAGTAGCAGCAGCAGCAGTTGCCTTTTCTATCACATTATCATAGCCAAGCAAGCACCATCTTTTATCTTGATAACTCATTGCCCCTATGCCCATCTCACTCTGCCGCCCCCCACCCCCATCAATCAGTCTTCCAGCTCACCTTCAAGCAGGGAGATATCTTAACATGCAAATCTGATCATGTAATACTCCTGCCCACCCTTAGGACAAGACACCAGACCTGTAACACAGCCCATAGGCCTGTGTGTCTTGTGTCCTACACATTCCGATGCTTCTGTGCTGCCGCTACAGGCCCTGCCTTTCAGTCCCCCCAGAGTGAAGGGACCTGGTGCGTGCTGCGTCCTCGGCCTGCAGACTCCGTTCACCTGAACAGTCAGGGCCTGCTCCTCCTGCAGATCTCAACTTAGTCATCACCTCCTCAAAGAACCATGACTCTGAGACTGGATCAAAGTCTCCTGTTTTATGCTTCTATGATATTCCATGACATCTACCACAATCATCATTTTTGTGTGTGTGATTAACATTTATCTTACACAGCAGATCATGAAACAGAACTGTGTCTGTGCTTACCACTCTTCCACCAGCTAGCACAGTGCGATTTACATAGAATAGATTCAATAAATGCATATTGAGTGAATTAATATTAATGATAATTGCCCTACCATGTCCTTTGACTTTATTTCAGTGGGGTGTATAAATACTGAATGAAAGATCTAAAAAAAATATTATATGTGATGTTTTAAATTTATAAAAACCACAATGTTAATATTTACTTCTGAAAATAGAATTTTCAATAAATATAAAAGCAACAATCATGCAATATTCAGTAGATAATGTAAAATAAAATTTTAAAACATTACAAAGACTATATTAATTATTAGGGCAGCCTGGGTTGTTACATGGAGAAGGCAATGGCACCCCACTCCAGTACACTTGCCTGGAAAAATCCCATGGATAGAGGAGCCTGGTAGGCTGCAGTCCATGCTAAGGGTCAGACACGACTGAGTGACTTCCCTTTCACTTTTCACTTTCATGCATTGGAGAAGGAAATAGCAACCCACTCCAGTGTTCTTGCCTGGAGAATCCCAGGGACGGGGGGAGCCTGTTGGGCTGCCGTCTATGGGGTCGCACAGAGTCAGACACGACTGAAGCGACTTAGCAGCAGCAGCATTGTTATCTTTGACTTTAGTATTTTATTTATAGGAAACTACATAAGAAGATGTTAAATATGCCAGCATAGTCTATATGAGACTGTAACCTTGCTTAATAAACATTTGTAATCCCATTATTTGTTAGAAATTGCTTGCTTCTTACATATATTATTTGCCTCTCTTTCAGACTTTCCCACCTGCCTTCTGTGTACTTGTATAAGTACCACCGTATACTGTGATGATCATGAACTTGATGCTATTCCTCCGCTGCCCAAGAACACAGCTTATTTCTATTCCCGTTTTAACAGAATTAAAAAGATCAACAAAAATGATTTTGCAAGCCTAAGTATGGATGCTGGCACTAATATCCTTCCCTTTTGTTTCTTAAATATGTGCATTGTAAAATGTTGGTACCAAAAATGAAACTTGAATATTAAAATATGTCTCATAAATCAATTTTTACTTATTTGTATGCTTGAAGGTTTGTTTTAATTACAATAAGAGAGAATGATGAATCACTAAAGGTTGTTATGAAACTATATGGATTTCCCAAGTGGCATTAGTGGTAAAGAATCTGCCTGCCAATGCAGGAGACAGAAGAAATGTGGGTTTGATCCCTGCGTAGAGAAGGTCCCCTGGAGGAAGCCATGGCAACCCACTCCAGTATTCTTGCCTGGAGAATCCCAATGACAATCCTCAGTCCATGAGGTCACAAAGCATCAGGCACGATTGAAGTGATGTGACTTATGCACATGAAACCATATAGTTGTTGATATTCTCAAACTATTTTCAAGTAAACAAAAATCACAAGTAATTATATTTTATAAGCTAAAACTCATTATCATGTTATCACAATAAGAGCAGGAAGTCTTGACCATATATTTAGTAGGATCTGGCTTGTTCAAATAGACTTCCATTGAAGCACAATTTAAAAAAAAAGCAAATTGATGAATGCAAATCTAAATTCTGGCCAAAGTTGTTGCAAACTTTGAAAAAAAGTTGGTATGTGTCTTCATTAAGTGTTTTAATCATTTGAAAATTTCTTTTTAATGCCTGTGTATTTTAATGCTAATGTATCTATTACTGTTAGAAAATATGATAACCTGCCAGCACAGAGAAAAAATATTTTAAATAGTAAGATTCAGACAAAATTTATGAGGAATATAGGAAAAAGATAAATTATTTTAAATATAATGAAATATAATGGGTCTATTTCTTTGCAAAGGCTACACTTTCTTTGGAGTGCATAAATATGAATAGTATTTGGAGGAAATCCAGGTGGTTCAGTGGTAAGGAACCTGCCTGCCAATGCAGGAGACATAAGGTTCAGGGGTTCAATCCCTGGGTCAGGAAGTTCCCCTGAGGAGGGAATGGCAACTCACTCCAGTATTCCTGCTTGGAGAATCCCATGAACAGAGGAGCCTAGAGGGCTATAGTCCATGAGGTCGCAGAGAGTTGGACATGACTGAGCAGCAGCAGTTGTCTATTACATTTTTATAAAGTTGTTAGAAATAATTGTTGCATTAACTATTGCTGATTCATGTTTATATCTGTTTATATGTGGGAAATCTTTATATTTTTATGTGAGTGAAATATATTCAACTACTTGTCTCATTTTTTTCCAGATGATCTAAGAAGGATTGATCTGACTTCAAACTTAATATCTGAGATTGATGAAGATGCATTCAGAAAGCTGCCTCAACTCCGAGAGCTTGTCCTGCGTGACAACAAAATTAGGCAGCTCCCAGAACTGCCAACCACTTTGAGATTTATTGATGTCAGCAACAATAGACTTGGAAGGAAAGGAATAAAGCAAGAAGCATTTAAAGTGAGTTTTAAGTTTGAATATGAAATACTTTAATCTTCCCGTTCCCTTTGCTATCAGTGTCTAGACTTTTTATTTCCACAAAGGGATTCAATTTGATGAGACTTTTAATGCCTAAAATAAACTTTAGAACACTATGTGTCATGCCTTTGGGAAATACTGTGTTCTGGTACATTCTGAAGCAGCTTAAGAACTAAGAAGAGAAAGCAGAGCTGGAATAAGAAGTGGGTGGAGCACCAGTCTGTTAAGTTGCACCTAATAATGCTATACGCCAAATGATACATGTTTACCAAGGCTCCACCCAAGGAGAGTACTTTGTGTGGCTGGAAGGACAGTTACTTGCACAGCGTGTGGGTGGTGCCTTGAGGGTAGAAGCCTTCTAAAGTATCTGTAAGGGAGATGGATTCAGTTAATCTTATGAATTTTATTTTCAAGTGAAGGAAACAAGTTGCTTGGCCCAACCGCAGAGTCTGAGAACAGTAACCAGTTTGGCTTTCTTACCCAGTCTTAGCTCCCTTTGAGCTGCTTCTCTAAATATCTGTTGAACAAATAAATTTAAGCTACTGTTTGAAGGGACATCTCACAACTTCCATGGAGGCTGCAAGGGGTTGTGTGGATTTGCTAGCCCTGGGCAATGGTAGAAAGCCTGTATCTCCACCTGTGCTCCTGTGACACCACTGTGGCGGGCAAGGGAGTTAGGGCACCTCATCAGAGCCTGGCAAAGATTAAATATAGTCCCCTCACTCAGAGTCTATTGGCATGGGTGACAGTGAGTCACAGTTTGTCCTATGACATTTGGTCGCAGTAGACCTGGTCGTATCTAAACGTATATTCTGTCTTGTTACGCTGCCCTCTTGCTACTTGCGCTGGAGGTGGTACAATTTTCTTGGGGAGAATTTCTCATTTCCCCATTCCTGTAACATGAAGGAAATTCTTGTTATTTCTCACCATGATCCTAAAAATTTTATTGCAGAATCTCTATGTGGGAAATCAATGCCTTGCTTAAACTGAGAAAGATAGAGTGGACAAAGTACGTTCTTCCAGAGACTAAGATGTTTCATTTACATAGAGAGATATTTGCTTGCTATCAATTCTTGAAGAACTCAATTGAATAGTCCAGGAACACAGAGAACTAATTTGCCTCAACTTTAGAAAACATGGCAACCCACTCCAATAGTCTTGCCTGGGAAATCCCATGGACGGAGGAGCCTGGTAGGCTGCAGTCCATGGGGTCGCAAAGAGTGGGACATGACTGAGCAACTTCACTCGCTCACTCACTTAGAAAACAAGAACTGAACAGGCCTGTGTTATTTTACAAATAGTTTCATGGACAGGGGATGAACCGTATGACTGTGGCCCACTAATTTCTATTAAGGCCCTCCATTTGGAATGTTTACAGGATATGTATGATCTCCATCATCTCTACCTCACGGATAACAACTTGGACCACATCCCTCTACCACTCCCAGAAAATCTGCGGGCCCTTCACCTCCAGGTAGGCTTCTGCTAGTAAGTTATGCCCAACACACCCATGGAAAACAGATGCAGATGGGAGGGCGCCACGATGCAAAAGCTGTGTATAATGGCATGTTAATACACTATGATAGGTTTTTTTTCTTCTCTCATTTATTCTCTCTCTCACTCTGAGAACAAGGTGTTTGCATATTCATGACTCTATCTATACTGATTTATTTCTGATAACTTTAGTTTTTATTTTCATTTTTTGCCAAGTCATGATGCATCTTTTTGGCACACAAATCTTCTTTTTTTAGAAAATAAGAGTTTCATCTGCTGAAGAAATGTGCGAAGATTAGAAATGAAAGAGAATAAGAGACAAAGAAAAATTTAATTTGATTTCTAGCTTTCAGAGGAAAAAAATGTCAGTTTTAGGTCTTGATTTTAGGTTCCATGAACTGAGTTAAATTCAATCCTAGGACATTCCTATCTGCTGAGAGATGATGGACTTTCATCTCTCTGGATTAAGAAAATGCAGTTTTTTCCTAAACCAACATATTTGAAAGCTTGCGTTATTTTAAATTCCTTTAAGCTACATTTTCTCTTTGAAGTAATGAGTGAAAACACATTTTCAAAATGTTACAATCTAATATTTTCTAAATACTGGGTTTGCCAGTAAGTTTGTTCATTTTTTTTTTTTTTTTTTCCTGTAAGATGTTATGGAAAACCCAAACAAACTTTGGCCAACCAAATATATTCCATTGAGTATAATACAATATGATCGATTAAAACACATTTTTGGTTGTTGAAACAAAGAAAGATAAATTACTTCTTATTTCAGATGTAACTTTTGGTATACAGTTGTAATCAACTTTCTGTAATAATTTCATCCATTCTATGGAATAAATCTGTAGAGAACACAACCATTATGTGGTCAAAGACACAAAATCATAGTGCAATATTACAATCTTTTAGGAGGAAAAGTATAAACCATCACAAGATTCTGCTATGTGAGAGCAAGTCTGATTCTTTTTTTTTCTTTTTTTTTGCTCTGTGGATTCTGTAATTATTTACCTCTGTGTCCTTTCTTCCATTCCTATTTACATCTTTCCCTATTTCTTTTTGGTGTCTTTGTGTATGTATCTGTCTATGACTCTTAGATATCTATCTCTTGAGAGTTTTTCTATTTAACTTCCTTAATGTGATGTCCTTTCTAGTCCTTATCTGGTTTCTGGATGGCTCTCTATTGGTCTTCTCTTTTTCTCGGGGTGAATGTCTATGTCAATGAGAATTTCTTGCCGGGTTTAGGATTAGAATGAGGATTTTCAAGGGAACCATAAAAGGGACTGGAATTTTTTTTCCAATTCTGAATTAAATTTCATTACTATGTCTGATGATATTGACTCCACAGAGTAACCAGGTCTCTGATGTTACATTAAAACATAATGTGCTTGCATATACAATCTAAGATTTTTTTGAAGCGATTGGCTTTACATTTCCTATTCTAAGGATTGAAAAAGTATCAAGTGAACATTTAAAAATATTTCTTTCACAACCACCTCACCAATATCCAGTATAAAGCTGTTTTAAATTTATATTGTCTTCATTTTATATTTATTCTTAATGCTGATATAAAAATTTCTTTTTGTGATTCACTTGAAAAATATTTTCCAACGTCCTATAAGAATGATGGATCTGGCAAAAGCAGATTCCCTGGGCTGAAACTGTACTTGACACTATTTAATGATTGAACAAATATCTAAACCTCCCTGCATCTCAGTTTTAGTTTATAAAGTGGGTGCTGCATTCACTAACACGTGATAATGACTTAAAGATAAGGCATAATAATTATTAACTGTGTATGTATTACCTATCAAAGAAAATAGAATAGTGCACAGGTGCTAAATCTGTATTATTCCTCATGGACACTTTGTAAAATAGAGAGTCAATCTATCAGAAAGACATAAGGCTTATACATACATATGTACCTAACAACAAAGCCTCAAAATTTATAAGGACTTTACTATTAGAATTGAAGGGAGAAACAGACAATTCAACAATAATAGTTAGATTCCTCAATATTCCACTTTTAATAATTGATAAAACAACTAGCCATAATATCAACTAAGAAACAGAAGACTTGAGCAACACTATACACCAACTAGCCCTAACAGTCACGTACAAAACTTTCAACCCAATAGCCATTTTGACATTTTTTTTTCTCATTCTTGAACTTTCCATGCATATTTTTCAGAATTTGAACTTAGCGTTCTTTCAGTCTGGGATATTCTTACCTCAGCTCTCTCCCATGCCCATGTCTCCTTGTCATTCCATTCTCAGCTCCAAGGCTGTCTCTTAAGAGAATTTTTCACAGACACTTTCCTTTCTTCTTTGTTCAGATTATTTTTGGAAATAATTTGTTTTCTTTAAATTTGTATCTTATATTCCCATTACTGAAGTATAAGCTCCATAAAGGCAAGCATATGTCTATTATGTTAATTGGTTCATCCTCACTGCTTTAGAAAGTGTTGATGTATATAATAGTCGCATAATGTGCATTTCTGGATGAGAGAAGGAATGAAAGAATAAAAGCAGGGGTGGAGCAAAATTGACTATATTATTCCTCAATACTAGGAATATGTGATAACTCATCTAATAATTTATCTTAATCTTTTTTAGAATAACAACATTCTGGAGATGCATGAAGATACCTTCTGCAATGTTAAAAATTTGACTTATATTCGTAAGGCACTAGAGGATATTCGACTGGATGGAAACCCTATCAATCTCAGCAAAACTCCTCAAGCCTATATGTGCCTACCTCGTTTGCCTATTGGGAGTCTCGTCTGATTTCAGATAATGGTTAGCATTATGACACCTCCTATAACAAAATGATTCTTCCTGCTGGCTTCAAAAAGAAAACTCAGCATGATACTTTCAAAATATGTTCTGGAAGATAATATAAGTACATAAAATACAGCTAAAAGTTTTAATATATGATAGCAATGTAGTAGTCTATGAAAACACCAGATGAATCATAAATAAACAGAAAAATGTACAGAAACAGAAGACTAAGAAAATATTTCATAGATATTCTTACAAATCACATGTAATTTTCAAGTTTTAGGAATTCATATCCTATATAATTTTAAATTAATCATATAATAAAAATTAAAAATTAATGGTGTAGGTATATTGCCAAGATTTAAATGTTTTAATTAAACTTTTCCTTTTTTTAGCTAAAGCATGTTTTTATTTTCAAATTCATTAAAGAAAATGAAGAAAAGAATAAAAATATTTGAAAATTATAAGGATCTTGTGGAAAATATTCATTATAATCACAACATGCAAAGAATCATAATAATAAACATAGCTTCAGTATTTTAACAATAATATTTTATCATCTTAAAGCCCTGCCAACTCGTTTTTGACCTTTCCTAAATTATTAGTTAACTGGTAATATTTCCGTGCCTGTGGAAAAAATAAAACATAGAAAATGAAAATGTAAACAATAATATGAAAATGACAGTAGGGAAGAAGTTAAGGAGTACCTTCTAGAGAGAAAGTTGAACTTTTTGAAATGTGTGATAATAATACAAAAAACTGAAAGATAACAAAAGAGTATACACTGAAAGGTGAGTTTCTTTCCTGCAGCAAACCCTAAGTTCCACTCCTTGGAAATAGTCAATGGTTTCTTTCATTATTTTATCAAGTTTTCCATGAGAAGCAAAAACTTGCACATAAAATAATTGCTCCTCTTTTACAAAAATACATATGGATATATTATATATATATATAACACTACTATGTATGTGTTGGTATATGTAAACATGGATTTTTAAACACAATAGATAATGACTATTTTGCTTGTTTCACTTAAAACTACTCCTTGATCACTCTTACCGTATCTACTGTATTAGCACACACAGCTCTACTGATTTTGAAAAACAGATATCAGCTTACTCCAAGGATGTATATTGTTACAACAGGAACCAATTCTTGAACACAAAAGATGTACTAGGCATCTACTAAGGTTTTCTGCATGTATTAATTCACAACATCCTAGGAGCTGCAGATAGTAATGACTATTCCAGTCACAGATCAGAGAGAGAGCTTAAACAACTTGCCGCTGGTTAAGGGCTGATCCCAAAGGCCTATTCTACACTTCACCTCACTGTCCTGTCTCATATACCATGGATGTATCTTTTCCCTGTATTGTAATACAAGAAAATGGTGTACGTACTGGACAGGGAAGTTGTTATGAGCTGAATGTTTACACCCAAAATTTGTATGTTGAAGTTCTAAATAACCCCCTCCCCATTGTGATGGTGTTTAGAAATGGGGCCTTTGGGAGTTTAATTAGGGTTAGATGGGGTCATGAGGTAGGGGCCTCATGATGGGATTAGTGGCCTTATAAGAAGAGGAAGAAAAGGAGACTACTCTGTGTGGGTGTGTGTGTGGGAGGGGGGTGTGTACCTATACTAAAGAAAAGCCATAAAGAAATCAAAGATGACACACATAGTTGGAGAAATATACCATGTTCACAGATTGGAAGAATCAATATAGTGAAAATGAGTATACTACCCAAAGCAATCTATAGATTCAATGCACTACCTATCAAGCTATCAACAGTATTTTTCAGAGAACTAAAACAAGTAATTTCACAATTAGTATGGAAATACAAAAAACCTCGAATAGCCAAAGCAGTCTTGAGAAAAAGAATGGAACTGGAGGAATCAACCTGCCTGACTTTAGACTATACTACAAAGCTATAGTCATCAAGATAGTATGGTACTGGCACAAAGACAGAAATATAGATCAATGGAACAAAATAGAAAGCCCAGAGATAAATCCACACACCTATGGACACCTTATCTTTGACAAAGGAGGAAAGAATAAATAATGGAGAAAAGACAATCTCTTTAACAAGTGGTGCTTGGAAAACTGGTCAACCACTTGTAAAACTAGAACATTTTCTAACACCATACACAAAAATAAACTCAAAATGGATTAAAGATCTAAATGTAAGACCAGAAACTATAAAACTCCTAGAGGAGAACATGGGCAAAACACTCTCTGACATAAATCACAGCAGGATCCTCTATGACCCACCTCCCAGGAGTAATGGAAATAAAAGAAAAAATAAACAAATGGGACCTAATTAAAATTAAAAGCTTTTGCACAACAAATGAAACTATAAGCAAGGTGAAAAGACAGCCTTCAGAATGAGAGTAAACAATAGCAAACAAAGCAACTGACAAAGAATTAATCTCAAAAATATACAAGCAGCTCCTGCAGCTCAACTCCAGAAAATAAATGACCCAATCAAAAAATGGGCCAAGAACTAAACAGACATTTCTCCAAAGACATACAGATGGCTAACAAACACATGAAAAGATACTCAACATCACTATCAGAAAAATGCAAATCAAAACCACAATGAGGTACCATCTCACGCCAGTCAGAATGGCTGCTATCAAAAAGTCTACAAACAATAAATGCTGGAGAGGCTGTGGAGAAAACGGAAGCCTCTTACACTGTTGGTGGGAATGAAAACTAGTACAGCTACTAAGGAGAACAGTGTGGAGATTCCTCAAAAAACTGGAAATAGAACTGCCATACAATGCAGCAATTTCTCTGCTGGGCATACACACCAAGGAAACCAGAATTGAAAGAGACACATGTACCCCAATGTTTACCTCAGCACTGTTTACAATAGCTAGGACATGGAAGCAACCTAGATGTCCATCAGAAGACGAATGGATGAGAAAGCTGTGATACGTATACACAATGGAATATTACTCAGCCGTTAAAAAGAATGCATTTGAATCAGTTCTAATGAGGTGGATGAAACTCTGTATAACTGCCTATTATACAGAGTGAAGTCAGAAAGAAAAATACCAATACAGTATACTAATGCATGAATATGGAATTTATAAAGATGGTAACGATGACCCTATATGTGAAACAGCAAAAGAGACACAGATGTAAAGAACAGTTTTTTGGACTCTGTGGGAGAAGGTGAGGGTGGGATGATTTGAGAGGGTAGTGTTGAAACATGTATATTATCATGTGAAGTGGATCACAGGTCCAGGTTCGATGCATGAGACAGGGTGGTCACGGCTGGTGCACTGGGATGAACCTGGGGGATGGGATGGGGAGGGAGGTAGGAGGGGGTTTCTGGATGGGGAACACGTACACCTGTGGCGGATTCATGTCGATGTTTGGCAGAAACCACAACAATATTGTAATTAGCCTCTAATTAAAATAAATAAATTAATTAAAAAGAAAAAGAAAATCTATGTGATGACATAATGAGAAGTCATCCATCTGCGATCCAGGAAGTAAGCTCTCACTAGAAATAAAATCAGCTGAGACCTTGATCTTGGATATCCTATCCTGCAAAACTAGGAGAAATAAAATTGTGTTATTTAAGCCACTCAGTCTATGGTATTATGGTAGCCCAAACAGACTAACACAGGTGTCAAGCTCAGTGTTATCTTTTTGCATGCCACAGTGACTTCCAAATGGCCAAAGGCCTTTGAGTCACATCTGAGTAAACACTTCTAGGGTCCAGAGTAGGCTTCCAGATACCCAACCTCCAGAATTTGAGCAGAAAGATGGACTGAGATGCTTTGGACCAGGAGGGTAAAGAAAGACTCCCAGCAGGCAGAGCTGACTTACTCATTTTTGGAACTTTGCATATGCTTTTCAATAAAAAGAAAACATATGATTAGAATAATAATAGTAAACAGGCAATAAAGAATCCAGCCTGGAACATATTAGTGTTTATAGCAACATGATATAAACTATAACTTTCACTTTTTAATGAAGGAAAGGGTCCATAAATTCATAATGCCCTGCCCACACAAGCTACTGATGATCTCAGATCTCCCCACAAATGTCATAGAAGACCCCTCTGCTCTCACAGTCTTCTCAACACACCATGACTAAAAAGTCATGAGAGTGGGGTGTAGGGAGTTGTAGTTAAAGGAAAGAAAGAGGGAGGAGGGATAATGAGAGAGAGAAAGAAAGAATGAAAAGAGAAGGAAAGAATGAAAAGGAAGGAAAGAAAAAGACTGGAAGGAAGGAAGGAAGGAAGGAAGAAACAAAAGAAAATACTGGGATAAAAAGAATATCATTATGCAAAAGCTATGGGGTCAGTTGACATTCTCATGGGCATTATGACTGCCTACTCATAAGGCTGCTTTACAGATGCAATTCATCATCAACTCTATAAGGACAAAGTAAGTACTATAACCCTGAAAATATGCAATTTTTGCACCACCTGATGTGAAGAGCTGACTCATTGGAAAAGACCCTGATGCTGGGAAAGATTGAGGGCAGGAGGAGAAGGGGATGACAGAGGATGAGATGGCTGGATGACATCACTGACTCGATGGACATGGGTTTGGGTGGACTCCGAGAGTTGGTGATGGACAGGGAAGCCTGGCATGCTGCAGTTCATGGGCTTGCAAAGAGTTGGACACGACTGAGCGACTGAACTGAACTGATGATGGCATTCCTTTAAAATGTACCCTATTTAAACGACCACTTTAAACACCTCATATTCTTAATTGAAAGCTCTGATCTAAAATTGATCCCTGATTAAACACAATCTTTTTTTTTTATAGCAACAGTTTTTCTTTATGAATATGCTATACACATTTCTTTTTCTCTAAATATTACAGGTTCTTTTCCAAGCGGGAGGACATTGCATTTTATTGCCCCATATTATAGTGTACTTTATAACTATTTATAAGCGAACATCTCCATATTGAAATTCCGAAGTAATTCTCACTGAATACACATATTTCTCAGATAATAGGACTACAATATATTTTGCTAATCCTCTGAAAACCTTGAGTTGTTGTAGGGTTGGTAATATTTTTAAAAGGCAATAGCAAATAATACCTGCACAGACTACTGTTATGAATGTAAAATTCATATCCTTACTTCTCTTTAAATCTGTACCAACACTGTCTTTGTAGTTATTTTATTACAAACTTTCCCTTCATAATTTACTTAAATGAGAATCATAAATGGAAAATATCACAGTGGTATTCCCTGATGCACAGGGTGCCTTATTTACTTGCAAACACCACAACTTCCCAAATTGTGGAGAGAAAGCAATGAGTAATTTTGAATCCCTTTTTTCTCACTTTCGAAAAGTCAGAGGCTTAATACTTTGCATTTAGTCTCTGTAACCACTAGATGGCGATTACATTTTAAACTACATGACTATCTTCAGGGTGGAAAAAAGCAAATTTTTGAGAGCGCATAAAAGGAGTTAGGTTTACACTATTTTATGTATATCATAGCAACACATTGATTACAAAGATAAATCTGAAATAGGCTTTGTATTTCATTTCTCTGACCAAATATATCAGGTATATCCCACTTTTCTCTGAAGAATTTTATTTACCAGTTTAACTAGCAGAGCTGAGCTTTCCAAGCTTCAGGTCAAAAAAAATGCTAAAATCTAATAAATATACCCAATTCTACCACTCCAGGAAAAAAAAAAAAAGGATAATTAATACTGGCAACCTGGAGTAACTTGATATATGTGATAAAATACTTTTTATAAAGAGTCTAATTTCAGTTTCTTTGGCATAAGGACTTTTACTGACTGAATCTTGAGTTACTACTGCCATCAAGTGTTAGAATTCATTCTTTTCAAGTCACCCAAAAGCACAACCAAGACTGCAGTGTTTTCAACTTAACATAACGCTCTGAATAACATAACACATAGCAAAACCAATGCTGTTACATGGCACTTATCAGAATTTCAAAATGCAGCAATATCATGAAAATCTCCCAAGTTGTAACTAGTTACTATAAAGAACCTATTTGACTGCCTTTACTTGAAATGGGCAAGCAGACGAAGGTGATCCCCAGTGATTTCCTGCCTGTTGGAATTCGTGCCTTCGTGTCAACCTCTCTTCTTGAGCGCTGGTAGGCCAACCCTGGCTTTGCTTCTAGCCAAGAGGAAATGACAAAGGTCAGGGATGTCACAAAAGTCAAGCCCCATGATTATGATACACACATATGTGTCTCTGTGTGTTCACCGAGCTAGGAAGCACGGAGAGGCTCTCAGCTAGCGGGAGGGAGTGAGAGGCCACGTTGAGGAAGCCATGACTGGGATCTGCAGGCTACCTCTAGAACCCCTGGTGTCCTTGCCAACCTGCAGTTAGCCTCCAAACCTGCAGACTTCCTCCAGCCAACATGCAAGCTAAAGTTTAGGGCTCTCTGTTAAACAGCCACAAGGAAATAAATTCTGCCAATAACATGAATGATCTTGGGAGCAGAGTTTCCCAAACTGAACTCCAGGATGAGAGCTCAAACCAAATGCTTCTATCATAGCCCCAGGGAGATCCTGAGCAGAAAACACAGCTAAATTGTTCCTGGATCCCAACACTTGGCATAGCTGAGAAAACAAATGTATGTACAGGTTGTTTTAAGTATGGATGACTAAGTTTGTGGACATTTTTAATGTAGCAATCTAGATGGATACAATGTATAAAAATATGGTGTGTTGGATTTAAATGTTGAATCAAAGTATTTCCTTTTGCAGTATTTGAAGAATACGGGTCAATTTTAAAAGTCTTTAAAATTTCTTAATTGAATTTCTGATGGTGGTGCTTAACAATCTCTGGTGCTAATTCTCTTGGGTAATTTACCAGTACATGAACAATCAATATTATAATGTAAATCTACTGAAAAAAAATCATAAATGGTAATTTGCTGCTTTTCTTAAAAAAAAGGAAGACAATTCTGCATTAATGTTTTTAAGTAGGGAGGATAGATCTGAAAAATATAGATCTCACCATGAAAAAAGTGTATAAAGTCAGTATTACTTATATAAAGTTCACTTCAACTGAACAAAAAAATGCCCTTAATTATCTTTGAGGTAATCTCTTTTTAAAGAAAGAAATGGATGGGAATTCCACTAATCAACATGCTCAATTTCTAAAGCTCTCAATTAAAACTCAATATCATATACCATATATGTTCTTAGAAAAATAAATCTGGAATGGCACAGTTCCAAGTTCAGCAGATTAGGGGGTGAGTCACCACCCAGTGTGTGAGTCTCTGTTCAAAAATGGACACTGGAGGCTTAAAACGTCAGCATTCTGCCCTTGGACTCAAGCAGACGTGTCTCCTCAGCAAACCACAGAGCAAATGAACTTGAACGATCTCTGCGGAGTCTGTAAGTCCCACGTCAAAGGGTGGAGTGCTGATCCAAGAACCCTGTTGCTGCTGCTGCTGCTAAGTCACTTCAGTTGTGTCCGACTCTGTGTGACCCCAGAGGCGGCAGCCCACCAGGCTCCCCTGTCACTCAACCAGGAAAGTATAAATGACCTTTGCAAGCAGTAAGGCTTCCCCACATTTTGCTTCTTTGTCATTTAATGGAAGCCTGTATGGACTCAGTTCCCAGTGGGCAGTGTTCCATTTTGCACAATTCCACTGAGCACAGGAAGGTAATAAAAGAATATGCTCGATAGTTTTCTGTAGGGTCAAAGCTAGTGGCACTTTCCTGCTATTTCTTAAAAGTGAGACGAGAAAAAGGGCACAAGGGGACATCTAGTCTATTTTTGCTTCCAGCATAAGGTTAGTTATCTCTATATGTACTGTATCAATTTCTTGGCAAGTACTAAAACATGTAAGCATGATAATGATGCTAGTTCCCAGTTACTAAGTGCTCACAGAGTACCTGTGCTAAGTGCTTTAATCGATACTTAATCCTTAACATGCTGCTGAGTTGCGTCAGTCGTGTCTGACTCTGTGTGACCCCACAGACGGCAACCCACCAGGCTCCCCCATCTCTGAGATTCTCCAGGCAAGAACACTGGAGTGGGTTGCCATTTCCTTCTCCAATGTATGAAAGTGAAAAGAGAAAGTGAAGTTGCTCAGTCGTGTCCGACCCTCAGCAACCCCATGGACTGCAGCCTTCCAGGCTTCCTCCGTCCATGGGGTTTTGTAGGCAAGAGTACTGGAGTGGGGTGCCATTGCCTTCTCCAAATCCTTAACATAACTCTATGCAATAGGCACTATAACTGTACTTATGGTATGGGTAAGGAACCGGAGGCTTCCAGAAGTTAGTAACTGCTTAGCTGAAGTTGAAGCACCTCTATTTTTTTTATTTTTGTTGTTTAGTTGCTAAGTCATATCCGACTCCTTGTGACCCCATGGACTGTAGCCCGCCAGGCTCCTCTGTCCATGTGATTTCCCAGGCAAGAATACTGGAATGGGTTGCCATTTTCTTCTCCAGGGGATCTTCCCAACACAGGGATCCAGCCCCAGTCTTCGCATTGGCAGGGAGATTATTTACCACTGAGCCCCCAGGGAAACCACTATTTGCTTTTTTTTTTTTTCCTTATTAGCCCTTATTTTTTAGAGCAATTTTAGTTTCATAGCAAAATGAGAAGAAGGTACAGAGATTCCTCATATACTCTCTCCCCCATTGTAAACATCCTCCACCAGAGTGATTCATTTATTAATAACAAACCTACAGTGACACATCATTGCCAACAAAAGTCCACAGTTGATATTAGAGGTCATTAGCATCTGGTCCCACCACTTCATGGGAAATAGATGGGGAAACAGTGTCAGATTTATTTTTGGGGGCTCCAAAATCACTGCAGACGGTGACTGCAGCCATGAAATTAAAAGACGCTTACTCCTTGGAAGAAAAGTTATGACCAACCTAGATAGCATATTCAAAAGCAGAGACATTACTCTGCCAACAAAGGTCTCTGCCAACAAAGGTCTCTGCCAACAAAGGTCTGTTTAGTCAAGGCTATGGTTTTTCCTGTGGTCATGTATGGATGTGAGAGTTGGACTGTGAAGAAAACTGAGCGCCAAAGAATTGATGCTTTTGAACTGTGGTGTTGGAGAAGACTCCTGGGATTCCCTTGGACTGCAAGAAGATCCAACCAGTCCTTTCTGAAGGAGATCAGCCCTGGGATTTCTTTGGAGGGAATGATGGTAAAGCTGAAACTCCAGTACTTTGGCCACCTCACGTGAAGAGTTGACTCATTGGAAAAGACTCTGATGATGGGAGGGACTGGGGGCAGGAGGAGAAGGGGACGACAGAGGATGAGATGGCTGGATGGCATCCCTGACTCGATGGACGTGAATCTGAGTGAACTCCAGGAGTTGGTGATGGACAGGGAGGCCTGGCGTGCTGTGATTCATGCGGTTGCAAAGAGTCAGACACGACTGAGTGATTGAACTGAACTGAACTGAACTGAGGGCTCCTCTTGACATTACACCTTCTACAGATTTGGATAAACCTAGACTTCCCAGATGGCCCCAGTGGTAAAGAGTCCACCTGCCAACAGAGGACGCAGGAGACACAGGTTCTGTCCCCTCGGTTGGGAAGATACTCTGGAGGAGAGCATAGCAACCTACTCCAGTATTCTTGCCCGGAGAACTCCATGGACAGAGGAGATTGGCAGGCTATGGTCCATAGGGTCGGAAAGAGTCTGACAGGACTGAAGGGAATCATTCAGGGTAGGCTTTTGTCTATTTAAATCGAAGCCCATATTCTTAACTATAATATTACAGAGGCTCCCAAGGTACCATGCTGCCTGGTTAACAAAAGGGCAAAAGGAAAAACAATTGGCACAGTAGCATTCTTACAAACAAACCCATGGTAAACATCCTGGTAATGTTTAATCAAAGCACATTTACACGATATACTACAATTAGTACAGTGCTTGACCATACAGATTCCCTGTTCTCTTCATCACAGTCCTGTTTAAGGTGTTTGGGCACTGCAGTAACCTCACTAAGAATCTGGGCTCTGAGGTCAAACATGTTTAAACGCTAGCCCTTAAGTTCACCGACCTCACAAGCTCGGGTAAATTAACGTCTTAGCTTCCTAACCTACGAAAAGTGGTAACAATGCCTACCTCACAGAGCGGGTGTGAGGCTCGTGTGCCGCGAGCCCGCCTGCACTGAAAGCACACACAATAAACGTTTGCCATCTTGTTTTATGCATGATGAAACAGAGCTCCAGGAGTTAGAGCAGTGGCCACAAAGTAAGGCGTGGTGCCCTGTTTCCGACTCCGGGGGCTTTCTCTTTATCCCTTCCATCACCCCAAAGGCGTAGGATATTGTTTTTCAGCAGACAAGTTTCTCCCCAATCCCCACCTCTGGGTTCAGCTGAAGGTCCATCTTCTCTAACCCAGCACCTCAAGGTGGTCGAAGGGGGCAAAGAAATGGCCTCAGGTGGTTCCTAACGTGGGCTGCACCAATCAAACCCAGCCTCCGCTCTCCCTCCCGCAAAAACTACGTCACAAGCCCCCTGCGAATGTTCACTGGGCACCTGTTCCGGCCGGAACCCCACCTCCACGCCCTGGGAGAACGACCTCAACCCCAATTGGCTGTCTCCCGGGGCAACCAAGGATGCGGTGGGCACGCGGGGCCCCTGGCCGGTATTTAAAGGCTGCTGCGGCCCACGCCACCCCAGTCCGGCCCGGACGGCGACGGTGAAGCACCTGGGTTGAGAGGGAGCAGGAAGGTAACGGCGCGACCCCTGCCTCCCCCCGGCCCCAGCCCGCGCATCCACTGAGGCGGGTGTGAGTGGGACCCAGGAGCGGGTGTCACCGCGCGTTGCCCACCAACACCTTCCTCACCCACCATCCTTACCCAGCCCCACTCCCACCCAACCCGCCTGGGCGAGACAACTCGGGTGCGAAGGATCAGAGATTAGGCGGAGAGCGACTGAGCGAGCAGAGAGGCGGGGATCCTTCTGGAGACAAAGGCGTGATCCCAGCGGCGGGCACGTGGTGCTGGGCAGAGAGAGAAACGAGGCCCTTGAGACCATCAGATCTGTCCAAACGCGACGACAGCTTCTAGGGCGCTACCGTGTCGACCTCTCGGAGCACCCTGAACCATGACCCAGACCCTCGACACAAAAGAGGATCCTCTTAACCTGGGCGGCGGCTGGGCATCCTCTGCCCCGTTACGCACCTGGTCGTCCGGCCCCCGAAGGCGCAGGGGCGCTCCCATTTACAGGCGGCGGCCTCGCTACGGCCCCAAGGCCGAATACGAGCCCCCGAGGAACCAGCCGAAGCAGCAATACGGTCCAGGCCCTTGGTTCCAACCACCCCAGCGTCCCTACTGGGCCGTGTATTCTAACTGGGGGCGCTGGAGAGGGCCCTGGTGCCCACCTCCGGCGGGATTCAGGAAGCCCCCGGGCCGGGTGCAAGTGATCCGGGTGTACGGCCTGCATCCGCTCTGCATTTGCTGCTGCTCCTGCTGCCATGGGCCCTGGAGCCCCAGCTGGGCGAGGCCCCCGGGCAGAAAGAAGCGCTGGGGTCGCCGGGGCCGCGGCCTGCGCCGTCACCCTCGCCGCTCCGCCCAGAGGAGCCCTCCGGTGGATCTGAGCACGCTGCTGCGGCCGGTCAACCTGTACGGCTGGCGCGCCCCCGGCATGCGGGCGCCGCGCAACACCACGCAGTTCATCATGAACCAGATCTACGAGGACATGCGGCAGCAGGAGAAGCTAGAGCGCCAGCAGGAGGCGCTGCGGGCGCAGCAGGCCCAGGCGGGCGGCACAGCCTCCCCGGAGGGCGCCTTCGGAAACGACGCGCCCCCTAGCGGTGGCCAGGAAGACGGGGCGCTGCAAGATACTCTGTACAGCTTCGTGCAGAATCCCTCTCTCGTCTCCAGTCCTGACCCAGACGAGGAAAAGCAGACGGCCACCTCACAGCTGGTGGAGGGAGAGGAAGGGGAGAGAGAGGAGGGGGAGGAGTGGTGTGACGAGGAGGAGTGTGACGGCAAGGAGTTGGAGAGCCAGGAGGAGGACGAAGAGTCAGAGGCCAAAGATGAGGAGGAGGGCGAAGAGGCTGATTATATGGAGGAGGGGGAGGAGGAAGATGAGGAGAATGAAGCGGAGGAGACCGCAGAGGAAGAAGAGGGGCTGGTGGAGGATGAGCAGATGGAGGAAGAGAATCATTTGCCCCTGGATATGCCTTTATCATTCCTAATGGGGGCTGAAGAAGAGAGAGAGAACTTTATGAACTGTGCGTATTTAAGCCCCAAACAGAGAATTCCCAAAGTGGCACAGGAAGCTCTCTTCATGGTACAGGACATTAACTGTTGAGACATCAGGAAAGGGATTGAGAAATGCGATGGAACTGATTGGAGGCTAAAATGAATTAGCCACTTGTCAAAAACTAATGAAAAAGTGAGTTCCATTAATAAACCTATCATCTTTGGCTGTTATAAAACGTTTAAAAATTGGTGTGTGTGTGTATGACTATGGGTGGGGGGAGGTAGAGCTTTCAAATATAATTGAACTGGAAATGATTAAAGGCCAAATATTATATTACTACAGTTTGAATATTTTCATTTGGTGTTTTCTCCTCTAGATACTTGAGGTTTTTTGTTTTTTAATTCTGGCAATGCTGAAAATGTTTCCTTTTATAACAACTTTATACATCATCTCTACTTAATGAGCTTGGAATGAACAGTTATTTTGACTGTTAGATGCCTAAGAAGCATGTGCCATGTTTATTAATGTTCGTCAGTACTTTTAACATGATAGCTGAAACCATTTTAAAATGCCTATTTTAATATTTTTTTTCTTATAGATTTTCCACCTTCAGAGTTCTTTTTTGAGGGCTGTATTTTGGTAACCCAGTTTGCAGTCTCTTGTGGCATCGCTCATTTATATTCCTTGTTCCACAGTGCTATGGATCTTCCTCAGAAGAACATGAAGTTGCTTCTGTGGAACTGGTTATCTGCCATGGCCTCAGCAATCCATAAATCCATGCATGGAGAGGATTCCCCATGGTCAGAAGTCAACTTGCACACCTAGTTAAAATCTAAGGTAACTGCAAACAATGGAACATAGATTTTGAAGCCTTGTTCCTGGATATATTCCTTGTCATAAGTTCACAGGAATAATAAAAATAGACTTTGCAGAATGAATTTTTTAAAGATGATTGGCCTTTTGGGGGTGGAATATCTTTTTTCTTTAATTTTCTTTCCCAATTGTCTTCTTATAAAGGAGAGTAAAACAAATATGTTTAAGTGCAAGCTTTTGCGAACTAGTTTCTGATGTCTAAACAATTATCTATGGAGACTTCAACATTCAAAATAACAGCTTTTATTCAGACATTTGTAGGAAGTAATACTGTTCATGGATCCTTGATTCTCATAACTTAGTAAAAGTTCCAGTCATAGCATATTTCCAAAATTCCCCTAGATGAAGGATTTGAGTCCAGCTTCTCAAAAATTACATCTTTCGACAAACTATACTACTAAGTATAGTCTGAACCACCATTCAGAATTTAATGAAAAGAAGACTGTAGGGTGATCTCTTACCTGAATGCTGATTTTATTGCAGCTTTTGGGGGTGATAAGCTTAAGCTATTAAAAAAGATAATAAAATAATTAAAGTGTTGAATGAAACCACTGTGCTTCTCAATTCTTATTTTTGAATATCAGACATCTTATTCAGTGGTCAACAGGATGAACGTAAGAAGAAAAGCTAACACAAAGATTGTAGACTTATTTTTTAATGACACTAAACAGTCCAACTGCTAGTTAGTCACTAGCAGTGACTAACCATTTATTATGCTCTTAAATCATTATTTTCTGCAAGATGCAATTTTATGATGACCTATAAAATTGACCACCCATAGGTATTTCTAATGCACAGGGGGAAACCAAGAATCCTGCTGCTACTGATCAATAAATCCTTACAAGTTACAGTCCAAAAATACTTTCTCCAAGATACTCAAGTAATTGCTAAGTTCTCATTAAAGAAACACTTTCATTCAGGACTGAATTTCTTCACAATCATATCTGGACAGTTCTCAAATTATTCTTACAAAAGATTCCACTTTTACATGACAAAATTCAGCGCATGTTAATTGCCTCCACATACACAAGACATTATCCACTAGTCTCTGGGAGGGATGCAAATAGGAACAATGCCTCACGAGTTCAGCTTGGGAACCATTATTTACCAAATAATTATGGAACTACCAGGAGCCAGGGACCACAAACAGTGATTAGGATACGACGGAGAATAAGCAAAATCCCCTCTTGTAGTTTAGTCCAAAGGACAGACACTAAATGAAGTTAGACAAATCTGCCACTGCCAGAATTCTAAAGGAAGTGCAACACTATGAAAGTATGTATCACAAGGGAGTCCAAGAGAGAAGCTGGGAATGTTCACTGTGGGGAGAGGGTGACTTGAGGCTAAAGGTGGAGAGCTGGGAGGAGGTTGGTACTTTGGAGGAACAGTACAGAAGCACCAGAGTGTCCTGAAGGAGCGGCCAGTGAGAAGTGAGAGAGAAACCATATTATCTACTCATTTCTGCACTATCCATACCTTCTGAATAGTCCAGTAAAAAAAAAAAAAAATTAATGAAAGGAGAACCTAAGTCATTGGTGAGTCTCTACCTGAGCTTTTTTTTTTTTAAGCCAGATACTGTGATGGTCCCTTTACTAACCTTGAAGGCTGACATGAAATGATTAAATCATGTCACAGGGTGGGAGGTTTGTACATCCCAGTACACCTATTCCACTTTTCAGAGACATACCCAACCACTCCCATGTAATGAACTGGTCCTGAGCATTGCTGCTCAGCATGACTGGATCACCTTGGAGACTCTCCACACCACTTGATGATTCAAGAGTATCAGTGTTACATATGGCTCAGAATAAACCCCATCTTTAGTTTTAGAGGTAAGTATGCTTGATGAAAACTCACGATTTAAAAAAAAAATCTTAAAATCATTGCAAACTTGAGAGGACACAGTGCTAAAAAGCTGCCACTTAGCTGTGTCTTTCAAGAACGGGATAATATTTGCTTTGTCAACTGTCAGAAAAATAACATTATAAATCATAAGTCTATTCAGAAGGCCTAGGCTTGATAAAAATTTTTGCTGTCTATTCTCAGGTGTTTTTACACAAGAGATTCTGATATTTTCCTTTTCAGTGACTGACAGCATTTCTTAATTTATCTTCATTCCTTTGTCTCCATAGTAACTTAATGGAATTTTTTCCTGTGAAAATATTAGTCCTCTAAGGATGGTAAATACAGTTGGCATTTGGAGATCAACTCTGAATTCTCCGAGAATGGTTTCATAACATTTTGTAACACCTGCATATGAAGACAAGAGTTATTCCAACATCTTTAGTTTCATTAAAATAAACATGAGGTGAAATAACTCAGCTATATCAAACCCACAGATTCTGGGAAGAAAATGATTCAAGTATTGCCCTATAGCTGTTCTTGGGTCAAGAATAAGATAAGAAAACACAGCTTCTTCAGTTTAATTTTTTATTTTAACAATAATGAAATGATATATGCAATTAAATTATATTTATACAGGTTCAAAATAACATAATCATAATTGAAAATAACTTAATATAAATTGGGCTTCCCTGATGGCTAATACTAATGCTTCTGAATCAATTTGGGCTTGATTATCTGTATATTTAAAGCAAAATCAGCATTTGGCTGTATCTTAACTGTTTTAGTACTAGCAATTTTCTGCATCTATTTAACTTTTGGCCAGTTAGTGGAACATAACCAGACCTCAAGGTCAGCTGATGAAAGAGAAGAGTTTGGGCAACTGTGTTATCACTGCTGCCTAAGAGACTGTTGATGGGTAGTCATAGGCCTCTGTTTCCTAAGAAATAGTTATCACACCTGATTACTGCTCACACCTATTTGTTGATGCTATTCACTCAGTCATGTGACCCCATGGACTGCAGCACACCAGGCTTCCCTGTTCATCACCATATCCCTGAATTTGCTCAAACTCAAGTCCATTAAGTCAATAATACCATCCAACCATAGCCTTCTCTGTCGCTCCCTTCTCCTCTTGCCCTTCATCTTTCCCAGAATCAGGGTCTTTTCCAATGAGTTGGCTCTTTGCATCAGGTGGCCAAAGTATTGGAGCTTCAGCATCAGTCCTTCCAATGAATATTCAGGGTTGATTTCCTTTAGGATTGACTGCTTTGATCTTGCTGTCCAAGGAACTCTCAAGAGTCTTTCCCAACACCACAGTTCAAAAGCATCAATTCTTTAGCTCTTAGCCTTCTTTACGGTCCAACTCTCACATCCATACATGACTACTGGAAAAACCATAGCTTTGACTGTATGGACCTTTATCAGTAAAGTGATATTGCTGCTTTTCAATATGCTGTCTAGGTTTGTCATAGATTTTTTTCCAAAGAGCAAGCGTCTTTTAATTTCATGGCTGCAGTCACTGTTCACAGTGATTTTAGAGCCCAAGAAAATAAAGTCAGTCACTGTTTACGTTATTTCCCCATCTATTTGCCATGAACTGATGGGACTGGATGCCATGATCTTCGTTTTTTGACTGTTGAGCTTCAAGCTAGCTTTTTCATTCTTCTCTTTCACTTCTTGATGAAATGTTTCTCCTTTCTTCACTTTTTGTCATTAGGGTGGTATCATCTGCATATCTAAGGTTATTGATATTTCTCCCTGCAATCTTGATACCAACTTGTGATTCATCCAGCCCAGCATTTTGCATGATGTACTCTGCATATAAGTTAAATAAGCAGGGTGACAATATACAGCCTTGACGTATTCCTTCCCCAATTTTGAACACACCTATTGTGAAGAGCAAATAACCTAATAGTTAAGAAGAATTTCATTATAGACTGTAAATCACTGTTAATTATTGTACATAAATCATCTCAATTTCTGAAGATTAGGTCTAAATTAACAAGGGTCAGGAGATCTCATTATAATTTTGTTGGATTGAGATATCTAGATAGTTGATACCACCTGAGCTAAACATGAACCAGCTGGTCATAGAAATTCAATTTTGGCTTCCAATTATGAGGAATGTGCAAACGCAGTGGTCTGGCACTTTGATATTGAAACTGTGGTCCATGGACCAGCATTATGGGAACCACCTAATAGCTTTTTAGAAAAGTTGCCCAGGCTCCACCCATACCTACTGAGTTGAATCTGCTTTGTAGAAAGGCATCTAAGCATACACGTGAGAGACCTAGAAGATCTGTGGTTTAGGGGTTTCTGCACTGCTGAGCCCTCTTGGGAATTTAATAAGACTGTGGTTTGTGGGTTCAATACTTCTGTTTTGTTCTACTTGTGTGACCTAAGGCATGTTCCTGAAATTCTAGCTTCTCATTTTCCTCATCTATAGTATCTACCTCCTGGGATTAAAGGAGATTATGATGATTAAATGGGCCAATGCTTACCACATTCTCAGAACAATGATACTCAATATCTTCCAGTTATAATAAGTATTTAATAAATGCACAGATGAGACCACATATTATGTGGTATCTAAAAATCATTTGTTAATAATTAGGGCAAGTATAAATGTAATATCTAATAAGACAATTAGAAAAAATGATTCATTACATGTCTTGATTTCTCTTGGATAACTGCAGTCATGTTACTCTGAGCTGCATATTTCATTGTGCAGGACTGTAAGAACCAATTGAATCTCTGGAGCTGGACTCATTCCCCAAGTATACTTTTTGCCCTCTGTCTCTTCCCCCTACTGGGTCATGATACTTCCTTTCTCTTTATGGCCAACATTAATATTCTAATAGGTAGTGCTAAGAATTACCCGCTCGAGTCAGCTCATTCCTTTCCATACAGGCAATGCATCTTTTCAAAATAAAAATGCATGTATTGTAATCCCTAAAGAGGAAGGTTCTATCTTATGCTATACCTGAAGACAATGAAAATTCCAACAACTGTGAAATACTTTCTATAAGCCACTTACATAGAACACTTAAAGTAGTCAGAACAGAGATCTAAGAATTCAAAAATCGTTTAAGCATATGCAAGATTTTAACACACATTCTCACTTATAACCACACTAAGAACTAATACTTTATTTTCTTTTTACAGATGAAGGACGTTCAATTCAAAGAAGTAAATTATTTCGGGACTTTAAGTCCTCTATTCTGAGTTCAAAGTTGTGGATCCAGTATGTTATTGGAACACATCTTCCTGTTGTTTTATTTAAAATAAGGTTGCTAAGAATAAATATTCCTTTAATAAACTTAATCTGAGTTCCAAAGAGGGTAGGAAAAAATGCAGTCTCGTCAATGTGGGTTTGGTAACAATAGATCCTAAGGAAGAAACATCGATATCTATGTTTCAATTATAATTCCTAGTAGTAGTTTAAAGGCTTATATAATTCATGTGATGACAATCTAACAAATTGTTGGTTAATATTGTGTATGTATACCAATATAATATAACATACCAATATAATATATAGTATATAATATATAATATAATTACCAATATAATATTGTGTATGTATACCAATATACCAATATCACAGTAATTCAATATCACCCAATTCTAATTAGCCCCAACCACTAATGCCAAAGAAGCTGAAGTTGAACAGGTCTATGAAGACCTACAAGATCTTCTAGAATTAACATCCCCAAAAGATGTCTTTTTCATTATAGGGGACTGGAATGCAAAAGTAGGAAGTCAAGAGATACCTGGAGTAACAGGCAAGTTTGGCCTTGGAGTACGAAATGAAGCAGGACAAAGACTAACAGACAACACACTGGTCATAGCAAACACCCTCTTCCAACAACACAAGAGAAGACTCTACACATGGACATCACCAGATGGTCAACACCAAAATCAGATTGATTGTATTCTTGGCAACCGAAGGTGGAGAAGCTCTATACAGTCAGCAAAAACCAGACCGGGAGCTGGCTGTGGCTCAGATCATGAACTCCTTATTGCCAAACTCAGACTTAAATTGAAGAAAGTATGGAAAACTGCTAGACCATTCAGGTATGACCTAAATTAAATCCCTTACAATTATACAGTGGAAGTGATAAATAGATTCAAAGGTTTAAATCTGATAGACAGAGTGCCTAAAGAATTATGGATGGAGGTTTGTGACATTGTATAGGAGACAGGGATCAAGAACTTCCCCAAGAAAAAGAAATGCAAAAAGGCAAAATGGTTGTCAGAGGAGGCCTTACAAATAGCTGAGAAAAGAAGAGAAGCTGAAGGCAAAGGAGAAAAGGAAACATATACCCATTTGAATGCAGAGTTCCAAAGACTAGCAAGGAGAGATAAGAACGCCTTCCTCAGTGATCAGTGCAAAGAAATAGAGGAAGACAATAGGATGCAAAAGACTAGATATCTTTCAAGAAAATTAGATATACCAAGGTAATATTTCAAGCAAAGATGGGCACAATAAAGGATAGAAATGGTATGGACCTAACAGAAGTAGAAGATATTAAGAAGAAGTGGCAAGAATACACAGAAGAACTGTACAAAAAAGATCTTCACAACCCAGATAAACAAGATGGTGTGATCACTCACCTAGAGCCAGACATCCTGGAATATGAAGTCAAGTTGGCCTTAGGAAGCATCACTATGAACAAAACTAATGGAGATGATGGAATTCCAGTTGAGCTATATCATATACTGGAAGATGATGCTGTGAAAGTGCTGCACTCAATATGCCAGCAAATTTGGAAAACTAAGCAGTGGCTACAGGATTGGAAAAGGTCAGCTTTCATTCTAATCTCAAAGAAAGGCAATGCCAAAGAATGCTCAAACTACCCAATGATTGCACTCATCTCACATGCTAGTAAAGTAATGCTCAAAATTCTCCAAGCCAGGCTTCAACAACATGTGAACCAAGAACTTCCAGATGTTCAAGTTGGATTTAGAAAAAGCAGAGGGATCAGAAATCAAATTGCCAACATTCATTGGATCATGGAAAAAGCAAGAGAGTTCCAGAAAAACATCTACTTCTGCTTTATTGACTATGGCAAACCCTTTGTGTGGAATAAACTGTGGCAAATTCTAGAAGAGATGGGAATACCAGACCACCTGACCGGCCTCTTGAGAATCCTATATGCAGGTCAGGAAGCAACAGTTAGAACTGGACATTGAACAACAGACTGGTTCCAAATCGGGGAAGGAGTACGTCAAGGCTGTATATTGTCACCCTGTTTGTTTAACTTATATGCAGAGTACATCATGCAAAATTCTAGGCTGGATGAAGCACAAGCTGGAATTAAGATTGCCAGGAGAAATATCAATAACATCAGATACGCAGGTGACACCCTTATCGCAGAAAGTGAAGAGGAACTAAAGAGCCTCTTGATGAAAGTGAAAGAGGAGAGAGAAAAAACTAGCTTAAAACTGAACATTCAAAAAACTAAGATCATGGCATCCGGACCCATCAGTTCATGGCAAATAGATCGGGAAGCAATGGAAACAGTGACAGACTGTTTTTTTGGGCCCCAAAATCATTGCAGATGGTGATTGCAACCATAAATTAAAATATGCTTGCTCCTTGGAAGAAAAGCTATGATCACCCTAGACAGCATATTAAAAAACAGATATTAATTTGCTGACAAAATTCCATCTAGTCAAAGGTACAGTTTTTCCCCTAGTTATGTATGGATGTGAGAGTTGGACCATAAAGAAAGCTGAGCGCCGAAGAACTGATGCTTTTGAACTGTGGTGTTGGAGAAGACTCTTGAGAGTCCCTTAAACTGCAAGGCGATTGAGCCAATCAATGCTAAATCAACCCTGAATATTCATTGGAAGAACTGATGCTGAAGCTGTTAGTCCAATACTTTGGCCACCTGACGGGAAGAACTGACTCACTGGAAAAGACCTTGACACTAGGAAAGATTGAAGGCAGGAGGAGAAGGGGATGACAGAGGATGAGACGGTTGGATGACATCACCAAACTTGATGGACATGAGTTTGAGCAAGCTCTGGGAGTTGGTGATGGACAGGGAAGCCTGGCATGCTGCAGTCCATGGGGCCACAAAGAGTCGGACATGACTGAGTGACTAAAGTGAAATTGATACCAATATAAACAGTTCTGGTTGGAAGAAACCCCAGAGTGGAGTAAATTAACCTAAGATATTGTTGTGATGCTGTTTATCTATAACTAAAGTAAAATAAAAATTTTAATTAGGAAAATATTTGCAAAAATTTGTGGGTAATTTTACAGATATATAAGATATCTGGTTAATATTCATAATGTTACTACTTTATTGAAGATTCTATCTTGTGTAACACCTAAGCATAAACTATTAATAATAGCATCTTCTGATATTTTCATAAGGTATTTGAACTTTTTATGATAATTGATATTTCTGTTATCATGAAATATTTGAGTATTCTCCCCTTATGAATATGTTTAGGTTTAGGATATTACTTTTAGTTTTAGTAATTTAAGACTTTTAACTGATGTTAATGTATCAGTTCTCACAGAATCCCTGGTAGATTGGATAATCCATCTGACATTTATCATTAAATAGCATTCCCAAGGACAAAATCAGAATGCTCCTATATATAACTGTATTTTTATAATTGCCTATTGATTGTAGCAGTCCCTTGAACTGAAGGTTAATAATATAAAATAACAAGATAAGGTCAAGTCTAAATGTCTGTACATTTCCCCTTGCCTCCAGAAGATTTTCCAAAGTCAATGTTGATTTTTATTTTGTCCATAAAAAAAGAAATACTGTTTCCCTTTTTCTTAAAAATACGTTTTATGAATTCCACACTATTTCCTGCAATTAACTCATGACCTCAAAGTATATGCATTAGCACAAATATTTAAATACAAAACAAAGTTAATAAAAGTAACTTTCTGTTATTTACTTTCTATTTTGTCTTCTTATGCAGACTGTGTGCTCAACAACTATTAATATTTAGGTGTCACCTAGTGGCAAAATAAAATGTGTATACAAAAACGCTACTTGTGATGTTCCTTTTGTGTTTACAGATGCATTTTTGTGGGACACATAATACATTGATACATATAAAAGAAGTATTGCAAATGTGTTGGCATGAACAATCATTAAAATATTTTATTGTTTATTTGAATATGTTGCCATATGCTGTGGTGTTTAATAATAGTATCTTTTTGTTTGATGAGACTAAGCCACAACTATAAAATTATCAAAGTTAGTAAAGGAAAGAGGGAAAACTTAGACCCACAAGAGGTCTTGGATTTCCCTAAATGATTATTTTTATACTTATAATAATTTTCACTGCTCACAAGAGTTTAAAGACATTACTATGAAAATATTTTGAATTCCCTTTGACATTCACTGCACTAATTAACATTAGCAATATACACTCACAGTATAGGTTTTGCTTTTAATACTGACAACAGAGAAGAAAATTAACAAATTTGAAATTTATATGCTTCAATTTTAAAATCCAGACTACTAAAGTAAACAATGCCTAACACTTTAATCCTGGTTTAAAAAAAATAAGAATATATATATCTATTGGCCTACTTCCAAATGCAAGACTTGTGATAGTCAGTTACCTCCTAGGACTCAAGCATCATTTAATTTATTAATGATCACCGCCACTAATTACAGAGCAATTTGTTAAGGAAAGAGACAAACCTGTTTATTTGTTGATCGAGTGACCAGAGGATAATTTATACTTGTATTACAGCCTGATTTCCGGCTGTTTCCAACTGCTTAACCACTTCTATTGGAAGCATAAATCAGTGCTAAGGACTGGGTCTTCCTTAACAGACAGTTTCCACATTTACCACTTTCTTAGCAATGCATTCATCAATTTTCCCAGAGTAGATATCCCTGCTTTTGTACAACCTTCATACTCTCTCCATTAATAATTCTGTTATCCTTTTAAAATTACAGTTGTCTGTGGCTCTCTTCTGGCTAGAAAATCCTATAGGGAAGGAATTGATTTTCTGTTTCCAGTACAGTCTTGCCTATAATAAGAAGCCCTTCATAAACATTTTTAATATTAAGAAAAATAAGTAAAACTAAAGGTATGATATGAACTATGATTATTAGGTGCTTCTAACAGGGAAGCATAGCGACTTATTCATGATGTGTGTACTAAAACGACTTTCAGTAGAAAAACATAAAGAACAAAGAAGAAGGACGGAGCTGTTGCAGTAACAGGTACCCAACTGCATCTCTTGTGGCCCGAACTCTGTTATAGAGCAGATCGGTTCTCAGGACAGACAGATCTTCGTAGGAACTGAACACAAAATCCTTTAATGTTACAAGGAAGCTGTTGGCTCAGATTCTGTTGCTGGGCCACAGAATCAGGAGGATAAACCTTAATAATACCCACAGCAATGGTTCTTAAGTGCACATTATAATAAACTTAACGTGTTTTCTACAATTTAAAGTACCTGATTAAGAAATTCAAAACAGCCCAACACTCATTTTATTCCATGTTTAAGCTAGCATTTGCTAAGCCTGAACCAGGGCCTGGACTAAGCCCATGAGTGTTATTTTTGAAAGTGTTAGTTGCACAGTGGTGTCTGACTCTTTGGGACCCCATGGACTGTAGCCCACCAGGCTCTTCTGTCCATGGAATTCTCCAGGTATTCTCTTCTCCATGGGATCTTCCTGACCCAGGGATTGAACTCAGGTCTCCTGCACTGCAGTCAGGTTCTTTATCAGCTCATCCACTAGGGAACTTTACCAATGAGAAAGTTGATGCTAACAGCTGTTCAGAAAACTACCCCAAGTCACACAGCTAATAGGTGACAGACACAGGAAGCCACTCAATCTGTTTCCTTATATCATTAACTCTGCTTTGTGAAATGGATGGGAGTATGGTGAAACTTTAAATTCAGTTCACATTATTTTTGGATATAATTCTGAGTCAATATTCAAAGTCAAACTTTGGCAGTTTTACTGCATATTATAATACTGTCCTGGAAAAAATGCTGAGTCTCAGTAATTTATGTCCAAAGCTTCTGTGATAAATTATTTATGAGACAAGAAATTTCAAAGAGAGCAAAGAATCAGAGTGCAAAACTACTAGAATATTCACATCATTAGAGAGGTTTCCTGGCCCCTTTCCCCCTTCTTCTAAGGTCAAAGTATAAAGCTCACTCTGATTGCAGAATTCTTAATTCTCTGAATTAGGAATCGGCTGTCACTAATGGAAGTGGATGGAAATGAAAAATTGCTAGCTACTGGCAGGAGAAGAGCCCCAGGGTGCCACCTGGCAGTGACAGTTAGGGGGAAAAGTTAAATACAGTATAAAAAGAAAAAGCACCAGCCAGTATCGGGAGGTCAGTTGAAAGCATCTGAGTCTAATGAAGAACCCAAGTGTAAAAGCTGAGAAAGGTTTGCTCTGAGGAAAGTATCAGGAATTAGAGTAAGAATGGAAATAGAAAATGTGGATGAAATGTAACAAGAAGCACTTAGCTGGGAACAATGCCATGAAAGGTATTACAACTCGCATATCCTAATGAAGATTCTTGAGAGTCCCATGGTCATCAGTGAGATTAAACTAGTCAATCCTAAAGGAAATCAACCCTGAATATTCATTGGCAGGACTGATGCTGAAGCTCCAATATTTCGGGCACCCGATGTGAAGAACCAGCTCATTGGAAAAGACCCTGATTCTGGGAAAGATTGAGGGCAGGAGGAAAAGGGGACGACAGAGGATGAGATGGTTGGATCATATCACTGACTCAATGGACATGAGTTTGAGCAAACTCAGGGAGATAGTGAGGACAGGGAAGCCTGGTGTGCTGCAATTCATAGGGTCACAAAGAATCGGACAGGACATAGTGACTGAACAACGACATCAATGCCCTATGATTACCAACAGACCTAGCCATAAGCGTGGGCAAAAGACACTGTTTACATCTTGGTGTACTTTTAAACCCTACTTTCTTTAAGATAGTTTCTGCTAATTAATGGCGTGTTCATGTTCTTGTCAGCTTAAACATCTCACCTTAAGCCTCGCTACTCCTTTAGTTTAAGACAAATAATTATCCTTATAGGTGAGCTATTAGATTCTGTATATGTCATGAGAGAGTTGGCAATTAATAATGCCAGATGAATATATAATATTAGCATGGATTTGTGTATTCACTTTGGCAAAGTTGTTGCTTTGAGGGAAAGAGAGCAAACCCATATGGAGAAGAAGAGAATAAGATTTGACGGGTATTCAAATGTAGTGATGCACTGTTGATAGAGGGTAAGAGGAGAAAGTTGATTGGTCTAGACTGTGTATACAAGACAGAGCTACAGGATTTTGATAAAATCGTGAAAGTCAAGTACGTTTTAGAAAGCAGAGTTTTTCAGCATTTGGGGTGTTCATTATTATTATCCATTTTTACATTAAAAACTATAGAACACTGTAAAGTTTAGACTCATAACACGCTTGCTTATAAAACAGAAATTAATTGGTATTCAGTTCAGTTCAGTTCAGTTCAGTTGCTCAGTTGCGTCCGACTCTTTGCGACCCTATGAATCGCAGCACGCCAGGCCTCCCTGTCCATCACCATCTCCCGGAGTTCACTCAGACTCATGTCCATCGAGTCCGTGATGCCATCCAGCCATCTCATCCTCTGTTGTCCCCTTCTCCTCCTGCCCCCAATCCCTCCCAGCATCAGAGTCTTTTCCAATGAGTCAACTCTTCGCGTGAGGTGGCCAAAGTACTGGAGTTTCAGCTTTAGCATTCCTTCCAAAGGAATCCCAGGGCTGATCGCCTTCAGAATGGACTGGTTGGATCTCCTTGCAGTCCAAGGGACTCTCAAGAGTCTTCTCCAACACCACAGTTCAAAAGCATCAATTCTTCGGCGCTCAGCCTTCTTCACAGTCCAACTCTCACATCCATACATGACCACTGGAAAAACCATAGCCTTGACTAGACAGACCTTAGTTGGCAAAGTAATGTCTCTGCTTTTGAATATGCTATCTAGGTTGGTCATAACTTTTCTTCCAAGGGGTAAGCGTCTTTTAATTTCATGGCTGCAATCACCATCTGCAGTGATTTTGGAGCCCCAAAAAATAAAGTCTGACACTGTTTCCACTGTTTCCCCATCTATTTGCCATGAAGTGATGGGACTAGATGCCATGATCTTCGTTTTCTGAGTGTTGAGCTTTAAGCCAACTTTTTCACTCTCCTCTTTCACTTTCATTAGATGCATTTAATATATCTTGGAAGTGGTGGTGCTGGTGGTGGGTTAGTCGCTAAATTGTGTCTGACTCTTGCGATACTATGGACTGTAGCTCACCAGGCTCCTCTCTCCATGGGATTTCCTAGGCAACAATACTGGAGTGAGTTGCCATTTCCTTCTCCAGGGGATCTTCCCAACCCAGGGATCAAACCTGTGTCTCCTACATTGTAGGCAGATTCTTCACCAACTGATCCACCAGGGGAGTTATCTTAGGGGTGTTACATGTGAACCATCAAGTAATTTAAATAATTTCACTAGGCAGTGATCAAATAAGGTTAGTTATCCAGGTAGATAAATTTATAATCCATCTTAATACATTTAAGAATCTTTTCTATTACCGAAGGCACTACTCATTCCTAAGATTACATTTGTGTATATATAATAATATGATTATATATGTATACCATTATAATGTTTACATATACATACTCTTCTGTATGATAAAATAGTTCCCTTTGGTGGCCGTTATCTTTTGATTACCTATAAAGATGCTTAGTCTAGTGATAACCTAAAAAGATGATAATAATTTATATTTGCCTTTGCCTTACAAACATTAATTATGCCTTCTACAACAGATTAACTTCTTAATTATGTTTTCCTCTTTTTTGTGGGAAAGTGGTGCATTAAATAAACACACACAAAGCAGCAGTAGGTCCAGTTTTGGAGGCCATCCATTCATTCACTCACCCATTATGCTTTGTATCCCTCCTGAATGTCAAGCATTATGTACATTCTAAGTCATATAGAGACATCTATGGGTTATATTCATGATATTTAATTGCTGGTACAATGGGTACCAATCATTCAGAACGGACATTGGCTCAATAGCTCCCTGGTAATGACTACGTAAAGCAGAGTCTCTGCCTCTGAGGAATTCACCTTTTAATGGGGGAGGACTGAGGAGTTAACAGGCACTCACTAACAGTAAGACAACTGATCTAAAGATGGTAAACATAGGACAACAAAACTTCTTAAAATAATCCATAAAATTACTTTCTCCCTACTTATACTTTCACCTATTCCGTAATCTTGATGCAAAATTCACAATTCTGAGGCATCTAATTAACAAAAAAATTACCGTCAAAACATGTGATATAATTCAAAATTGCTTTTAAGAGAATTTTTGACAGAATTAACTTCTGAAGGTAGCAGCTTTAAAAATGCGAAAAGCTGACCCGTTGGAAAAGACCCTGATGCTATAAAAGATTGAGGGCAGGAGGAGAACGGCGTGAGAGAAGATGAGATAGTTGGATGGCATCACTGACTCAATAGACATGAGTTCGAGCAAACTCCAGGAGATGGTGAAAGGCAGGGAGCCTGGTGTGCTGTAGTTCATGGGGTTGCAAAGAGTCAGATATGACTTAGGGACTGAACAACAAGCTTTAAAAAAAAGCCAAATAGGACATAAATTGCTCAAAGCAGCTAAATCATCTTAGAACTACCTTCAAGATTCTTTTGCTTTAAATTCTCTTATTTGCAAAATAATATACAAAGAGTATGACATGGATCATACTTCATGTTGAATATGCTTTCAGAAAATACAGTGATTCAAAAACACCAGAAATTGAAGCAAAAAAAAATAGCCCATTTTCACTTAAATCAACTAACTAGATTATCTCTCACTCCATTTGTTCTGATTTGAGACATAGGCAGAAATGCTTAGAAGCAAATAAGTTTAAGGAGGAAACATTTTTGTTAATTTCTATGACTAAATTGAGATAGAAATCTTTGACATGTTTGGCTCGAACTTTTCAGAGTCTTAATAAAAATTTCTGAATTTTTAAAATTGATGAGTTTTCCCCAAATGTAATTTCCCCCCTGTATCCAAATGTCAGAATACCTATTTTCTAAAAATATTTCTAGATATGGAGAAAAAATAGAAGTCACGCCCTAATGCATAGGTAAAAACTATATGCAGTTTTAATGTTATTTTGGAATAAACTTAAAATCAGACACAAAAATTCTAGAGCCACCAGTTAGTATGGGTTTCATAGGTGATCCACCTCATTTGCTGCAATATGAGAACATTTTATGTATGTATGTATGTGAAAGTTTTGCTCAGTCGTGTCCAACTCTGCAACCCCATGGACTATACAAGTCCATGTAATTCTCCAGGTCAGAATATTGGTGTGGGTAGCCTTTTCTTTCTCCAGGGTATCCTCCCAACCCAAGGATCGAACTCAGGTCACCCGCATTGCAGGCAGATTCTTAACTAACTGAGCCACAAGGGAAGCACGAGAACATTTTACCTGTTTTTTATTCTTAAATATGTCATCAGTTATGCAGCATCTGTGGTGAACTGCAGATGTTGCTTTGACTCATAATTTCCCCTAGGTGGCGATCTTTTCTAAGAAGCCTTGCCTACACCTCCACCGAAACGAATTGAACTGGTTATCAGCACCTAATGTTTATACCCTAAACTCGTTTGCTATTTTCATCTCCACTGGGAGGAAAAAAAAAAAAAAAAACAAACATTTAGGGGACAGAGTATGATTTTGGATTTCATCTCCAAAATCTCAATAAATTGAAGAGATGGATGTTATCTACTTTAAAATTTAAATGCATTTTTGAGAAAAGATGCTTCACAAACATTAGATTGAATTAAGCTGGAGTTTTAATTAATCGAATGGTGACTGAAGCATGTTGCTCTTATTTTAGTTACCAAACTATTTAAAGCTCCTCTTCTAAAATCCTGACATTATTATTTAATGAAATGCTTCATTGATCTCTTTAGATTGATAATTGCTTTTTTCCCTTTCCTTCACACTGTTCACAATTGATCTTTTGTTGGTATACCACAGATAAAGGAGAGAAGATGAGTAAGTAGGGCTAAGCCCACTTGCATTTTAGACTCTTCTATACTGTATTGAAAAAAGAGAGAGATATTAACATAGAAAAAGAGAAACTAGTTAGATGTAAAAAAATGATATGGAATAGAAAATATACTAAAATTCACAAGATAAGACCTATTTTTCTTTCTACATTCTTTTTACCCTAATATATATTTTCTAAGACAGTCAGCCTTTCAGACATGACATTCACGTGTATTATGTGTGTGTGTGTGTGTGTGTGTGTGTGTGTGTGTGTGTTTGTGTGTGTATAAACTTAGCTCCTCTGCTTTGGAACTTTATCTTTTGTTTTTGCTTGGTTTGTGTTTAAATTTTTTCACTGCTGCATCTTCAGGTTTAAACTTCAATAGACACAGAGCTGGCAATGATGAAGCCTGACTCTCTTCTAGATGCTGTTACCGAGTAATTTGAAATATTCTATAATATTTTAAAAGAAAAAATGAAGGATATAGAATTAAAGTACCAATTAATGTAATTTACATAGCTATTTGCAAGGCAATTTCACATTTATTAAATATTTTGATGTTTAAACAATTCTGGGCAGTCAGAAACCAGGAATTATCAATATCCCCATTTTACAGATAAATTTCAAAGAAATTAAGGTCCACAATCGGGGTGAAAAACGGCAACTGAAAAGCCATCACTCAAAGCCTGTTCGTTTTCCTTTCTAAACTGAGTGGTTTGGGTTGTATCCAGCTCTTTACAATGTGACTCAAATTTTGTCCCCACTGCCTTCTACCTGCCCACATATACTGTGATTTTCTGTTGTATTCCCTGAGAGAGGCACTGTTTTCAATTTGAAGGGAAGTTTCTCTAACTAGATGACCCCTGGGAAAGCGTTTATTGAGCCAGCTTGTGAGAACCTCTCCACTTTCTGTTTGATACACCAAGTGGAAGCAATCAGCAATAAAACTGATTATTGGCGTTCAGTCCACTTACACAAAACTTGTGCAGATCCAAATGGACAAATGGAAACTTGTCCATTCGGATCTGTGATGCGGTGATTTCTATGTCTTTCTGCTCAAAATACAACATCCATCATCCCCTTTTATCTCAATTTAGAGTCCATCCTCCATCCTTTCCCTTTGTCTCATCGATGCCCCTTTAGTCCCTCTTCTCACTATTGCCCTCCTCCTAGCGCACTTCCTGTTACCTTGGAAACCTCTAGTCAGGACCCCATGTGCACCGCAGGACTCAGTGCAAATGAAAATATAGGTCTCCTTGGGCAAGAACAGCGGAGAGAAGCTTGCTTTCTTTCCTTTTGTGATCTCTTTCTAAATTCATCCTGGTGGCTTTTCTTATTATTATCCAGTGTTGAGCTCCCTGAGGCAAGGGGCAAGTAGAGACTTGGCCAAGAGCCCAAGTCCTGGTCCACACCTCTGAGTGTGGGGCTTATGTTCCTGACTCCCATCCCTCCCCAAGCCTTAATCTAGGCCCCCTGGGGCTGGCGGCCTCCCCAGATAGTAGGGTGGGGCTGGGGAAGCTGGGCGGCCGAGGTCTTGCCCAGGGAGGTATGACAACAGGTGAGCTGAGGTTCTAAATCCCCTGTGTATTCTTCATCATCCCACGGATCACATTTCACTTGCAAAACACAAATTCGGAGATAAAATTGATAAGAATTTCAAGGCGCTATCCACAGAAGGCAGAGTGCCTTTGCAGAGAGAGACCCTGTTTATGGGCCCCAGGAGGCCACACGGAAAGCCGGGGGACCCCATTAAGGTGAGCAGCTTTCCAGGTATTTCCTGCCTTTTCTCAGATAGAGCCTTCTGTCCTCTGAAATTGGTGTTCCCCTAAGGAACTGGGCGCTTTTTGAGGTTGCCTTAGCATACACTGCTTGCTCTCATATGCTCCTGACAATGGGGGTGGGTGCAGGCACTGGAGGTGTAACCCCCAGCTCCATAACTGGCCTTGCTCTTCCAACTTAATGTAAATGAGGTGTACTGAGGGGCAGTCCCTTTACACTTCCTCTTTATCCATCAGCCTTTTGAATGCTGTTCACCTTCTCTTGATTATTGACTGCCTCTAGAGCATGGTCTTCCTCTCAACCCCAACTCTGCTTTCCTCCTAGGTAGGTTAGAACTCATACACTAATCCCTATTTCATGGGCCCTTGGCCTCAACCCCAACGGCCTTCAACTCTCTCTAGTCACTTAATTTGTCGTACTCAGTCTTGCCATAGTTGAGAGCCACCAGACCAAGGAAATCTTAAAATTTAACCTCCTTACATTGGCAACTTTCTTCTCTTGCTCTGCTTTCTAATCCCTTACATGCTCATAAAGAGTGAGAGAAACAGATTTTTGGATGCAGTAGAAATAAGGTTTTGATTTTTGTCTTGAGAGTTTTAAATTGTCCTGTGTCAAATTATTCTGTGTCATATATTTCACAACTTTTGTAGTTGATATCAGGTACTTTTGATAATGCTATCACATTTCCAACTATTGCACACACACACACAGACACACACACAGACAAACACACTTTTATTCCAGAAAATTAAGAAAAGGGACATACTTTCTTCTCCATTCTCCATCCTGCCAAATCTCTCTGAAGGCTCACTACACATTTAGTGTAAGTTCTTTGAGACTCTCAAACCCTCCAACACTCATTTTTCTTTCACTCTGCCAAGTCCTTTCTGGCTTTGTGTTGATCAATGTGTCTAAATTTCATGATCTATTACTTGAACTGCTTTATTGAATATCTTCAAATTCTTTCCTTTTCCATTGAACCAACCCAGAAAACTGTTTGAACACTAGGTCACTAATGATCAAAAATAGCATAAAATATCACATGCTTTATATGTTTTATCTTGGTTTTATCTTATTTAATCTTCACAATGATTGAAGGAGGTGAATTATATTGAATAATTCAGGGCTTCCCTGGTGGCTTAGATGGTAAAGAATCTTCCTGCAATGCAGGAGACCCAGGTTCCATCCCTGGGTTGGGAAAATCCCCTGGAGAAGGGAATGGCTACTCACTCCAGTATTCTTGCCCAAGAATTCCATGGACAGAGGAGATACTGATAATTAGATTAATTATTATAATTATCCCCAATTTACAGATAAAGAAACTGAGGATCAGTGAGGCTCAAAAACTTATTCATGTTATTTCTTAAGTTAGAATTTTTGGTTCTCAAACCATTATATGAAAATATCATCCAGAGTTCTTGTTACTTAGGGTTTCTGGGTCTTGCCATGAAAATTCTCATCTGGGAAAATTTGCAGGTAGTGTGGGAATTCTGCATGTTTTTGCAAGCTCCCTCAGTGACTCTGGCTGTGATCCTCATCTTGCTCTTCTATAACTCTCTTTTCTGTAGGTGTTTGTTTGGACATTTTTGATAAATGGGAGACTTGTTCAGAGGGAGATGGCAGCTTGGGTAGCTCTCATTTTTCCATTTGGACCATGGCGATCTTTTTACTATTGCCCTCTGGAGAGTAGAGTGAGACCAGATGGATCTGGGTCCAAAACCAAACTGACTTGGAAAGATAAATCATACAATGCATAACATATACTGCCAGCTTTCATTACCAGTCAATCATATGAAAAATAATTTTATTTAAATTGTTGACTCAACTTGAAACTGCAGCATTGTTTATTAGCAAGTCTAATGATTTGCTCTTTAAAAAAAAAACAAACTGATTTTTGTCTATTGTGACTTAAAAGAAAATTTCAACAGTATCCATAAACTGTTGTAGTACTTCTTGTTCTGACCATGAGAAAGTAATACACATGGAGATATGCACTGACTTCTCTTTATAATTATTCAACTAGTGATTAGAGGAACGTTATAAATATTATTATAATGAATTTTTATATAAACATCCTACAAATAAACAGGTTGTGATAATAAAATACATCAATAGCAAAAACATCCAGCATTTCATTTTTGCATAATAACCCATTGTTTTATTTTCTTGTTAATAATATATGTATAATAAACAGTATTGCCTTTGAAAGTCTGGGATTCTATGCTTATTAAAGGCAGTGTCACTCTTCCACAATCCCTACATTTGCAAGTCAACCTGATTTAACTGGATTCACTTTATTCAAGTCTAGTGGATCTGAAGAACCCCTGAAATGTTATATTCCATTCCTTTTTCCCCTTATGTCACTAGTTGCTTTATTAGATGTAGACAGCTGGGAGAGCATATGTTTCTTTAAAAGAAACCTTTAAAATTAAAATTTGGAGAGCATATTTTTAAAAGCCTCCAAAAGTAGGGTGAATTTTGCTTCTTATAAGACTCATGAAATGTCTGGAAGGATTCAAACATTAACATGTTAAGAAGCCACACTCTACATTTGAAGGTAAGCTGTAACAGAAGTTAAGTCCAGAGATGTTTCAACTCTTGCTGCAGTTTCATATAAATAATTTAGATTAATGGCCTTATATGTCTTCATTTATAAATTAAATTTAACAATGCTTGCTTTATTTATTTTTATTTTTTTTTAGGATCAAATGAAGTGACGAAAAGATGATAAAGCTGAGAGACAAGGAGGGGAAAAGAAATAGTGTTCATTAGACATCCATTGTATTCCAGGCAATATGCCAAGCACATCACATATATTTTTTCATTTAATTCTCACAGTCTGCTCAGTAGAGTAGACATATTGGCCCATATTTTAAGGAAAGGCTCTAAGAAATTAAATAGTAGCCTTGATTAGCAAATTCTTCTAGTTCCACCATCCAAATGAATCAAGAATCCAACCACTTCTCACTACCTTCACTCTGACCACTGTGGTCCAGGCTATCACCAGTTCTCTTCAGGGTGACTGAAATAGTTTAACTCTTTTCCTATTTTTGTCTTTGTCTTTCTACAGTCTGTTCTTAACACATAAGAGGGAGCCTTTTAAAATTTGTCAAATCATTCACACCTCTGCTCAAAACCCTCAAATAACTTCCAAACTCATTCAGAGTAAATGCCAAAGTCCTTAATGAGTCACAGAGCTCCCGCATTATCTGGGCTCCAATATCCTATTATTTCTTTGGCTTGGATCTCTTACTATTCTGTTCTTTGCCAGCTATGATTTGGCCACACTGTCCAGCTGAACCCCCTCCTTTCACCTTGCAGTTCTTCAAACATTGTGGTCGTACTTCTGCTTGGGGCTTTTGCACAAGACTGTTTTCTCCCAACATAAATTCTCTTTCCTTAGCTGTCTTCATGTACCTCCTCATCGCTTTCCAACCTTTGCTCAAATGTCTCAAAAGTCTAGTGAAGCTTTACTTAAACTGCCTTATACCCAACCTCCTGCTTGAACGCCCTCTCTCTTGCTTTACCTTACTTTGTTACAACATACCATCTGCCATAGGAAAAAAGTATTACTTTGACCGTTTCTCCCATTTATCCAGTAAATAAGCCTCATGAGGGTAGGTAAGCTTAAGTATCTTCAAAGCATTATATCCCAGTCCTAACCCATGCTGTTGTTGCTATTTAGTCGCTAAGTCATGTCTGACTCATGTGACCCCATTGACTGTGGCCCACCAGACTCCTCTGTCCATGGAATTTTCCAGGCAAGAATACTGGAGTGGGTTGCCATTTTCTTCTCCAGGGAATCTTCCCAACTGAGGGATCGAACCTGGGCCTCCTGCACTCCAGGCAGATTCTTTACCACAGAGCCACCAGGGAAGCCCAATCCTCATCCATAAAAGGGATTATAATAGTATTTTTCTCAGAGAATTTTTGCTAGGATTAAATGAGATAAAGCAGGTAAAACCCATCCTGGTGCCTGGAACATTTAAGTTCTCAGTAAAATAATTCTTCCTGTTAACTCTTTATGCAAGAGATATGTCAACTTTCTAAATCAAGAGTCTTTCTTTCTGTAATTTGGTTCAAATCTATTACCAGGTGAGAATGAGAAGAAGGAAGTAAATGGAGACATTTTTGCTCACCTTCCCAAGGAAAATATGTGTGAGAGTAAAAGTGAGAAATATGAAAACAGTCTTGATGGACACAGGTTAAATAGATTAAATAAAACTAGAGTCACAGATTTCTAGATCAGAAAACTAATGTGGTACACCAGCAAGTATTATAATTCTGTTGGAGTGGTTAAAGGGACAATGAGTTCATCTCCCTCTTCCTAGGCTGAACTTAGTTAAATCATTGAAAGCAGTTTGTCATCTAAATGACTCTAATAGATCTATATGAAAGAATATTTCAAGATCTTTTGCTGAAGTTTGTTGCAGTGTTTAATCACTGTATCATCAGATTCTCCTTCAAGTAACTTTTCATCTATTTCTAGAATTTTAATCTATTTCATCCAGTTTTGGCTAGTATCCTAACGCAGGACCTCTGGCCTCAGTCCTGTGAACTTCAGCTTGAGTACTTTAATTAATCAACGAGCTGTTTCCTGAGCCTTGTGCCAAATATGGGGCTGGGCTTAATAACAAGTTCTAATTCATGATCCTCTTCACTATACTCTGACCTCCTTGGAGTCCCCAGAGTTCCTTTCATCTTTTCTAATGGTCTCATTTTCATTTTTGTTGATCCTCTTTGAATGAGCTCCAATTTCTCTATGACTCTCATAAATACTTCAGGAAAGCCTTGATTATTGCCAAATATGGGAGGAAGATTACTACTCATGATAAGTTTGTTATATTCCTATTCATATATACTCCAGCATAATGTTAGCTTTTTAAATAATTGCTTTATGCTGCTGAATCATCAATTTGTGTTCTATGATGAGCATTAAGCCACCCCCTCCTCCCACAGTACTTGAGCCCACTCAGTCTTTCTTAAATCATTTTGTTTTTTTTTGTTCCTCACTGTTCTAGCTTTCATTCAAACTGATGGAATTCAGTCCTGTTTTTAAAAGTTGTTTTTCTACATATTTGAGTTATATTCTCATCTTTTCAAATATTAGCAATTCTTCCTACACCCTTCCTAGTTCAGTTTTATTCAACACAATATTTGGCACTTATTAGGTGCCAGGAACTGTACTAGATATTAAGGGTGTAAAATGGGTAAATGTGAGCCTTATTAAGAAGTTCTCAATACAGAGGTAACAGAAAATTTATTAAATTCCACATCCAAGGTAGAGGGTTACATACATTCAGAAAGAGATCACTTAGTAGGCTTCCTAGTAGAGATAATGCTAACTTGAGCTTTTAGGACTGAATGGGAATTAAGTCATGCAATAAATATTATGGCATTCCAGGCAGAGTAAACTGTATAATTAAAAGTTTAGAGGCTTACAGCAGTGAATATAGATGGCAACTATAAACAGCTTCTTACCACCAGTAGAAAATGCAAGCTGAGAAACTGAGAAACTTACTAAACATCGTTTCAACTTCACTAAGGAAGTAAGTAGAGATTATATGATCTTTGGCTGCCTGGTGGTTGAATTATCCTTAATACAATTGAATCTCATAATTTGCAGATTCCACATTTGTGAATTTGTCCATGTGCTAAAATTTATCTAAAACCTCCAAATCAACAGCTAAGTGCTTTTACCTAGACAAGGGCAGAGTGATGAGGAGTTTAAGCCATCCACCCTGCACATTCCCAGCTGAGGTCAAACAAGGTGACTCCATCTTCTTATTGCAACTCTCACACTGCAAACAAGTATCCTTTTTGAGGTCTATTTAGTGCCATGTGTTTTTGCATTGAGCTTTGTGTTGGTGGTTTTGCTACTTAAAATGAAAGAATTTTGGATGCTGTGGGAGAAGGCGAGGGTGGGATGATTTGAGAGAACAGCATTGAAACATGAGTATTATCATACATGAAATAGATTGCCAGTCCAGGTTCGATGCATGAGACAGGGTGCTCAGGGCTGGTGCACTGGGATGACCCTGAGGGATGGGATGGGGAGGGAGGTAGGAAGGGGGATGTTTGGGAATGGGGAACACAAGAACACCCATGGCTGATTCATGTCAATGTATGGCAGAAACCACTACAATATTGTAAAGCAATTAGCCTCCAATTAAAATAAATAAATTAATTTAAAAAAATGGCCCCAAAGCATAAGGCTGAAGTGCTAGCTAGAGCTCCTAAAGTGAAAGAAAGCTGCTATGTGCTGTGTGGAGAAGATATGCATGTTAGATAAGCTTCAAAATTAATAAGGCTTAACTAACAAGTAGTTCCATCTCTCAACAAAATCATGGCAGTGCCTAAATGTCTGCATTCCATCCATGTGAAGAGTAGCTGTAGCTGTCCCATTTCATTATTTAAGTGCATTGACACTGTTGCCAAGACTTGCTTAACTTTGACCCCCACCAACAATGAAATCCTGGAGTAAAACCTGCACTTTATCTGTGCTGACCACATTCAGTTCTACCAAAATGGGCACACCTTGAATTTGCAGACATTCAACAGCTCTTTCTTGCTAATGAATCTGCTGCTGGTGATGTTGATAATGAAAAACAGAAAGATATCTGAGCAAATCTCACATTCACCTAAAGTGTAAAAGATGTACCCAGGCTAGGAAGATACATGCTTTGAGGCTATGCTCAGTAAAGTTAAATAAAACTGCTTCCGCATACATGACTCTAAACTAGCCTCAGTTATGGACAGCATCACCTCTGATCATGAGAAGTCTACGGTCTACTGCATTTTTGAGGGTAAGAATTATAGTGGATATTATAAAGAGAAGGGATAAAGAGAAGGGATTAAAATGCTATGGAGTTTTAATGGTGTTTGAGACCATACTTGATAATAGGGAGAAGGATCTGATTTTCTTGAGTAAACGCATCCAAAGTCAGAAAAACACAAGGCATGTTAAGAAAACATCTAACATGCTTTGAGTATACAGACTTTGTGAAGGTAAGAAAGAGGAAATGTGACTGAAAACCATGCTGTTCTCTTAAATGCGATTGGAGGTTTTTGAGCAGAGGCATAATATGAAGGAGCTTCCCTGGCGGCTCAGACAGTAAAGAATCAACCTGCAATGGAGGAGATCAAGGTCTGATCCCTGGGTCAAGAAGATCTCCTGGAGAAAGGAATAGCAACCCACTCCAGTATTCTTTCCCGGAGAATCCCATGGACAGAGGAGCCTGGGGTGCTACAGTCCATGAGGTCACAAAGAGTTGGACGCGAGTGAGCAACTAAACACATAATATGAGGAGGGGCCATCATGCAACAGAGTGCTGGAGGAGGCGCATGGAGCAGGTCAGGGCATCTGGGTAGGGCTCCTGAGAGATTTTGAGGCTTATGAAAGGGTGGTGGCAGGAGAAATGGAAAAGCAGACAGAAGTGTGAAGAATTGTAGAGGTTTCACATACAGGAAGCCAAGAGTGAACAGCCTGAGTTACTAAAAGAACGTGTGAGCCATTCATGGTCATAGGAAATTCAGGTGAAGCAAGCGGCTGAATTCCTTTTCCCCATGATATATGCCAAAAGACGTTTAAGTGGAAATGTAAGAGTGGGAAGTTGGTAAATGGAGGATGGATCATGAAAGAACTTGGAATAGGGTTGATTATTTAGAAGACATCTGCTTAAAAAAGTAATCTTAAGGCCTATAAAGTAAAGATCCCTGTGCTACATAAAATGAAAGTAATCAGTGTATGTTACAAATGTAGAAACACATATATAAAATGCATAGCATATATATGTTGTTATATGTGTGTTCAGATGTGCTCTTTTATTGAATCTTCAGTGTAATTCTGTGGGTCAGTTGTTACAGAATGAAAAGGAGAGGGAAAAGTTTTTCATTTTGAAAACATCTAGAAAAAAAAATTTTTTATAAATGCTCCTCTCTCCCCTTCCCTATGGGAAAGAATGAAAAAATATGAAAAGATGAAACTGAGCCCAGAGGGTGGTGGAAATGGCTTGCAAATGTCAAAGACCTTGACTTGCTTTTGTCTTGGTCCAGGTACCTATTATTTTTATCTGGATTGTAAGGAAAGAATTCTTCCTGGGTTTTCCTGCCTTTCAGTTCACTGCTTTTCCTTCATCTGCCAGACTGACCTTTAAAATTTCGACTATTTTGCCCCTCAGCTTTTCCTTGTGGATGGTAAAGAATCTGCCTGCAAAGCAGGAGACCTGGGTTTGATCCCTGGGTGGAGAAGATCCCCCGGAGAAGGGAATGGCTACCCACTCCAGTATTTTTGCCTGGAGACTTCCATGGACAGAGGAGCCCAGAAGGCTACAGTCGATGGGATCACAAAGAGTCAGACACGACTGAACAACTGACGCTTTAAATACCTCCAGTGGCCTCCTCCTTTTTGATTACAACATTAAAGTCCCCTCCAGTCTCATTCTCACTTTTGTTCCAAACTCACTCAGGGACACTCAGCATTTCCCAGACCCAGACATATACCATTAGATCTGTGACGTTTTTCTAATGTTGCTATTTCTGTCCTCAAACCTACTTCCTTCCAGATACTCCTAGAAAAATCTTACTTAGCTGACAAGTTTCAGATCAAATAAAATAGCCTGAGACCATTTTCTGATTTCCATATCCCAAGCAAATGCTAAATTCTATGTTGCCCAAGTAGCCAGACCAGGCTGATGCTGGGTTAACAACTTCAGCTAAATCTTATGAAAACGTGTCAGGACTGATTCATTTGGGATTACTTTACTGCATAAAATTTAGCAAACAGAAAGGGGATAACTCTAGGTTTTATTTGTTGGTTTATTTTTAGTGAACATATTAGGGTGCTAATGTATTAGGGTGCTTGCAGTTTTGAAGATGTATCTATGTTAATACCATCAGCATAGATTTAATTGAAACTGGCACTGGGTGTACATGAAATCAAAGTGCAACCAATATTCTTTATGTTTAGTACAACACAGACCTGCTCAGACATGAGAAGTATCATGATAAATGGCAACCTCAGCAAATGTTTGCTGCAAACCAGGATCTGCTTTAATGTCTGTCTGTTGTGGAAAGATTATACGGACTTTCAATCAGACCCTCTTAATTATATACACACAATCATATTATAAACATGCACAGGTTATATTTGAGCTTTAATTATAACTATAAGAGTATGATTTTATAAAATAATAAAAACATTTAGTTTATTCCTTTGGAACATGACTCAATATGCACCTTCAGAAGCACAAATTGAATTTCTAAATATTGCTATTATCACATCTAATAGGTGTGATCCTAAAACCAGAGAGCTAACTGCCTATGAATTCAATTCAGAACTGATAACAGAGTATGGCATTAATGAAGACACAGCAAAGACAAGAGAACTTTTCAGAGTTTCAAGCCATTAAAATTATATTTCACTTTTGTCCTTCATAAAATGCGTCTGAGCTCCAACATACACCATCTAACATTAGACTAAACACAACTTCCCAGTATCTACTATAAAGCAAGAGTTTGTGTGCTAGTTAAACTGTAATGCAAGTGAAAAAGTGAAAATGTTAGTCGCTCAGTTGTGTCTAACTCTGTGACCCAATGGACTGTAGCCTGAGCCCCCCAGGCTCCTCTGTGCCTGGAATTCTCCAGGCAAAAATACTGGAGTGGGTTGCTGTTCTCTTCTGCAGGGGATCTTCCCGACCCCCGGATAGAACCTGAACCTGGGTCTCCTGCTTTGTGTGCAGATTCTTTACCATCTGAGCCACCAGGGAAGCCCCAAACTGTAAAGCAAATATGTACTTTAAGAAGGTAATCTACTGAAGGTACTTTGCATGTTGCACTTGCCAAGAATTTTGTTGTTATGAAACTGGGAAATATTTTTCAAAAAGTAATGGTTTGCGGAATAAATTTCACAAACAAGTTAATAAAATATTAGTGAACACTGAAGAAATTTTGATAGGCATTAGGAAAAGGTTACAACTTCAAAGCTTATTGGAAATTCTATTTCACCTCTTGTTTTTACCAATAATCAAACCCTCCCACCCTCTACTCTGTGTAAAAGTGTTTCTGGTCAACCTTATGATAACAATTGCTTTTGTCTCATAATTTGTGTGTTCTCCTCAGTTCTTTGTGCTTCCCAGGTGGTTCTGTGTTAGAGAATCCACCTGCCAATGCAGGAGATGCCAGTTCAACCCCTAGGTCAGGAAGATCCCCTGGAGGAGAAAATGGCAACCCGCTCCAACATTTTTGCCTAGAGAATCGCATGGACAAAGAAGCCTGGAGGGCTACAGTCCATAGGATCAGAAAGAGTCGAACACAACTGAGCACACACATATTCAGCTCTTTCGTCATTTCTGGTAGGAAGATAAGCAACTTTAATTAATCTTGCCTCTTACTTAAATAACCTATTCTGTAGTGATTCATCTCACTTCACTCTCTTTCTCTTATTCATGTCTTGTTAATTCCCCAGTGAATTCTCCATACTTACCATTTTTCATCTGCTCAAGTTTAACTGGAAGTCCTCATTCTCATGATTCCTTCAACACTTATAGTTGACATTTAGATTTATTTTATCGAGTTGAGACTATTTCTCACAAACAATCAACCCTAGGGCTTGGGATGCTACTGCCTGAAACTGGAAAACAATTCCCCCAGAAGAATCTAACACATGATCAGAGGGTACACAGAAGGAGTCATGGCAGACATGCACTCCATGAAGGCAAAGAGCTTGAGAATGTTCCACCTGGAGAATGAGAGCATATAACATTCTAGTCACAAGTATAAGGAAGGAGGCTTAGGAAGGTAAAACAGATCTTCATTGAGGGGCTTGGTGAGAATCTGAAGAGTGATATTATAGGATCTAATGTACAGGCTGGGAACCAAGGCAAAGAACTCTCAGGACTCAGCACCAAAGAAGGCATTGTTGAGCTCAGCCTGAGCAGTAGACATAAAGCCCAGGAACAAGAATGATCTGGATGTCAAATAACGTCTTTCAGCGTCAGAAACCTAGAGCTAAGCCAGTCCCAGAAAGCAGGAAGTGAACTGGATCCACTAGGAGTAGAAATAGTCCAATGGTGGGAGGGAATAGGATTGCAGATAGGAATGAAGAAGTGAAGAAAATGAAGCCAAACAGCATCTTGGCATAGGTTTTTCCCTCCCCATTCCCTCATGTCTTTGCACCAACACATATTTATATCTTTTAAAAACTTTTCCATTCAGATTCACAGGAGAAAATTTCTCCAAGAATAACTATTTAACTTTTCTTTTTTTCCAGACAGGGCATTTGATCTTGAAGACTCCATGGAGTATTTCTTGAAAGACTTAACTTTTCTCTTCTTTAGAGCTGTGTCTTATACCTTCACAGACTTGTGATTTTAGTTATCCATGCACGGTTAAGGGCCATATTATAAAGGAGAAGCCAACAAGGAACTGCTCATGATATTGACATTTTATTGACCTAGGATGAGTGGACAATGGTCTCAATTTAGATTCATTGAATAATTCTTGTCCTGTAAATGGCTGTGGTTTTATATGAGGGTTTTTTTTTGTTTTATTTTTAATACTTCACAGCATCCATTTGGATTAGAATATGGGAATCACTCTGCAAAACTTGAGAGGCTTATCAAAATGTTAATAGCAAAGAAGCAGATCAAACTTATAGGATGTTCCTGTGTCTCTAGCAACTGAAGGCCCCTATAACCAGTACTTGAAAAACCCAGAATATTCTATTAATAAAAATAAAAGTGACTGTTCCATCTGGATTGTAAACCAATTTCACCCTACTCCCTTCTAGAACCTTGCTCTTACAGTGCTCTTTCTAGCAGTCTTGTAAGGATTCCTGACCTTTATTTTTATTTTTCTCCATTCTCTGCCTTCTAAAAATTAAATATTTTTTTGCTTGACTATGCTTTCATTTTACCTTTCTCCTTTCTCTTTCCTGACAGCTTTTATGTCAAGTACCTGCCATTTTTAGAACAATCAAGAAGAAATCATAGTAAATCTTTTGGACCTCTCTCTTTAATATGAAAAAATTGGGCGACTGAATGTTGGTCTTTCTTGACCATGCTGCGTGTGAGATCTTAGGGCTACTCTCTACTTGTGGTGTACAAGCTTTTCATTGAGGTGACTTCTCTTGTTGTGGAGCAAAAGCCCTAGGGCACATGGGCTTTAGTAGTTGCAGCTCCTGGGCTCTGGAGCACAAGCTCAGTAGTTGTGGCATCATTTAGTGGCTTAGTTGCCCCATGTGGGATCTTCCTGAATCAGGGATGTCTTCTGCATTGACAGGCAGATTCTTTACCACTGAGCCACCAGAGAAACCCTAATGATTCTTAAATGTTTTCTTGTAGCAGAGTATTATGATGCTAAAAATACAAGTTTTTAAGGAGCTAGAATTTTAGATAGTTTTTAGAACTAAATCTATAAAAAAGATAACTTAGTTTAACTCCCTTTTGTGCAAAGAAAATAATTATTGTTTAGGATATAGTATATGCTTGAATAATATAGCTTTTCATCATTGATTTATACTTTTCCAATTCAGAACATCAGTGTATACTCAGTGAAGGACTAAATAGCAATATGTAGCTCTTATTTTTAAGAAGATGAAGTACAGCTCTTTAAGTATATATGGCAGAATACCACTATATCAATATTATTCTCTTTTTCAAGTTATCCAGGATTCAATACATTCAGTAATTATTGCACTAAAAAGTTCCAGTTTGAGAAATGTGGGTATCTTTTGCATTTATTAATGATAGAGGCTGATGTACGATATTTTGACCTATTTATTCACATTACAGTAGAAGAGTGACCAAAGTTGTCATAAAAATATCCAACATGTACATAGCACTTACCATGTGTCAGACACTATCCTAAGCATTTTCTATATATTAGCTTATAGAATCGTCACAACCTCACAAGATACCTGTTTTTGAGATAAATAAAGGTTCAAAGAGGTCAACTTATTTGCTCAAGGAATGTGGAAAACTTGCAATTCAAAGGCAGCAGTGTGTTCCAAGATCATTGCTTCTAAATCTGCATTCTTCTGTCTCTTTTAAGGATCCTCTATTTCTATCGCCCAGCTTTGCTTGTCTCTTCTTAGCTTGATTCACATGCTATATCCCTTACTCCAAGATGGCCACTGGCAAGCCTGAAGGAAAGATAGAAACTCTATTTCCAGGTGAGGAATTACATCAGTCTAGCTCAATCACTGTGCTGAAGCTGAAACTCCAATACTTTGGCCACCTCATGAGAAGAGTTGACTCATTGGAAAAGACCCTGATGCTGGGAGGGATTGGAGGCAGGAGGAGAAGGGGATGACAGAGGATGAGATGGCTGGATGGCATCACCGACTCGATGGACACGAGTTTGGGTAAACTCTGGGAGCTGGCGATGGACAGGGTGGCCTGGTATGCTGTGATTCATGGGTTTGCAAAGAGTCAGACATGACTGAGCGACTGAACTGAACTGAACTGAGCTCAATCACTGTAGCCAAGGAAAATGTGGTACTGGGATTGGCTAGGTCTCAGTCACGCAACAGCCCTTTAACTGATTGAAATTGGTTCTACAAAAGCCACTTCAAGACAGATATTAGGATATCCCTATACATTTAAATCTAGCAAGAATTGAAGTGAAGTGTGGATTGAGCTAAATAAGAATGGAGGACTCTTAGGAATAAACTCACCTCAACTCACTGGGATTTTTCTTTTCTTTGGTGAATATAATTCAAATGCAAATTTAGCCTGGGATACCATACTATTTTTGTTGCATTCTTCAAAAAATCGTACAGAAGTCCCTTTCAACATTCTCCTTAGGGTCTAGAGGTCCCTGTTGATGTTACAGTTCATGAAACCAGCTTTTGAGTAATTAATTAAGTTCCAGGCATTAATTTCAGAGCTGAAGGCATATTGTGGGGAAGCTTCCCATGGGAAAGTCAGAGGTAACTTGGGCTTGACAGTATACCAGATACACACTTGGGTGTAAGTGGTTCAAAGCCTGAAAATGCTGAAAATGGAAGACTGCTGCATAGGTGGTCTCCTTCAGGGGTGACTATGCAAGCAAGCCTCTAGTGAAGACTTTATCCCCTGCCCCACAGATCCTGTCATCAGATACTTTTTCATGCACTGATCAGTACTTTCTGGGTCTCGTCTTTCCTTATGTTAGCTCTCCAAGCTTGGCCCTCCTGGCATTCAGGCTATCCTCTGTGGCCTTCCTTTCTTGTCAAACTTCTTTGGCATCCTTTACCTATACTCCCCTCTTACTGCTCTATACAAAAACTCTCTTTTCTCCCTGTTACTCACAGTGTTTCTTTTCCGACAGTAAATGGATCCAGCTTATCCATTCAAAACTGCACCCTATTATTAACAATGGAACTGCCTCTTCCACTCCCTCTAGAGGGCAGTGAAAGCTCAATCTTTGGAGAGTCTCGGGGCTTTCAGGTGGCCCTCATCTGATGGCTTATTCTAGAAAGAGTTCCAGAAAAGGTGATGAGGGTATTCAGGAATTGGGAACAGATTCAATATAAACTCTGCCTCTGGTAGGGAAATACTTTATTCCTAAGATCTAGCCAATGGGCCTTTCTACCTTCCATGCCCTGCGTATGAACACAGGAAGCCATGGACGGCCCGGATGTGCAATCAAAGGTTTCTGAGCACACTGTGTGAAAGCCTCAGCCACTGTGCTACAGAGATCCTTGCTGGAGCAGCTTCCTTGACCACACTCACTTCTAAACAAACCTACCTCTGTGACAGCACTGGCTGCCTGAGTTGTCATGTTTATAACAGATGGTCCCTTGACTATAAGCTGGTCAGACAACAATAATCTCTTGGCCTGACTTGAAATGATGACTTGGGTCTGCCTAGTTCTTGCATCCATAAACTTAAATTTCAAATGATAAATACATGAAATATTCTCCAGTGAGCAGTGTGATTTTAAGGTGCAAAGTTATGATATAGAGAAATGGCCCAATAAATTGATATACAAACTAAAGTTATGAAGAAGGGTAAAGTAATGATAAAACTGATGGGGTGCAAAGAAGCAGATTCAACCTGAGGGAGGAGAAAACAGGTGACCTCCATAATGAACTTTTTATATTAACAGCTTTCTGCTTATAATATATGCATATCTTTACATAAAAGGATGTGTACTCTCAATCAGTTTTGATTTTAAAAGTTCAGCTTCTTTTTGATATATTTTAAATAGTCATTGATCCTTTTGGAGTCATTTCCTACCAGGTTCCTCTTATTCCTAACAGTATCCGGAGTCTCACCAGTTTCCTCATCCCCCTCAAAGGCCTCCCCTCAATAGTTAGAGACTTCTGAACCTGCTGTCTTACTATTGGTAATAGAAACACTTTCCCAGCACTCTGCTGATGGCCCCTGTCAAGTGGGCTCTTGGTAGAAGTATGAGAGACTCTTCATTGCAGAGACAGAGTATTTGATTGACCTTTCCCAAGATGATCCCCTAACCTGGTAATTCCCCAGTTGGGGATCTCTTAGTTTCTTTTCCTCTTTGCTTCTGGCTCCTGACATGGACTTGCCTTTAAGACTGTTTTGCTCTGAGAAGCTCGTAAACAATCTAACCCTATCTTCTCAGGCCTTTCATGAGCTAGCCTTAAATTATAGCCTGACGTTTCACCCCACTGCTTTCCATAGACTCTGCATCCAAGCTCAGGCAAGGTATTAACAAAATTCAGTTCTTTGGAGTTGAATGGTTGAAGTTGTCATTTATTTACTGGCTATTAGCTTTGGGTTGCCCCTAGCTCCCAAAGTCACTCTCTGTTCTTGCATGTCCTTATAGGAGCCTTGTACATGGGTTTCTACATCTCAGAGCCAGCACTGAATACTTATCCTACATAGATTCTTCTGTTCATTCCTTTTCCTGTACCTTCTTTCCTTCTTCTTCATGAGCATCTATCTCACTGACTCCACTTGAGAAGGTTCTTTGCTTGAAAAACCTCCTGTGATTAGATTGAACCTGCTCAGATAATCCAAGACAGTCTCCCAATTTTAAGGTCAAGGTCTGTAACTTTAATTTCAATCACAAAGTCCCCTTTGCAATTTAACATAACATATTTGCAGGCTCCAGGAATAAGGGTCTGGACATCTTTAGGGGTTCATTCTACCTTTCACGTTTGTCTGGTTCCTATATATGACCCAGTTTTCAGACTCAATCTTATTGATATTTCCCCACAGGAAACATCTTGCAGTAGTTTGACAAATGGACACGGTAATGATTTTCCCCATTTATTCCTAGAGGTAACTACGGTCATTTCCTCTGGTAACTGCACTGTGAGAGGGTGATGCTTGTACATTTGGATGACTATTGAACTTACTAATCATGGCCCTCCTGTTTGAGTGTAGACATATGGGACCAGGTAATAAACGGAGTTCTGGCCAAGATCAAGCCCACACGGGATCCACTGAGTTTATAGATCCAGATGGTGGTTATTTTATCACTGTCTGAATGTATAATTTTAACAGGCACACTTGGTGATTGCGATAACTCTCACATCAAGTCCTGCTCCTGTGAGGTAAGAGCTCTCATAATATGGAAAGCCAAGAAGAACCCTGTGAAATTCTCCCTCTCCAAGATAGTAAAAAGGTAATATATCTCCAGCAGATGGTGGCTACAGAGCTCATCAAACATTTGATAAGCCAGAACAGTTTTCCCCATGTCATTAAATCAGACCAGAATAATACATTTTACACTAAAGGAGAAGCAGGAGTAGGCTTACGACTATGGGAACCATTAGTTACAGTACAGACCAGACCACTCAGAAACTGCAACTTGACAGAGCCTTGGCAAGCCAATGAAAGGTACAACTGAAGCCCCAGCTCCTCTCAGTGTAGAGCCAATGGGGTGGCCTGACAGTCATGCATGTGTGCTAAGTGTCTGACTCTTTGCAATCTCAGGGACTATAGGTTGCCAGGTGACTCTGTCCATGGGATTCTCCAGGCAAGAATACTGGAGTGGGTAGCCATTCCCTTCTTCAGGGGATCTTCCTGACCCAGGGATTGAACCTGTGGCTCCTGTGTTGCCGGCAGATTCTTTACTGCTGCGCCACCAGGGCAACCAACATTCATCTTACCCCCTAAGTCTTTCTCAGTGTCTGCCTCTCAGCCAAATCAACCTGCTGCATGTTTACTAGCTACTCCACCAATGTTGGCTGAGATGCACACAACTAAAGTTTCTTCATAAGCTGATGCTCATATATTCTGCAGTGGACGTTGTGCTCAAATCCTCTATATGCGTTCCTTCCAGATCAGCTTAAACAATGAGGGGTAGTCTACTCAGCTGGCTAGGGCCAGTTGTTTCACTGGCTTCACAATGTACGCTCAGTCCAACCACTTCTAATCTTCACTGTTAGCATCCTTCTCTAAGCCACAAAGTTCTTTTCACCCCTACCCCTGTTTTAGTCTCCTATGTCTGATTCTGCACTTGCCGCCCTACAGTGGATTCTCTGTCGACAGAGTGATCCTTTTCAAAACGTAAATCAGATCACACCACTCTTTTCTTCAAAATCATTTGATGCCTGCCTATCCCCCTTAGGGGCTTCCCTGGTGGCTCAGATGGTAAAGCATATGGGAGACCTGCAACATGGGAGGCCCAGGCTCGATCCCTGGGTCAGGAAGATCCCCTGGAGAAGGAAATGCAACCCACTCCAGTACTCTTGCCTGGAAAATTCCATGGATGGAGGAGCCTGGTAGGCCACAGTCCATGGGTTTGCAAAGAGTTGGACATGACTGAGCAACTTCATTTTCTTTTTCTTTATCCCCCTTAGAAAAAAATCCAGCATATTTCTCAAGGCCTAGAACACATCATGATCTTCCCCCATTGCTAACTTTCTGACCTCAGCTCCTTCCATATTCTAGGTTTCTTATTCTCTTCTAGCCACTTTGCCTTCCACGGTGTTTCTTGACTCAAGGCTCTGGACTTGCCATTCTCTCTGTATATAAACAGATTTTCTCAGATAGTCACATGGCTCCCTCCTTCAGTTCACTCATGTCTCTTAAAGTCATTTCCTCAGAGACTCTTTCTCTGTCCATGTGGCCCAGGATTCCTTCACTGTCATATATCTATTCTTTCTCTCTTGCACGACTGTATTTTTTGCTCACAGAATTTATAATCTGAGATTGTATGTTTTGTTAATTTGTATCATTTCAGTTTCTCCAACAAGAGTATAAACTCCATGGAGGCAAGAATTCTTTTGTTTTAATTTCTAGAGTATTGAAAAATGCCTAGGACAGTGCTTGTTGACATTTGATGGGCTCACTAAATATTTATAAATTGAAGAAGCTACTCAGAGATGGGCATGTGGTCCAACTCTGGCACATGATATGTGAGGGAAAGTGTGTTAAGTGTTCCCTCATGTAGGTTCATTATTTTTAAGCTAGACCCACAGAGCCAGACATCCTGGAATGTGAAGTCAAGTGGGCCTTAGAAAGCATCACTACGAACAAAGCTAGTGGAGGTGATGGAATTCCAGTTGAGCTATTTCAAATCCTGAAAGATGATGCTGTGAAAGCACTGCACTCAATATGTCAGCAAATTTGGAAAACTCAGCAGTGGCCGCAGGACTGGAAAAGGTCAGTTTTCATTCCAATCCCAAAGAAAGGCAACAATTGCACTCATCTCAGATGCTAGTAAAGTAATGCTCAAAATTCTTGAAGCCAGGCTTCAGCAATACGTGAACCGTGAACATCCAGATGTTCAAGCTGGTTTTAGAAAAGGCAGAGGAACCAGAGATCAAATTGCCAACATCTGCTGGATCATCGAAAAAGCAAGAGAGTTCCAGAAAAACATCTCTTTCTGCTTTATTGACTATGCCAAAGCCTTTGACTGTGTGGATCATAATCAACTGTGGAAAATTCTGAAAGAGATGGGAATATCAGAGCACCTGACTGGCCTCTTGAGAGGCCAGTATGCAGGTCAGTAAGCAACAGTTAGAACTGGACATGGAACAACATACTGGTTCCAAATAGGAAAAGGATTATGCCAAGGCTGTATATTGTCACCCTGCTTATTTAACTTATATGCAGAGTACATCATGAGAAATGCTGGGCTGGAAGAAACATAAGCTGGAATCAAGATTGCCGGGAGAAATATCAATAACCTCAGATATGCAGATGACACCACCCTTATGGTAGAAAGTGAAGAGGAACTAAAAAGCCTCTTGATGAAAGTGAAACAAGAGAGTGAAAAAGTTGGCTTAAAGCTCAACATTCAGAAAACGAAGATCATGGCATCTGGTCCCATTACTTCATGGCAAATAGATGGGGAAACAGTGGAAACAGTGTCAGTCTTTATTTTGGGAGGTTCCAAAATCACTGCAGATGGTGACTGCAGTCGTGAAATTAAAAGATGCTTACCCCTTGGAAGAAAAATTATGACCAATCTAGATAGCATATTGAAAAGCAGAGACATTACTTTGCCAACAAAGGTCCGTCTAGTCAAGGCTATGGTTTTTCCAGTGGTCATGCATGGATGTGAGAGTTGGACTGTGAAGAAGGCTGAGCGCCAAAGAATTGATGCTTTTGAACTGTGGTGTTGGAGAAGACTCTTGAGAGTCCCTTGGACTGCAAGGAGATCCAACCAGTCCATCCTAAAGCAGATCAGCCCTGGGTGTGCTTTGGAAGGAATGATGCTAAAGCTGAAGCTCCAGTGCTTTGGCCACCTCATGTGAAGAGTTGACTCATTGGAAAAGACTCTGATGCTGGGAAGGATTGAGGGCAGGAGGAGAAGGGGACGACAGAGGATGAGATGGCTGGATGACATCCCTGACTCAATGGACGTGAATCTGAGTGAACTCCGGGAGTTGGTGATGGACAGGGAGGCCTGGCGTGCTGTGATTCATGGGTTTGCAAAGAGTCGGACATAACTGAGTGACTGAACTGAACTGAACTGAGACCCACAGTAAGAGACAAGAATCTCTCTTCTTCCTCTGGATGTGTTTATGTTGAAAATGTGAAGCCTGGGGCTGAAGGGGTCATTTTGGAATCAACCTGAGGAGGAAACTTATGCAATGATTGAAGGGCATGGAGAGATGGAAAGAACCCAGGTCCTTGACTTCACTGAACTACCAACTCATCTCAATCTGAAGCATCCTTATGAGGGGTTTGCAGTTTTGAAAGGGAGTAAATGTCTAACTGATTATGCCAGTGTTCTTAAGGATATAATTTCATTCATGGTTTTGGTCCTCTCAGCCAAGAACAATCTGGCTGATGCATGCACATTTTCTAGCTCTTCTCACTACACAATCCCATACACCTGATTTTCTAAATACATCAAAACTCCAGATGTCCAGCTAACTGTTCATCTGTGGTTTTGCTTAATCTTTTGCTTCTACACACATACAATTTTACTCATTTCTAACACTTCCTCCTTTGTGGACCAACTCAGAAGTTTCCTTCTCTGGCCTGTCTTCCCAACAATTCACTGCTATATTACAATCGCTTTTTTTTTTTTCTACTGTGACCCCATCCCTTATAGCTTATCTATTTTCTATTTGTTGTTTAGTCGCTAAGTCATGTCCACCTCTTTTGTGACCTCATGGACTATAGCCCTCTAGGTTCCTCTGTCTATGGAATTTCCCAGGCAAGAATACTGGAGTGGGTTGCCATTTGCTTCTCCAGCAGATCCTCCTGACTCAGGGATTGAATCTGCATTACCTGCATTGGCAGGCAGATTCTTCACACTGCGCCACCAGGAGGCCCATTCTTTTCCTGGTTCCTACTAATTCAGGTTTCATGTTACAGTGATTTTCCCCCACTCTCATCTTTATTCATTCATTCACAAGTATTCACTAAATATTTATTGCCAGGCTTTGCACACATATCAGTGAACAAAACATATAAAAATTTTTGCTACAGTAGAGTTTATATTCTTATTGATGGGATGGAGGTGTTCATTCAATATACTAATTAATTAAATAGTATATCGGGGTAAGTAGTACAAAGAAAAACATTGCAACAGAAGGATGAGTAAGGAATACCAGGGTATGTGTGAGAAGATTAAAGTTTTATAAAGGGGTGGTGCAGGGAGGCAGTTCACCTCAAATAGAAGGTGACACACAAACAGAGACTTGAATAATGTGAAACAGCAAGCCATCTATCTGGGGCAGAGTGTTTCAGGTCTAGGCAATAGGCCCTAGGGCAGGAATGCCCTCCTGAGTTTGAGGAACAGCCAAAAACCTTTATGCCCAGAGCAGAATGAGTAGAGTAGAAAAGAAAGAACACCTCTTCAACACCTTCTCCCATCCCAAGGACCAGTACAGTCATTCAATCACTGAACATTTGATAAGTGATTGTTTAAAGGCTTTGCCTTTTTTATCAAGTAGTTGATCCTATTGGCTGAATTTATGATTCTGTGCATCATTCAAGTATGAAAATAGTCCTAATTAATTTTTTTAGTAGAATATATTATGAACCAGATTTGTTTTCTAGCATCCAGGTAACTTTCCTAAGATAATTTCAAGTCCCAATGTTCAGACTCACGGATCAGTCTTAATTTCTCCCACTTCAAGATTAACTCCAGATTTCAGATTTATTGACCTGCATCAAGCAGATTTCACACTCATACCTGGAGGTAAAATAAGCCACAATTGCAAGATGGACTATCTAAAGAGTATTCCACTTGCTGACTCTTTGACCTGTTCTCTCTCTCTTTTTATAATGTTGTGACGTGGACCATTTTTAAAGTCTTTACTGAATTTGTTACAATAATGCATCTGTGTTATGCTTTGGACTTTTGGCCATACGGCATATGGCATCTTAGCTCCCTGACCTGGGCTTGAACTCACACCCCCTGCATTGGAAGGTGAAGTCCCAACCACTGGACCACCAGGGAAGTCCCTGGAGGTGGCTTTTGAGAGACAGTTTTAAAGCTCTCATTCCTGGGTGCGATGGAGTGTGTGAAGGCAGATTAATCCAGGGAGTGGGTCAGCCCCGCTCCCAGACCTCAGCGAGGACATGTCTCACTTCCAGAAAAAAGCAAGGGCCAGGCTAAGGGTGCAGGCAGAGCCAGGGGCAGATGCCAAGGCTCCCTGGATAGCACCCAGGGGATGCTGAGTGACAGAGGGGACCCTGGGACTATGGGGAGTGGGGGGAATCACAGCTGAAAGGGGCACTGCAGTTTCAGAGACAGTGGAGAGAAAGATTCAGCAGGGACAAAGTCAGTGAGCACCACCCTCGCCAGACCACAGCGGGCTCCATGACCTCTTTTCTTGCCTGTGTGACACACTGCTGCTCCTATCAGAGATTCCACCGCGGCTCCACGTTCCAGGTCCATGACAGCCTGGTCATCAGGTGTGCCCCCTGATGGAAGGCCATCTCGGCTTCTGTTGAGTCACCACACCACAGACACACTCCTGCCACTCTGTTCCAGTAGCATCTCTTCAGACTTCTGCACAAGAACTGGGTTATCTCCACTTCAGTCTTAAGGAGCACTGTGTCATTCCCATGTCCTACTAGGGACACTCGGGAAGAGCTGCCCATCAAGACACTTTTTCAGGACTCTCCTGCTCCATTCAAGATAATCCAGGCTTTGGTGATTAAGTCTGCATCATAAGTCTAGTCATCTGTGCTCTCAGGAGAGTTTTGGACATCCTTTCCTATAGGTCAGGGTCATCTCAGAATACCATTGTGCCACAGTGTTTGAATCTCATGGTGTGCTATAGTTCCGTATGCTCACATACATACTTTTGTCAAGTATTCATTGCATTTTTCTTCGGGTAAAATAGCTGCCTGCCTAATTGCTTTACATCCTCATCACTAAGATATCAGTAAAGAATTCTTCTCAAAACCAAGGTTTTGCTGTCACCAAGGTATATTGAGAATTCAACCATCTTAAATCACTGTTTTTCAGGTTAAATCATGTATACACACTAAAATGGTGTATGCATGTGCTTTATTTTTTCTTTAAAATTTCTCATTATTATATAAATATATTTCCTTTATTCTTCTCATTATTATATATATATTTAAAATATATATATTTAATTATATATTTTAATTAGAAGCTTTTAAAAGCAAATCTATAGAAAGCACCTTCAGATTACTGTAACTGGTAAGCTTGTCAAAAAGAAAATAGAAAAATATAAGAAGTTGTATGAATGATTGTATTTATTAAAAGTTCTATGCATTATTTTGAGGTTTATGCATCGTAATCTAATTTAAAATTGTTATTTATATGAAATCAATCTCTGATGTACTACTTGTGATTGTCAGGGCCGAGAGATAGGAGTAACCAATAAATTTTCATGTTAAAGTCACTCTATCTGGACAAACATACTGGTTTTATCATCAGATACATTATGCTGTTTAGAAGGTGTGGTAGGAGAGTTTATTATAATGAGAGAGAAATTCTATAGTTTATTTTCATTAACATTTTAGCAAAACTTTCTAAATAAAGATGATCAGTAGACAAGCTGCATATAGATATTTATATACATGATATGCACATATATATACATATCAGTTCAGTTCAGTTCAGTCGCTCAGTTGTGTCTGACTCTTTGTGAACCCATGAATCGCAGCACGCCAGGCCTCCCTGTCCATCACCAACTCCCGGAGTTCACTCAAACTCATGTCTCTTGAGTCGGTGATGCCATCCAGCCATCTCATCCTCTGTCGTCCCCTTCTCCTCCTGCCCCCAATCCCTCCCAGCATCAGAGTCTTTTCCAATGAGTCAACTCTTCACATGAGGTGGCCAAAGTACTGAAGTTTCAGCTTTAGCATCATTCCTTCCAATGAACACCCAGGACTGATCTCCTTTAGTATGGACTGGATGGATCTCCTTACAGTCCAAGGGACTCTCAAGAGTCTTCTCCAACACCACAGTTCAAAAGCATCAATTCTTCAGTGCTCAGCTTTCTTTATAGTCCAACTCTCCCATCCATACATGACCACTGGAAAAACCATAGCCTTGACTAGACGGGCCTTTGTTGGCAAAGTAACGTCTCTGCTTTTGAATATGCTATCTAGGTTGGTCATAACTTTCCTTCCAAGGAGTAAGCGTCTTTTAATTTCATAGCTGCAGTCACCATCTACAGTGATTTTGGAGCCCCCCAAAATAAAGTCTGACACTCTTTTCACTGTTTCCCCATCTATTTCCCATGAAGTGATGGGACCAAATGCCATACTTTCTATCAAAATTTATGAAGTACTTACTAGATGTAGTACTAACATACTTAGTACTATGTAAGATGCTGTTCTAAGTATGGGGAACATGGTGATGAACAAGACAAAGGCCATTCTCTCATGGAGCTTCTATTCTACTCAGGAAGAAAAGCAATAAATATATGAACAAATTTAGCATATTGGCAAAAGAATGATGAATGGAAAGGACGTTACTGTATCTCATGCCATCAAAGCACTATAGCGAGTTAACATTTGAATTCAGACTTAAATGTTGACAAGCATTCAGTCATGTGGATGGTTCTAAGAAGAAAGATTCCCAAAAAGGGAAGATGCACAATACAGACTGCAGTTACAGATATCATTGTGTTGAGAAAGTTTCAATGATCAAATGCTTTCAAGTTCTTTAGGGAAATATATAGAATCAAATTTAACTTTACAAATACCTTTCAAGAAAAACATATCCTCAAGTTATGATTATCAAATTCTCGGTAAGATCAATTGCTGTCATTTTCCACTGTGGTTGTGTAGCAGGCACTGTTTTGGATATTTGGGTGATCCAACTCCCACCTCCCACGGCCTCCTTCCTGAAGGTGACCATTTGACACAGCTCTGGCCAATAAAATGTCAAAGGGAGCAAAATTAAATGGGGTTTCCTAGAAGCTTTTTGCTTTTCTGATGAAATAGCTTTTACTCATTTGTTCTGTGCTCTTTTAGACAGATAAATAAAGCCTCTAGTTCTTTGAGATGAGCACAGGGAAAAGCCAAAATTATGGAGATTCTGGCTATTGCTGAACTGAGGAACCATCGTCAATAGTTGTCAACCTTCAGATTCCATATTAAGTGTAAACAAATAAATCTTTATTTAAAGTGTTACTATTTGAATATTTTTTCATTAGCAGCTGAAATATTGCTAACTGATATAAGCATATGTATTCTTTTGGCCACTTTATTTTGCTTCTATTCATTTCTCCTTGGTTATACCCTCACTTCCATCAAACAATTTTTTTTTTTCAGTGACAAAGAATTAAAGCTTAGGAGAAAACATTTAGCTCTATGCTTTTCATGCAGACTCAGAGTTTGTGATTAATACTTTTTTTATGAATAACTTTAACATTGTATTTGTTAAAATGTTTCCTTCATGTCTGTAAAATGTTTCCTTTATGTCTGTTATTTCTATAAGGGCCAAAAAAAATAAGAGTCATGCTTATTTTAGATATTTCCTCATAACTGTAGTATTGACTAGCTCTTAGAACTGAAACACGCAACCTTATCACCTTTCAAAATTTTATAGATTATAAAATTCCAGCTGGGAAACAAACTTTTTCTAGAATTCATGAAATAACACTTTAGTTTGTGTTTCTCATCTTCCTTGCAATGAATCTCCTTTCACACAAATTGTTGTTCAAGAAGGATGACTGAATCTAGAAAGGAAACAAGGAGGTGAATCATTTTTTCTATCTCTACACAGAATAAATAAATCACTGAAATAAGTATCTTGATTCAGTTCAAAGCATCAACTTTCTTAGATTTCTAGATTTGAAAATAAAACCAAAAAATTGGTTATATTAACAAATTTCTTCATCTGGTATATTATTTTAAAATAATTCAAAAATCTCACTTTTTAAATATTCTTCTATATGGAGATAATTGTTAATAAAGGGCACCAAATGTTTTGAATATATTTCTGCATTATCTATTTGTTGTATAAAGTAAGGGGAGACCCAGTGGTAAGAGAGCAATGCTTTGGTGATTCAGAAATTTGAAGATTAGCCTCTTTCTGCTTTTGTTGTTGTTGTTAAATAACCTCAGACATAGGGTTTCACCCTCTGTTTAGCTTGCTTTAAACATGATCATGTGATTTGTCTTCTACCAGATGTACTTATTCAATGATTTATTTATTGTGAACCTAGAAAAATGTCATGTCAGCCTCTGTAGAGGAAAATTATATATATGCTGCTGCTGCTAAGTCGCTTCAGTCATGTCCAACTCTGTGCAACCCCATAGACGGCAACCCACCAGGCTGCTCTGTCCCTGGGATTCTCCAAGCAAGAACACTCGAGTGGGTTGCTATTTCCTTCTGCAATGCACGCATGTACACAAAGTCGCTTCAGTCATGTCCGACTCTGTGCGACCCCATGGACAGCAGCCCACCAGGCTCCTCCATCCACAGGATTCTCTAGGCAAGAATACTGGAGTGGGCTGCCATTGCCTTCATATATATATATATATCTGTGTGTGTATACACACACTTATATACATAAATGGTAGTTAGGCAGTCCTAAGATGGCAGAGGAACAGGATGGGGAGACCACTTTCTCCCCAACAAATTCATCAAAAGAACATTTCAATGCTGAGTAAATTCCACAAAACAACTTCTGAATGCCAGCAGAGGACATCAGGCACCCAGAAAAGCAGCTCATTGTCTTCAAAAACAGGTAGGAAAAAATATAAAAGACAAAAAAAGAAACAAAAGAGGTAGGGAGGGAGCTCCGTCCCGGGACGGGAGTCTTAAAAAGAGAGAAGTTTCCAAACACCAGGAAACACTCTCAATGCCAAGTCTGTGGTGAGCCTTGGAAGCACAGAGGGCAACATAACAGGGAGGAAAAATAAATAAATAATTAAACCCCACAGATTATGAAGAATCAATATAGTGAAAATGAGTAAACTACCCAAAGCAATCTACAGATTCAATGCAATCCCTATCAAGCTACCAGCAGTATTTTTCACAGAGCTAGAACAAATAATTTCACAATTTGTATGGAAATACAAAAAACCTCGAATAGCCAAAGCAATATTGAGAAAGAAGAATGGAACTGGAGGAATCAATCTGCCTGACTTCAGGCTCTACCACAAAGCCACAGTCATCAAGACAGTATGGTACTGGCACAGAGACAGAAATATAGATCAATGGAACAAAATAGAAAGCCCAGAGATAAATCCACACACCTATGGACACCTTATCTTTGACAATGGAGGCAAGAATATACAATAGATAAAAGACAATCTCTTTAACAAGTGGTGCTGGGAAAACTGGTGAACCGCTTTTAAAAGAATGAAACTAGAACACTTTCTAACACCATACACAAAAATAAACTCAAAATGGATTAAAGATCTAAGTGTAAGACCAGAAACTATAAAACTCCTAGAGGAGAACATAGGCAAAACACTCTCTGACATAAATCACAGCAGGATCCTCTATGACCCACTTCCCAGAATACTGGAAATAAAAGCAAAAATAAACAAATGGGACCTAATTAAAGTTAAAAACTTCTGCACAACAAAGGAAACTATAAGCAAGGTGAAAAGACAGCCTTCTGAATGGGAGAAAATAATAGCAAATGAAGCAACCAACAAACAACTAGTCTCAAAAATATACAAGCAACTCATGCAGCTCAATTCCACAAAAATAAACGACCCAATCAAAATTGGGCCAAAGAACTAAATAGACATTTCTCCAAAGAAGATATACAGATGGCTAACAAACACATGAAAAGATGCTCAACATCACTCATTATCAGAGAAATGCAAATCAAAATCACAATGAAGTACCATTTCACACCAGTCAGAATGGCCGTGATCCAAAAGTCTACAAGCAATAAGTGCTGGAGAGGGTGTGGAGAAAAGGGAACCCTCTTGCACTGTTGGTGGGAATGCAAACTAGTACAGCCACTATGGAGAACAGTGTGGAGATTCCTTAAAAAACTGCAAATAGAACTGCGTTATGACCCAGCAATCCCACTGCTGGGCATACACATCGAGGAAACCAGAATTGAAAGAGACACGTGTACCTCAATGTTCATCGCAGCATTGTTTATAATAGCCAGGACATGGAAGCAACCTAGCTGTCCATCAGCAGATGAATGGATAAGAAAGCAGTGGTACATATACACAATGGAGTATTACTCAGCCATTAAAAAGAATACATTTGAATCAGTTCTAATGAGGTGGATGAAACTGGAACCAATTATACAGAGTGAAGTAAGCCAGAAAGAAAAACACCAATACAGTATACTAACACATATATACGGAATTTAGAAAGACGGTGACGATAACATTGTATGTGAGAAAGCAAAAGAGACACAGATGTATAGAACAGACTTATGGACTCTGTGGGAGATGGAGAGGGTGGGATGATTTGGGAGAATGACATTGAGACATGTATAATATCACGTAAGAAATGAATTGCCAGTCTAGGTTCGATGCAGGATACAGGATGCTTGGGGCTGGTGCACTGGGATGACCCAGAGAGATGGTATGGGGAGGGAAGTGGGAGGGGTGTTCAGGATTGGGAACTCATGTACGCCCATGGCAGATTCATGTTGATCTATGGCAAAACCAATACAGTATTGTAAAGTAAAATAAATTAAAAAATAAATAAATGAAGTTGAAGTTAAAAAAAATAGAATAAAAAATATTGTCATAACCTGCCCCCCCCCCCAAAAAAATGGTATAGTTACTTATTTTACAATTTAGCTGAGTGAATAAATAAAGTCTATGTGAGGCAGTATGTACTGTTTCATGAGTGCTACTTACCAAAATAACTATAGGAAATTATAAAGAGCTTCTTTAGTCAGTTTTGAGTTCTGACCTTAATGTTTTTGGATTCATTAAGGGCATGGATTCTAGAGTAAGATTAAGTCTGTTAAACTTTAGTTGATCTAGAATGTATGCCTAGTTATCTATAGATACAATAAGACCTATTTTATAGACTGATGAAAGATTTAAAGAATTTAATATTTGGAAAGTCTTGAAATTGTGTCTCTCATATATTGAGAGCTTAAAAATGCTCCCTATCATTTCAGTAGGTGTAAAGGTACGGTGAGCATCAGGGGAAACCACAGAAACAGACTTCTTTAAGAAGGCTTGGTTTAACATATTGAGTCAGCTTTTTAGGACTGCCATAACTCAGTACCACAAGCTGGGTATCTTAAATCAAGTGACATGCTTCTCTGCCAGTTCTAGAGGCCATGAGTCTGAAATCAAGGTGTCAGCAGGGCAACATTCCCTGGGAAGGACTGAGGAGAGAATGCTTCCTCACTTCTTCCAGCCTCTGATGACTCCTGGTGTTTCTTGGCTCAGATGACTTCAGTCTCTCCCTCCCTTTTAACATGGCCTTCTCCTCTTGTCTTCTCTTGTAAGGAAGGACACATGTCACTGAATTGAGGGCCCACCCTAATCTAGGATGACTTCGTCTCAAGATCCTTGACTTAATTATATTTGCAAAGACTTTTTTTTTTCCAAATAAGATCACATTTACAGGTTTCAGATAGACATTCTTTTAGGGGGTCATCATTTTCGCCAATACAACAATTTATAGAAATTAAAAGTACATAAAGGGGACTTTATGTACTTTTCTTTATAATAGAAAAATAAGTGGCTTTCAATACCTGGGCACAAGGTTAATCATTTATTTTATACATATTGGTAAAACATTGAAAATTTAAATCACAAGATGAGACCTATGATTTAGAAATACTAATCTGGTGGCAGAGTCCAGGACTGGCTGAATAGGGAAGATACTTGAGAAAAAATAAAATGGCAAACAAGCAAACAGACCAGAAAAACCCAAACTAGTTAGAAGTTATGTATGAAAGCTCCAAGTGAAGTTAAGACTTGGTCAAAAGTCATAATGCTGAAAATCAGAAAAATATTTTAAGGCAAAAGTTCAAAGAACTGGATGAAAGATTGGTTCTGAGATATGGGGCAGGTTAAGGGCTCCTCTCCGATTTAAGCATTAGTTACATAGAGAATGCTAGTAGCATTTTCAAAAACAGAATTAAGTCTGCCAAGGGAGCTATTATGATGAGACAAGAATTGATTTTTTTGTGGAATATGTTGAATTTGTATAGGGAATTCAAGACTATATCCTAAAAAATAAAAAGAACTATAGATATAGATTTGAGAGACATTTTTATAATTGTGGAACATGAAAAAATAAGATTAGGTAATGTTCCTGAGAGTTTATAGCCAAAGGCTTTGAAAGAGACTGTTCAGAGATTATCTTTAAATGCTATATAAGGAAATGCTGTTATTTGGGAACCTGGGTAACAAAAGAGAGAAACTATAATTTAACTCTAATTCAATCCTTCTGCCAAAACGGATCCATATAAGATAAAAAAAAAGTATAACAACTTGCCTCCCTTTCCACCTTTATTAGGCAAATTACTTAAATTTAATTGGCTTTGTTTCTGAGCTATAATTACTTCAGTGACTGTGGTATCTGGTCATCTCAACATAAGCAGTCTGTTAACATTTTGGGTCATTTCAATCCATCATTTTGATAAAGGTCAAGCCTGACCTTCCTCCCCCCCCGCCCCCATAAAACTGTTTTTCTCTTCTCTTGGCCAACATACTTGTTTTCTGCTTCTTTGCAGATCAAAAATATCGATTTGCCATCCTAATATAACAGGTGATATCAACTTTAGAACCCCTCTCAGTATTAATAGCCTGGGTATACATTTTTCCAAAAGAGTAATACTTCTTTTAATAAAAAAAGAATCTACTCTCCTGTCTACTACATTGTTGTCAATAGTTGTATCATCAGAGACAGAAAAAAAAAATGTCATCTATAGAGCAGAAAGATACAAATAACAATTTACAAATAAAAGACAAATTACTAACTAAAACAATGTTAATGGGTTGGTGAAAGAAGGGAAAGGAAAGTGGGTGGAAGTTTAGCAAAAAGACGTAGAGATACAGAGAAATCTGCATGGAACATACTTTTCAGAAGTTGTGCAGTCAGAAAGGACCTTCTCCAAATTAGTGTTTCTCAAAGTGTAATTCTTATTTCCACCACTACCAAAATGAACTTAAAGGCTTGATAAAAAGGCAGGTATCTGGATTCTAACTTTAGGAATTTTTTTCTCGAGAGATTTCTATTTGCTCTGCAACTATAGAAATATGACTCTAAAGCCCTTTGGAAGAAGCTAGTGAATAAAGAACCCCAGCTAGCAGAGAGCCAGCAGTGGCCTGAGGCCAGGCAATTAGAGCAGTTGCCGCCTCTCCTTCCCTAATGTCATTCTCCTCTGAAAAGCCAGTCAGTCTTGTGGGAAGCAGGACCACCACCCCCGCCCCGCCCACTTTCAGTCTGCAGTCACCCTCAAAAACGGTTAAGCAAGGTCCATATAGTAAAGCAATGGTTATTCCAGAAGTCATGTATGGATGTGAGAGTTGGACCATAAAGAATGCTGAACACTGAAGAACTGATGCTTTAGAACTGTAGTGCTGGAGAAGACTCTTGAGAGTCCCTTGGACAGCAAGGAGATCCAATCAGTCAATTCTAAAGGAAATCAGTCCTGAATATTCATTGGAAGGACTGATGCTGAACCTCCAATACTTTCTCCACCTGATGCAAAGTGTTGACTCATTGGAGAAGACTCATGTTGGGAAAGACTGAGGGCAGGAGGAGAAGTGGGTGACAGAAGATGAGATGGTTGGATGGCATCATTGACTCAATAGACATGAGTTTGAGCAAACTCTGGGAGATAGTGAAGGACAGGGAAGCCTGGTGTGGCATGCTGCAATCCTTGTGGTCGCAGAGTTGGACATGACTGAGTGAACAACAATCTTCAAAGCCAATCAACTTATCCTAATACGGCTTTCCAATCCTCCATAGCTCATCTATAGTCTGAAGTTTGCTTTCAGTAAATAGGAATTTTTGAACTTTTTCAGATCATGAGACAGGACCTATTTAAAATAAATATGTCTTGTTTAAGGCAACCAACTGTTGTGAAGTCATTTTAGTCAAAGTATGAAGCAGATTGTGTGAAATAAAAAGAAATGGGCTTATGTTTTAATGGCATTAAGAGCCATAAAGAAACCTGGAAGGCAATAGATATTAACATGATATAGAGAGGGAAAAATGGACAAAAGGATGAGACATGGAAACAACTCTGGAATAATCTTATGATGTAGAAAAGATGTTGATTCTTTTGGACCCTCAGTTTCCCAACCTATGAAATGGAGATTGTTATCGCCAGTGCAAAGGTTGCTGCACAGATTAAATGTGACAGTATTGTCCTGGTGCATTATAGGTGCTCAATGAAAAAAATTTCTTTTTTCTTTCCTGGACTTGAGAAATGTTTTATCCTCAAGAGAAGACAAATGGTTCATAAAGTAGAGAAGAATAAGATGTAATCATACCTTAAAGTCTTCACATTTCGCTCAAGATATGCCATGCAACAGCAATGTGGGAAATGCTAAGTGGAGATGATATGAAGGACACTTTAAATAGAACCTACTCCCAGGCATAAGCATCATGACCTGGTTCTCATGTGTCACCCAGAAGGAAATATCGGATAGCCAATTTTAGGACAAAGGTCCTGACTCGGACATTTTTAAAGGCTAGTCTTAACCTTTCTTTTTTTTTTTTTTTTCAATCCTGTCCCACTTCCTTTTTGATTCCTTGACTCACATGCTTCTTATCTAGAGTATTAGCTAAATGACTTTTCCTGTACCCAAATCCACTGAATGCTTTGTCCCTTTCCCTTGGTTTTAACAACTTTTCAGCTTTAGTCCGCAGTCCCCTCCATAAGTAGGGGCGGTATATTGGTATTATATAAAGTATGAATCAAATGTCCTGCAATTCTATCAAACAAACAGAATCTTGGCAATGAATAAGTTGGTTTTTCTTAGATTTTTAAAGCCTAAGATATATTTCTCACATACTTAATGATTTATTTTTAATAAGGCTGGTTTTATGGACAGAAAATCTGGATCCAGAGGAGTCTTTGTAAACTGACTGAGCTGCCAGCTTTTCTCCTTGGCCCTAGTCAAATGTAAGTGAAATAAAATGTTTTAACCAGTGGAAGTCATTGCATCAAATAAAAGTTTTAAAAAGCATTTAGTTCTTTGTGAATATAATACATAAAAATGTCCAAAATATATTTAAGGGTAGCTTCTTATGCTGTTCTTGTATGTGGTTAGGCTGTAATTTAGAAGTATTTAATGGTCAATTACTGGAAAATTTAGGTATTAAAGAAAAAGCACAGTGGTAAGAGAGTTTGTTCTAGGGAATACTGATCTACTTCTGGAAGTCACACAAACCTTCTCAAGGAATTGTAGATTGAATGGAAAAATGAACTATGACTTAACTCAGGTACAGAATTGGGAACATTCTGTAGAGAGAAAGTAGCATGTACATGGCCCCGATATGAGAAAGGGCATCAGTCAGTCAATTCAGTCGCTCAGTTGTGTATGACTCTGCGACCCCATGGACTGCAGCATGTCAAGCTTCCCTGTCCATCACCAAATCTTGGACTTGCTCAAACTCATGTCCATTGAGTCAGTGATGCCATTCAACCATCTCATCCTCTGTCTTCCCCTTCTCCTCCTTCCTTCAACCTTTCCCAGCATGAGGGTCTTTTCCATGGAGTCAGTTATTTGCTTCAGGTGGCCAAAGCATTGGAGTTTCAGTTTCAGCATCAGTTCTTCCAATGAATATTCAGAACTGATTTCCTTTAGGATGGACTGGTTGGATCTCCTTGCAGTCCAAGGGACTCTCAAGAGTCTTCTCCAACACCACAGTTCAAAAGCATTAATTATTTGGTGCTCAATTTTCTTTATAGTCCAACTCTCACATTCATACATGACTACTGGAAAAACCATAGCTTTGACTAGACAGATCTCTGTTGGCAAGGTAATATCTCTGCTTTTTAATTAGCTGTCTAGGTTGATCATAACTTTCCTTCCAAGGAGTAAGCATCTTTCAATTTCATGGCTGCAGTCACAATCTGCAGTGGTTTTGGAGCCTAAGAAAATAAAGTCAGCCATTGTTTCCACTGTTTCCCCATCTATTTGTCATGGAGTGATGGGCCAATGTGCCATGACCTTAGCTTTCTGAATGCTGAGTTTTAAGCCAACATTTTCACTCACCTCTTTCACTTTCATCAAGAGGCTCTTTAGTTCTTCTTTGCTTTCTCCCCTAAGGGTGGTGTTATGACATATCTGAGATTATTGATATTTCTTCTGGCAATCTGGATTCTAGCCTGTGCTTCATCCAGTCCAGCATTTCACATAATGTACTCTGCATATAAGTTAAATAAGCAGGGTGACAATATACAGCTTTGACGTACTTCTTTCCCGTGGTACAAACCAAATGAAAGAAATTGGGCAGAAGAGTAATAACAGTATTGACACGGGAAAGATAGGCAAGAAGAAACAGCATATGCAACCTTGCCAGTGATATCATAGATCTTGGTTTTCCTCTTAAGAGCAAGTAAAGTTTACTGAAAAGTTTTGAGCAAGAAATTGACATGATTCGACTTGTATTTTAAAAAATAATACTCTAGGCTACTGTGATTAGAAAGGCAAAAGCAGAGAGGGACACCAGGGATGGAATCCTTGCATGATCCATGAGTAGTTAGCTGGCATCTAGAGCAGAGATAAAGGTTGTCCTACGAGCATTTATAGGGGTAGTGGTAAGAATCATGCTTCGGATGCAGAGGAGCAAGTGACTTTTAGAAGCATTTATAATATAATATATGTGTGTGCTCAGTCACTCAGTCATGTCTGACTCTGCAACCACATGGACTGTAGCCAATCAGGCTCCTCTATTCATGGAATTTTCCAGGCAAGAATACCAAAGTGGGTTGCCATTTCCTACTCCAGGGGATCTTCCTGACCCAAGGATTGAATCCACATCTCTTGTGCCTCCTGCGTTAGCAGGCAGATTCTTTACCACTGCATCACCTGGGAAGCTCTCATAGTACAGTGACTCAACCATTAATTACTTTTGAAGAGTGAGAGAAAAATACAAATTTCAATAGCACTCAAATTTTTTCTCCTATCTTGCTCATCTGATGGATGGATGGATAAGGCTTTGCCTATGGTATACATACATGAGAATGTATAGACAAGTGCCAGATAGGTTTTACATTCTGTGTAGTGTTACTACAAACATGCTCACAGAAAAGGACATAGTATGAGCTTATTTAGGTAGACTTTGGTCAACCTATGATCAGGAATCTTCCTTTCTGGTCATGGAAAGCTGATATTTCTTTCAACAATCCTAGAAGATATAAAAATTATAGCATTGTCAAATCACATGTTGCTGTCCATTGTGGTTCTTACCAAACATATGTATATGAGTAGCTGTGCTTTTGACCAATCCATTTTGACCAATTACATTCAAAGCTCAGAGCAACAGTTGTGTAATAAGGCAATGTAAGAAAATAATTAGCATAGGGATTTTAGGACACATATTATTGATGCACAAATCCTTGTTTAGATATTATGATCTTGAATACTTCATATACATTTTGTATGATATTTTCTATAAAGATTTTTAAATGTGAAAAAATTTATATCATAGAGTTGTGAGAAGTAACTGAGTTAATACATGTAAAGTGCTCGGGAGAATGCCTTATGTTAGAACTACTGATCCCTACTTATCTATTCAGTGTTATGGTGACTGTATGGAGTCCTGTACATGTAACTAGATTTTGGAAAAGTCTGAATCAAAGATTTTCTTACAATACATTCCAGCTAAACTGACAGTGGCTCAGATCATGAATTCCTTATTGCCAAATTAGACTTAAATTGAAGAAAGTAGGGGAAACCACTAGACCACTCAGGTATGACCTAAATCAAATCCCTTACAATTATACGGTGGACATGACAAATAGATTCAAGGGATTAGATCTGATAGAGTGCCTGAAGACCTATGGACAAAGGTTCATGACATTGTTCAGGAGGCAGAGATCAAGACCATCCCCCAAAAAGAAATGCAAAAAGGCAAAATGGTTGTCTGAGGAGGCCATACAAATAGCTGAGAAAAGAAAAGAAGCTAAAAGCAAAGAAGAAAAGGAAAGATATACTCATTTGAGTGCAGAGTTCCAAAGACAAGCAAAGAGAGATAAGAAAGCCTTCCTCAGTGATCAGTGCAAGGAAATACAGGAAAACAACAGAATGGGAAAGACGTGAGATCTCTTCAAGAAAATTAGAGATATCAAGGGAACATTTCATGGGCTCAATAAAGGACAGAAATGGTATGGATCTAACAGAAGCAGAAGATATTAAGAAGAAGTGGTAAGAATACACTGAAGAATTATACAATAAAAATCTTCATGACCAGACAATCACGATGGTGTGATCACTTACTTAGAGCCAGACATTCTGGAATGTGAAGACAAGAGAGCCTTAGGAACCATCACTACAAATAAAGCTAATGGAGGTGATGGAATTCCAGTTGAGCTATTTCGAATTGTAAAATGATCCCTTGGTATCTCTAATTTTCTTGAAGAAATCTTTCTTCTTTCCCATTCTATTGTTTTCCTCTATTTCTTTGCACTGATCACTGAGGAAGGCTTTCTTATTTTTCCTTGCTATTCTTTGGAACTCTGCATTCAAATGGGTGCTGCACTCAATATGCCAGCAAATTTGGAAAGCTCAGCAGTGGCCACAGGATTGGAAACGGTCAGTTTTCATTTCAATTCCTAAGAAAGGCAATGCCAAAGAATGCTCAAACTACTGCACAATTGCACTCATCTCACACGTTAGCAAAGTAATGCTCAAAATTCTCCAAGCCAGGCTTCAACAGTATGTGAACCATGAACTTGCAGATGTTCACGCTGGATTTAGAAAAAGCAGAAGGACCAAAGATCAAATTGCCAACATCCATTGGATCATCGAAAAAGCTAGAGGGTTCCAGAAAAAACATCTACTTCTGTTTTATTGACTATGCCAAAGCCTTTGACTGTGTGGATCACAACAAACTGTGAAAAATTCCTCAAGAGATGGGAATACCAGACCACCTGACCTGCCTACTGAGAAATCTGTATGCAGGTTAAGTAAAAACAGTTAGAACTGGACATGGAACAACAGACTGGTTCCAAATAAGGAAGGGAGAAAATCAAGGCTGTATGTTGTCACCCTGCTTTTTTAACTTATATGCAGAGTACATCATGAGAAATGCTGGACTGGAAGAAACACAAGCTGGAATCAAGATTGCCGGGAGAAATACCAATAACATCAGATATGCAGATGACACCACATGTATGGCAGAAAGCAAAGAAGAACTAAAGAGCCTCTTGATGAAAGTGAAAGAGGAGAGTGAAAAAATCAGCTTAAAACTCAACATTCAGAAAGCTAAGATCATGGTATCTGGAGGTCCCATCACTTCATGGCAAATAGATGGGGAAACAATGGAAACAGTGACAGACTTTATTTTGGGGGGCTCCAAAATCACAGCAGATGGTGACTGCAACCATGAAATTAAAAGATGCTTACTCCTTGGAAGAAAAGTTATGACCAACCTAGACAGATTATTAAAAAGCAGAGACATTACTTTGTCAACAAAGGTTGACATCTAGTCAAAGCTATGGTTTCCCCAGTAGTCACATATAGATGTGAGAATTGGACCATAAAGAAAGCTGAGCACCGAAGAATTGATGCTTTTGAACTGTGGTGTGGAGAAGACTCTTGAGAGTCCCTTGGATAGCAAGGAGATCCAACCAGTCCATCCTAAAGGAAATCACCCCTGAATATTCATTTGAAGGGCTGACTGATGCTGAAGCTGAAACTCCAATATTTTGGCCACCTGATGCATAGAACTGACTCATCTGAAAAAACCCCGATGCTGGGAAAGATTGAAGGTAGGAGGAGAAGGGGACAAAAGAGGATGAGATGGTTGGATGGCCTCACCGATTTGATGGACATGAATTTGAGTAAGCTCTGGGAGTTGGTGATGGACAGGGAAGCCTGGTGTGCTGCAGTCCATGAGGTCACAAATATTTGAACACAACTGAGCCATTGAACTGCACTGAACTGAAACTACATAGAGATGAAGGAGGATAAAGTTTCAGCATGGAAATCATGACTTTCATTTTTGGGGTGCTTTTTTCTAGCTGACTATGAGGTATTAAAGTGAATATTTTGAGACATCTATGGGATATATTGTCTAGTTTTTGGAGGACATCTGGCATAGAGATAGAAATTACTGATTGTTAGCATATAGTGGTGGAGAAGGCAATGGCAACCCATTCTGGTACTGTTGCCTGGAAAATCCCATGGATGGAGGAGCCTGGTAGGCTGCAGTCCATGGGGTCGCTAAGAGTCGAACACGACTGAGCGGCTTCACTTTCACTTTTCACTGTCATGCATTGGAGAAGGAACTGGCAACCCACTCTAGTGTTCTTGGCTGGAGAATCTCAGGGATGGTGGAGCCTGGTGGGCTGCCATCTATGGGGTTGCACAGAGTTGGACATGACTGAAGTGACTTAGCAGCAGCATATAGTGGGGAAAGGAACTATTGCTGTAGATGAAATCACCTATGGAGACAGTATACTGTAATGTTTCACTTTGAATTTCCCAAGAAACTAACTCTGTTATGTTAATTAGCATGTAGGAAGTTTATAAGGGAGCGTTCTTAAGGTCAAAACATATTAGAAAGAAAAAAAAAAAGAGGCTTGGGCAATGGGAGAAGTTGCACTATGATGAACTATAAAAGGCCTCATGGAAGCTGAAACCAAAACAGAATTTCAAATTTTCCAAAGTTAAGGAAAGGTTTCAGGCCTTTATAGTCCTATGTTGATGAGTCATTGAATGAAGCCTCTTACCACGGTTAAGGGTTCTCTCCCAGCTATTCTTAGAAAATGGGCCCTATCATGCTGGGTTTGAGAAGCAAGTGACAGCATCTACCATAAATGAAAGAAAAGATGTGAAGACCAACACTTGAAGAATTCCACTTCTTTAAGTTCCAGGATGTGAGGATAAGCCAGGAAAATTGAATTAGAAGGAGAGGAGAGGTCAGAGCAGTAAAAAGATAAATCATACTTTGGGTAGGAGATATTAGGAAAGAGAGTATGCTATGAAGGATGGGATGTAACACAGTGTCAAATGTTGCTAAGTTTTGAATTTAAAATCCATTGTAGAAAACAAAGTAAACCCCAAAGAAGAAAACAGAAGAAAGTATTAAAGGTTAAGTGTAGAGATAACGAAAATGCAGAAGAGAAAATCTACTAAATTAAATGTATTTCTTTGAAAAACAATCGATGGTGCTGACAAATTTTTAGCAATACCGATGAATTAAAGAACAGAAAAGACTCAAATAAGTTAAACCAAGAAGGAAAAGGAGCCATTCCTGCTGATCATATGGAAATAGAAAGGCTTATAAAGGAATAATGTGACCACTTGAGAAATTAGTTGATGCAGATGAAATGAACAAACTTCTAGAAGGACACAGACTACCATAACTGATTCGAGAATACACAGAATGTCTAAAGGGAACAATAATAAATAAATATGTTGAATTAGTAATTAAAAAAATTTCCCACAAAGAAAAGTTCAGGACCTGATAAATGTAAATTCTACCAAAAGTTTAAAAAGAAATTAATATCAATCCTTCTCAAATTCTTTTAAAACATGGAAGAGAAGTTAGCTCATTCTATTAATCTGACACTAAAACCAGAAAATTATATCCTGAGAAAAGAAAATTATAGATCAATATTCTTTATTAATATAGATACAAATATCCTCAACAAAATAGTAGTAAACTAAATCATTAACATATAACAATATTTTTATACCATGACCAAGTGGTATAAAATCTATTCCTCCGATTTTTCTGAGGAATATAAAGTTGATTAAACATTCTAAAATCAATTAATGTTATAATATTAATATAATAAAAGACAAAACTTCATGATTATTTCAAAAGATTCAAAAAGAGCATTTGATAAAATTGGTGATAAAAGCACTCAACAAATTAGGAACAAAAAGGATTTCCTTAGCCTGAGCTTTCTTAACCTGATGAAAAGCACTTATGAAAATATGGTCAGATCTTAATTCATTTTGAGCATGTTGGTGTGATGGGCAGGGGGGAGGGGCATAACTGGTATATTTAATTAAAAGTATGCAGATTGTAACTTGTTAAGTGAGAAGGTATAAATCACTCACACAGCACTGGCAGATAGCTCCCTCAGCTTCTGAGTTCCAACTCTGTGGAAGTAAAAACCCCTGGGTCATTTTGATTGAAGGGGCAATTACACCCACACAAAGGAAGTAAAATCACCAGATTTCTTACTTATAGATTCTAGAAATGAGGGTGGGGGATCCAATCAGCTAGTGGAAGGGCAGTCTTCCATCCCAGGTCATAAGCAAGCAGGAGAGAGAGAGTAGGTTAGCAAAAATCTATTACTTTTATGATTTGGATAGAGGTCACTAACTCTTTGTGGACACAACTTTAAATAATTATTTTATTTTATTTTTTATTTAAATTCATTTATTTTAATTGGAGGCTAATTACTTTACAATATTGTATTGTTTTTGCCATACATCAACATGAATCTGCCACGGGTGTACATGTGTTCCCAATCCTGAACCCCTGGGTCATTTCAGTGCACCAGCCCCAAGCATCCTGTATCCTGCATCAAACCTAGATTGGCGATTCATATCTTATAAGATATTATACATGTTTCAATGCCATTCTCCCAAATCATCTCACCCTCTCCCTCTCCCACAGAGTCCAAAAGATTGTTCTATACATCTGTATCTCTTTTGCTGTCTTGCATACAAGGTTATCATTACCATCTTTCTAAATTCCATATATATGCATTAGTATACTGTATTGGTGTTTTTCTTGCTGGCTTACTTCACTCTGTATAATCGGCTCCAGTTTCATCCATCTCATTAGAACTGATTCAAATGTATTCTTTTTAATGGCTGAGTAATACTCCATTGTGTATATGTACCACTGCTTTCTTATCCATTCGCCTGATGAGGGACATCTAGGTTGCTTCCATGTTCTAGCTATTATAAACAGTGCTGCGATGAACATTGAGGTACACGTGTCTCTTTCAATTCTGGTTTCCTCGATGTGTATGCCCAGCAGTGGGATTGCTGGGTCATAACGCAGTTCTATTTCCAGTTTTTTAAGGACTCTCCACACTGTTCTCCATAGTGGCTGTACTAGTTTGCATTCCCACCAACAGTGCAAGAGGGTTCCCTTTTCTCCACACCCTCTCCAGCATTTATTGCTTGTAGACTTTTGGATCGCAGCCATTCTGACTGGTGTGAAATGGTACCTCATTGTGGTTTTGATTTGCATTTCTCTGATAATGAGTGATGTTGAGCATCTTTTCATGTGTTTGTTAGCCATCTGTATGTCTTCTTTGGAGAAATGTCTATTTAGTTCTTTGGCCCAATTTTGATTGGGTCGTTTATTTTTGTGGAATTGAGCTGCATGAGTTGCTTGTATATTTTTGAGATTAGTTGTTTGTCAGTTGCTTCATTTGAGATTATTTTAAAAGGTGCCTCAGGAAAGCAAAAACGAACTGGTGGTGGGAATCATAAACTCAGGTATTTATTTAAAAGTCCAAATTCTGGGTGAAGTAGGGTTGTCATACTGTAAAATATCATACTGTAAAATGCCTAGGCAGCAACTCAAAACAGCTGTTTTCTCATCACATGTCTTGGACATTCAAATGGAGATATTTATAGCCAAGGCAGTTAGATTACCAGTTTGGAGTTCAGGAGAAACATGAGAGATGGAAGTATACATTTCCCAGTCATTAGCATACAGATGATATTTAAAGCCAGGGGACTGGATGTAATGGAAATTGAACATTATAGAATTTACAGAAATGATATACTTGGCAGATGTCTTACTGGATATATTGTGATTTCAAAGATGGGCAAGGTTTGAAATATAAGTAGGTTGTGATTATAATAAAGCTAAGAAAAAACACTGAATTATGTAGGAGGGCACATTTGAAAGATGATTGATGACTTTGATTTTAGCTAGTTGAATTTTACAAGATATAAAATAAATCTTGTAGCAGTGTCTGAGTAGGCATTTGGAGTAAAGTGAGCAGAATTTCGAAGAGAGAAAAGGGGAAAATATAAAGATGTTGGTGCTCTCAACCAAGAAATTATATCTGAAGTTAAGAGATGGATTATAATGTCATGATATCAGCAAGACAGACTATGGAGGGAATTTCAGATTCATAACTGATTGTGGCTGAATAATAGCATTCAAAATATATTTGTGTCCTAATCTCTGGGACCTGTGAATTGTACCTCATAAGGCAAAATGATTTTGTGGATATAATTAAGTTAAGCATTTCAAGATGGAGAAGTTATTCTGGCATACATGTTGGACCACACGTATCCTCAAAAGAAAAGAAAGTAATATGGATTCCTTGAACAGCAATTTTTATATTTAGATTTCTATTAAATATTCTTATTTCCCCAGTGGCTCAGATGGTAAAGCATCTGCCTACAATGCAGGAGACCTGGGTTCGATCCCTGGGTTGGGAAGATCTCCTGGAGAAGGAAATGGCAACCCATTCCAGTATTCTTGCCTGGAAAATCCCATGGACGGAGGAACCTGGTAGGCTACAGTCCATGGGGTCGCCAAGAGTCCGACACGACTGAGCAACATTTACTTTACTATGTGACAATTTATATCAATCAGTTATCAATAGTGCCATGAATGTTTTGGGGAAGAAATTAAAATTTGATATACGTGAGCATTATAGAGATGTTCCTGAAATGAACAGCCACACAGGAAAACAATAGGAAGACTATAAATAGAAGCTGATCATAGGAAAGCAGTTATCTATTTTTATCTTAAACAGAGATGCAATTAAAATGTATTTGCTAATGACAAATTACATCAATGGTCAGCAGATATTATGTTTGCTGCTGCTACTGCTAAGTCGCTTCAGTTGTGTCGACCCTGTGCGACCCCATAGATGGCAGCCCACCAGGCTCCCCTGTCCCTGGGATTCTCCAGGCAAGAACACTGGAGTGGGTTGCCATTTCCTTCTCCAATGCATGAAAGTGAAAAGTGAAAGTGAAGTCGCTCAGTTGTGTCCTACCCTTAGCGACCCCACGGACTGCAGCCTACCAGGGTCCTCCGTCCATGGGATTTTCCAGGCCAGAGTACTGGAGTGGGGTGTCATTGCCTTCTCCAATATTATGTTTACTGGTTGCCTAACACATACTTGGCTTCCCAGGTTGCTCAGTGGTAAAGAAGCCTGCCAATAAAAAAGATGTAAGTTCAGTCCCTAGGTCGGCAAGATTCCCTGGAGAAGGAAATGGCAATCTGGTCCAGTATTCCTGCCTGGGAAGTTCCATTGACAGGGTAACCTGGCAGACTAAGATCCACAGGGTCACAAAAGAGTTGGATATGATTTAGCAAAAATACATACTTAGACCTGATGTCTAGAGCTACACCGATGAACAAGACTACTTCTACCATGAAAAAATATCACACACTGGAGCAGTCTTCCTCCAAATGTGGTTATGGACCAGAGAAATCAGAATCATCAATAGTCGGCTTTAGCACTCTTACATAAGAATCTTTTTGAGCAGGTCTCAGAAATGTAATTTTTTTCCCTAGAAATAGACTTTTTCTTTTAACAATTGATTCAGGTTTACAGAATCATAAGGAAAATAGTACAGAAAGTCCCTGTATGCTCCTCACTTTTCCCCCCATTAGGAACATCTTACATTAGTATGGTATATTGTTACAACTAACGAACCATTGTTGACGCACTGTCAACTTGAGTCCATACTTCATTTAGATTTCTTTTAGTTTCTTTTTTTTTTTTTTTCATGTCCTACATCTGTTCCAGGATCCTATTAACATTTAATAGTCACATCTCCTTAGGCTCCTCTTGTTTGTGAATGTTCTTAGACTTTCCTTATTTTTGATGACCTTCACAATTTTGAGGCTCACTGGTACAGTATTATGTACAGTGTATCAACATTGATATTTTGGAATTTATTTGATGTTGTTCCATACGTAGATTAAGGTTAAGAGTTTTGGGGGAAGAAAACAGAAGAGAGAAATTTTCATTTACATCACAGATCAAGGGTACATGCTATCAATATGCTTTATGATTGTTGGATTAACCTTGATCACCTAGCTGAGGTAGTGTTTATCTGGCTTCTTCACTATTAAGTTATTCTTTTCCCCTTTTTCCATACTGCACTTTTTGGAAATATTTTCTGTATTCACACAACACTTAAGCCCATAACTCCCTTTAGGGAAGAGTATCTACATAAATTATTTAGAATTGTTATACATGGGGGATTTGTCCATTCTCTCCCATTTTAATACTTTGTGTGCATGTATTTTGAGGGTTTCCCTGGTAGCTCTGAAAGTAAAGAATCTGGCTGCAATGTGTGTGCTTAGTTCCTATGTCATATCCAGTTCTTCGCAACCCCATAGACTGTAGCCTGCCAGGCTCCTCTATCCTAAGGATTTTGCAAGTAAGAACATTGGAGTGGGTTGCCATTTCCTTCTCCAGGTTTTAATACTTCATTGAACCATTTATTTATATCAGTATGCATTCATTAATATTTACTTTATACTTCGGGCTATAATCTTTTATGACTTTATTCTGTTTGATCAAATTGTTCCAGCTTTGGCCACTGAGGGCTCTTTCAGTTGTTTTCTCTCAGTTCAGTTCAGTCGCTCAGTCATGTCCCACTCTTTGCGACCCCATGATTCGCAGCACGCCAGGCCTCCCTGTCCATCACCATCTCCCGGAGTTCACTCAGACTCATGTCCATCGAGTCCGTGATGCCATCCAGCCATCCCATCCTCGGTCGTCCCCTTCTCCTACTGCCCCCAATCCCTCCCAGCATCAGAGTCTTTTCCAATGAGTCAACTCTTCACATGAGATGGCCAAAGTACTGGAGTTTCAGCTTCAGCATCATTCCCTCCAAAGAAATCCCAGGGTTGATCTCCTTCACAATGGACTGGTTGGATCTCTTTCCAGTCCAGGGAACTCTCAAGAGTCTTCTCCAACACCACAGTTCAAAAGCATCAATTCTTCGGCACTCAGCCTTCTTCACAGTCCAACTCTCACATCCATACATGACCACAGGAAAACCCATAGCCTTGACTAGACGGACCTTAGTCGGCAAAGTAATGTCCCTGCTTTTGAATATGCTATCTAGGTTGGTCATAACTTTTCTTCCAAGGAGTAAGCGTCTTTTAATTTCATGGTTGCAGTCACCATCTGCAGTGATTTTGGAGCCCCCCCCCCCAATAAAAAGTCTGACACTGTTTCCACTGTTTCCCCATCTATTTCCCATAAAGTGATGGGACCAGATGCTATGATCTTCGTTTTCTGAATGTTGAGCTTTAAGCCAACTTTTTCACTCTCCTCTTTCACTTTCATCAAGGGGCTTTTTAGCTCCTCTTCATTTTCTGCCATAAGGTTGGTATCATCTGCATATCTGATGTTATTGATATTTCTCCCAGCAATCTTGATTACAGCTTGTGTTTCTTCCAGTCCAGCGTTTCTCATGATGTACTCTGCATGTACGTTAAATAAGCAGGGTGACAATATACAGCCTTGACGTCCTCCTTTTCCTATTTGGAACCAGTCTGTTGTTCCATGTCCAGTTCTAACTGTTGCTTCCTGACCTGCATACAGATTTCTCAAGAAGCAGGTCAGGTGCTCTGGTATTCCCATCTCTTTCAGAATTTTCCACAGTTTGTTGTGATCCACACAGTCAAAGGCTTTGGCATAGTCAATAAAGCAGAAATAGATGTTTTTCTGGAACTCTCTTGCTTTTTCCATGATCCAGTGGATGTTGGCAATTGGATCTCTGGTTTCTCTGCCTTTTCTAAAACCAGCTTGAACATCAGGAAGTTCACGGTTCACGTATTGCTGAAGCCTGGCTTGGAGAATTTTGAGCATTACTTTACTAGCATGTGAGATAAGTGCAATTGTGCGGTAGTTTGAGCATTCTTTGGCATTGCCTTTCTTTGGGATTGGAATGAAAACTGACCTTTTCCAGTCCTGTGGCCACTGCTGAGTTTTCCAAATTTGCTGGCATATTGAGTATAACACTTTCACAGCATCATCTTTCAGGATTTGAAATAGCTCAACTGCAATTCCATCACCTCCACTAGCTTCGTTCGTAATGATGCTTTCTAAGGCCCACTTGACTTCACATTCCAGGATGTCTGGCTCTAGATGAGTGATCACACCATCATGATTATCTTGGTCGTGAAGATATTTTTTGTACAGTTCTTCCGTGTATTCTTGCCACCTCTTCTTAATATCTTCTGCTTCTGTTAGGTCCATACCATTTCTGTCTTTTATTGAGCCCATCTTTGCATGAAATGTTCCCTTGGTATCTCTAATTTTCTTGAAGAAATCTCTAGTCTTTCCCATTCTGTTCTTTTCCTCTATTTCTTTGCATTGATCGCTGAGAAAAGCTTTCTTATCTCTTCTTGCTATTCTTTGGAACTCTGCATTCAGATGCTTATATCTTTCCTTTCCTCCTTTGCGTTTTGCCTCTCTTCTTTTCACAGCTATTTAAGGCCTCCCCAGACAGCCATTTTGCTTTTTTGCATTTCTTTTCCATGGGGAAGGTCTTGATCCCTGTCTCCTGTACAATGTCATGAACCTCAGTCCATAGTTCATCAGGCACTCTGTCTTTCAGATTTAGGCCCTTAAATCTATTTCTCACTTGCACTGTATAATCATAAGGGATTTGATATAGGTCATACCTGAATGGTCTAGCGGTTTTCCCTACTTTCTTCAATTTAAGTCTGAATTTGGTAATAAGGAGTTCATGATCTGAGCCGCAGTCAGCTCCTGGTCTTGTTTTTGTTGACTATATACAGCTTCTCCATCTTTGGCTGCAGAGAATATATTCAATCTGATTTTGGTGTTGACCATCTGGTGATGTCCATGTGTAGAGTCTTCTCTTTAATATTCTTTAGTAAGATGAGTTTGGTTTTAACCCCTTCGTACTTTCTGTTACTGTGAGATGCACTGGGCTCACCTTTCCCGCACTAAGTGTAGAATTAGCCGTTTCTCTGAGGTGCCTTGTTGTCTATCATTGTAGAATGGCTTTATACACCAAGATCACTGTGCTAGGTGTGCTCATTACACCTGAGGTTCCATTTTTCTATAAGTACTTTCAGCTGACAGAACAAGAGAATGTATATGTTTATATTAATCTGTGTATATACAGTATCTATAAGTAATTTAGTATGTAACCATCTGTGTTGAAGCTATTAAGCTAAATATATTAAGCTAAACATGAGCTTTTCCTGATGTCTTCAATTCTATTCCATCACTGCATGAGTAATTCTAGCCTTTCTCCTTGCTTTATCTGTAAATTCTCACTCTGACAGTGAGAAACCTGGATCCTACTATCCACCATCCATTTGTTTAATTGTTCAACCACAGTATTCATTTATAGCAGTATCAAGATTGTTAACTTGTACTCCCACTTTCTACATTTTCTCAGAAGCTTCTAAGTACTTATACATATCAAAATGATGATGGTTTAACCACACTGAATAAATAATTTCTGAATCTAATTATAAATGCCTTTTTCCTCCTTTATAAGATTAAAAAATCTGTCTTCTTAAAAGGAACTTAATTTTGCCTTTTTTTGTATTTTAAATATTTAATACTAATAAAATTAAATATAGTTTATATTAACTTTAATTTTGAAATTAATCAGTAATAAAAGGGAAGTAAAAGGTCATAGCAACAAACACGATAATTTTTTGCCTGCTGCATTTCATCTGTTTGTTAATAACAAGTAATAGATGTCTCACTTTGAATTTAATTAGGTGATATTGTCTGCTTCTGCATACTCTACTTATTAGTAGAAGCAATGTAATTCATTAGGAAATGTAAAAATGCAAGCAGTTCACTGTCTAACAGAAGAAGCACTTGAGTTAAGCTTTAGGATTTAGCTATCAGTGACCTATATATACTAGCTTATGGGAAGAAAAGGAAGAAGCGTTTTAGATTAGGGCTGCCTCATGGGAACTCAAGGGAAGAAGTCAGGCAAGCCCGAGAAACATGCTGAAATAAGGGACTGACATGCCTTCTTGACTTGTTTTCGCATCTCTTTTCTTCTCTGTGTAGCTTTTTTATTTTTCCCTCTTGGCCTCCCTTGTTCGTAGTCTGATGGTTATTCTACACTTCAGTACTTGTGCTTTATTGTGTTAATTACCCAAAAAGACCTCTTCTACATACATATTCCCAGATTCTGAGGGGTCTCTGTTTTAATCAACAGATTATAAACAGATGGAGTGTACTGATCTAAATGACTGCCAATGTTGGTCATTGTGGAGGAAACAGGATGAAAAAATTGTGGTTGTAACTGGACACTATTTCTGAAAGTATCTGCTATAAAGCTTAATGAGACATGGGACATGTTTACCAATAAAGTAGCATTTCTGCCTGAGTCAAAATGATGGGTTGATTTCTACCTTCTGAAGGTTAGTAGGTATATTTCTTGAATTGTTTCTCTAGTGTATTTTTTTTCAATACCTTTTTGTCTAATCCCTGTAACATTCATTCTTGTCGGACTTCCCTGATGGCTCAGACAGTAAAGTGTCTCTCTGCAATGTGAGAGACCTGGGTTCGATCCCTGGGTTGGGAAGATTCCCTGGAGAAGGAAATGGCAACCCACTCCACTACTCTTGTCTTGAAAATCCCATGGACAGAGGAGCTTGGTGCAGGCTACTATCCATGGGGTCGCAAAGAGTCGGGCATGACTGAGCGACTTCCTGCTAATGAATGAATATTCATTCATTCTTGATTTGTCATATCCAGAGTCACCCTCTCCATATTCACAGATTCACTAGTTCCAAACATCCACCTGGCTATGAAAATTGTTCCTCTCGGAGTTCTCACAGACTAAAACAATTGCCAGTGTGAGTCTTCATTATGCTCCTCATCTAAAAGGATAAACATCTCTGCCTTTCCATGCTTCTCAAAACTCAGATATTCTACTTCTGGATCATTAAATTGCCATCATTCTAATACCTTGGAGAGAGCTCAGTTAAACTCAATGAATATTTAAAAAGAACAAATTAAATGTCAACACAAACACAGCACAATACCTATGTAAATACACATTTAGAATTCTTTTTCTCACCTGAGGCTAAGTTTTGTGATTGAATCCCTCAGGTGAGAGCAGATTTAGCCTGCATAGTTCACAAGTTAAAAGAACAAACCTCAGGAGTTAATGAAATGTGAGAAACACATACTTTTCCACAGGGTGGTTAAAAAAAAATAAAACCACATTGTTATGGCCTATCAAAAGATAATGGAAATTTATCTTCCTATCTCCCACTTGACTTAAAAATATAGAGGTTATATACTGTATTCTTAGATGCATAAAAAGGGATCTCACTTTTCACATCTTTTCTTTCTTTAATTTCTAGAGTTTACCCAGTTAAATCAAGTAAGATGGCATACTTACTAGAAGACAACAGAGCTGCATTGTTAAATCACACGCCTTTCTTGATATCAGACATAGAGTCACAGTAATACATTCATAAAGAGCACCTTGGCTTTAAAAATTTGGTCGTTAAGACTTCCCAAGTTACTACCATTCCTTTTGAGCCCTTGGATCAAGGGCTCTGAAGGGTCATCAAGACTCATCCATTTAATGTCAAGCTAATTTATTAATTTTACAATTCATACTTAAGGACAGGACTCCCTAAGGATGTTGCTCTCTTGAAATTAATATTACACTACTAGATAAACATACATTTATCAAAACTGAAGCAATTTCAAATCAACCAGGAACTTCCTGCAGAGAAAAAGAGAGAGAGAGGGAGAGAAGTGATGTGAAGGGGACTATTTCAGTTTCCTTCTTGAAATAACAGGAGTTAAAAAATCTGTATCAATGCATATGGAATATATTACTTACATCCAATTTTAAGTCTGAGTACAGCGACTCATATGGATGGACAACTTTGCTGCTAGAAAATACAGAGAGGCCTTAAAACAATAAGTACATGCTGAACATTAGGTCCTAGGGTAACACAGTAATGGCCTAGAGGAGCCATCCCACGTTCAAGGTCAGGAAGGGCGGCGGTGAGGAGATACCCCTCGTCCAAGGTAAGGAACAGCAGCTGTGCTTTGCTGGAGCAGCCGTGAAGAGATACCCAACTCCCAAGGTAAGAGAAACCCAAGTAAGATGGTAGGTGTTGCAAGAGGGCATCAGAGGGCAGACACACTGAAACCATACTCACAGAAAACTAGTCAATCTAATCACACTAGGATCACAGCCTTGTCTAACTCAGTGAAACTAAGCCATGCCTGCGGAGCAACCCAAGACAGGCAGGTCATGGTCGAGAGGTCTGACAGAATGTGGTCCACTGGCGAAGGGAATGGCAAACCACTTCAGTATTCTTGCCTTGAGAACCCCATGAACAGTATGAAAAGGCAAAATGATAGGATACTGAAAGAGGAACTCCCCAGGTGATTAAGTGCCCAATATGCTACTGGAGATCAGTGGAGAAATAACTCCAGAAAGAATGAAGGGACGGAGCCAAAGCAAAAACAATACCCAGCTGTGGATGTGACTGGTGATAGAAGAAAGGTCCGATGTTGTAAAGAGCAATATTGCATAGGAACCTGGAATGTCAGGTCCATGAATCAAGGCAAATTGGAAGTGGTCAAACAAGAGATGGCAAGAGTGAATGCCAACATTCTAGGAATCAGCGAACTAAAATGGACTGGAATGAGTGAATTTAACTCAGATGACCATTATATCTACTACTGTGGGCAGGAATCCCTCAGAAGAAATGGAGTAGCCATCATGGTCAACAAAAGAGTCTGAAATGCAGTACTCGGATGCAATCTCAAAAATGACAGAATGATCTCTGTTCATTTCCAAGGCAAACCATTCAATGTCACGGTAATCCAAGTCTATGCCCCAACCAGTAACACTGAAGAAGCTGAAGTTGAACTGTTCTATGAAGACCTACAAGACCTTTTAGAACTAACACCCCCAAAAGATGTCTTTTTCATTATAGGGGACTGGAATGCAAAAGTAGGAAGTCAAGAAACACCTGGAGTAACAGGCAAATTTGGCCTTGGAATGTGGAATGAAGCAGGGCAAAGACTAATAGAGTTTTGCCAAGAAAATGCAGTGGTCATAGCAAACACCCTCTTCCAACAACACAAGAGAAGACTCTACACATGGACATCACCAGATGGTCAACACTGAAATCAGATTGATTATATTCTTTGCAGCCAAAGATGGAGAAGCTCTATACAGTCAACAAAAACAAGACCAGGAGCTGACTGCGGCTCAGATCATGAACTCCTTATTACCAAATTCAGACTTAAATTGAAGAAAGTAGGGGAAACCACTAGACCATTCAGGTATGACCTAAATCAAATCCCTTATGATTATACAGTGGAAGTGAGAAATAGATTTAAGGGCCTAAATCTGAAAGACAGAGTGCCTGATGAACTATGGACTGAGGTTCGTGACATTGTACAGGAGAAGGGATCAAGACCATCCCCATGGAAAAGAAATGTAAAAAAGCAAAATGGCTGTCTGAGGAGGCCTTACAAACAGCTGTGAAAAGAGACGTGAAAAGCAAAGGAGGAAAGGAAAGATATAAGCATCTGAATGCAGAGTTCCAAAGAATAGCAAGAAGAGATAAGAAAGCCTTTGTCAGTGATCAATGTAAAGAAATAGAGGAAAACAACAGAATGGGAAAGACTACAGATCTCTTCAAGAAAATTAGAGATACCAAGGGAACATTTCATGCAAAGATGGGCTCAATAAAGGACAGAAATGGTATGGACCTAACAGAAGCAGAAGATATTAAGAAGAGGTGGCAAGAATACACGGAAGAACTGTACAAAAAATATCTTCACGACCAAGATAATCATGATGGTGTGATCACTCATCTAGAGCCAGACATCCTGGAATGTGAAGTCAAGTGGGCTTTAGAAAGCATCATTACGAACAAAGCTAGTGGAGGTGATGGAACTGCAGTTGAGCTATTTCAAATCCTGAAAGATGATGCTGTGAAAGTGTTGTACTCAATATGCCAACAAATTTGGAAAACTCAGCAGTGTTCACAGGACTGGAAAAGGTCAGTTTTCATTCCAATCCCAAAGAAAGGCAATGCCAAAGAATGCTCAAACTACCACATAATTGCACTCATCTCACATGCTAGTAAAGTAATGCTCAAAATTCTTGAAGCCAGGCTTCAGTATACATGAACTGTGAACTTCCTGATGTTCAAGCTGGTTTTAGAGAAGGCAGAGGAACCAGAGGTCCAATTGCCAACATCCGCTGGATCATGGAAAAAGCAAGAGAGTTCCAGAAAAACATCTATTTCTGCTTTATTGACTATGCCAAAGCCTTTGACTGTGTGGATCACAACAAACTGTGGAAAATTCTGAAAGAGATGGGAATACCAGACCACCTGACCTGCCTCTTGAGAAATCTATATGCAGGTCAGGAAGCAACAGTTAGAACTGGACATGGAACAACAGACTGGTTCCAAATAGGAAAAGGAGTATGTCAAGGTTGTATATTGTCACCCTGCTTATTTAACGTACATGCAGAGTACATCATGAGAAATGCTGGACTGGAAGAAACATAAGCTGGAAACAAGATTGCTGGGAGAAATATCAATAACATCAGATATGCAGATGACACCACACTTATGGCAGAAAGCGAAGAGGAACTAAAAAGCCTCTTGATGAAAGTGAAAGAGGAGAGTGAAAAAGTTTGGTTAAAGCTCAACATTCATAAAATGAAGATCATGGCCTTCGTTCCCATCACTTTATGGAAAATAGATGGGGAAACAGTGGAAACAGTGTCAAACTTTATTTTTTGGGGCTCCAAAATCACCGCAGATGGTGACTGCAGCCATGAAATTAAAAGATGCTTACTCCTTGGAAGAAAAGTTTTACCAACCTTGATAGCATATTCAAAAGCAGAGACATTACTTTGCCAACTAAGGTCCGTCTAGTCAAGGCTATGGTTTTTCCTGTGGTCATGTATGGATGTGAGAATTGGACTGTGAAGAAGGCTGAGTGCCGAAGAATTGATGCTTTTGAACTGTGGTGTTGGAGAAGACTCTTAAGAGTCCCACGGACTGCAAGGAGATCCAACCAGTCCATTCTGAAGATCAGCCCTGGGATTTCTTTGGAAGGAATGATGCTAAAGCTGAAACTCCAGTACTTTGGCCACCTCATGCGAAGAGTTGATTCATTGGAAAAGACTCTGATGCTGGGAGGGACTGGGGGCAGGAAGAGAAGGGGACGACCGAGGATGAGATGGCTGGATGGCATCACTGACTCTATGGACGTGAGTCTGAGTGAACTCCGGGAGTTGGTGATGGACAGGGAGGCCTGGCGTGCTGCCATTCATGGGGTCGCAAAGAGTTGGGCACGACTGAGTGATTGAACTGAACTGAACACTGTAATAGTTACATATGGCCACCAGACTTAAGATTGTTACAGTGATGCCAAAAGCAATATCATTTTTAAATATTAATACAAATTAGATTGAACATATTTTACAAAATATTTTTTTTAATGTCAGAGCCAAAATATTATATATTCATGATACTGGCAACCATGATAAGAGAAAATTTTAAAGGAAGCATACTAACAGAAATAAAGATGAAAATGTATTTCTAACTGTGTTTATAGGGTTCCTGAACATTAAAGATAGGAAAGGTGATGAAAAGGGGGGAAATCTCTATTTTAGGCATATATGAGTACATTATGCAACTACTTCAGCATTGAAATTTCTAAAATTTGCATATAGTGTCACTTGCCAGAAGCAGATATTTTATGCATAACCACAGATGGAAGCTGTTAGCTGGGATTTTGTCTTTAGTTTATCATTGTCATCAGATATTAATTGGAATGGATTGATACCTACCTTCAGGCTTTCTTAACAAAATGAAAAGGACAAAGTTGATCAGTTTGCACATCAGTTCAACTGGGTATGAGACCATCATACATTTTTTATGGGAAATATTTGGCATATATTCTTTCCATTAAAATTGGTTGTACTACTTTATTGCTGTGGTTAAAAAGAAAATCTGATGCTCCAAGAAGCCAAGGTCAGGAATGTGGGAGAGATGAGAGTTCACCAGGCTCTCCTACAGTTCTGGGAAAATCCCCATGGAAACCACTTACCAAATGGAGGCAAAAGCAGAAACTGGCCTTAACATTTCAAAAAAATAAGTTCATTCCCTCTATATTTTGCCTATCTCAGAAATGTTTGCATTAATGTAATTCACAAATATCCTTTATTAAGGTATTGTTCATATTACAGTATACATTAGGTCTATTAATATTTCTCACATAATGGAAGACATAATGCTTTTCCTAAAAAAAGACAGCTTATGCCTCAATTTTATCTTCACAGTGTTTACTGTCTTCTATTTACTACTTAAGTCTTCCCTGGTGGCTCAGTGGTAAAGCATCTGCCTGCAATGCAGGAGACATGGGTTCAATTCCTGGGTTGGGAAGATTCCCTGGAAAAGGGCATGGCAACCCACTTCAGTTATGTCTAGACAATCCCATGGACATGATTGAAGTGACTGAGCATGCACGCAAGCATTTATTACTTAATATTTAAATAACCTCAGTGTAGTACAAAGGAAATTGAAGGACAAACATAAAAAATGAAGAAAATTAGGAAACAGTAGAGAAGGAGGGTATGTTACTATTATTTGCCTTTGGGTTTTATAGCTTGAAGGAATTTGCTTCAGAAAGTAGATTCTGACCCCAACTCCATCACTTTCATTCACTTCAATGCTTAAGTTCTTCACTCTGCACTATTTAAATGTTTAATTCTATTCTCCACGGGATGAGACGGTTGGATGGCATCACTGACTTGATGGACATGAGTTTGAGCAAGCTCTGGGCGTTGGTGATGGACAGGGAAGCCTGGCATGCTGCTGTTTGTAGGGTTACAAAGAGTGGGACACAACTGAGCAACTGAACTGAAATGATTCTCCACAAGATTCTTAGATGGATCGAATGAGACTTTAACTCTGAATTGCCATTCAGATTGCAAATGTAAAGTCATTTCTTGAGCCTTAAGCTCAAGTAGAAGAGAAAGAGGAGAGAAAGACATATTCAGAACTAGGAGAACTGTTCCAGAGTAGTTGGGTGGGGCGGGGGTGGTGGTGGCGGGAAGTGGTGTAAGAGAGATGACATAATGAAAACTCTTACCATTTGTGATCCAAGTGCATTTTCTCAACTGGTTTCTTCTTTCTTCCTGTGGCAAGAGTTGGCACTGATAGTTCAAACTTTGTTTAATCATTTCCAGGAATGTAGGTGTGGGTGAGTGTAGTTCTTACAGATTGAGGGTACAGAAGCAGGATGGGCATATGTAGGAAGCTTCTCTGGTCAAGTCTGTCAGCCAGGAGAAAGCAAGGGAAAGTTCTGACAGTTCTAGACATCTCAAATATCAGTTCTTTGCAGCACCGGATTCCTTTCATACAATAATAGTAATAATCATCACCTAATTGTTTCCCAAGCTTTAGTTTCTAAACATTGGCTTTATTAAAAGAATCAGGCAGTATCAAGGGTATTCTTGGTATTACTAATCAGTAGCTGAGAGGGAGACTGAAGGAGATTAAGTACAGCCTCTCTTTGAAATAGGTGTAATATTTTTTAGAAAAAAAAGGCAAATACACAGACAATAAACAAAATGAAAGTGATACAAAACTATATATGTGTATATATATATATATGCTGCTAAGTCACTTCAGTCATGTCCAACTCTGTGCAACCCCAGAGACGGCAGCCCACCAGGCTCCCCCAACCCTGGGATTCTCCAGGCAAGAAGACTGGAGTGGGGTGCCATTGCCTTCTCTGATATATATATATAAATATATATATAATAGAATAATAATATATATATTATTTTCCAAGTACCAAATTATATGATAGTGGGTCTAGAATGGTGCAGGAAATCAGAAGAGAGAGGATAAGATAAAGCAAAAGCTCTGTGGGCCACACAGTTTCTAAAACAGGAAAGGAACTTAGAAATCATCTACATAAATCCTTGTTTTATACACAAAGAGAGTTCAAGCCCATAATATGGCCTTAAGTTAGAAGAGGCCCAAATATTGCAATTTTTCAGTATTCTAGCAGCTAAACCAAACCGACCATGGTAGTGAAGGGAAGGCAGGATTTAGGTAACAATAGGAATGAGTCTCTTAGGCAAGCAGTGGGGTAAACCGTCAATGGAAGAAGTTTAGGAACTATGCCTGAGTGTGTGCTTAGTTGCTCAGTCGTGTCTGACACTCTGTGATCCCATGGTTATACTGTATTACATCAATGGATTTACTATGCAAGTAGTTTTTACTGTTATTAATAAATATTTGATAGATTACAGCATGAAGATAATTTGACCATGCAAAGAAATCTATTTTGTGCTTTTATCTTTTACAAGCCTATGAGAGAAGATGGCAGAAATGTCCATCAATATTTTTGACTGAGAAAGAATGATTGTAAATTATATGTTTCAAGACTGAATTTTCAACCCTCAGTCTCCCACAAATACAGCTGTACAGCCTTAATATTATTATCTGAAAAGGAGGGGTAGGTAATCTCAGATTTCCTTCCTGAGTCATTATTCAGACTTTATGAATGAAAATTTGTTTGGGTGATGGAGAAACATTATTTGTGAGGTAATACTTGAAGAAAGAAAATGCAATAAAAATTCATAATTCTTACTTTATATTCTTCAGACTAGTATTTTCTTTGATTTATAATTGTTTAAAATTCTGATCATAATTCTGATCCTGCTTTCACTGATTTTCTATCATTCCAGGAAATCTTAACACATACTTTACATCAAACATTGTGCTAGATACTGAAAATATGGGGCTGAAAGGCAGAGGCTTTCCTAAATAAAGGCATAATTAAGGTACAAAAAATAAGGCAATTCTTAGGGTCTATTATATGCAAGATACCTTAGGTGTTATTTAAATTCTCACAAGAATCTATAAATTATTATCCCATTTATAGGAGAAGAACTGAAACAACACCTAGCATAGAGTCAAACACACAAAATTAGAAAATAATATCTTACACCATACAAACAGAAAAAATGATTTTATATTTTTTAAAAGGCCTTTGAAGAAGTAATCATAATTTTCTCACATTATGTTGAATTTAAACCTATAAAATTTACAAGTGCAATTTAAACTTTTCAGAATTCACTAAACAGTTGACACACTCAAACATTTACATTTAAATCAATTATCTGAAAATAAGTGTCTTTTATTTCTTCCAATTGCTTTTGGAGAGACTTTTGCTTAGAGAAATGAGTAAGCATTTGCAATACAGTGAATAAAACTATATTCTGGAAACTATTCTCTAATATATTTAAAAAATACACAAAGAAAAATAGAATTGTGACTACAAGATCAATTAGCACACACGCTGTTTAACCTTTGGTTTTGTCAACTACAAATTGGCACTTACCAAGAGCATTGCCAGTGACTGAACAACAAGGCATTTGTCATCTGCCTCTACTGAGACTGAACCCCATGCTGCTATAGCTGTTGATCTTCAACAATCCCTGAAGGAGTTCAGGGTGGAGTGAGGCACTCTGTGCTCCAGGGAATCTGGTGCAACAGGTCTTTAGATAGTTGGATGGTTTTAGGAACAGATTATATGATCTCAATCCTTGCATCTCCTTGTATCTAGAGAAGCACTAAATCCTTTCATGGTGATATCAGACCCTCAGTTCAGTTGCTCAGTCCTGTCTGACTCTTTGCAACCCCATGGACTGCAGCACACCAGGCCTCCCTGTCCATCACCAACTCCTGGAGTTTACTCAAACTCATGTCCATTGAGTCGGTGATGCCATCGAACCATCTCATCTTCTGTCATCTCCTTCTCTTCCTGCCTTCAATCTTGCCCAGCATCAGGGTCTTTTCCAATGAGTCAGCTCTTTGCATCAGGTGGCCAAAGTTGGAGTTTCAGCTTCAACATCAGTCCTTCCAATAAACATTCAGGACTGATTTCCTTTAGGATGGACTGGTTGGATCTCCTTGTGGTCCAAGGGACTCACAAGAGTCTTATCCTACACCACAGTTCAAAAGCATAAATTCTTCAGCATTCAGCTTTCTTTATAGTCCAACTCTCACATCCATACATGATCATTGGAAAAACCATAGCCTAGACTAGATGGATCTTTGTTGACAATGTAATGTCTCTGCTTTTTAATTTGCTGTCTAGCTTGGTCATAACTTTCCTTCCAAGGAGTAAGTGTCTTTTTATTTCTTGGCTGCAGTCACCACCTGCAGTGATTTTGGAGCTCCCAAAAATAAAGTCAGCCACTGTTTCCACTGTTTCTCCATCTATTTGCCATGAAATGATGGGACGGGATGCTGTGATCTTAGTTTTCTGAATGTTGAGCTTTAAGGCAACTTTTTCACTGTCTTCTTTCACTTTCAAGAAAGAGGCTCCTTAGTTCTTCTTTACTTTCTCCCATAAGGGTGGTGTCATCTGCATATCTGAAATTATTGATATTTCTCCTGGCAATCTTGATTCCAGCTTGTGTTTCTTCCAGTCCAGCATTTCTCATGATGTACTCTGCATAGAAGTTAAATAAGCAGGGTGACAATATACAGCCTTGACGTACTCCTTTCCCTATTTGGAACCAGTCTGTTGTTCCATGTCCAATTCTAACTGTTGCTTCCTGACCTGCATATAGGTTTCTCAAGAGGCAGGTCAGGTGGTCTGGTATTCCCATCTCTTTCAGAATGTTCCATAGTTTATTGTGATCCACAGTCGAAGGCTTTGGCATAGTCAATAAAGCAGAAATAGATGTTTTCCTGGAACTCTCTTGCTTTTTTGATGATCCAGCGGATGTTGGCAATTTGATCTCTGGTTCCTCTGCCTTTTCTAAAACCGGCTTGAACATCTAGAAGTTCGTGGTTCACATATTGTTGAAGCCTGGCTTATAGAATTTTGAGCATTACTTTACTAATTTGCGAGATGAGTGCAATTGTGCAGTAGGTTGAGCATTCTTTGGCATTGACTTTCTTTGGGATTTGAATGAACACTGACCTTTTCTAGTCCTGTGGCCACTGCTGAGTTTTCCAAATTTGCTGACATATTGAGTGTAACACTTTCACAGCATCATCTTTCAGGATTTGAAATAGCTCAACTGCAATTCCATCACCTCCACTAGCTTTGTTCGTAGTGTTGCTTTCTAAGGCCCACTTGACTTCACATTCCAGGATGTCTGGCTCTAGGTGAGTGATCACACCATCGTGTTTATTTGGGTCATGAAGATCCTTTTTGTACAGTTCTTCTGTGTATTCTTGCACCTCTTCTTAATATCTTGTACTTCTGTTAGGTCCATACCATTTCTGTCCTTTATCGAGCCCATCTTTGCACGAAATATTCCCTTGGTATCTCTAATTTTTTTGAAGAAATCTCTAGTCTTTCCCATTCTATTATTTTCCTCTATTTCTTTGTATTGATAACTGAGGAAGGCTTTCTTATCTCTCTTTGCTATTGTTTGGAACTCTGCATTTAAATGGGTATATGTTTCCTTTTCTCCTTTGCTTTTGGCTTCTCTTCTTTTCACAGCTATTTGTAAGGCCTCTTCAGACAGCCATTTTGTTTTTTTGTGTGTGTTTCTTTTTCTTGGGGAAGGACTTGTTCCGGGTCTCTGTACAACGTCATGAACCTCCTTCCATAGTTCATCAGGCAATCTATCAGATCTAGTCCCTTAAATCTATTTCTCACTTCCACTTGATTAAGGTCATGCCTGAATAGTCTAGTGGTTTTCCCTACTTTCTTCAATTTAAGTCTGAGTTTGGCAATAAGGAGTTCATGATCTGAGCCACAGCCAGCTCCCGGTCTTGTTTTTGCTGACTGTATAGAGCTTCTCCATCTTTGGCTACAAAGAATATAATCAATCTGATTTCGGTGTTGACCATCTGGTGATGTCCATGTGTAGAGTCTTCCCTTGTGTTGTTGGAAGACGGTGTTTTCTATGACCAGTGCATTCTCTTGGCAGAACTCTATTAGCCTTTGCCCTGCTTCATTCTGTACTCCAAGGCCAAATTTGCCTGTTACTCCAGGTGTTTCTTGACTTCCTACTTTTGCATTCCAGTCCCCTTTAAGATGTCCTTTTCTGGGTGTTAATTCTAGAAGGTCTTGTAGGTCTTCATAGAACCGTTCAACTTCAGCTTCTTCAGCATTACTGGTCGGGGCATAAGTTCAGTCGCTCAGTCGTGTCCGACTCTTTGTGACCCCATGAATCGCAGCACACCAGGCCTCCCTGTCCATCACCATCTCCCGGAGTTCACTCAGACTCACGTCCATCGAGTCCGTGATGCCATCCAGCCATCTCATCCTCGGTTGTCCCCTTCTCCTCCTGCCCCCCATCCCTCACAGCATGAGTCTTTTCCAATGAGTCAACTCTTCGCATGAGGTGGCCAAAGTACTGGAGTTTCAGCTTTAGCATCATTCCTTGCAAACAAATCCCAGGGTTGATCTCCTTCAGAATGGACTGGTTGGGTCTCCTTGCAGTCCAAGGGACTCTCAAGAGTCTTCTCTAACACCACAGTTCAAAAGCATCAATTCTTTGGCACTCAGCCTTCTTCACAGTCCAAATCTCACATCCATACATCACCACAGGAAAAACCATAGCCTTGACTAGACGGACCTTAGTCGGCAAAGTCATGTCTCTGCTTTTGAATATACTATCTAGGTTGGTCTTCACTCTTCTTCCAAGGAGTAAGTGTCTTTTAATTTCATGGCTGCATTCACCATCTGCAGTGATTTTGGAGCCCCCCCCACCCCCCAAAAAAAGTCTGACACTGTTTCCACTGTTTCCCCATCTATTTCCCATGAAGTGATGGGACCGGATGCCATGATCTTCGTTTTCTGAATATTGAGCTTTAAGCCAACTTTTTCACTCTCCTCTTTCACTTTCATCAAGAGGCTTTTTAGCTCCTCTTCACTTTCTGCCATAAGGGTGGTGTCATCTGCATATCTGATGTTATTGATATTTCTCCCAGCAATCTTGTTTCCAGCTTGTGTTTCTTCCAGTCCAGCATTTCTCATGATGTACTCTGGATATAAGTTAAATAAGCAGGGTGACAATATACAGCCGTGACATACTCCTTTTCCTATTTGGAACCAGTCTGTTGTTCCATGTCCAGTTCTAACTGTTGCTTCCTGACCTGCATACAGATTTCTCAGTAGGCAGGTCAGGTGGTCTGGTATTCCGATCTCTTGAAGAATTTTTCACAGTTTGTTGTGATCCACACAGTCAAAGGCTTTGGCATAGTCAATAAAGCAGAAATAGGGGTATAGACTTGGATTACCATGATATTGAATAATTTGCCTTTGAGACAAACAGAGATCATTCTGTCATTTTTGAGACTTAATCCAGGTACTGCATTTCAGACTCTTTTGTTGTCTGTGATGGCTACTCCATTTCTTCTAAGGGATTCTTGCCCACAGTAGTAGATATAATGGTCATTTATATTCAACAATCCTTCCAGATATCCCTATCAGATTGGCTAAAATTATTTCATGTCTGAATTGCAATTGACCTCTTTTATTTTTTCCTACATTGCTTCTTCCTTCCTCCTTGCACAGTGGATCTGTGACATGTTTGTTATTTGTTGTTTGGTTGCTAGGTTGTATCTGACTCTTTAGTGACCCCATACATTGTAGCCTGCCAGGCTTCTCTGTCCATGGGATTTCCCAGGCAAGAATACTGGAGTGGGTCGCCATTTTCTTCTCCAGGGGATCTTCCTAACCCAGTGATCGAACATGCATCTCTGGCATTGGCAAGCTGATTCTTTACCTCTGAGCCACCAGGGAAGCTCTGCAGCTCACTCCTAAATAAGGTCTCAGCTTGATTCTGAAAAATCCCTACCTGATGGAAGGACTGGGGGATCTGAAGTCAGAAAATTTACCACAGAGGATGTCAGTGGGCAACAGCAAAGCCTGCTTTTCTGTCTTCATCTCCTCATTGACACTGTTCTGATAAAAGTTGTTAATGATGTCCATGTTGCTAAATCAATGAGATTCTTTCAGTCCTGTATTTAACTTGCTGACCATTCTCTTTTCTCAAAACTGTCTTTTCCCTACCAGAGTGGTTGACTATAAACTCAGATCAAGTCCCATCTCTACTACTAATTAATTGTGAGACCTCAGGCACTTTGAGTCTGTGCCTCGGTTTCCAGCCTGTAAAATGGTGATAATTATTGTATCTACTTCACAAAGCTGCTGTGAAGATTAAATGTTTAGAATAGTGCCTGTCACACAATTTTCACTATGTAACTGCCTTTTATTTATATACTGTTATACAAGTTTATCTGTTTCTCTTTCCTCTCTGACAGATCCTTCTAAATCTATTCTCTTTTTCTTTGTGTACCAATTAACATCTTAAGTCTTGATGACATCTTTCTTCAACTTTCTAATCTTTTTCTAAACAATCTGACAAATGTTTGTTTTAAATCCAGTATTCTAAGTAGCACATCCATATTTTCAACTCTGCTGAATAGCTACATCTTAATGTCTGTAAGCATTCAGACTAAACATAACTTTATATGAATTAATTTCTCCTCTGCTTGCGCTTCAAAAACAAAACAAAACAAAACCCATTTAATGGCACCACTGAAGGTATGTATACCCAGATGCCCAAGTCAAAAGTGAAGAAATAATTTCTGACATTTTCTCACCCATATTTGTCTTTCCCACAAAAGATATATATGTGTTATATATATAGTTATCCTTAACATCGTTTTTGAATTTCTTCCCTCTTCTCTACATCCATTTCCATTACCATCTTTTGTTGAGTTGTTTGTTCATGCAGTATTACCAACATCATCATTTCCTAAGGTCATCCTTAGTTTAATCAATCACTTTCTCTAATCCATTCCCCACACTGCAGTCTGCATGACTTTTTGAAATGAACATTTCAACTTGTTACTCTCTTACTTAGAACTCTCTTTTTGTTCACCTATATCCTTGAGGATGGATACTTAAATCTTTTATGTGGCATACAATGCCATTCCTAATCTACTCCATATTAAAGTTTCCATAATTTTAGTTAAGTTTCCAACTGTAGCTAAGCTCTAATTAATTTAAAAAACTTACAGTTCTCCAAGTGCCATTCAATCCTTTAAACATGCTCTTTCATGCAGCTGAAATGCCACCTCCAACACCAACCTCCTTGTATTAGCTTACTTTACTATTTATTGGACAATCAAAAAATCTGAGTGGTATTTATTCACACATCTGGGATTCAGCTACAAGTTAGCTAATTGAGGCTTGGCTTTTTCCCCTGTGTCTCTCTTCCTCCTCCTGGGCATATGGGCTATCCTGCAGGCATGTTTTTTTCCATAGTGATGGAAGAGGTACAAGAGGGAAAATGGAAGCACATAAGACCATTTATAGCACAGTCTCAAAACTACCAAAAATTCTGCCTAATAATTGACTAGAGCAAATTACATGTAGATATCCAAAGCCAAGAAGAGTGGAAATACACTTTGTCTCTTCTGTGGGAGGAATGACAGTCATACTGCAAAATGTGTGGATATAGGGAGCAGTGCTGTGGCCAGTAATATGATCTCCAGTACATTATTCCTTGCCTTGCCTGGTGGTTCTATAGGCTTTGCTTCAGCCATTGCATCTTCCAGATATTCTCACCTGACTCTAAGTTGGTTTTGGTGCTCCAAAGTGCTTCCCTAGTTGCCTATGTATATCTATTTTTGCCATAAGGGGAAACTTTAGAATTACAATTTCTGGTATCAACTTTATTTTCTTTCCATCATAATGACAATTTCTTGAGAGTAACAATTCTGTTTTGATTTTATTTTTACTCACATTAGTAGAACATATGATATGTATTCAATAATGGTCTGTGGTATTGATCAAATACCTGAATGAAAGAAGAGTAAATGAATGGATATTGTAAGGAAAAGGTGATAATGGCTTGAACCAGAGCAGTGTCAATGAGAATAGAGAGGAGGTAATTAATATAAGCCATGTTTAGGAGGTAGAATTGCCAGGCCTTGGTGATTTTATGGAGAAGGGTAGTAAAATTTAAGCAAGACATTTAGGATATCTCCCAGGTTTACAGTTAGAGCACTGGGATAATTAAGGGCCATTCCTCTGGATTAAAAAAAGAAAATAGAAGGAAAGCAAATATTGGAAAGCAAAAATAAAGATTTAAATATAATCCATGCCCTTTTATTTCAAAATATATGGACCTTCCAATTAAACAAGAAGGTACTCCAAATGCACACGTGTTATCTGGAAACTGCGGCTGCAGCGATGCTCAGAATTGTCCAACATCCCATGACACTCAGGATAGGTGCTAGTTTTGAAGTCTTAGAATGCTAAGCTGAATTGTCGTTTCTCTTTCTCTGTGCATGGGTTTCTTCTGAGCTGTATATCCTCATATACAACACTATACTATGTGGTCAACTTTCTCTTCTAATGTGCACTTGGAGTACCTCCTTGTTTAATTGGAAGGTCCATATATTTTGAAATGTGAAATAGGTACAAAAATATCTCTGATCTGTTGCCAGTGGAAATAAGATGGTGAATTAGAAAACACGTAGTCTAGTGTGTAGCAAATGGCACACAAGTATTTTATAACGTTCTATCACAGTTTCTCAACCTCAGTTGATATTATGAGCCAGATGAGTGTTAGAGATGGGGAGGGCTTTCTCCGGCATTTTTGCATATTTAATAGCATCTCTGACCTTTATCCACTAGATGGCAGTAGTTTCCCTGAGTGTTCCCCTGGAAAATGTCTCCAGACATTAGCAGATGGCCCTTGGGGAGAGAGGGAATGCCCAGTCCTCCCCAGCCGAGAACCATCATTGTACCTGAATATATACACACGAGGTAGATGGCAGTGTAGTCCATTTTAGGTGGAAAGGGAATATCGAAACAGAGAGAGGAACATTTTTTTGTGGGTAGTCTACAGAGGTGAACTGAAGAAAGTGACCTGCATTTCAAAAGCGTACAGGAAGATATGCTTTTGTCTTCCCTCCTTACTGTTTTTCATGTCATATCCTGACATGAATTCAGTAACCCCCATCCACAAGTTCCATATCTCCAGGTGACTCTTTAGGGCTAAGATATTCATTTCTGGGCTTCCATGAGCCTTTTTTTTCTTTCCCTCTGCCCCCTCCCCCAAATCAGAAAAAGCTCAGTCCTCAAACTAGTCAAGCTTAAAAGCTATTCTCCACTACCATCTTCCAAGAAATTAATCTGTTACATATTTCCTGCTATGTGTAAGGCAAGTCTCTATAGTTGCTAGAGAGTACTGATATCTCTAACTGGTTTGTATGATTGATGGCTTTTCTAATGTAACCACTGAAATGGCTTTCTTCTGTGGCTTTAAAGATTTAAGAAGTCAGGGGCCTCTTTAAAATAGAGGGTAGAGGGAGGATTCTAAGAGATAAGAAATTAGAAGAATTTGACATAAATTACTTTTTCCAATTGAGAATGTGTTTCTTTTGGAAATTCAGAGACATAAAAAATGAAAAACATCCTTCAAGCACAAGTGGGTCATGATAACATATATACTTTAGATAGTTATTTTTGTCAAAATATTTCGTGGATTCCAGGTAAATAGCATGATCTTGTCAGATAAATATGTTTTTACTTTAAATTACTTTGTCACTCTAAGTGAGACAAAATGATTGAGCCTTTGTTGTATGCTGTGCACAGTCCTGTCAGACTCTTTGCAACCCCACGGGCTGTAGCGCATCAGGCTCCTATGTCCATGGGGGTTCTCCAGGCAAGAACACTGGAGTGGGTTGCCATGCCCTCCTACAGGGGATTTTCCCAACCCAGAGATCGAACCCAGGTCTCCTGCACTGCAGGCAGATTCTTTACTGTCTGAGCCACCAGGGAAGCCCAACTGAGCCATTAGTATATTGATTTTCATCCTTTAGACTGGATCTTAGGTGCAAATAAGTCCGTGAAAAATAAGCTTCCTCTTATTTGGAAAAATATCTTCCAAGCACAGGGTTTTCTTGGGAGAGAAGTTTCCAAAAAAAGCCAGATGTATTCTGATGGACAGAAACTGGAGTCAGGCAGCGTGGGAGTATCCAAAAGAACACTGAGACCCAGACAGCGAGTAGGGAGGATACAGTGGATGGCTTTCTTCATTAGATCATGCTTTGAAATCAAATCTACTACTCAGCACTCCTTTTTTTCTATAAGAGCAAACCCCAAATAAAATTGGATCCCCAAACATCCAAGTCCTGGAATAAGAAAGTCATAGCTAGTCGTCTTTTGCCCAGACTGTCCAATGACTCAAGACTGAGTATTAATGCCCAGATAGGGAAAATCTTCCACTTGAAACCATGGGTGGTAACCGTGGATATCTCAAGTGTTTGATGGCAAACTATGAATATTTTCCACTTATTTTGTTTCACCCAATGAATAAGCCCTCTCATCTAGTGTAGAAAAACATTTTAATAGTTTGAGTTTTGTCTGTGAGACATCTAGACGGAGATGCAAGCACATAGTTAAATATATGGATCTTGAATTCAGGAGAGTTTGATGAAAAAACAAATATTTGGAAGCACTGACTCAATAGGTAGTCGCTGTAATACCAGTTTTCCTACTTTTCTCTTCTCGATTTTTGTTTGCTCATATACAAATAATAAAACAAATAGAGCAAAATTTCTGTTTACAGATACATAGTTTGCGCTTTTCACATTCTGACATAGTCCTTCATTGTATCTGAGTAAAAAAAAATATTATAGGATTAGATGAATTTAAGTTATGGTTAGAGGAAAAAGTAATAAATAGAAAACAATATTTTCACAGAAACTCAATAAGTTAAAAGAAAAAGAAACTTACTAAACTGTTAAAAGCAATATTCATTTGCAAAATTTCATCTAGTGTTTTATAATAGAACTTGTGAATAAGCCATCCATTAGTGCTATTACTGAAACAATATATTTGCATACAATTTAAAATCACTATCGCGTTAATCTCTGCATAATTGTTTCAGTGAAAGGCAGTGTTTTAAACATTCACTTCATGTGACTTTTCTTTAAGATATGACTCAAACTTTGGAATTTCTTTCTCCCAAATTTGATGATCCTCCAAAAGTTTAGGTTTTGCTTTCAATATATAACACAGGGTAAAACATTATAAGCTTGAAACTCATTTTATGACTATTGAATATTTTATTTCTCAGTTTAGACTGGAGTCTTCCATTTAATTTTTGAATTTCAGTTGATTGTCAAAATGATGTAGAAGCAAGGAGAGGGAATTGTGGACAATCCCTGAGTTGCAGGGTTTTAAGTTTCTGCTAGACTGCTTTCCTATGTTTAATGAAATCAGCCTTGCAATGCTACTCATTTTTGGATGCTGCTGATCTATGAAGTGGAGAAATTCAAAGATATTTAGAAATCAATTCTACTTTGTGTACTGAAAAACAGCTGATAGTGCGAAAGGGATGCGGTAGCAGGCAGATAACTGAGTCTTTTCATCTTTTGTATCATTTTGGCTGAATCATTCTAGAACCAAATGTTTGCTTCATTCCAGAAGCTGATAATTATAATCTATTTTACATGCATGCATATAACACTTGAATTTACTGATGAATATAGTACATTGAAAGTGAAGTGGCTCAGTCGTGTCCGACTCTTTGCGACCCCGTGGACTGCAGCCTACCAGGCTCCTCTGTCCATAAGATTCTCCAGGCAAGAATACTGGAGTGGGTTGCCATTTCTAAGTCAAATTCCATATCTCTCTTGTTGGAGTGCATAAGACTGCAAACAATTTTTGGATGTCTTATTGATCATTTTACCTACATTTATACCTACCTCACCATAAAGTCTTTTAAGAATAAACAGTCCATGAACAAAACAAAAATCACAGAGGCTGTGACCAAAAATACAAAATGAAATGGAGAGCTGAGAAATTATTCAGTGAATTCAACTCCCCCAAATATACTTTTCTTCACAAAGAAGATGGTCATCCTGCACTCTTTTCCCATGATCTTTCATCTTTCTGCCCCTTCCTTGCACTAAATTATCTTATGGCCATACTCATTCTTCTCTTATAACAATGATGATAATATACCACCATCTACCAAACTCTTATAATGTAAAATCCTCTGTGCAAAAGCACTTGGCACTTTGCAACTGACAAGGATATAATCTCCAAAACATACAAATAGCTCATACAGTTCAATACCAAAAAGAAGAAGAAGAAAAAAGAAATCCAATCAGAAAATGAGCAGAAGACCTAAATAGAAGTTTCTCCAAAGAAGACACACAGATGGCCAGCAAGCACATGAAAAGATGCTCAGCACTGCTGAGAATTAGAGAAATGCAAATCAAAACTACAATGAGGTACCACCTCACACTGGTCAGAATGACCATCATCATAAAGTCTACAAATAATGAATTTTGGAGAGGGTGTGAAGAAAACAGAACTCTCCTACACTGTTGGTGCAATGTAAATTGGTGCAGCCAGTATAAAGAACAGTAAAGAGGTTCCTAAAAAACTAAATATAAAACTGCTGCTGCTGCTGCTGCTGCTACTGCTACTGCTAAGTTGCTTCAGTCATGTCCGACTATGTGTGACCCCACAGACGGCAGCCCACCAGGCTCCCCCGTCCCTGGGATTCTCCAGCCAAGAACACTGGAGAGGGTTGCCATTTCCTTCTCCAATGCATGAAAGTGAAAAGTGAAAGTGAAGTCCCTCAGTCGTGTCCGACTCTGTGCGACCCCATGGACTGCAGCCTATCAGGGTCCTCCGCCCCATGGGCTTTTCCAGGCAAGAGTACTGGAGTGGGTTGCCATAAACCGAAACACTGTAAATCAACTATACTGCAATTTAAAAAACAAAACACTTGGCATATTTTGCCTTTTTCAATTCTTTGAATAACCCTGAATTTAGGCAGTATTTCACAGTTAAGAAAATAGTCTCAGAGATGGAAAATATCTGAATTAAAAGTACATGTACTAAATAGCAGAGTTAGAATTCAACTTAAGTAGGTCTGTCTGCTTCATCTTCCATGGGGTTAACTGCCAATATAAAGCATCTCTGAAGACTCAGGATTCAAATGACCTAAAAAATTAGACAAAATATCCAACTTAAAATTTCACACTCTAAAAGAATGCATACTTTTCTTTTATTCAAAGCATTTTTGTGTATTAATCTGAGTGTGGTTAAATGTAGTTCTATTCAAATGCATGACATTGATCCTTTTACTAAATATTTTTAAGTATGAAAATAATCTTATTGTACAATTATATTAAAGACAGAAAGAAAAATCTTTATTAGTTAGCTTTGGGAGCTGTTCAGTTCAGTCGCTCAGATATGTCTAACTCTTTGCGACCCCATGGACTACAGCACGCCAGGCTTCCCTGTCCATCACCAACCCGTGGAGCTTGCTCAAACTCATGTCTATCTAGTCAGTGATGCCATCCAACCATCTTATCCTCTGCCATCCCCTTCTCCTCCTGCCTTCAATCTTTCTCAGCATCAGGGTCTTTTCCAATGTGTCAGTTCTTTGCATCAAGTGGCCAGAGTACTGGAGTTTCAGCTTCAGCATCAGTCTTTCCAATGACTATTCAGGACTGATCTCCTTTAGGATTGACTGGTTTGATCTCTTTGCAGTCTAAGGGACTCTCAAGAGACTTCTCCAACATCACAGTTCAAAAGCATCAGTTCTTCAGTTTTCAGCTTTCTTTATAGTCCAACTCTCACATCCATACATGACTACTGGAAAAACTATAGCTTTGACTAGATGGAGCTTTGTTGGCAAAATAATGTCTCTGTTTTGTCATATACTGTCTAGGTTTGTCACAGCTTTTCTTCCAAGGGGCAAGTGTCTTTTAATTTCATGGCTGCAGTCACGAGTGATCTTGGAGCCCCCCCAAAATAAAGTCTCTCACTGTTTCCATTGTTTTCACATCTATTCACCATGAAATAATGGGACAGGATACCATGATCTTAGTTTTTTGAATATTGAGTTTTAATCCAACTTTTTCACTCTCCTGTTTTACTTCCATCAAGAGGCTCTTTAATATTTCTTCACTTTCTGCCATAAGAGTGGTGTCATCTGCATATCTGAAGTTATTGATATTTCTCCTGGCAATCTTGATTCCAGCTTATGCTTCATCCAGCCCAGCGTTTTGCATGATATTTGTGATAGTGCTCATTTTCTTCCTTTCAAGTTTCCCTCTTCAAACTTCACCACATTTCTAAAATATATAGCAAAGTTTATATTGAGGAAAATCTTAAATATCTCAGGTGTAGCCAAGATTCATATGTTTGCATATGCATATGTGTGTATATACTTTCATATATACATATTGCAAGCTTATATTTAAATAATGTATATACACATTTACAAACCTATCTATTGCCTATATGTGGTATCATATTTTCTTTAAGGAACATCTTTTAAATGAAAAATAAATATTATAATAGAAAATTAAAACTCCTTAGCGCAGTCCTAGGTGTTAAAATAGAGTAAAATAAATTCTAAAATATGAAATTGAAAGACAGACTCTAGAATCATGAATTTGAAGTGAACATAATTTGTCTCTAACTGCTGATATCAAGTGATATTAGTTTTTACAGTAAAGCTGAATAGTTATCACAACTCTGTTTGAGTACATACAGTAAAGGAAATTTTGGTTGTAAAAAAATCACCTGACTTTAGATTTGACTTTACAGTCTCATGACATTTTAATTTTGATTGATGAGCTGGATTTTCACTTTAAAAAAGAAAAGAAGGAAAAAGAACACATCTTATCATTTCGGAGTAAACTACTAGAAAATGACTTGCTGCTTTTTATTGGCCTTGAAGAAGTACTGTGCTCTAAAAGGATTTTACGTAAACCAGACCAACTGACTCTTCCTCTCTCCCTCCCTCCCTCTCTCCAGTTACCCTCTCATTCCTCCTTCCTTCCAATACTACCAACTTGTTTATTGTGAACCAACCCTGTCCACAGTAACTGCCGTGGTTTGTGTAGTAGGAAGCTGTGACATGAATAAGCACATATGATGACCAACTTTCCACTCCAGAGCTCTGGGACCATCTTTTGGCTGGAAGCTAAGTTGATTTAAATATCGATCATAGATTTGTTCTGCTGTTGCAAAGGTGTTTGCTTGTCTTTGTTTTTATTTCTTAAGACAAATGAGAGTCAAACTTCTAAATGCTATGATTTGTGTTTGACATTTAGGCATTAACTTGTAAAACCAAGTTCATCAAGCCTCTCATTAGCGCCAAAGGAGCTGCAACATCTTTGCCCTTAAAGACCACAGCTTGTGATCGCCCAAGAACCAAACAATGCTCTGTAGACAACATAAAATGTATTTGTTCTAATACATTCAGTGTTGGGAGGGCTTTCTCAGGATCAATTTTGTTAAAAAAAAACTCCGGAAGCTTTTTGATAGGAGGAAGGCAGTGCAGGAGGTGACTGCACTTGCTTTTTGGTCTGAAACTTCAGAGTCATTTCTGTACATCTTAGAAACATTAAGACAATTGTCAGTCCTTTTGAGAAGATGTGAGGGCTCCAGGAAGAGCAGGCTTGCTGAAAAGAATTGAGGTGCAATAGAGAGAGAGGCGGCGGCTCTTGCAGAACTTTGTGCTGTGACTCATGTGCAACCTTTTGCAAAATTTAATGTGGCAAAAGTACTGCATTATTACGATGTACCATGTGGTACCCTGATTTGTCATCTCCACTTGACATATCTTGTATGGAGGGGTACAAGAAGAAACCCCACACTGGCTGAGGAAAATTTTTCTACTTACATCCCACACGGAGATTTAAAAATATATTCCTAGAATTTGGCATTTACAGGAATATGTTTCACTTTAATAGTTCTGGAAGAGAAGAGCTTTTTTACCCCTTGAGTGTAAGACTCTATAACCCTAATATATCACCACTAGAGGGCCTTTGCCATGCACCTTAGCTTGGTAAATGGTGGTGGTCGAGGAACAGTGAACAAATACTTGAATTTACTTTGCATCTTTTTTTTTTTTTTAATAGATCACCAGCTTCCTATTAAAGGATACAACTCAAGAGCAGCCAGATGGGAGAGGAGCAAAGGGTAAGGTGTGGGGAAAGGGCACAGAGCTACTCTCTCTCTGCATCATTATCTTTTTACATTTGACTGGTTTATTATTTTAAATTACACTTTAAATGTTTGCCTTGTCATCTCATTTATTGAAATGAACAATATGTTCATTTTTTTTATGACTGAGTCAGGTCTAATTTAAAAATTTTTCTTCCACAGACAAAATTATTGCATTGGAAGAGTATTCCATCTCAAACCCCATAATTTTCCCATATAGTTATTTAAAGTATTATACAACATAGTTGTTACAATGGCACTTGATGTCTGAAGTTGAAGAGAAAAAAATAGTAAAATCTACTCAGTCTAACAGTGATTGGAAAAATTCATCACATTTTTTGCATTGTAAGGAATGGAGTAATTTCCATGGTACAACTTTATGCATGAGAATGCCTTGTAATAAAGCTCTTTTGACATACTCAGAAATTAAACTTTATAGAGACAAATATAACATATCTCAAACAAAATGCTACTTCAATCGCTCAGTAGAAATTGTTCTCATACATTTATTACTATATTCTGTCCCATTCTAAGTATGAGCAACCTTTAAAAACTTAAGACAATGAAGTTCTTGCTTTCATAGACTAATTCTTATTACTAAAACTGCATAGAGATAAGATGAATAATGGTTCATTTTCTCATATAAACTTTGTAGTTAAAATCAGTGTTTTAACATTAAGGAATATTACTCATCTTTCTAAGTGTATTAAATATGTCAGAGATGACCTCAATATGAAAGACCCAGATTAATTTCTGGGTTGAATCAAATTTTACTTGGTTTGATTTTTAAGTAAACACCTGGGTCAAATAAAGAAATTATTACATATATTTTGTAATATATATTATGGATGTATTGCATGTGCATAATATAAAATATGTATAATACACATAATACAGAATAGGTGGCACTAAGTGGTAAAGAATCCAGCTGCCAATGCAGGAGATGCAAGAAAAGCGGGTTCGATCCCTAGGCCTAGAAGATCCCCTGGAGGAGGAAATGACAACCTGCACCAGTATTCTTGCCTGGAAAATTCCATGGACAGACTAACTTGGTGGTTACAGTCCATGGGGCTGCAGAGAGTCAGACAAGACTGAGTGACTGAGCGTGCGCGCGCGCGCACACACACACACACACACACACACACACACACACAATAATTTTACTTGACAATGTGATGGCCTGTTGAGGTCCTTTAATGGACCGGAACCTGGTGGTCCAGAGTCGACGATAAAAAAGTAAAGGAGAGAGAAAGAGGCTGATATTCCTTGGTTTATGCAGAAAGCCAATTAAGCCCTTGCACAGGGCTTGCTCTGTTCACCAAGGCCTCAGGTGCCCTCTCGATGGGGTGAAGGCGCAGAGCGCCTTCTTGAGAAGGTCTTAGAAGCCTGGGCAGGAAAGTGAACACAGAGGACCTCTGTGCTCCAAAAAAATAGCCTGAGAGAGAGAGAGAGAAAGAAAGCTAGACATGGGACCAAAGCTCTGATGGAGCAAAGGTGTTTTAATCAACATGGTGTGGGCATATATACTGTAGTTATTCTCAGCAAAGATAAAGATTAAAATTCCAGACTTATAAAACATAGGTGATCCATATTAAAGAGAAAGAGTTGTAAATAATCACTTTTACCATATGGTTCCCTGGAGAAGGAAATGGCAATCCACTCCAATACTACTGCCTGGAAAATCCCATGGACAGAGGAGCCTGGTAGGCTATAGTCTATGGAGTTGCAAAGAGTCAGACACGACTGAGCGACTTCACTTCACTTCACAAGAAGGAAGAGGAACTTATCACCATATAGAAAAACTAACGAAGGAAATGCCTAGAATCCTCAGCCCCCGGGAGAGGCTTGGCTCAGGAATTAATAAGGAACAGAGAATTCCTGACAGACCCAAAACAGCACACAGGAAGCCTCCTGTTAAATGCTTCCTGACAATGGCCCAACTTGCAAACATGCTTAAAGTGAAAAAAATAATCAACAAACCTTTCACTATAATATTTTCTTTGCAGTTCTTCTTTGATTTCTGGAAGAATTAATGAATTAGGTACTGTCTCAGCATCCTTTATACCTATTTTAATGTATTTGTTGCATTGCCTTAGATTGTTTATATGATGGTTTCCCCTATGGATCCATGAGCTTCTTGAAGGAGGAGTCAGTATATTATTAATCTCTGAATCACCATACTAATTTGTGGTGGGGCCCAGTTGACGGACATGACCAATAACAAATCTACAATTAGAGTAGAAGAGAATTTCATTCTAGCCAAATTAATGAGGACTATGGCCTGGAAGACAGCCTCTCAGCTCTGAGGAATAAACACAGCTTTTAGCACTGTTATATCTTGTCAAGACAAAGAACATCAGACATGACAGGGGTGTATTCCTTTAAAGTTTACAAAAAGGCAGGTCAGCATGTATGAAGAGAGTTTGGCTACCCACTTGGGCACCTGGGAAGGGAGACTTATATTAAATACTAACATTTACATCCCAGGAAGGGAAAAATTTATCTCTATCTTCAAAATAAACATTTTTTACTTCTGGGCAATATACCCTTTTCTTTAATGGTCAAAAGCAGATGTACAATGTAGGCTTAATAGGCTACAAAACAGGCTGTCTTAGTTAGTATAAAATTTAAGTTAAATCATATATAAGAGAGAATGACTTCCACATATCTCAGTAAGTGAGAATGTCTTCCTTCAGACCTTAGTAAATTTAATTAGACTGGTTTCAATGATGGTAAATTTAAGACTAGTGGTATAGACTTAATTTTTTTCCCCTCAGTCTCCCAATAGTATGCCTGTTTTCAGATTACCTAGAAAGTCACACTCTCAGATGGAGAGCAGGTCCATCAAATGTTGGCAATGTGCCCCAGTAATGGCATATCAGGGCTGCTTTCCACTGAAAAGCATGTCTTTCCTGATGTTTCTTCAGCCTACTTACTAAAGAAAGCTTAAAGGGCCTTACTTTATACTCAGAAGCTTCCACTTGCATATAGATATTTATTGTTCTTATAAGAATTCTTATGCTTATAACATCATTACAGTATTATTCTTCTATCTGTGTTTTGATTTTTCTTCCTGACTTTGTAGTAACAGTGATGTTAGTAAGAGCTAACACTTTCTGGAGAGTTATTGCATTTAAGGAGCTCTTGGAGACACCTTCTATATGCTTTAATTCACTTAATGCCTTGTTAAAACTGTGCAAAATGCCCATTCTTTACTTGTAAATTTGAGGTTTGTGAATGCCCCTTTCTGGTGTTAATAACATACTGAATATAAATATGTCACAATTAGATTTCCTACTGATAGTAGTTTCCCTCCCCTCTTTCCATTGATAACTCTTTGTAGATCCATCATTCTTTGGTCTACCACTGCTTGGGAACTTGCACTGAGCTAGGAATTCCACTAGATGTTTGATGTAACTCATCTCATTTTTACAATAACTATAGGTGGTTGCTAGCATTTTCCCCACTTAATATTCTGGGAAAATGAGGCAGAGAAAAATTATGTAACTTGCCTATTGAAAATGATCATGTTGGGGACTTACCTGGCAGTCCAGTGCTTAACACTCTGATTTCACTGCAGGGGGCATGGGTTCAATCCTGTTTAGGAAACTAAGATCTCACATGCCATATGGCCAAAAATAAATAAATAGTTTTAAACAGCAAATAATCATGTTGGGACTCAAGCAGAGTAAGTGTCTGATAGTGAAGATGGGTGTGTACCTAACTGCTATACTAACTGTTTTCTAAATCCATAAATACACACCTTATCATTGATTAAAACTTCTCATGTTTAGTATATTTCAATAAATAACTTTCAACCAGCCTTATAGATTGATAACTTTTTACTTAGATTATACTGTTATTTGTCCTTGAATCATTATTTGCCACTGTCCTTTGGTAATACATAAGAATTGCTACTTTCTTTCATATGAGATTGGTAGACTGAGAATCACTTGGGTGATTGGAAGGGCTTGGACAAATTTAATTTCCTCCCTCTGCCTCAGTTTCTCCATCTGTCATGTGTAGTCAATCATATTCTCGTCATATTCTCACTTCTCATAGGACTATGAGAATACAATGGGAAAAATTGAGAAGCTAAGTAAATAACTTCAAATAATTATGATTTTTTATATTAGATTAAAAATGGAGAGATTTAGAGTATCTTTAAATCTTGGTTCACTGAAAGTTCCGTAGTCTTATACTGGGTTAGGTCACAGCATTTCTAATGTAGGGTTGCTATCTCAACGTGACAGCAACAAAAAACCCTGTTAAAGATCCAAGAATTAAATAGATTTCATATGATGATACTTTTTTTATTGAGAAAGTTTACTTGATTGAATTAGTAATACTTGTATGAATTTTGATGATTTTTAAGCAGTTCTTTTAAAAACATGGTGTTTTCCTGAATCATTCATAAATGAGTAATCATTATAAGACATTGCACACAATTTAAATTAGAATAGCTACTTAATTTATAAAACAGTTTACTTCTGCATGCATATATTTGTTATGGCCATAATCATTGTTTATGTGACTTTGAACATTGGTCTTTACTATGTTATGTAAAATACTTTGTAGTGAAGTAGAGCTAAGAACACTTACTTTGTGTTTTCAGTTTTTATTATCTTGGAATGTTACAAGATTATTTTGTGAAATGTAATTTGGATAATGATAGGCAAAAGCCTGCTAGTTGTGGACCACATAAAGTCAGAAAAAAAAGTAAAGGCAATGAAGCTTCATGGTTCAGGGATATTACAAATAAAGCTGCTATAAACATTTGTAGACAGGTTTTTGTATGAATATAAGTTTTTGTTTCTCTGGAATAAATGCCCAGAATTCAAATAATTCAATATCTAGATCATATGGCACCTGCTTATTTAATTTTTTAAAAAGAAATTGTCAAACCATTTTCCAGACTGGCCATTACATTTCCACCAGCAATGCATAAGTGACACCTTTTTACCATCTTCACCAGCATTTGGTGTTTTCACTATTTTTTGTTGTTGTTTTGTTTTGTAATTCTGATATGTATGTCAAAGTATCACTTGGATTTTAATTTACATTTCCTGATGGTTAATAATGTTCAACATCCTTTTATGTGTTTTATTTGCCATCCATATTTGCCAACAAAGGTCTATCTAGTCAAAGCTATGGTTTTTCCAGTAGTCGTGTATGAATGTGAGACTTGGACCATAAAGAAAGCTGAGTGCCGGAGAATTGATGCTTTTGAACTGTGATGTTGGAGAAGATTCTTGAGAGTCCCTTGGACTGCAAAGAGATCAAACCAGTCCATCCTAAAGGAAATCAGTCCTGAATATTCACTGGAAAGACTGATGCTGAAGCTGAAGCTCCAATACTTTGGCCACCTGATGTGAAGAACTGACTCATTTGAAAAGACCCTGATGCTGGGAAAGATTGAAGGCAGGAGGAGAAGGGGACGACAGAGGATGAAATGGTTGCATGGCATCACTGACTCGATAGACATGAGTGTGAGCAAGCTCCAGAAATTGGTGATGGATAGGGATGGCGTGCTGCAGTCCATGGGGTCACAAAGAGTTGGACACAACTGAGCAATTGAACTGACTGACTGATACATTATTTGGTGAAATGTCTCTTAATATCTTTGCCTATTTTTTAATTGGATCATTTGCATTTTTACCGTTGAGTTTTGAGATTTTTAAATATATTTTTAAATACTAGCTCTTTATCATATAATGGTTGGCAAATATGTTTTCCATCTTTTCATACTTTTAACAGGCTGTTTCACATAACAAAGCTTTTTCATTGTGGTGAGGTCCAATTTATGAATTTTGCTGAGTCATCCTTTTTAGTATCATGTCTAATAACTCTTTGTCTAGTCCCACATTGCAAAGATTTTTACTCATGTTTAAAAGTTTTATACTTTTACATTTTATACTTAAGTTCATAATCCATTTTGAGATCCATATTTTTTTGGTTCTTTTTTTTTTTTTTAACTTCTCTTGAAACTTCCTCTTTAATCTAAGGATTATTTAGGAATGTGTTGCTTAGTTTCAAAGAATTTAGAGATTTTAAAATTTTCTTTTTGTTATTAATTTCAATTTGATTTCATTGTACTTAGAAGACATACTCTGTGAGACTTCAAAATTTTTATTTGTTGAAGACTATTCTATGTCCCAGATTATGGTCTATCTTGGTGTATAACACAAGCATTTGGAGAGACTGGCTCCCAAGTTTCCTACTCTGTCTTCTGTATGTCCAACTACGGACATAATGAATACAAACATAAATATTTTATCAGAATTTCTCAGATTATTTCTTCTTTTTTTGGTGGTTTTATGGCAGGAAAATAATTAATTAAAAATCCAAATATTGTTGTTAGTTAAGATATTCAAGTCACAAACTCAGTTTATTTACTCATTCAACAACTATTTGTAAAGTGTCTACTACAAGGCTTCGAGGATACCAGGGTGAACCAAAATCCATCACTTTGGTAAATGGGACAGGCATAAATCAAAGGTCAAGGTGGGGAGTATAAAAACCTGAGGCATCTCCTCAGATGGACAAGAACTTAGTTTCAAGAGAGCATAGAACATAGAAGAAAGTTCTGCTGAGCAATGCCTGAAGAATAAGCAGGAGATATCAATACATTCTGGTTTAAATAAATTTATGAGTAGAAATTTGCAGTGTTTCTCACTATGGGTGCAAGATGATAAGTTTTCCTCTAGGATGATAAGGTGACTTTGATGGAATATGAAGAGACCATTTTGATAACACAGTGTCAACTGTCTCATTGGGGTTTGTTTCAACTGTTTCTGGCTAGATTTCCTCACACAAATCTCAGATAGGCACTTCCTTCCTGTTTCTCACATTTGGCCAAGAGGTAGCTCACATCCTTATGAAGTCTTTGGTTTTTTTTTTCCTGTAGAAATCTCTTCAGAATGTTTATATTCTCATACTATTTTCTCTATATTCTATCCTTTCACCAGTTCCTTCCTTCTGAAATAATAATAATAAAAAAGAGTGTTTCTAAAGAATCCATCCAATTTTTCCCCCTGGTTTTGTGCATGTGTGTACAACAGAGTGATACTTACCGTACAAGACAAAACAACCTTACTGCATGTGATAGGTTTATTGGAAGGGGATAGGAAATATGATGGGAAGTTATAATCAGAAGAGAAGAAAAAATAAGCACAAGTGCAGATCATGAAATTCAACCTCTTCTATTTCTTTTTTCACAATATGTTCTCACAATCTTTTCTTGCCAAGGATATATTAGATATATTCATAAGTCTTCCTCAAGCAGTGTTTTCCTGAAATGTTCTTCCTTTCAAAAACCAAAAAGATTTATTTTGGTTTAGGACCTTTGATGTTGAATTGCAGAAGCTTTCCTTTAAAGGTGAAAGAAATTTTCATTTCGGCTTCCATTTTTTCTTGTTTGCAGCATACTAAGAAATTTCTTTGGGTTTGAAACTTTACAGCCTTAGTCTTGTGAGAGATGTTATTTTTTATTTCTTCCACTTTCTATCTCTATCATTTCTCCCCCAACGCCCCCACTTTAGAAAGAGTAATTAAATTAGCTCAGTTATTTTTGAGCTATGAGATTGCAAAAAATATTTTATTCTTCCTCTTAAAAATTGCTTGAAGCTTTTATTTGTACTAGTTTAACATAAAAGTAGATTTAAATTTCACATTTGGCAGTATTATAAGAGGGAAAAAATGTAGCCAAATTTTTAAAAACTTTATATAATCTAAAGCTTGAAACATAAGTATTTTTCCTCATTTTTTGTTTTCCAAATATATTGAGTAAAAGTATACATGCACGAAAAAAATATCATAATTTTGTTTACTTGAATAAAATAAAATAATCACTGACTATCTGATCAGAAAGGGCCCAAAACCAGGAGCAAAAAAAAAAAAAAAAAAAAAAAGAGATGAGTAAGATTTCCTCCCTGTGACCAAAAGAGTCTAAAATTGACGTACAGAATTATTATAGAACACAGCAGGGGTATAAACAAAATTTTATGAGTTCGGAGAAGAAATAGATCTCAGGCAGCCTGAAATTCTACCACAACCATCCTATTCCAAGCAGCTATCATTTAGTGTTTGGACCAAAGCAATAGCCTCCTGACTCATCACTCTGATTTCACTTCTAATTTTCTTTAATCCATTCTTTCCAAGTGCTGAGATTGACATTTTTAAAATTTAAATCCAATTATATCAATCCTTTGCTTAAAACTCCTTGTTTCTCATTGCACTTAAAATGTTGTCCAAATTCCTCACTATATCCCACAGACTCCTACGTAAGTCAGCTTTACATCCTTACCTTCTCTTTCAGTTCCGTAAACATGCTAAGTTCCTTTCTGGCTTTGACTATTTACCCTTCCTGCTCCCTGAGTTTGTCTTTTCCCTAAAATCTTGCCTTAACTTGATCTTTCACATACTTCATGTCACAGATCAAATATGCATATGAAGTACTGAAAATAGCGCCTGGTACATAGTGAGCTTTGTAAAAGTGCTTGCTAATTTTACATAATATTTGCACCAATATTTTAAAATTAGACATTACTTCATGTTATTGTCCCAAAGCTTCACAGTATATAACTCACAGTTTTAAAAGTATTATTTTAAAAGTTTTATTATTAATTTGTCTGCTGGTTTATTGGGCTTCCCTGGTAGCTCAGACAGTCAATGCAGTAGACCCAGGTTTGATCCCTGGGTCGGGAAGATCCCCTGGAGAGGGAAATGACTCCTCACTCCAGTACTCTTTTCTGGAGAGTCCCTTGGACAGAGGAGCTGGTTTATCTATCTCTGCTTTGTTGCTGTTGTTCTTATCAAGAACCTTGGTAAGTTTATTATCTGTCTCTCCTGAGTTGCTGTCACTCAGTTGCATCTGACTCTTTGCAACCGCATGTACTGCAGCATGCCAGGTTTCCCTGTCCTTCACCATCTCCTGGAGCTTGCTCAAATGCATGTCCATTGAGCCAGTGATGCCGTCCAACCACCTCATCCTCTGCTGTCCCCTGCTCCTCCTGCCTTCAGTCTTTCCCAGTATCAGGGTCTTTTCCAATGAGTCGGCTCTTCACATCAGGTGGCCAAAGTATTAGAGCTTCAGCTTCAGCATCAGTCCTTCCAATGAGTATTCAGGATTGATTTCCTCTAGGACTGACTGGTTTGATCTCCTTGCAGTCCCAGAGACTCTCAAGAGTCTTGTCCAACACTATAGCTCAAAAGCGTCATTTGTTTGATGCTCAGCATTTTTTAAGGTCTTAACTCTCACATCCATACATGACTACTGGAGAACCATAGCTTTGACTATACCGACCTTTGTCAAATATGGACCTATCTCTCCTTACTACTTTCTAAGCTACACCAGTCAACAATTTTGTCAGTTTTCCTTTAAGTTGGATTTCCAGGACCTAGAATAGTGTCTGCTATACTCTGGTCACTTAATAAAAATGTGCCACATTAAATTTTTCAATAAAATATGAATAAAAGTTTGATTATATCATCTTGTTTTAAAATGAGAAGTCCTCTTTAGACAAAGAGCTGTGTACCTGTTTACCTGTTCTGACTGAAAAACTGTGTATGTGTTAGGACTGAGAAAGAATGGTAGAGATTTATTTTAGGATATAGATAATGTAATGATCATTGTGAAGATCTCGCCTGACATAATTTTCCACCATAACACCACCCTTATGGCAGAAAGTGAAGAGGAACTAAAAAGCCTCTTGATGAAAGTAAAAGAGGAGAGTGAAAAAGTTGGCTTAAAGCTCAACATTCAAAAAATGAAGATCATGGCATCCAGTCCCATCGCTCCATGGGAAATATATGGAGAAACAGTGGAAACAATGTCAGACTTTACTTTTTGGGCTCCAAAATCACTGCAGATGGTGACTGCAGCCATGAAATTAAAAGACGTTTACTCTTTGGAAGAAAAGTTATGACCAACCTAGATAGCATATTCAAAAGCAGAGACATTACTTTGGCGACTAAGGTCCGTCTAGTTAAGGCTATGGTTTTTCCTGTGGTCATGTATGGATGTGAGAGTTGGACTGTGAAGAAGGCTGAGCACCAAAGAATTGATGCTTTTGCACTGTGGTGTTGGAGAAGACCCTTGAGAGTCCCTTGGACTTCAAGGATATCCAACCAGTCCATTGTGAAGGAGATCAACCCTGGGATTTCTTTGGAAGGAATGATGCTAAAGCTGAAACTCCAGTACTTTGGCCACCTGGTGCGAAGAGTTGACTCATTGGAAAAGACTCTGATGCCGGGAGGGATTGGGGGCAGGAGGAGAAGGGGATGACAGAGGATGAGATGGCTGGATGGCATCACTGACTCGATGGACGTGACTCTGAGTGAACCCCGGGAGTTGGTGATGGACAGGGAGGCCTGGCGTGCTGCGATTCATGGGGTTGCAAAGAGTCAGACACGACTGAGCGACTGAACTGAACTGAACTGAATGCTCCATTGCCCCTTCCCACAATTGATAGCTTCCAGTGAACAACGTCAGATTTGTGATCTCCAAGGTTTAGCTTCGGGACCACGGACCAGGCTTAATCACTTAAGAGCTTTTGTGTAGCAGAGTTTTATTAAAGTGAAAAATGGACTGAGAAGGTTTCTGACATAGACATCAGAAGGGGGATGGAGAGTGCCCCCTTTGCTAGTCTTTAGAAGGGAATGATATACTTCTTTAATTAGTTATTACAAGAAATCAAAAGAATGTCTCAAGATTGTAAAAATTTTACCAGACCCACTGCCACAGTATACATTCTTAAAATATCAGGATTAGTCAGGAGGTTTTCAGGAAGGAGAAATTGTCCTCAAGCAGGATACATTGTTGTTACATAATCCCTGAAAGTGAAAGTGAAGTCGCTCAGTCGTGTCCGACTCTTTGCGAGTCCATGGACTGTAGGCTACCTGGCTCCTCCCTCCATGGGATTCTCCAGGCAAGAGTACTGGAGTGGGTTGCCATTTCCTTCTGCAGCGGAATCTTCCTGACCCAGGGATCGAACCCAGGTCTCCCGCATTCCAGGCAGACACTTTAACCTCTGAGCCACCAGGGAAACCCATATAATCTTTAGTACAGAGTTTGAGCTGTTTGTTGCATGATCATCAGTTCTGGGCTTAAAGAAAAAAAAAATGATTTATGTGACTTAGACTAAGAAAAGTAGAGGAAAAAAAGGTGTTTTTCCTTTCCTCCTCCTTGAAAATTCCAGATCTCTACCTCCTCCTTGAAAGCCCCAGACCCCTTTCTGCTCCTCGAGGACCCTGAACTTTTTATTAACCTGCCTAGGATTTGACTCTCTCACAATCTACTAGTAGACTTGTCTCTGAGACCTGAAGGTTTGGGGAGGGTTTAGATTTTAATTCTTCCCTCTCACTACCCCAGGTTTATTGAGGAATGAGAGATACATAAAAATTGTATATATTTAAGGTGTACAGTGTTTCAATATCAGTATATGCTATTTAATGATTATCACAACCAATCTAATTAACATATTCCAACACTTCACAATTTTTTTTGTGCTGAGAACACTTTTAATCCACTTCCTTAGCAAATTTCAAGTATGCTGCTGCTGCTGCTAAGTTGCTTCAGTCGTGTCTGACTTTGTGTGACCCCATTGACGGCAGCCCACCACGCTCTGCCGTCCCTGGGATTCTCCAGGCAAGAACACTGGAGTGGGTTGCCATTTCCTTCTCCAATGCATGAAAGTGAAAAGTGAAAGTGAAGTCACTCAGTCGTGTCCAACTCTTTGCGACCCCATGGACTGCAGCCTACCAGGCTCCTCCATCCATGAGATTTTCCAGGCAAGAGTACTGGAGTGGGTTGCCATTACCTTCTCCGAATTTCAAGTATACAATGCATTTTACTATAATTACACATCTGTACGTATGTACATTTCATCTCTAGACTTATTCATCTTATACCTGAAAGTTCATGCCTTTTGAAGACATCTCCACATTTCTCCCACTCTCCAGCCCCTAGCAAACTACTCTTCAACTTTTTACCTAAGTTCAACTTTTTTAGATTTCATGTACAAGTGGTATTATGCAATATTTGTCTTTCTGCGTCTGGCTTATTCACTCAGTACTATGTCCTCTAATGTCACAGATGTCAGAATTTCCTTCTTTTTTTAAGGCTGTAAAATTCCACTGTATACCTATACATAAAAGGATATATCATCTTTTTTTATCTGTTCATCCACTGATGGACCCTGAGCTTGTTTCCATATATTGACTATTGTGAAAAATGATATAGTGAACACAGGAGTGCAGAGATCTCATTGAGATATATATCATTTCCTTTGTATATATACTCAGAAATGGCATTGCTGAGTCATATGGTAATTACATTTTTAAGTTTTAGGAAACTTCTTCCTGTTTTCCCTGATGGCTATACCAATTTATATCCCTCCCAACAGTGCATGAGGGTTCCATTTTCTCCACATCTTCACAAACACTTGTTAATCTTTTGTCTTTTTAATAATAGCCATTCTAACAGGTGTGAGATAGATATCTCATTGTGGTTTCTATTTGTATTTCCTTGATCATTAGTGATGACCTTTTCGTATAACTTTTTACCATCTCTGTATGTCTTCTTTTGAGAGATGTTTATTTACTTCTTTTCCCATTTTTAAATTGGGTTATTAGCTTTTTTTGCTATTGACTTATTTCAGTTCTTGTATATGTTGGAAATTAATTATCAGATACATGGATGGCAAATATTTTCTCCCATTCTCTAGATTTTTCTGGAGAAATATTTTATTTCTAGAGAAATATTTCTAAATATTTCTCCCATTTTCTAGATTTTCTTTCATTTTGTTGATTATTTTGCTCTGCAGAAGCTTTTATGTAGTTCCACTTGCTGATGATTTCTTTCATCACCTGTGTATTTTTGTGGTTTTTGGTCCAAAAAAACTTTGCCAATACCAATGTCAAAGAACTTATTCTTTATATGTTCTTCTAGGAGTTTTACAGTTTCAGGTCCAACACTTATATCTTTAACTCAGTTTAGTTGATTTTGGGGTGAAAGATAAGGGACCAACTTCTTTCTTTGGCATATGGATATCCAGTTTCCCCAACACCATTTATTGAAAATACTATCCTTTCTCCAGTGTGTATTCTTGGTACTATTGCCAAGATTAATTGAACATATATGAGGGGATTGTTTCTGGGTTGCCTATTCTGTTCAATTGGTTTATTAGTCAATTTTTATGGCAGTATCAAATTGTTTTGATTACATATCTTTTTGATACAGTTTAAAATCAAGAAGTTTGATGCCACCAGCTTTATGATTCTTTTTCAAGATTGCTTTGGCCACTCAGGGTCTTTTATGTTTCCACATTTTTCTATTTTTGTAAAAAATGCCATTGGAATTTTGATAGGAATTGCATTGTCATGCTGTGGGTTGAATGCACATTTTAACAATATTGGCTCTTCCAATCTATGATCATGGAATGCCATTCCATTTATTTATTTCTTCTGTGATATCTTTCATCACTGTCTTACAGTTTTCAGGGTGCAGATCTTCCATCTCCTTGGTCTAACTTATTCCTAGGAATTTTATTATTTTTATGCTATTGAAAATTGCATTGTTTTTTAATTTCCCTTTCTGATACTTAGGGTAAAGGAACAACAGATTTCTGCATGTTCATTATGTATCCTGCAACTTTATTGAATTTGTTTATTAGCTGAAACCAGTTTTTGATAGAGTCGTTAGGATTTTTCTGTATATAAGAGTATGTTGTCTGCAAACAGAGGCAATTTAAATTCTTGATAGCAGATACCTGTTGTGTGTCTTCCTTAGTTTCGTATGTTGAAGTCCTAATCTTTAGTACCTCAGAATGGGGCTGTATTTGGAGTTCAAGACTTTAAAGAGGTAATGAAGAGAAATGAGGTCATATAGATGAGACCTAATTCAACCTGACTGGTGTCCTTGTAAGAGGAGATTAGGACACAGGCAGCACTTAGACTGAGGAATGACTATGCCGTAAGGACACAGTGAGAAACAGCCATCCACAAGCTGAGGAGAGAGACCGCACAATTTTCCAAACCTGCCTGTGCTCTATCTTGAACTTTAAGCCTGCAGAATTGCAACATAACTCATTTCTATTGTTCATGCCATCACCACAATGGTTTTCCTATGGCAGCCTGAGATGATTAGACAATACCACAAATTCTAATTCCAATCACAGGGTGTATTCTAGTTTACTCTGTATCTACATTTAAGTAACATGACTGTCATCATTCTTAATATATTTACTTATTTGATCGATCTATGTGGAAATTTCATTTCCACTTGCACTTTCTCTCTCACATGGATGACTTCCTCCCTCAGCTTGGGCTCTGTCATTTTGCACTGACCTACAATCCCATGTGGACACAGTTACCACCTGTTCGGACCATGACTCTCCACTCCGGACGGATACCTCCTCGCTGTGCACAGACTCTCACAATCCACGTCAAGCAGCCCTCCTACATGAAAGCATCCTCAAGTCACCTGGGCTCTGACACCCCGTTCGAGAGTAATATGACTGTCCCCGCTACACTCCTTCCATGATCAGCTTGGACACCTTTGCTGCTGCTGCTGCTGTTGCTAAGTCGCTTCAGTTGTATGCAACTCTGTGCGACCCAGAGACGGCAGCCACCCAGGCTCCCCTGTCCCTGGGACTTTCCAGGCAAGAACACTGGAGTGGGTTGCCATTTCCTTCTCCAACGCATGAAATTAAAAGTGAAAGTGAAGTCGCTCAGTCGTGCTGACTCTTAGCGACCCCATGGACTGTAGCCTACCAGGCTCTTCAGTCCATGGGATTTTCCAGGCAAGAGTACTGGACTGGGTTGCCATTGCCTTCTCCCCTTCTTTGCTATGCCCTACCTAATGTCTGTAGAAATGATTTTTTTCCTGGATGAAAACAGAATAACAGCGTAGCAAAAGAAAAGGAAATTGACACATTTTCTTTTAGATTATAGTCAACTGAACTGCTTTTTTTTAAATTTTATTTTTACTTTATTTTACTTTACAATACTGTATTGGTTTTGCCATACATTGACTTGAATCCACCACGGGTGTACATGCGTTCCCAAACATAAACCCCCCTCCCACCTCCCTCCCCATAACATCTCTCTGGGTCATCACCGTGCACCAGCCCCAAGCATGCTGTATCCTGCGTCGGACATAGACTGGCGATTCGATTCTTACATGATAGTATACATGTTTCAATGCCATTCTCCCAAATCATCCCACCCTCTCCTTCTCCCTCTAAGTCCAAAAGTCCGTTACACATCTGTGTCTTTTTTGTTGTCTTGCATACAGGGTCGTCATTGCCATCTTTCTAAATTCCATATATATGTGTTAGTATACTGTATTGATGTTTTTCTTTCTGGTTTACTTCACTCTGTATAATCAGCTCCAGTTTCATCCATCTCATCAGAACTGATTCAAATGTATTCTTTTTAATGGCTGAGTAATACTCCATTGTGTATATGTACCACTGCTTTCTTATCCATTCATCTGCTGATGGACATCTAGGTTGTTTCCATGTCCTGGCTATTATAAACAGTGCTGCGATGAACATTGGGGCACATGTGTCTCTTTCAATTCTGGTTTCCTTGGTGTGTATGCCCAGCAGTGGGATTGCTGGGTCATAACGCAGTTCTATTTCCAGTTTTTTAAGGAATCTCCACACTGTTCTCCATAGTGGCTGTACTAGTTTGCATTCCCACCAACAGTGCAAGAGGGTTCCCTTTTCTCCACACCCTCTCCAGCATTTATTGCTTGCAGATTTTTGGATCGCAGCCATTCTGACTGGTGTGAAGTGGTACCTCATTGTGGTTTTGATTTGCATTTCTCTAATAATGAGTGATGTTGAGCATCTTTTCATGTGTTTGTTAGCCATCTGTATGTCTTCTTTGGAGAAATGTCTATTTAGTTCTTTAGCCCATTTTTTGATTGGGTCGTTTATTTTTCTGGAATTGAGCTGCATAAGTTGCTTGTGTATTTTTGAGATGAGTTGTTTGTCCGTTGCTTCATTTGCTATTATTTTCTCCCATTCCGAAGGCTGTCTTTTCACCTTGCTTATATTTTCCTTTGTTGTGCAGAAGCTTTTAATTTTAATAAGATCCCATTTGTTGATTTTTGCTTTTATTTCCAGAATTCTGGGAGGTGGATCATAGAGGATCCTGCTGTGATTTATGTCTGAGAGTGTTTTGCCTATGTTCTCCTCTAGGAGTTTTATAGTTTCTGGTCTTACATTTAGATCTTTAATCCATTTTGAGTTTATTTTTGTGTGCGGTGTTAGAAAGTGATCTAGTTTCATTCTTTTACAAGTGGTTGACCAGTTTTCCCAGCACCACTTGTTAAAGAGATTTTCTTTACTCCATTGTATATTCTTGCCTCCTTTGTCAAAGATAAGGTGTCCATATGTGTGTGGATATATCTCTGGGCTTTCTATTTTGTTCCATTCATCTATATTTCTGTCTTTGTGCCAGTACCATACTGTTTTGATGACTGTGGCTTTGTAGTAGAGCCTGAAGTCAGGCAGGTTGATTCCTCCACTTCCATTCTTCTTTCTCAAGATTGCTTTGGCTATTCGAGGTTTTTTGTATTTCCATACAAATCTTGAAATTATTTGTTCTAGTTCTGTGAAAAATATGGCTGGTAGCTTGATAGGGATTACATTGAATTTGTAAATTGCTTTGGGTAGTATACCCATTTTCACTATATTGATTCTTCCAATCCATGAACACGGTATATTTCTCCATCTATTAGTGTCCTCTTTGATTTCTTTCATCAGTGTTTTATAGTTTTCTATATATAGGTCTTTAGTTTCTTTAGGTAGATATATTCCTAAGTATTTCATTCTTTTCGTTGCAATGGTGAATGGAATTGTTTCCTTAATTTCTTTTTCTACTTTCTCATTATTAGTGTATAGGAATGTAAGGGATTTCTGAATGCTGATTTTATATCCTGCAACTTTACTATATTCATTGATTAGCTCTAGTAATTTTCTGGTGGAGTCTTTAGGGTTTTCTATGTAGAGGATCATGTCATCTGCAAACAGTGAAAGTCTTACTTCTTCTTTTCCAATTTGGATTCCTTTTATTTCTTTTTCTGCTCTGATTGCTGTGGCCAAAACGTCCAGAACTATGTTGAATAGTAGCGGTGAAAGTGGGCACCCTTGTCTTGTTCCTGACTTTAGGGGAAATGCTTTCAATTTTTCACCATTGAGGATAATGTTTGCTGTGGGTTTGTCATATATAGCTTTTATTATGTTGAGGTATGTTCCTTCTATTCCTGCTTTCTGGAGAGTTCTTTTTTTTTTAATCATAAATGGATGTTGAATTTTGTCAAAGGCCTTCTCTGCATCTGTTGAGATAATCATATGGCTTTTATTTTCCAATTTGTTAATGTGGTGAATTACATTGATTGATTTGCGGATATTGAAGAATCCTTGCATCCCTGGGATAAAGCCCACTTGGTCATGGTGTATGATCTTTTTAATGTGTTGTTGGATTCTGATTGCTAGAATTTTGTTGAGGATTTTTGCATCCTGTTCATCAGTGATATTGGCCTGTCGTTTTCTTTTTTTGTGGCATCTTTGTCAGGTTTTGGTATTAGGGTGATGGTGGCCTCACTAGTGAGCCTAAAAAATCAGCAAACAAAAGAAGTTAAACAGAGGGAACCGCCTTGGAAGTGACCCCACACTGCCCACAACATCAGAGAAGGGCCAGATATATTTTTACTATTTTTAAAATCATTCCTTTTTTTTCTTTTTTTCCTAACTTTTCTTTTTTAATTGTTAAGTCTTCTATTTCTCCTCTAATTTTTATTTCTATAACCTACTATTACTATTCAAAAAAAAAAAGACTTTTTTTTTTTTTTTTTTTAAAGGCAAACACCATATATAGTCTTTGGGTGGTTGTTGTTGGTGTTTTTTTTTTTTTTTTTAATAATTCTTGTGGCTTTTTTTTTTTTTTTCCTTTTTCCTTCTGTTTCTTTTCTTTAATATTGTATTTTTGAAAATCCAACCTCTACTCTAGATTTTTAATCTTTGCTTTTTGGTTTTTGTTGGCAATTTTGTACATTTAAAAACCCAAACTTCACTACCCAATTTTACCTGAGAGCGAGATTACTGGCTTGACCACTCTCTCCTCCTTTGGACTCTCCTTTTTCTCCACCAGGTGGCCTCTGTCTTTTTCCTCCCCCATCTCTTCACTATCCAACTCTGTGAATCTCTGTGTGTTCCAGACGGTGGAGAACACCTAAGGAACTGGTTACTGGCAGGATTTGTCTCTCTCCTTTTCATTCCTCTCTCTTATCCTCCTGGCCACCTCTGCCTACTTCCTCCCTCTCCTCTTTCCTGTATAACTCCGTAAATACCTCTGAGCGGTCCAGACTATGGAGCACACATAAGGAAGTGACCACTGGCTAGCTTGCTCTCTCTTCTTTTGATCTCACCACATCTCATTCCAGTCACCTCTAACTACCCCCTCCCTCTTCTCTTCTGCTTGTAACTCAGTGAACCTCTCTGGGTGTCCCTCAATGTGGAGAAACTCTTCCAGAAAATTGCAGAGGAAGGTAAACTTCCAAACTCATTCTATGAACTGCTTTTTATTAGCATTTACAGTATCAAAGAAAGTTTAATATTTAGTACAGAAAAAAAGTAGACTGTAATTCTGTGGTGAACAGAAAATATAGTTTTATTAAATTAAAATGAAACAAGTTAAGGCAATCCAATAAAATATTACTAAGTAGATGGCAGTTAGGTTTTATAAAGTAACATTCAGAGCCATACTTTTCAGATTATAGAAGGGGTTGTGTACAAATTTCCAGATAGAATCTTAAAATAGTGATGCTTACCTTTAATTCATTTTCTTATATAAAACCATTCCCTTATTCAGTCAGAAATATCCACATCACCTCGAATACTGGTAGAATTATAGTAGAACTGAAAAGATAAAGAAACAGTCAGTACTCTTTGGTGTCTAAAATAGGCTTTTGAGACTCAAAAGACATGGCCTGAGGAAAGAAAAAGAGAATAAATTTTACTGGATAAATAAATTATAATTGGATTCACATGAGATAGAAGCTGTAAGTATCTCAGTTCTTACTCCTGGAAGATGGCGACCAGGGCTAGAGAGCTGGGGACTGGAGCGGGCAACAGGGGTGAGACAGAATGTTGGACAAGGTCAGAGCAGGGGACCAGGCAGACAGGAGCCAAATTAGCATCAGTGACTGCTCAGCCCTGCAGGTGGCTTAGCCAGCAAACTCAGAAGAGCTAAGCCAGTGCCTGCAGATAATTTGTTACCAACTCAGGGGCAAGAAGAAGTCATCGGGGCTGTTGGGCTCCTCATGTCTTTTCTCTAGACAAAGGTCTTCTACTGAAAGCTATCCTGAGGAGTGTTCACCAGATGGATAACTCCTGGTTTCCTGGGACTTGTCAGACCTCTTCTAACTACTCCACCCCAGTATTCTTGCCTGGAGAATCCATATAGAAGCCTAGTGGGCGACAGTCCATAGGGCCACAAAGAGTTGGACACGACTAAAATGACTGAACATGCATACACTACATTTTCAATGACTAAGGGCACTCAACAGGTTCTAGAATCAGTGGTGTTTGGGTTATTGATACAGAGACCTGTTGGGGATATAGAAAGTAAAGCTTCTAGAATTTGCACTTAGTTTGGCCCATAAAATGTTAAAACTCACCTTTAATGCACCCTCACTCCAGTGTTCTTTCCTGAAGAATCCCAGGGACCGGGGAGCCTGGTGGGCTGGTGCCTCTGGGGTCGCACAGAGTCAGATATGACTGAAGCGACTTAGCAGCAGCAGCATTGTCTTATATTCAGAGAGAAGTCCAGAATCTGTTATTTTGAATAGCTCTATCTACCTTTAAATAGTCCACTTTAAGCTTCCTGAGTCAGTTTCCTTGTTTATAAAACAAAGGTAATAGTACCTAACTACAAAGGTTATTGTTAGAAATAAGTGAGATGGACCTTTGAGAAGGCCCCTGGCATATAGTAGAGCCTTAATAAAGGTTACTACTTGAATTATGAACAACAAAAAATAATTGCTTCATTCTGTCTCAAAAGTGACTGCTCAAAGAATAATTAAAAACTAGTAGAATACTTTTCACTACTATTGTTAAAATATGTACATTGAATTCATCCATTCATCAGAAATGTATTATTGCTATATGTCACATATCTTAATAAGTACCCTTGGAGGTTCCTCTGTCCATGGGGATTCTCCAGGAGTGGGTTGTCATGCCCTCCTCCAGGGGATCTTCCCAACACAGGAATTGAACTCAGGTATCCAACATTGCAGACAGATTCTTTACTATTGAGCCAGCAGGGAAGCCCATGAATACTGGAGTGGGTAATCAATCCCTTCTTCAGGGGATCTTCCTGACCAAGGAATTGAACTGGGGTCTCCTGCATTACAGGCGGAGTCTTTACCAGTTGAGCTACAAGGGAAACTCCAATTATTAAAACATTTACATTGAATTCATTCATTCATTCATCAGAAATGTTAATACCACATATGGTAATAAGTACTTAGGACACAGCAGAATCAAGTCAAACATGATACTTGTTCTATGGACTTTACAATACAGTAGGAAAACAACTATTAAATAATTAATCAGCAATCATTTAATTACAGTTGTTGGAAGTGTTGCAAATAGACAAGACTTCCAGCCTCCTACATAGGGCCCTTGAAACATTCCCTCTTGGAGCCTTTAACTTCCCCAGAAGATGTCTGACTCACTGATTGGAGAATGCAAATGGAGAGATTCTGAGACCACATGCAAAGAAAGAAGGACCCAACTGATCCAGCTTTCTGCTTGTCTCCAGCAAGATGTCAGGCATTTCAACAAAAGCATCATGTACCCTGCAGACCAGACCACACATTCACTGCATACATATCTTCAATCAATATCATGAGGCATCAAATCACCCAGACAGGTCTAATCTAGACAGTAATATCTGATAAAATGGGGTTGCTGGTTGTTTTGCCACTAAAATCTGGATTAGTGTGTTATACAAACAAACCAAAAAAGTGACAGATTCTCAATTCTATTAAGGGTTAATAATTATGTTCAATTTATAAAAATTTTAAATTATAGGCCATAAATAAAGACATGATAAAAAAACATGAATATATAAATAAACAATTTACAGTAGTCAGATCTTTGCTTTATTGGCAAGAGTTGAGGAAGTACTGTCTGTATGGGACTTGGACCACTGTTGAAATTTTTTTGAGATGAGTCAAATGTTGCATTTCCCATCATTGAACAAGGCCTGTTGCATATCTGGCAGAGGTCACTTTCAAGTAAATACCATGAAATGGAAAGTCTAGGGAGCAGGCTTGTTGAGACAGGACAGATTTTCTCCCACTGGCTCTGTGCAGTACTGAACTGCTGACTTCAGATAACATTCTTGCTGATAGGGGTGTCAAAGAACCAAAGGAACTGTATTATAACACACAAGAACAGTGTAAATAACTACACTATGCAACAGTTATGCAACCAAATTCTAATCTTTACAACTTGGTTGTGGATTCTTTGTTGATCACAGGGCTCCATGTTCAGACAGTATATCTACATTGGTAGGTTTCAAAGAAAGAGACTCAGCACAGTAGCAAAGAAACAAGGACATTGGGATCAGAAGAACTAAATCTGTTACACAGCTCTGCTACTCACTAACTGTGTGACTTTGGCAAAATTAGTGTAACTCAACTCTATCTATGGGTAATAGGCATTTTCTTTTTCAATATCCCAAAGATTTTTCCCTTCAGTCTTAGCTACAAGCTTTCAGAAAGTCAGTCTAAAATATAATTGTCTGTTTTAATAAATAGCAATTTTGTAATAATGTTTCTCTTGGCTTCTGAATGCTCACCTTGAGGATTTCGCTTGCCTTTTATTTGTATGAGTATCTGTTGTGAAGTGAAGGAAGATCATTTTGCTTTTGAAAATAAAAAGCCTCAGTTTTTTCCCCCCCAAAGCTACTCAACAGATTAAGAAACCATTTAAATATTCACTAAGTAAAATAAGAAGAATCAAATGTTCATGACACCTCATGAAGATACAATAGTCCCACATTATCTGTGGTTTCACTTCCCATGGCTTCAGTTACCAGCGGTCAACCATAGACCAAAAATATTAAATGGAAAATTCCAGAGACATGTGTGAGTTTAAAATTGCACGTTGTTCTCAGCAGAATGATAACATCTCATGCTGTATGATTCCATCTTGCCTGGAATGTGAACCACCCCTTCGTCCAGCATATCCTATCTGATAGTCACTTAGGCATCTCAGTTATCCTATCTTCTGTAATGATATGGCAGTCTTGTGTTCAAGTGCCCTTATTTTATTTAATAACTTCCCCAACCACAAGAGGAGTGAGACTAACAAGTTGCATATGATAAAGAGAAGCTGTAAATGTCTTCCTTTAAGTGAAAAGGTAAAACTTCTGGACTTAATAATAAAAGAAAACAATCATATGCTGAGGATGCTAAGATTTATGGTAAGAACAAATCCTTTATCCATGAAATTGTGAAGAAAGAAGAATCCACGCTGCTTTTGCCTTTGTACCTCAAACTGCAAAAGTTATAACCATGATGTATAAAAAGTGCTTATTTAAGATGGAAAAGACATTACATTTGTACAAGATATTTTGAGAGAGAAAGAAAAGATATTTATATAACATATTATAGTATATTATTATAGTTACAATGTATATACACATATACATAATATAACAATTATTATAATTCTTTGATTTTTTAAAATTTTACTTTATCTTACTTTACAATACTGTATTGGTTTTGCCATAGATCAACATGAATCTGCCACGGGTGTACATGAGTTCCCAATTCTGAACCCCCTCCCGCTTCCCTCCCCATACCATCTCTCTGGGTCATCCCAGTGCACCAGCCCCAAGCATCCTGTATCCTACATCGAACCTAGACTGGCGATTCGTTTCTTACATGATATTATACATGTCTCAATGCCATTCTTCCAAATCATCTCACCCTCTCCTTCTCCCACAGAGTCCAAAAGTCTGTTCTATACATCTGTGTCTCTTTTGCTATCTCGCATACAGGGTTATCATTACCATCTTTCCCAATTCCATATATATGTGTTAGTATACTGTATTGGTGTTTTTCTTTCTGGCTTACTTCACTCTGTATAATTGGTTTCAGTTTCATCCACCTCATTAGAACTGATTCAAATGTATTCTTTTTAATGGCTGAGTAATACTCCATTGTGTATATGTACCACAGCTTTCTTATCCATTCATCTGCTGATGGACATCTAGGTTGCTTCCATGTCCTGGCTATTATAAACAGTGCTGCGATGAATATTGGGATTCACGTGTCTCTTTCAATTCTGGTTTCCTTGGTATGTGTGCCCAGCAGTGGGATTGCTAGGTCATAAGGCAGTTCTATTTCCATTTCTTTAAGGAATCGCCACACTGTTCTCCATAGTGGCTGTACTAGTTTGCATTCCCACCAACAGTGTAGAGGGTTTCTTTTTCTCCACACCCTCTCCAGCATTTATTGCTTGTAGACTTTTGAATTGTAGCCATTCTGACTAGTGTGAATTGATACCTCATTGTGGTCTTGATTTGCATTTCTCTGATAATGAGTGATGTTGAGCATCTTTTTTTTTTTTTAATTTTTATTTTTACTTTATTTTACTTTACAATACTGTATTGGTTTTGCCATACATTCACATGAATCCACCATGGGTGTACATGAGTTCCCAAACATGAACCCCCTCCCACCTCCCACCCTATATCATCTCTCTGGATCATCCCCATACAACAGCCCCAAGCATCCTGTATCCTGCATCAAACATAGACTGGCGATTCGTTACTTACATGATAGTATACATGTTTCAATGCCATTCTCCCAAATCATCCCACCCTCTCCCTCTCCCTCAGAGTCCAAAAGTCCGCTCTATACATCTGTGTCTCTTTTGCTGCCTCGCATACAATGTTATCGTCACCATCTTTCTAAATTCCATACATATGTGTTAATATACTGTATTGGTGTTTTTCTTTCTGGCTTACTTCACTCTGTATAATCGGCTCCAGTTTCATCCATCTCATTAGAACTGATTCAAATATATTCTTTTTAATCGCTGAGTCATACTCCATTGTGTATATGTACCACAGCTTTCTTATCCATTCATCTGCTGATGGACATCTAGGTTGTTTCCATGTCCTGGCTATTGTAAACAGTGCTGCGATGAACATTGGGGTACATATGTCTCTTTTTATTCCGGTTTCCTCGGTGTGTATGCCCAGCAGTGGGGTTGCTGGGTCATAAGGCAGTTCTATTTCCAGTTTTTTAAGGAATCTCCACACTGTTCTCCATAGTGGCTGTACTAGTTTGCATTCCCAGCAACAGTGCAAGAGGGTTCCCTTTTCTCCACACCCTCTCCAGCATTTATTGCTTGTAGACTTTTGGATCACAGCCATTCTGACTGGTGTGAAGTGGTACCTCATTGTGGCTTTGATTTGCATTTCTCTGATAATGAGTGATGTTGAGCATCTTTTCATGTGTTTGTTAGCCATCTGTATGTCTTCTTTGGAGAAATGACTATTTAGTTCTTTGGCCCATTTTTTGATTGGGTCATTTATTTTTCTGGAATTGAGCTGCAGGAGTTGCTGGTATATTTTTGAGATTAGTTGTTTGTCAGTTGCTTCATTTGCTATTATTTTCTCCCATTCAGAAGGCTGTCTTTTCTTATAGTTTCCTTTGTTGTGCAGAAGCTTTTAATTTTAATAAGATCCCATTTGTTGATTTTTGCTTTTATTTCCAGAATTCTGGGAGGTGGATCATAGAGGATCCTGCTGTGATTTATGTCGGAGAGTGTTTTGCCTATGTTCTCCTCTAAGAGTTTTATAGTTTCTGGTCTTACATTTAGATCTTTAATCCATTTTGAGTTTATTTTTGTGTATGGTGTTAGAAAGTGTTCTAGTTTCATTCTTTTACAAGTGGTTGACCAGTTTTCCCAGCACCACTTGTTAAAGAGATTGTCTTTAATCCATTGTATATTCTTGCCTCCTTTGTCGAAGATAAGGTGTTCATATGTGTGTGGATATATCTCTGGGCTTTCTATTTTGTTCCATTCATCTATATTTCTGTCTTTGTGCCAGTACCATACTGTCTTGATGACTGTGGCTTTGTAGTAGAGCCTGAAGTCAGGCAGGTTGATTCCTCCAGTTCCATTCTTTCTCAAGATTGCTTTCGCTATTCAAGGTTTTTTTGTATTTCCATACAAATTGTGAAATTATTTGTGCTAGTTCTGTGAAAAATAGCGCTAGTAGCTTGATAGGGAGTGCATTGAATCTGTAGATTGCTTTGGGTAGTATTCTCATTTTCACTATATTGATTCCTCCAATCCATGAACATGGTATATTTCTCCATCTATTAGTGTCCTCTTTGATTTCTTTCATCAGTGTTTTATAGTTTTCTATATATAGGTCTTTAGTTTCTTTAGGTAGATATATTCCTAAGTATTTTATTCTTTTCATTGCGATGGTGAATGGAATTGTTTCCTTAATTTCTTTTTCTACTTTCTCATTATTAGTGTATAGGAATGCAAGGGATTTCTGTGTGTTGATTTTATATCCCGCAACTTTACTATATTCATTGATTAGCTCTAGTAATTTTCTGGTGGAGTCTTTAGGGTTTTCTATGTAGAGGATCATGTCATCTGCAAACAGCGAGAGTTTTACTTCTTCTTTTCCAATTTGGATTCCTTTTATTTCTTTTTCTTCTCTGATTGCTGTGGCCAAAACTTCCAAAACTATGTTGAATAGTAGCGGTGAAAGTGGGCACCCTTGTCTTATTCCTGACTTTCGGGGAAATGCTTTCAATTTTTCACCGTTGAGGATAATGTTTGCTGTGGGTTTGTCATATATAGCTTTTATTATGTTGAGGTATGTTCCTTCTATTCCTGCTTTCTGGAGAGTTCTTTTTTTTTTTTTATCATTAATGGATGTTGAATTTTGTCAAAGGCCTTCTCTGCATCTGTTGAGATAATCATATGCCTTTTATTTTCCAATTTGTTAATGTGGTGAATTACATTGATTGATTTGCAGATATTGAAGAATCCTTGCATCCCTGGGATAAAGCCTACTTGATCATGGTGTATGATCTTGTTAATGTGTTGTTGGATTCTGATTGCTAGAATTTTGTTGAGGATTTTTTCATCTATGTTCGTCAGTGATATTGGCCTGTCATTTTCTTTTTTTGTGGCATCTTTGTCAGGTTTTGGTATTAGGGTGATGGTGGCCTCATAGAATGAGTTTGGAAGTTTACCTTCCTCTGCAATTTTCTGGAAGAGTTTGAGTAGGAAAGATGTTAGCTCTTCTTGAAATTTTTGGTAGAATTCAGCTGTGAAGCCGTCTGGACCTGGGCTTTTGTTTGCTGGAAGATTTCCGATTAAAGTTTCAATTTCCGTGCTTGTGATGGGTCTGTTAAGATTTTCTAGTTCTTCCCGGTTCAGTATGGGAAAGTTGTACGTTTCTAAGAATTTGTCCATTTCTTCCACGTTGTCCATTTTATTGGCATATAATTGCTGATAGTAGTCTCTTATGATCCTTCGTATTTCTGTGTTGTCTGTTGTGATCTCTCTATTTTCATTTCTAATTTCATTGATTTGATTTTTCTCCCTTTGTTTCTTGATGAGTCTGGCTAATGATTTGTCAATTTTATTTATCCTTTCAAAGAACCAGCTTTTGGCTTTGTTGATTTTTGCTATGGTCTCTTTTGTTTCTTTTGCATTTATTTCTGCCCTAATTTTAAAGATGTCTTCCCTTCTACTAACCCTGGGGTTATCCATTTCTTCCTTTTCTAGTTGCTTTAGGTGTTGCGTTAGGTTACTTATTTTACTTTTTTCTTGTTTCTTGAGGTATGCCTGTATTGCTATGAACTTTCCCCTTAGCACTGCTTTTATAGTGCCCCACAGGTTTTGGATTATTGTGTTTTCAATTTCATTTGTTTCTATGCATATTTTGATTTCTTTTTTTATTTCTTTTGTGATTTGTTGGTTATGCAGAAGCGTGTTGTTCAGCCTCCATATGTTGGAGTTTTTAATAGTTTTTCTCCTGAAATTGAGATGTGATCTTACTGCATTATGGTCAGAAAAGATGTTTGGAATGATTTCAATGTTTTTTTGAATTTATCAAGGTTAGGTTTTTGGCCCAGGATGTGATCTATCCTGGAGAAGGTTCTTTGAGCACTTGAGAAAAAGGTGAAATTCATTGTTTTGGGGTGAAATGTCCTATAGCTATCAGTTAGGTCTAACTGGTCTATTGTATCTTTTAAAATTTGTGTTTTTTTGTTAATTTTCTGTTTAGTTGATCTGTCCATAGGTGTGAGTGGGGTATTAAATTCTCCCACTATTATTGCGTTATTGTTAATTTCCCCTTTCATGCTTGTTAGCATTTGTCTTCCATATTGCAGTGCTCCTATGTTAGGTGCATATATATTTATAATTGTTATATCTTCTTCTTGGATTGATCCTTTGATCATTATGTAGTGGCCTTCTTTGTCTCTTTTCACAGCGTTTGTGTTAAAGTCTATTTTATCTGATATGAGTATTGCTACTCCTGCTTTCTTTTGGTCTCTATTTGCATGGAATATCTTTTTCCAGCCCTTCACTTTCAGTCTGTATGTGTCCCTTCTTTTGAGATGGGTCTCTTGTAGACAACATATATAAGGGTCTTGTTTTTGTATCCATTCAGCCAGTCTTTGTCTTTTGGTTGGGGTATTCAACCTGTTTACATTTAAGGTAATTATTGATAAGTATGATCCCGTTACCATTTACTTTATTGTTTTTGGTTTAGGTTTATACATCTTTCTTGTGTTTCTTGTCTAGAGAATATCCTTTAGCTTTTGTTGGAGAGCTGGTTTGGTGGTGCTGAATTCTTTTATCTTTTGCTTGTCTGTAAAGCATTTGATTTCTCCTTCATATTTGAATGAGATCCTTGCTGGGTACAGTAATCTGGGCTGTAGGTTATTTCCTTTCATCACTTTAAGTATGTCTTGCCATTCCCTCTTGGCCTGAAGAGTTTCTATTGAAAGGTCAGCTGTTATCCTTATGGGAATCCCCTTGTGTGTTGTTTCTTGTTTTTCCCTTGCTGCTTTTAATATTTGTTCTTTGTGTTTGATATTTGTTAATTTGATTAATATGTGTCTTGGGGTGTTTCACCTTGGGTTTATCCTGTTTGGGACTCTCTGGGTTTCTTGGACTTGGGTGATTATTTCCTTGCCCATTTTTAGTGAAGTTTTCAACTATTATCTCCTCAAGGATTTTCTCATGGTCTTTCTTTTGGTCTTCTTTTCCTGGGACTCCTATAATTCGAATGTTGGAGCATTTCATATTGTCCTGGAGGTCTCTGAGATTGTCCTCATTTCTTTTAATTCATTTTTGTTTTTTCCTCTCTGATTTATTTATTTCTACCATTCTATCTTCTATTTCACTAATCCTATCTTCTGCCTCCACTATTCTACTATTTGTTGCCTCTAGAGTGTTTCTGATCTCATTTATTGCATTATTCATTATATATTGACTCTTTTTTATTTCTTCTAGGTCCTTGTTAAACCTTTCTTGCATCTTCTCAATCCTTGTCTCCAGGGTATTTATCTGTGATTCCACTTTGATTTCAAGATTTTGGATCATTTTCACTATCATTATTTGGAATTCTTTCTCAGGTAGATTCCCTATCTCTTCCTCTTTTATTTGGTTTGGTGGGCATTTATCCTGTTCCTTTACCTGGTGGGTATTCCTCTGTCTCTTCATCTTGTTTATTTTGCTGCGTTTGGGGTGGCCTTTCTGTATTCTGGAAGTTTGTGGAGTTCTCTTTATTATGGAGTTTCCTCTCTGTGGGTGGGGTTGTATCAGTGGCTTGTCAAGGTTTCTTGGTTAGGGAAGCTTGTGTCGGTGTTCTTGTGGGTAGAGCTGGATTTCTTTTCTCTGGAGTGCAATGAAGTGTCCAATAATGAGTTATGAGATGTCAGTGGTTTTGGAGTAACTAAGAGCTGGCTGTATATTGAAGCTCAGTGATGTGTTCCTGTGTTGCTGGAGAATTTGCATGGTATGTCTTGGTCTGGAACTTGTTGACCCTTGGGTGGTCTTGGTTTCAGTGTAGGTATGGAGGCAGTTGAAGAGCTCCTATCGATTAATGCTCCTTGGATTCAGGAGTTCTCTGATATTCTCAGGATTTGGACTTAAGCCTCCTGCTTCTGGTTTTCATTTTTATTTTTACAGTAGTCTCAAGACTTCTCCTTCTATACCACACTATTGATAAAAAATCTAGGTTAAAGATGAAAAGTTTCTCCACATTGAGGTACACCCAGAGAGGTTCACAGAGTTACATGGAGAAGAGAAGAGGGAGGGGAGAGTTAGAGGTTATCTGAATGAGATCAGGTGGAATCAAAGGAAGAGAGAGCAATCTAGCCAGTAATCACTTCCTTTTGTGCGCTCCACAGTCTGGACCGTTCAGAGATGTTCATGGAGTTATACAGAGAAGAGGAGAGGGAGGAAGGAGACAGAGGTGGCCAGGAGGGTAAAAGAGGGGAATGAAAAGGAGAGAGACAGATCTAGCCAGTAATCAGTTCCCTAAGTGTTCTCCAAAGTCTGGAACACACAGAAATTCCCAGAGTTGGGTAGAGAAGAGAAGGGAGAGGGAGGAGACAGAGGTGACCTGGTGTAGAAAAAGGAGAGTCCAAAGGAGGAGAGAGCAGTCAAGCCAATAATCTCGCTCTCATGTAAAAATGGGTACTGAAGATTGGGGTTTTGAAGGTACAAAATTGATAACAAATACCAAAAAGCAAAGATTAAAAATCTAGAGTAGAGGTTGGATTTTCAAAAATACAATATTAAAGAAAAGAAGAAGAAGAAAAAAATAAAGTCACAAGAATTATTAAAAAGAAAAAAAATATATGAAATTTGCTTTAAAAATAGGGTCTTTTTTTGAAAAGTAATAGTAGCTTATAAAATGATAATTAAAGTAGAAATAGAGGACTTAATAATTAAAAAATGTTAAAAAAATGAAGAAGTAAAGAAGAAAAAACAACCAAGAAAAATGAATGATCGTAAAAATAGTAAAGACATATCTAGGACTTTCTCTGGTGTTGTTGTGGGCAGTGTGGGGTCAGTTCATTTTTGGGTAGTTCCTTGGTCCAGCTTATATTTCTCAAGATCTATAGGCCCCTTCCTATGTAGTTGGTACTAACAACAGGGTTTTAACCTATTGCACCTGTCACTTCCAATGCAGTTCCCTCTGTTTTAGATTCTTCTGTTTGCTGGTCTCAGTGTCTGATTTCCACCCTGACACAAGTGGGGCGGTGGTGGACACTTTTTTTTAGGCTCACTTGTTCAGTCCTTCTGTGGGGAGGGAGGGATGCTGCAAACAAATAACACTGGCGTGTGCTCACAGTGTCTCAGCCACACTGGGCCCGCCCCTGCTCACAGGGCACACTGCTCAGGCTCTAGGTTGCTCTGCTGGGAACTGTCTGAGGCCGGCTCTGGGCTGCATGCACCTCCCAGGTCTAAGCCGCTCAGGCTCAGGCACTCAGGTAGTCCTCAGAGGCTCAGACTAGGTTGGGCTTGCATTTTGTGCCCTTCCCAGGTCCGAGTAGCTCAGGTGTTTGGCGAGCACAGTCGCTGCGACTTATCACCTCTCCCGTCCTTGCTGTTCAGTTTTCTGGGTGTACAACTGGTGCACCTTCTCATGTGGATGATGACTGTCCAGAACCTCAAGAAGTCTTAGTTAGCAAAGAAGCCTGTTTGCAGTTTGGTAGTTAATGTCTCTCTGGGGCTGCTATTGCCCCCTTCCGGCCCTTCCGGCTCTGGCTGCCTGACACTGGAGGGGGATGGTCTGAAGCTGGCTAATTCTGTTCCATCCTTTGTTCTGTGCACAGTCCTGGTGGTGTCTTGTGTTAGAGCTTTTCGCGTGGTAGCTATCCCACAGTCTGGTTTGCTAGCCCAAATTAGCTCACTCTGGTTCCATTCCGGGCATTCGGGCTCGATCCTTGTAAAGCAATGCAGCCCGTGCCTCCCTGCCCAGGCCCCGCTTGCTAGTGGTGGATGCAGGCGTCTTTGCTACTTCTCTGCTGGGGGAGTTACTGCTGGGCTCGTAATCTGTGGGTTTAAATTATTTATTTATTTTTCCTCCTTGTTATGTTGCCCTCTGTGCTTCCAAGGCTCGCCACAGGCTTGGCAGTGAGAGTGTTTCCTGGTGTTTGGAAACTTCTCTCTTTTTAAGACTCCCTTCCCATGACAGAGCTCCCTCCCTACCTCTCTTATCTCTTTTTTTGTCTTTTATATTTTTTCCTACCTGTTTTTGAAGACAATGAGCTGCTTTTTTGGGTGCCTGATGTCCTCTGTGGGCATTCAGAAGTTGTATTGTGGAATTTACTCAGCATTGAAATGTTCTTTTGATGAATTTGTTGGGGAGAAATTGGTCTCCCCATCCTATTCCTCTGCCATCTTAGGACCACTCCCCAATTCTTTGATTTTATTAATGTTGTTAATCTCTCCCTATGCCTAATTCATAAATTGAACTTCATCATAGGTATGTATGTATAAGAAAACATTATATATAAAATAATGTTTATATATTAGGCAGTACTATCCATGGTTTTAAGTACCCATTGGGGGTCCTGGAACATATCTCACACAGATGTAGGGGCAGGGCAAAATTACTATACTTTTTAATTACTATATTTTTCAAATTAAGCTCACAGAATCATAGCTGGTTCATAGCCATTTTTGCACTGAGGCTTTAATATGATTTTATATTCTAAATGGCAGAAATATTGACAGCTCAGGGAAGTATAATCATTTATTTCTAGCAGGAAATTTGGATTATTTGTCTATAAAATATAGAGCATGATCTACTTAGATTACTGCTACCTTAAAATGAAATCCTCAATGTGTAATAATTTCATAAGACATTAAAAAGCTGAAATTATACAGCTCATTTTCTTAAACTATCATATTTATCAAGTGAAGTCTTGAGGTGAAACTTCACTATGATTTGAATTAAAGTCTCAATGACCTGGGTTAAAGTAATTTTTAAAAGATTGATAGTAATTCAATTATTTGCAGATTATTTTTATTATAGTTTAAAAAATAAAGTGTCTGGATCTAGAATGGCCATCATCCAAAAATCCATAAACAATAAATGCTGAAGTGGGTGTGGAGAGAAGGGAACTCTGCTACACTGTTGGTGGGAATATAAATTAGTACAGCTACTATGAAGAAAGTATGGAGGTTCCTAAAAAATTAAAAATAGAGCTACTATATGGCCCTTCAATATGCTTCTCCAGTGGCTCAGCAATAAAGAATCTGCCTGCCAATGCAGGAGACATAAGAGATGCGGGTTTGATCCCAGGGTCAGGCAGATCCTTTGGATGGGGGCATGGTAACCCACTCTAGTATTCTTGCCTGGACAATCCCATGGACAGAGGAGCCTGGTGGGCTACAGTCCATAGGGTCACACAGAGTCAGACATGCCTGAAGCAACTTGGCATGCATGCATGCACAAGGCCCTGCAATCCCACTCCTGAGCATGTATCCAGAGAAAAACATGGTCCAAAAGGATACATGCACCGCAACGTTAATTGCAGCACTGTTTACAATATCCAAGACATAGATACAACCTAAATGTCCATCAACAGAGGAATGTATTAAGAAGATGTGGTACATAGATACAATGGAATATTACTCATCCATTGAAAAGAATTATATAAGTGCCATTTGCAATAACATGGATGGACCTAGAAAGTGTCATACTGAGTGAAGTAAGTCAGACAGAAAAGGAGAAATATTGTATGACATCCCTTATTTGTGGAATCTAAAAAGAAATGATACAAACGAACTCACTTACAAAGCAGAAAGAGGCTCATAGACTTATAAAATGAATTTAAGGTTGCCAGGAGAAAGGGATAACTAGTGAGTTTGGGATGGTCATGTACACACTGCTATATTTAAAATGGATAACGAACAAGGTCCTATTGTATAGTAGATGGAACTCTGCTCAATGTTATGTGGCAGCCTGAATGGGAGGGGAGTTTGCAGAAGAATGTACATATGTATCTGTATGGCTGAGTCCTTTCGCTGTTCACCTGAAACTACCACAACATTGTTAATCAGCTATATCCAACACAAAATAAAAAGTTCAAAAGAAAAATAATTAAAGAAGTAAGGTGTCTGGTAACTGATATTAATACTTATTTATTGTATGCCGGAAAAAGAAATATAACTATTCCTTCAAATAATATATTTCATATCTCCAAAATGTTGTATTTAAGTAAGATTTATAAGCAATCAATAACAATGTGTTCTTGCAAATGAAGGAATAATAATGATTGCTTGATGTTATATTCAAGTTCTTTTGATAGCGGGAAAAATAAAAATGTCAATAAGACTTTGATAAATACCATTTTAATGTTAAAGAAAAGAGAACAAAAAGGCAAATATCAAAATACTCCAGATGTTCAGATAAGATTTATAAAATAATCAAATCTGTTTGCAAAGGCTCTTATTAATATTTGCCTTGTGCCATTATAAGGGAACAGGACACTCTGACATACAATTGTTAAATCATTCTGAGAATATTTACATTAAGAACTGTACACATTTGTCCATTTATTGTGTGTGCTTATTGAATACTTATGTTCCTTGGGTGGGCGAGGTTAAGAGGGTAGAGTTCCAAAGGTTTTGAATTAGAAGTAATCAAGGGGCTAAAGTTGGGACAAAATGTTTCCTGGGACATTAGGAAAAATCATTACCATAAATAAATTATCTCTGACTTGCATATCAAGTTCAATTCCTGTAATGAAACAAATGATTTTTCCAATTTGCTACATTCTTCTTCCTTTTTCTTTTTGGCTCCAAGAATGTATTCGATTTGTGGAGAATCTAGTGGCAAAGATATTTACACAAAATTGCTTGTAGTGCCTTAGTTGCTGAAAGGTCTGATAGGAATCATTTGGTTAGAGAAGAAAACAATCCCCAAATAGTTTTGTTCTTGCTTCCCTCTCCAACTTCTTTGGACTGTATAAAGTATTCAAAAAGAACATAAAAAAAGAGACAACTATACATGGCAGATACCACAATATAATTTATGTTTCATTTCAACTTAAATCTGTAGTCTAATATGTGGATTTTCTTATATCTCATATTCCCCCTTGAACATAAAATATTGTCATATCAAGATTAAGAATAGAGAATATTGGGCTCTTGTCCTAAAACTATTACTTGTTTCTACACAGTTAAGTATAAATTTTAATATAGTCTCTTTTATGGCTCAAATAATTTAAAAAATCAATTTATAAAAAATTATTGAGTACCTATCCTTTAAAAGACACAGTAATTTTGTTACTGAAGTATGATGACTTTAAAAAGAACACTTATTTTCCCCAGGAAGCATGAATCTATTCAAGAAGACTAGACATGAATACAAACAGAACTTAAAATAATATAATAGACAAAACATATATAGCAATAAGTAGTGTGTGATTGAATTGGTAATTACTCTGACTCCAATAAACAGCCCCAGACTCCTATGTATTTCCATCAAGTCTAAATGTTTAACCCTGTCTACAGAGCAAAACTAGGTGCCTCCATCACATTCCCATTTATTGTAGTCAAAATAGGAGATCCTCACCATCTTAGTCCAAATTACTTGATTCTCTGACATAGCTCTTCTGATCTGAACTCAACCTCTCAAAAAGAAATGGAAAAGTCCTTCTCTTAAAACCCTAAAAACTCTACCACTTTGTCTTCTTGAACTCTAAATCCATGATCAGTGATTTTATTTAAATTCTTTGTCTCTTCTCTGATTGTTCCCTTCACATCTGTGTTTTTACTGAAACAGCTGTCCCCTAAGGAAACTGGTTCTCTTCAAATGGAATCAAAGCTGTTTTTCTTTTCTCTCTCATATCATATTCTTCAGGGCCAAGAGGAGGCATGGACATCCTCTTTGCTCTACAATGGTGGTTTCCAAACATAAGAACCTCTTCCTTCTGCCAACGTCTTGTTCATCTGAAGCATGTGCTATCAAGCTATACCCCTCACTCCCTCACTTCATTGCTTTACTCACCAATCTCTTGTTAAGCCCTCCATTCATTCAAAGTTTTAGTACCACTTTATTTTGCTTGAGTCCTTAGAATAATTGTCATTTGTTCTTACCAAAATCTCCAATCCACTACTTTCTTATTAGTTACCATTTCTCACCTGTCTTCACTTCCTACATTGTCTAGAAGAGATACTACAATCCATGGTAAGTAATATGATGGTAACAAAAGCTAATGTTTATTGAGTAATTTGTGAGTGCCAGGCACATTATTCAGTGTTTAAAACATTGTACATTTAACTCACCACAACCTTATGAGACATACTATTATTCTCATTTCACAAATCACTTTTTATTATTTCTTTTGCAAGTGATCCTCAATTCTCTTACCAGCTTCCTTCTTGCCATTGTTCTAACCTGCACAACCCTGACATTGGAGGATCCCAGCCATGTGTTCTCTCCCTCTGGCATCCAAATAGGAAAGCATGGTAGGAATAAAAAATTCAACTATTCAGACCAATTTCACTTTAATTAGTCTATGTTCTCAAGTGAGCACTCAGGACTGCTGACCAGGGCTAATTCCTCACTCTTCAAAGCAACTATTTCTTCATCCACACCTCTTTCTTCCCAATTCTTTCTCACCAGATGACTTCACTTCAAACATCATTTAGAAGTAAGATGTCATCCAGAAAGGAACTCTGTATGAAACTCTTGTTTTCATACATGTAAATTGTGAACATACCTGCCCCTGAAGCTTTCTGACCCACTCCCTTCCCCAGACAGTGACAGAGCTTTTGTACTTCCAGTAAAAAGCCAGGCCTTGTCAATCTGAGCTAAATCCTGGCTCCCCTCTCAAAGATTTTAGTCACTTCCCCTTTTGGAATTATTAACATTTCATCAATCTAATCTAAAACATCATAAGTTGTAGGCTGTACCATTATTTTATGTACCTTGTATTGGGCTTCCTTTGTGTCTCAGCTGGTAAAGACTCCACCTGAAATGTGGGAGATCTGGGTTTGATCCCTGGGTATACTTAAAACTTACCATTTTAATACTTACCATGTTTAAGTGGACAGTTCAGTAGCATTAAGTGTATCCACACTTTTGTGCCATCATTACCACCATCATCTCCAGAACTTTCTTCATCCTCCCAAACTGAAACAGTAACTCCTCATTCTCTGCCTCCACCCTAGTCCTGGCCTTGGCAACCCCTCTTCTACTTTCTTTCTTGATAAATCTGACTGCTCTAGGTACCTTCTATAAGTGAAATCTACAATATTTGTCCTTTTGTTACTAGATTATTTCACTTAGCATAATGTCTTCTAGGTAGCATGCATCAGAATTTCCTTCCTTTTTAAAGACCATAATATTCTATGCATGAATGTACCACATGCTGCTTATCTGTTCATCTGGTGATGGACACTTAAGCTGATTACACCTTTTGATTATTGTGAATAATGCTGCTAAAAACACGGGTACAGAAGTATATATTCAAGTCTCTGCTCTCAATACTGTCAGTAACTTACTTGGACATGGAATTGCTTGATGATATTCTGTGTTTGATTTTTTAAGGAACCACCATATCATTTATGAAATTTCACCTATTCATCAGCAATGCACAAGTCTTCTAATTTTTTTATATGTTTGTCAACACATTCTTTTCTTTTTTCTTTTGATAATAGCCTTGATGTTCTTTTTTTTTTTTAAGTATATATTCCTAGACAGGAAATCTAATCAGAAAACTTCCAAACACTGGGACAACAAGAGGTTGGCTGTGTTCTGGGACCAGGGTCTGCATCTTCAGGATAAGGATATGTGAAGACAGAAGTTCATTGAGCAGAAAGAGACAGCAATAGAATGAGTCAATCCCAACCCTGAAACAAAATGTAAAGAGGAGAAACAAAAAAGTGAGCCCAAGAATTAAATGCAAGCTAGTCTTCAAACAGTTTACCAGTCTGAATTTATGCTGCTGCTGCTGCTAAGTTGCTTCAGTCGTGTCCAAGCCTGTGAGACCCCATAGACGGCAGCCCACCAAGCTCCCCCGTCCCTGGGATTCTCCAGGCAAGAACACTGGAGTGGGTTGCCATTGCCTTCTCCAATGCATGAAAGTGAAAGTGAAGTCTCTCAGTATGCTACCAGTGATATTTAAAGACCTCAAGTCAAAAATTTAACCTAAAGAGGAGTTTGATGAATATGAACAAAGGTGAATTGTAGAAATGAACCAAAATATTCTATGCTTCAAATAACAAAATATGAGACACATTCACAAAAATCATTAAAATATATCTTAGAACTGAAGATACATGGTATTTCTATTTAACAAATCATTTCCAATGAACACATAAGTGTTTTACATCCTTCATCTCAAAAAATACTAAGTCTGAATCTCTATTTCCCTCAATCATAAACCAGTTTCAAGGCTATATTTGCTTTGTCCATTACCATTCACTCTTTTTTTCTCTTCTTTCTTTTTTAATAACATAAATAACATAAATAACATAAAAGTGCATCTTCATTTTAAAAGATGGAAACAATAGAGGAGGACACAGTGTTCCCCTGTCCTCCAGCACCTGACCTCCTGGGAGTTTTGCCTCCTTCCAGTTTCTTTTCTATACACTTACAAAGAATATGTCTTTGTGGATATATTATATGACTGAAACATACTATATATATTATTTCACATATTACTTTTTCTTTTAAATGTGTTTGCTTAAAAATACATTTTAGAAAACTCTCCATGTCAGTGAATCACTATGTTCTTATTCAATGTCTGCTATTATACAGCATAGATAAACTCTTCCATTCCTGGCAGCACTATAAGTAATTCTAATGTTCATGATTTCAATGCTGCAAAGAAAGATCCTGGAAATAGAATTGCTGGTTCTAAAATGTCTGTGCACTTTACATTTAACAGACATCAGTAAATAACATGATTTAAACTCTGAACAAAAGTTCAATAGGCCACTGGTCTCACCATAACACTAATGATGTTCTTGTTGAGATCCCAATTCTCCAAGTTGTCAAATTTACAAACACTATTCTATCCTTCTTTTATGTGACACTTCTGCCATTTTTACTACAACTGACCACTTCCTTCCTGTTGAAACAAGTGGAGGCTGTATTTCTAACAAAGCCTATGGAGAAAATACAGCCAAAGGGTTCTCAGAATTCCCTTTAATCTCACTGGCCAGAACTTTCACGGCCATCTTAGATGCAAAGGACTGGAAAATTAGGTAACAAGATTTGTGTTGTTATGGCTCAGATGGTAAAGAATCTGCAATGCAGAAGACCTGGGTTCAATCTGATCCCTGGGTTGGGAAGATATACTGGAGAAGGGCATGGCAACCCACTCTGGTATTCTTGTCTGGAGAATCCCATGGATAGAGGAACCTGGCAGGCTACAGTCCATGGGGTCGCACAGAGTCAGACACAACTGAACAGCTAACACACTTAGTACATCAAAATTTATAGTTTTCTATATTTTTGCTTAAATGAGAGTTTAACAATTAAAGGTAACCAAAATCATTTTACCAACCAGGGGCTATTGATGAGGGGTCAATATTATAACCATAACAGAGAAAAATATACAAGGCTTTCACATGGTACAATATTATTCATGGTATCAGAAGGCCTGGGTTTGGCTTTGGTTGTATCAATAGCTGTGTGAACTGGCATATGTCAGTAAGCTTTTGATATTCTCATTGAAGTGGGACTGATGATAGCACCCATCTTGAATAATTCTCAGAGATGTTGCAAGAATAAAAATTAGATATTGGATGTAGAAAGCACTCTCAAACACTGAAGAATCATATAGATTGGTTTTCACACATGTTTATTAACTTTCATTTTGTTGATGGGAAATATAAGTACTGTAAATAAGCCAAAACAAGTGTCTTTCTATCATACTTATTCCCCGAGACCCATCCCTGGTATGTCCCTTGAGTCTGGAATTCCTCTGAAATGAAGAAATTACATTTTAATTTATTCTTTGAAAACCCCATATGGTCATTGTCATCTCTTACCTGTGCCTTTGTCTTCCTTTATGTAGTTTAAGAGAAAATTAAGAGTGTGGGTATAGTAACCAACAAGGACCTACTGTATAGCACAGGGAACTATACTCAGTATTTTGTAATAACCTATAAGGGAAGAGAATCTGATATCTGTATATATGAATCACTGTGCTCTGTACCTGAAACTAACACAATATTGTAAATCAACTGTACTTCAATTAAGAAAAGAAAGTTAAAAAAAAAAGAAAGCTAGAAATAGTGCACATGTAGGGACCATTAAATTCCCATTTATTTATCTTATTGTAGTATAAAATCCCTTTAAATTTTCCAAAATGATCAATTTGGGGATTACAAAATAGGAGGAAAGCACCAAGATTATTCTTGGCACCAGCAATAAGAAAGAGAAGGAAAGACACAGATTTGAAAAGAGAAATACTGCAGACTGCTTCTTGTGATGAATGAAGGTGATGATAAGGAATCATTTATGGCTTGGTAGAAGTCACGTTATGAGGTCACATTGACAGGAAGACCAGACCTTCCACACAACCACACTCCTAAATTCTTTTGAGCCTTTTAAACAAATAACTCTCTGCTTGAGTAGATGTCTACTTTTACTGTATTGTTTTTGCATGTGCAGAACATTTTTCTGTTATGAAAAAGTTGCCAGAATACTTTAAAGGTCCCTTTCATGATGAAGGTTGACAGGCAGAGTTGGAAAGGATCTCAGTCATTGGCAGAAATGTAGACAAGTACGCAGAGATAGCAGGTCAAGCACAGAGGGCTTGATTGTTTACAGGGCTCAGATCCTTCTAAGGGAATTTAGGGGGAAGTCTAACAGGAGACTCTGAAGTGTATTCTGTTTATTGCAAGATGTTGAAACTGCTGATATAAAGAAAATGGGCTCCAGTGATGATGGTGCCTGTCACCAGATCACAAGTGAGATGAGATCCAGATGCTGAAGAAAATGAAATGAAGTTTCACCTGAAGAAAGTATCATCCTTATCTTAGCTAATGACTATTCTTCAGACAAATTCAATTAGGTCCAAGAAAGTAAAAGTGGACTGTAGCGCACCAGGCAAGAATACTGGAATGGACAGGCATTTCCTTGCAAGTCTCAGGCAAGAATACTGGAATGGGTAGGCATTTCCTTCTCCAGAGGATCTTCCCAACCCAGGGATCAAACCTGGGTTTCCTGCATTGCAGGCAGGTTCTTTACCATCTGACCCATACTATGCTTCAGACAAATTCAACAGGTTCAAGACACATGGACAAAAATGAGTTTCAGGGCCTAATCCCTCAGCTCTTTAAGACAGGCATAGAAAGTGATTGATGTACTAAAAGGTTACATTTCTCATTTAGTGATAGATGATGACCTTTCAGGTAAATATCTCTCCAAATGGTAATACTCTAAACTTGTTTACCTTTTGACAGTTTTTCCCAGGCTGTAAATGCTAGCTGGTGGGCTTCCTAGGTAGCTAATTGGTAAAAGAATCCTCCTGCTGATGCAGGAGCTGCAGGAGATGTGGGTTTGATCCCCGGGTTGGGAAGATCCCCTGAAGGAGGAAATGGCAACCCACTCCAGTATTTTTGTCTGGAAAATTTCTTGTCCAGAGGAGCCTGGTGGGCTACAGTCCATGGAGTCGCAAAGAGCTAGACATGGCTGAACACATATGCATAGAGATACTAGCTGGTATCCTGACCACTCAGATTCAAGTTGCTGACACCCATAGTTGATATTTTATGTCCCTGAATTGACTTCCCTTTCCCCTTTGCCCTACTCATAACACTAGGTTCCATGACTGAGTCATAACTGTGAGTACTATATATTGGAGAATCCATTTGCCTTCTTTGCATGTAGCTAATGTCTAAGCATCACCAGCCATTATTTTAAGAAGCTCCATGAAGACTGGAATGAGGTTGATTTTGTTAGCCACAATATTCCCACCTGCAGTGTATTAGATACACAGTGAACAACTGAATGATCAAACAAATAAATGTATCAGATTGACAATAGGCATGATGCATTTCTGATTACCTTCTCAACAAACATTGATATAAGTGATGGATTCAATATTATTTGTATATTACTTATATCAGAAATGCTCCTGGATAAATAGATCTATACAGCATCACCTGAGAACACAGCTAACAAGTAACACATTATTTCTACAGAGAATGTGTTCCTAACAGTTGGTCTGCAAATGACCTTTTAAGATACAAATTATCTGTCCATTGGGAATGCCTGTTTTTAAATGTATTTATTCAGTAATTGTAATTTCTTCCCCATCTCAAAATTTTTTGCGTCACAGGACATATCTTAACATGTTGCTTTGAGCTTTTTTCTTTCCTTTTGTTCTTTTTCCCTTTAAAAAATGAATTCTCTGAAGGTCTTGGCCACATGTCAATGCTGGATTCACAAGGATTAGGGATCAGCAGGGCTGCTGTGCAGCAATTCAGAAATTGAGCACATCCTGTGGATTCGCAGCACATAGCCTGCTATTGTGCAGGAGGCACCGTTATTCCAGTAAAGGCATGTTAAATTTAGCAGCTGTCTTGTATTTGTCACTGGGGATGGGGTGGAGGCGGTTGGCTGTAATCTAGATCCATTTGAGAGTTTTTCTTGAAAGTTTACTTTAAATGATTCATTGGAAAGGCAACATGTTTCATATATTCTTTTTTTCTGTAAATTGTAACAACTTTTTGATGAAAACACACACACACACTCACACAACATGCATATCCTGCACACTGGTACTCTTTACGGTTAACATTTCCTATGCTGTAAAGACTCTTATATTCCATATAAACATTCAGGCCCCTCAAAGGTAACCTATGGAGGCCATAACTCTGGTTATTTTTATTCATAACCTGAGTCTGTTTATAAAGTAAAAATAAATCATTTTGGAAGGAAGTAGGAGAGGTCAACAAAGGAATTAACAGTGAATCATTTGTTTTGATGACATGCAGGGAGTTGTTCTTTTTCTAACAAATATTCATGCAGGTGGGCAATGACAGTTAAACTCATTAATTTTATATTCCCTCCTTATCCCATCTATAGTGTAATTATGCTAACTGTGATAGAATCAAGGAAACTTCATGATGGAAGGAGCCTTGCAAATCATCTATCTAGATCAAACCCCTATTGTTCCAACAAAGAAAAACTAAGCTATAAAGAAAGGGGGAACAAATTCGAATACAAGAGTGATGGTATTATATAAATTAGAACAGGACATGTGACTTCCAGTCTAGTGCTTATTTTACTGCTTTACAACAATTTCTCATCACACTGGTTAGTATAAAACCCTTCTCTACACACAGCCCGAGACTGGGCTTTCTACACATTCTTGAAACCAGCAGATGCATAGGGAATATTCCAGAATTCATTCTTATAATCCCTTGCCAAGATTCCCAGAAAGATAGAGAAAGATATCAACCCATAACTGAAGTGTTCAACCTTCTAGTGTTCAACCTGTTGGAATTCAACCCTATGTAGAGAGTATGGAGAGACAAGTGCCAAGGTAAAGAGGGAGGTCAGACCGCTGACTGTAACAAACAACCCAAGTATTAAATGTGTATTCTACTCTGTGTATCACATGGTGAAAAGGTATTTATGAGACATAAATTTATGAGACATAAGGACACTTATGCTTTACTCTGACTTAGGTTTTTTCAATAAGGGTGAACAGGCATTCTACAGGTGGAGGGTAATGAGAATGACTTTTGTCTTTAGGTGTGCAGAGGAATGAATGGGTAAAGCTGCTGCTGGTGGATGCAAGCAATGCCTTCTGCACACTTAGATATCACACAGCTATTTTCTCTACTAATTAAAATCATTCGGAATCATAAGTTTCTGTTTTAGAACACATCTATTGCTGAAGAACAATTTTCATAGATTGAACACCTCACTCTTTGGGGTAAAGTTTTTTTGTCACATAATCTACCTTCAATGAGACAAATATTCAGTACTCAAAGGAATCCAAAATGCCTATACTGCTTACAAGGCCCGGGGGATCCAAAGATGAATAAGGCACATCCCTTCCCCTTATGAGATATATGATTTTCCTGTCCCATTCGAAGTGTCTTTAGTATAATTTACTTTGGGATTTTCTTTGAATCCAATCCATTTAAACTTAGTTTTACCCTAAGCAGCAATACTTGTAAATAAAGTAAAGGGTTTAAGGGGCATATTTTGCTTTTCCTATCCTACATTAAAATACACACACAACTATTAACATGAAATAGAATGCTTATATTGCTTCATCTAGAATCACCTGTATATCACTACTATTACAGAAATAATGTTAGGTAAACATGTATTCCCTTTATTCAATAATACTATTTCAAGAAACACAATTTACACAGTAAACATCATTAGGGAAACAAACCAAAACATTACTATGTCAATTATTCACATTAAATGTAAGATGTAAATTCAGAAATTTTAAATGAAAAAGAATAGCATTTTTAGAATCAATGAGATACGGTGATTTTTAAAAAATGCATAGACCATGTATAACAATACCACAAAAGAGGGAATGAATTATTTTTAAGAATTGCTTTTCACTTTTAAGGAGAAATAGGAAGAAGAAACATTAATGGGAAATATGTAGTGCAAAGAAATCCTAGCTGATACTGTACCCTGGGGACTTTGAAAAACAGAGAGCATATAGAGAGTTCTGGGTTCAGATAAGAATGTTCTAGAATGTTGGGAAGGTGAAAAGGAAGCTTTATCCAAGACCTTTAAGCCTGAATTCAGGAGGCAGAGATGAAGGTCATTTACTTTGTTCCTACTAACACTAGTCCTATAGAATTGCTGAAGTTTGTCCTTATTTATTAAGCCAGGGATTTTGTGGGTTCCAAATACATATTTAGCAAAGAGAGAAACTTTTTTTTCTTGCTCTTAAAATTCCTTTTTATTTTTACAGCTGATTTCAGTCTTTTTAATTGGTTAAAATATTTGTGTCAATAGTATGAAATGGTATGAAATGGTAGGGTAGTTAGGCCAGGATATGGTCCAAGATTATGAAACATCTAAGGAAAAGTAGTCTAGAAATCATCGATCAACCTTAAGATTCACTCAAACCCTTTCTAAACTTCCATATCACCCATCTAATAGTAAGTCTTTTTTCATTGCTGCTTTCTTTTCCTTTCGCTCCTCCATTTTAAGGTTTTCCAATTTAAAAAAAGCCATATCGGTGGTGAAAAACAGAAAAATCCAGTGTGTTTTCCTCAGCTGAAAATGCTAGTAGTCTTTAAGCTGGAAGATATTAGAAAAACCAAGCACATTTAAATTTACTTTTGGTATGAAAACTGAACACATCTAAATAAAAACAGAAATCCAAAAATCATAAGCGAAAGGACAGATTCTTATTTTTGTTGTAAACTTAAACCAATCCATCGTTGTAAGTTCCACAATACAATTTATTTAAAGCTCTAATTCATTTTACAGAATTTCATTTTGGAATCATCATTACTTCCATTTAGGAAAATACTTAGGAATCATTTTGAAAGGAAAATGTGATATGATGAAATTCGGTAACCATATGGGTCATGATTAAAGTCATAGTGACTTTCAAAGTCTGAATGGTCTACCTAATTTTCATGTGGCTCCGTCCAATAATGTGCATGCAATTCTAGTGGTATGTGGTTATTGAAGACATTTGAAAATATTTGCTTATTTGATACTTTCCATGACTAGCATCAATAAGCTGTTGTTTATTAACCTGGGCTACCTTCCCATCACTATAATACATTATAAACCAGCTAGGATAGGACTTGACTTGGCTGCAAGATATATGTATATCTTTGATTAGACTCTTAAAGCACAAATATTAAATACTAAGTAAAATGTAAACAATTTGCAAACTGATAAAAATAATTTTGAATAATCTGAAAGTCAATGTAACAAACTATAGGAAGGAAATCAATTAAGAGGCTAATAATAATAATCCTTTTTAAAATAAAAATTTATAAAAAATTGTCTCTGACTTATAAGGATAAATACAAGGATAAAGTCCTTGAATTATAAAAGAACTTATTAAAAGAAAATTTGGCTTTCAACTACCTAGGTATGAAATATTAAAGATCAAAACCAGTGCAAAATGAAGCAGGGCAAAGGCTAACAGAATTTTGCCAAGAGAACACACTAGTCATAGAAAACACCCTCTTTCATTAATACAAGAGGCAGTCTACACATGGACATCACCAGATGGTCAATACCAAAATCAGATTGATTATATTCTTTGCAGCTGAAGACAGAGAAGCTCTATATCATCAGCAAAAACAAGGCTTGGAGCTGGCTCGGAGAATCAGTTCCTTACCTCAAAATTCATACTCAAATTGAAGAAACTAGGAAAACCACTAAGCCATTCAAGTACAACCTAAATCAAATACCTTATAATTCTACAATAGAAGTGACAAATAGATTCAAGGGATTAGATCTGGCAGACAGAGTGCTAGAGGAACTATGGATGGAGGTTCATAACATTGTACAGGAGGCAGTGACCAAAATCATCCCTAATGAAAAGAAATGAAAGAAGGCAAAGTGGTTGTTGAGGAGGCCTTACAAATAGCTGAGAAAAGAAGAGAGGCAAGAGGCAAGGGAGAAAGGGAAAGATAAACCCAACCAAATCCAAGGAGAGATATAAAAGCCTTCTTAAGAGAACAGTGTAAAGAAATAGTAGAAAACAATGGAATGGGAAAGGCTAGAGATCTCTTCAAGAAAATAGAGATAGCAAGGGAACAGTCATGAATATTCACTGGATGGACTGATGCTGATGATGAAACTACAATACTTTGGCCACCTTATGTGAAGAACTGACTCATTAGAAAAGATATCCTGATGCTGGGAGAGACTGAAGGCAGGAGGAGAAGGGGACAATAGAGGATGAGGTGGTTGGATGGCACCACCGACTCAGTGGACATGAGTTTGAGCAAGCTCCAGGAGTTGGTGATGGACAGAGAAGCCTGGCATGCTGCAGTCGAAGAGGTCACAAAGAGTTGGACACAACTGAGCAACTGAACTGAACTGAAAAGGAACAGTTTATTCAAAGATGGGCACAGTAAAGGACAGAAAAGGCAAAGACCTAACAGAAGCAGAAGAGAGTAAGAAGAGGTGGAGAGAATACACAGAATTGTACAAAAAAGGTCTTAATGACTCTGATAACCACGAAGGTTAGAGCAAGACATTCTGGAGTGTGAAGTCAAGAGCGCCTTAGGAAGCATTACTATCAACAAAGCTAGTGGAGGTGATGGAATTCTAGTTGAACTATTGAAAATCCTAAAAGATGCTGATGTTAAAGAGCTGTACTTTAACAAATTTGAAAAATTTGAAAAATTCAGCAGTGGCCACAGGACTCAAAATACTGTTTTCATTCTAATACCAAAGAAAGTTAATGCTAAAGAATGTTCAACTACCACACAACTGCACTTATTTCACATGCTAGCGAGGTAATGCTCAAAGTCCTTCAAGCTAGGCTTCGGCAGTACATAAGTGAGAGCTTCCAGATGTACAAGGTGGATTTAGAAAAGGCAGAGGAACCAGAGATAAAATTGCCAACATACGTTTTATCATAGAAAAAGCAAGAGTTCCAGAAAAACATCTACTTCTGCTTCATTGACTACATTAAAGCCTTTGACTGTGGATCACAACAAACTCTAGAAAATTCTTCAAGAGATGTGAAACCACCTTACCTGCTTCCTGAGAAGCTTGTATACAGGACAAGAAGCAACAGTTAGAACTGGACAACAGACTGGTTCCAAATTGGGAAAGGAGTATAGTAAGGCTGTATATTGCCACCTTGCTTATTTAATTTATATGTAGAGTACATCATGCAAAATGCCAGGCTGGATGAAGCACAAGCTAGAATCAAGGTTGCCGGAGAAATATCAACAACCTCAGATACGCAGATGATACCATTCTAATGGCAGAAAGTGAATAGGAACTAAACAGCCTCTTGGTATAGGTGAAAGAGAAGAGTGAAAAAGCAGCTTAAAATTCAACATTCAAAAAACGAAGATTATGGCATCAGGTCCCATCACTTCATGGCAAATAGATGGGGAAAAAGTGGAAACAGTGACAGATTTTATTTTCTAGGGCTCCAAAGTCCCTGTGGATGGTTACTGTAGCCACAAAATTAAAAGATGTTTCCTTCTTGGAAGGAAAGCTATGACAAACCCAGACAGCATACTGAAAAGTACAGACATCACTTTGCCGACAAAGGTCTGTATAGTCAAAGCTATGGTTTTTCCCAGTAATTATGTACAGTTGTGAGCACTGGATCATAAAGGAGGCTGACTGCTGAAGAACTGATGGTTTTGAATTGTGGTGTTGGAAAACACTCTTGTGAGTCCCTTGGACAGCAAGGAGATCAAACCAGTCAATCTTAAAGGAAATCAATCTTGAATATTTATTGGAAGGACTGATGCTGAAGCTCCAATACATTGACCCATTTGATGCAAAGAACTGACTCATTTGAAAAGACCCTGATGCTGGGAAACATTGAGGGCAAGAGGAGAAGGGGATGACAGAGGAGGAGATGGTTGTGTGGCATCACTGACTCACTGGCCATAAGTTTGAGCAAACTCAGGGAGATAGTGAAGGACAGGGCAGCCTGGCATGTTGCAGTTCATGGGGTCCCAGAGTCAGAACCGACCTAGTGGCTGAACAACAACATATAGTTCGTACTTAGATTTTAGTTTGGTTAGTGGCAAAGGTGTTTTTTGGTCAGATTTTCATCTACTTGGACTTCATCTTTTCAATGCATCTGAATTAAGTCATTTTGACTCCATGTCTTGATAAAATGGCATTGATTTTATACATTCTTGTCCCCTACCATCCTGATACATTCATGTCCACTGATGCATTTTTTAGTTTGTAATCTATTTTCTTTTTCATCACTTGTGGCATGGAATAATGGATTATATCTCTAACTTGTATTCATAATATTGTGGCTGATTTTCACTCATATGCAAAAGGCAATATAAATGGAGCTAAATAGGGCTGGAAAGCAATACGATGTTGAAAGCAAGTAGTCAAAAGAATTTGTATGCGAGGCTGTTTCATTTATCCCCATCAATTTTCAGTGCAAATAAGAATATGCAATCCAGTTAACTATATCATGAATATTCATGCTGGATTATCTGTATTTAGAATCCAAGGAACTATGAGCATATTTTCACATAATGCTACATTAACATATATTTGTTTATATAATTTTGGCTTTCTTTGAATAAAAATAAATAAGTGAATACATTACAAGATTGGCAAGATGCGAAGAATGATGGGCCTTAGGAGAGGGTCTGTTTCTCAAACCTTGTTGATGGTCAGAATCATCCTCAAAGCCATTAAGAAGCCCCACTTGCACTGTTGGGGAATAACTACAAGATCATAGTGATTTCTCTTCTCTAGTCACCTCTTCCCAGGATGTGTAAAATAGCTTCCAAACCCTGATAAAGTACATAAGACTCCCTTTTCTCCATTAGTAAAACTGATTTCAGGTTGTCAGAAACTCTGTACCTTTGTTGCATTTATTTTGCCTGTTAAGTCACAGTGTCAGAGTTGCATTGTCCCAACACGCTATACACAGATAGCAGGTAAATAGAATATGCAGTAATGAAGAATACTTAGAGATTTATAGGACTTCCCTGGTGACTCAGATGGTAAAAGCATCTGCCTACAATGCGGGAGACCTGGGTTCAATCCATGGGTCAGGAAGATCCCCTGGAGAAGGAAGTGGCAATCACTCCAGTACTCTTGCCTGGTAAATCCCATGGATGGGGGAGCCTGATAGGCTACAGTCCATGGGTCACAAAGAGTTGGACACAACTGAGTGACTTCACTTTCACTTTCTTTCACCTTTTTAGAGATTTATAATGTTAATGCATGAACACTCTATATATTTTATATTTGAAGAAAAAAGTATACTTTTGCTTTATATAAACTATATACTTTTTATTCTATCTAAGAAGTTCTTTGGGCTTCCCAGGTGGCACTAGTGGTAAAGAACCTGCCTGCCAATTCAGGCGATATAAGAGAAGGGAATTTGATCCCTGGTTCAGGAAGATCCCCTGGAAGAGGCCATGGCTACCCACTCCAGTATTCTTGCCTGGAGAATCCCATGGACAGAAGAGCCTAGCAGGCTATAGTCCACAACCTGCAAAGAGACAGATATGACTGAAGCAACTTAGCACACAGTCAAGAAATCCCTTAACTTAGCTTTATAAAGATGTTCCAAGTTACAAAGATAAAATAACTGTCCAGAGGAACTTATCAGAAAAAAATGCAGATTAAATATCAAGACACTTGGAAATCAGTGGAGATCAGCTGACACATTGTATGATTCAACTGAAAGGGAAGATGTATTTCTTGTCTTACAGTTTTTCCTTTTTCGTTTCTACTTTTATTTTTGCATTGCATTTTCTATGTATGCTTTCTCTTTCGCCACCTTCAATTTATTCATATGAGCTACTAAAAATAGTCAAAATATGAAAGGACTCATACTAATTGATTTTAAGATATACTGGAGCCTCGTGGGCTGCCATCTATAGGGTCACACGGAGTCAGACACGACTGAAGCGACTTAGCAGCAGCAGCAGCATGAAGCTATAGTAATCAAGATAGTGTGATATTGGTGAGAGGATATACATGTAGATCAATAAAACTAAAGAGATCATCCAGAAGTAAGCACTATCCCCCTCAAAAAATGATCAATTGATTTTCAACAAAGATGCCATGGTAATGAAGAGAGAATAGCCTTTTCAAAAGTGATGCTGGAAAAATTGGCTCAGGTCAGTTCAGTTCAGTCACTCAGTCATGTCCAATTCTTTGCAACCCCATGAATCACAGCATGCCAGGCCTGCCTGTCCATCACCAACTCCCGGAGTTTACTCAAACTCATGTGCATCGAGTCGGTGATGCCATCCAGCCAACTCATCCTCTGTCATCCCCTTCTCCTCCTGCCCCCAATCCCTCCCAGCATCAGAGTCTTTTCCAATGAGTCAAATCTTCGCATGAGTTGCCCAAGTATTGGAGTTTCAGCTTTAGCATCAGTGCTTCCAAAGAAAACCCAGGACTGATCTCCTTCAGAATGAACTGGTTGGATCTCCTTGCAGCCCAAAGGACTCTCAAGAATCTTCTCCAACACCACAGTCCAAAAGCATCAATTTTTCAGCGCTCAGCTTTCTTCACAGTCCAACTCTCCTATCCATACATGACCACTGGAAAAGACATAGTCTTGACTAGATGGACCTTTGTTGGCAAAGTAATGAGACTATGCTATCTATGTTGGTCATAACTTTCCTTCCAAGGAGTAAGTGCCTTTTATTTAATGGCTGCAATCACCATCTGCAGTGATTTCGGAGGCCCCAAAATAAAGTCTATCACTGTTTCCACTGTTTCCCTATCTATTTCCCATGAAGTGATGGGACCACATGCCATGATCTTCGTTTTCTGAATGTTGAGTTTTAAGCCTACTTTTTCACTCTCCACTTTCACTTTCATCATGTGGCTTTTTAGTTCCTCTTCACTTTCTGCCATAAGGTTGCTGTCATCTGCATATCAGAGGTTATTGAGATTTCTCCCGGAAATCTTGATTCCAGCTTGTGCTTCTTCCAGCCCAGCGTTTCTCATGATGTACTCTGCATAGAAGTTAAATGAGCAGGGTGACAATATACAGCCTTGATGTACTCCTTTTCCTGTTTGGCACCAGTCTGTTGTTCTATGTCCAGTTCTAACTGTTGCTTCCTGACCTGCATATAGGTTTCTCAGGAGGCAGATCAGGTGGTCTGGTATTCCCATCTCTACCAGAATTTTCCACAGTTTATTGTGATCCACACAGACAAAGGCATTGGCATAGTCAATAAAGCAGAAATAGATGTTTTTTCTGGAACTCTCTTTCTTTTTTGATGATCCAGTAGATGTTGGCAATTTGATCTCTGGTTCCTCTGCCTTTTCTAAAACCAGCTTGAACATCTGGAAGTTCATGGTTCACATATTGCTGAAACCTGGGTTGGAGAATTTTGAGGATTACTTTACTAGCTTGTGAGATGAGTGCAATTGTGCAGTAGTTTGAGCATTCTTTGGCATTGTCTTTCTTTGGGATTGGAATGAAAACTGACCTTTTCCAGTCCTGTGACCACTGCTGAGTTTTCCAAATTTTCTGGCATATTGAATGCAACACTTTCACAGCATCATCTTTCAGGATTTAAAATAGCTCAACTAGAATTCCATTACCTCCACTAGCTTTGTTCATAGTGATACTTTTTAAGGCTCACTTGACTTCACATTCTAGGATGTCTGGCTCTAGGTGAGTGATCACACCATCATGATTAGCTGAGTCATGAAGATCTTTTTTGTACAGTTCTGTGTATTCTTGCCATCTCTTCTTAATATTTTCTGCTTCTTTTAGGTCCATACCATTTCTGTCCTTTATCGAGTCCATCTTTGCATGAAATATTCCGTTGGTATCTCTAATTCTCTTGAAGAGATCCCTAGTCTTTCCCATTCTGTTTTCTTCTATTTCTTTGCATTGATTGCTGAGGAAGGCTTTCTTATCTCTCCTTGCTTTTTTTGGAACTCTGCATTCAGATGGGTATATCTTTCCTTTTCTCCCTTGCTTTTCACTTCTCTTCTTTTCACAGCTATTTGTATGCCCTCCCCAGACAGCCATTTACTTTTTTGCATTTTTTTTCCATGGGGATGGTCTTGATCCTTGTCTCCTGCACAATGTCATGAATCTCCATCCATAGTTCATCAGGCACTCTGTCTATCAGATCTAGTCCCTTAAATCTATTTCTCACTTCCACTGTATAGTCCTAAGGGATTTGATTTAGGTCATACCTGAATGGTCTAGTGGTTTTCCCCACTTTCTTCAATTTAAGTCTGAATTTGGCAATAAGGAGTTCATGATCTGAGCCACAGTCAGCTCCCGGTCCTGTTTTTGCTGACTGTATAGAGCTTCTCCATCTTTGGCTGCAAAGAATATAATTAATCTGATTTTGGTATTGACCATCTGGTGATGTCCATGTGTAGAGCCTTCTTTTGTATTGTTGGAATAGGGTGTTTGCTATGACCAGTACGTTTTCTTGGCAAAACTCTATTAGCCTTTGCCCTGCTTCATTCCGTGTTCCAAGGCCAAATTTGCCTGTGCTCCAGGTGTTTCTTGAGTTCCTATTCTTGCATCCAGTCCCCTAGAATGAAAAGGACATCTTTTTTTTGGTGTTAGTTCTAAAAGGTCTTGTAGGTCTTCATAGAACTGTTCAACTTCAGCATCTTCAGCATTACTGGTTGGAGCATAGACTTGGATTACTGCGATATTGAATGGAAAAATTGGCTATCTATACACAATAGAAGTAATTTGAAATATATCACTAAGCTACTCTTATACAATAAAACTTTTAGAAGAAAACAATATCTTAGAGAACAAAAATCATGAAGTGCCTCAATTTTTTTTTTTTTTGGTAAATTTAACTTCAAAAAATTAAAAAATTCTCCTTGAAAGATACTATTAAGAAAATAAAAAGCTACACCATATACTGAGATGAAATATTTTCCATATATTTGATAAAGTGTTTGTATTTAGTATACATAAACACTTTAAAAAGTCTAAACTCAGAAAAGAATGCCAATTAAGGGAGGGAAGAAAGTTTAGTTAGGTCACCTCACCAAGATGTGACAGACGTCATGCAAGCTCATGAGGATATGTCCAGCAGCAATAATCACTGGGGAAATACAAATTAAACCCAAAATTTGCTACATATCTACTGGACTGGTGAAAATAAAGACAGCAAAACAAACAATACAAGTGCTGGTGAAGGTAAAGAGTAACTGGAACTCTTGTCCATCACTGATAGGAATGCAAAGTGATATAGATACTTTGGGAAAACAATTAGGCTTTTTACAGTGTTAAACATACACTTCCCAGATAATCCTGCAGTACCTCTCACAGCTGTCTTTGAAAGAGAAGAAAACGTACAACTATACAAATATCTACATGTGACCATTTGTTGTATCTTCATTCATAACATCTAAAACTGGAAATAAACCAAGTGTCCATCAATTAAGGAACAGCTGAACAAATTATTACACATCCGTGTGAAGGAATATTATTCAAACATTTAAAAGAAGAAACTCACTAAACCCAATAAATCTAACAAGCCTCCAAAGCATTATGGTAGGTGAAAGAAATTAGTATAAAAAAGCTTAATATTTTACTTGTGTAACATCTGAAAAAAGTAAAAGAGGCTAAAATCAGATCACTAGTTTCTCAGAAGTGGGGATAAAGCAGAGGACTGAAAACTAAGCATTATGTGAGGATTTTGGAGGGATAGTGGAAATATAATGCATTTGATTGTTGTGGCAGTTATGTTATTATACACATTTGTCAAAACTAATTGGAGACCACATCAAGAAAGGTGAATTCTAGTAAAATCTAAGGTATAGAGTGGCGAGCAGTAAGCTGCCAAGAGGAGATACCCCACATCCAAGGTCAGGAGTGGTGGCCGAGAGGAGGTATCCCATGTCCAAGGTCAGGAGCAGCGGCCGTGAGGAGATACCCCACGTCCAAGGTAAGAGAAACCCCAGTAAGACAGTAGGCCCTGAGAGAGGGCATCTGAGGGCAGACACACTGAAACCACAATCACAGAAAACTAGTCAATCTGATCAGATGGACCACAGCCTGGTCTAACGCAATGAAACTAAGCCTTGACGTGTGGGGCCACTCAAGATGGATGGGTCACAGTGGAGAGTTCTGACAAAATGTGGTCCACTGGAGAAGGGAATGGCAAGCTACTTCAGTGTACTTGCCTTGAGAACCCCATGAACAGTATGAAAATGCAAAACGATAGGACACTGTAAGATGAACTCTCCAGGTCTGTAGGTGCCGATATGCTACTGGAGATCAGTGGAGAAATAACCCCATAAAAAATGAAGGGATGGAGCCAAAGCAAAAACAATACCCAGTTGTGGATGTGACTGGTGATAGAAGCAAGGTCTGATGCTGTAAGAGGAATATAGCATAAGAACCTGGAATGTTAGGTTCATGAATCAAGGCAAATTGGAAGTGGTCAAATAGGAGATGGCAAGACTTAAAGTCGACATTCTAGGAATCAGCAAACTAAAATAGACTCGAATGGGTGAATTTAACTCAGATGACCATTATATCTACTACTGCGGGCAGGAATCCCTTAGAAGAAATGGAGTAGCCATCATGGTTAACAAAAGAGTCCAAAATATACTACTTAGATGCAATCTCAAAAATGACAGAATGATCTCTGTTCATTTCCAAGGCAAACCATTCAATATCAAGGTAATCCAAGTTTATGCCCCAACCAGTAATGCTGAAGAAGCTGAAGTTGAATGGTTCTGTGAAGACCTACAAGACCTTTTAGAACGGACACCCAAAAAAGATGTCCTTTTCATTATAGGGGACTGGAATGCAAAAGTAGGAAGTCAAGAAACACCTGGAGTAACAGGCAAATTTGGCCTTGGAACACGGAATGAAGCAGGGCAAAAACTAATAGAGTTTTGCCAAGAGAACGCACTGGTCATAGCAAACACCCTCTTCCAACAACACAAAAGAAGGCTTTACACATGGACCTCAACAGATGGCCAATACCTAAATCAGATTGATTATATTCTTTGCAGCCAAAGATGGAGAAGCTCTATACAGTCAGCAAAAACAAGACCAGGAGCTGACTGTGGCTCAGATCATGAACTCCTTATTGCCAAATTCAGACTTAAATTGAAGAAAGTGGGGAAAACCACTAGACCATTCAGGTATGACCTAAATCAAATCCCTTAGGACTATACAGTGGAAGTGAGAAATAGATTTAAGGGACTAGATCTGATAGACAGAGTGCCTGATGAACTATGGACAGAGGTTCATGACATTGTACAGGAGACAGAGAACAAGACCATTCCCAAAAAAAAGAAATGCAAAAAGGAAAATGGCTGTCTGAGGAGGCCATAAAATTGCTGTGAAAAGAAGAGAAGCAAAAAGCAAAGGAGAAAAGGAAAGATATACCCATTTGAATGAAGAGTTCCAAAGAATAGCAAGGAGAGATAAGAAAGCCTTCCTCAGCGATCAATGCAAATAAATAGAGAAAAATAATAGAATGGGAAAGACTAGAGATCTCTTCAAGAAAATAAGAGATACCAAAGGAACATTTCATGTACAATGGGCACATTAAAGGACAGAAATATTATGTTCCTAACAGAAGCAGGAGATATTAAGAAGAGGTGGCAAGACTACACAGAAGAACTCTACAAAAAAGATCTTCATGACTCAGATAATCACGATGGTGTGATCACTCACCTAGAGCCAGACATCCTGGAATGTGAAGTCAAGCGGGCCTTAGGAATAATCACTACAAACAAAGCTAGTGGAGGTGAAGAAGTTCCAGCTGAGCTATTTCAAAATCCTCAAAGATGATGCTGTGAAAGTGTTGCACTCAATATGCCAGAAAATTTGGGAAACTCAGCAGTGGCCATGGGTCTGGAAAAGTACAGTTTTCATTTCAATCCCAAAGAAAGGCAATGCCAAAGAATGCTCAAGCTGCCCCACAATTGCACTCATCTCACATGCTGGTAAAGTAATCCTCAAAATTCTCCAACCCAGGCTTCAGCAATATGTGAACCATGAACCTCCAGATGTTCAAGCTGGTTTTAGAAAAGGCAGAGGGACCAGAGATCAAATTGCCAACATCCACTGGATCATTGAAAAAGCAAGAGAATTCCAGAAAAATATCTATTTCTGCTTTATTGACTATGTCAAAGCCTTTGACTCTGTAGATCACAATAAACTGTGATCTACTGCCTCTTGAGAAGTTTGTATGCAAGTCTGGAAGCAACAGTTAGAATTGGACATGTAACAACAGACTAGTTCCAAATAGGAAAAAGAGTACGTCAAGGCTGTGTATTATTATCCTGCTTATTTAACTTATATGCAGAGTACATCATGATAAATTCTGGGCTGGATGAAGCAGAAGCTGGAATCAAGATTGCTGGGAGAAATCTCAATAACCTCAGATACGCCAATGACACCACATTTATGGCAGAAAGTGAAGAAGAACTAAAGAGCCTCTTTCTTGAAAGTGAAAGAGGAGAGTGAAAAAGTTGGTTGAAAACTCAACATTCGGAAAGCAAAGATCATGGCATTTGGTCCCATCACTTCTTGGCAAATAGATGGGGAAACAGTAGAAACAGTGCCAGACTTTATTTTTTTTTGTGCTCCAAAATCACTGCAGGTGGTGACACAGCCATGAAATTAAAAGAGGCTTGCTCCTTGGAAGGAAAGTTATGACCAATCTAGACAGCATATTAAAAAGCAGAGACATTACTTTGCCAACAAAGTTCTGTCTAGTCAAGGCTATGGTTTTTCCAGTGGTCATGTATGTATGTGAGTGTTGGACTGGAAAGTTGAGTGCTGACAAACTGATGCTTTTGAACTGTGGTATTTGAAAATACTCTGAGAGTCCTTTGGACTACAAGGAGATCCAAAGAGTCCATTCTAAAGGAGATCAGTGCTGGGTGTTCATTGGAGGGACTGATGTTGAAGCTGAAACTCCAATACTCTGGCCACCTGATGCAAAGAGCTGATTCATTTGAAAAGACTCTGATGCTGGGAAAGATTGAGGGCAGGAGGAGAAGGGGACGACAGAGGATGAGATGGGTGGATGGCATCACTGACTCAATGGACATGAGTTTGATTAAACTCCGGGAGCTGGTGATTTACAGGGAGGCCTGGCATGCTGCAGTCCTTGGGGTCGCAAAGGGTCAGACAGGACTGAGCGACTGAACTAACTGAACTGAATGTATGTAGATTCTATCTTGGTAAACCTCACTTAAAAAAGGCAAAAAGATGACTCAGAGAAGTGAAAAATATACATCACTGTGGGACTAAATTCATCACAGACACAATTGAAACTCCTGTGTAACACAGTGTTCAAAGAATTGCCATCAAGAATATAACCCTGCAGCCTGGTTAGGAATTGGAGGTGATTCCAGTGCCGCGGTATAGCACAAGATCTAGTCTTGAAGGAAACTTTATCTGGAGGACTGTGGCGAGACTAGAGCTGCTGGCTTGCACTCTGGAATAATTTATGGATAGGTAGGAGGCTTAACAATCCTGTTCCTGATGCTCACCCTGTCAGATCTGCTATTTCACTGATCTCCTCACTATCCCATATTAAAATAAAATAGAGAGGAATAGTAATGAGTGCAGGGAATTTGAGTCAATATCTTGGATATTATATATTTGTTGTATAAATTGAAGCTGAGTCCTTTACGATTTTTAAGACTAGAGATTTTTCATCTATAAAATTAAGGTAGTGAAATCCACCTCTTGGAGTTATCTAATATGTAAAGTAATGCACCTGGAAACATTTCATAAACTCATGTGCTTGCCTGCTCAGTCGTGTCCAACTCTTTGCAACCCCATGGACTGTAGCCTGCTATTCTTCTCTGTCTGTGGTGATATCCTGGCAAGAATACTGGAATGGGCTGCCATTTCCTCCTCCAGGGGATCTTTCCAACTCAGGAATTGAAACCTGCGTCTCCTGGGGCTCCCGCACTGGCAGGCAGATTCTTTGCGACTTGAGCTGCCTGGGAAGCCATGAACTACACAGCCTTATTTAAATATCATTAGTAGTAGTTGTCAGAAGTTTACCCTCACTGAGTCCTGGATTTATTCTGCTGTACTCTTTTTTAGTAACAATCAGATTATTGTACAAGTTTTCAATAGTTTTAAGACGATGAAAAGAATCTGATGGAAAACAAAAATGAGTCAAGGGATGGGGAAGAAGCACTCAGAAGAAAGGTCAAAGTGGTGGGAGAGAGTTAAACTGAAAGAAGATTATGATTGGAATTGATTCCCTCATTGTTTTCTTGTGGAGAATGGAGGTCAGTTGTTAGTCATCGCTGAGTCATAAACAAAAGAGAACAGGTACACATTGACAAATCATAGAGAATACAATAGAGTTAAGTAAGCATGAAAACTTCCTGAATATGAAGGCAATTACATACTGAAACAGCCTTCAAGAGGAAGCTTTACTCTCCTGGAAATCATCGGTAAAATCATCTAGAGTTCATATACACACTGAGTAGGGGGTCAGGGCAACTGGTGAGGTGGCATCTACCTGTCTGTTTTGACAGTGAGCACAGATATGTTCCTTCACAAAGGAGAATTATGCAGAGCTGTCTGAGAGCTCAAGCGTGGCCCTATTGTCAAGGTTATTTCTCCTGGTTGGTCTATGGACTGCTTCAATGAGAATTATTCCCTTCCTGTTAACAAGAGCAGATTTCTTAATGCCACCACACCAGCAATACTTAGATTCTCTGAGAGTTGGACACAAAGTTTAACTTTAATAAGTACGAAAGTGATTCAGATGCACAACAAAGACTGAGAACTGCTGTTTTAAACATATAACCTGATATCTGAGTCACTGCAAAATTATGTGAAACTTGAATAATATTTCCCAGATGTCACCTGAGTTCTCTAGCTTCTACCTGGTTTAGTAAATCTCCACAATGCTTTACTTGGTAGTCAATACTCATACATTTATAAGAAATTAATGCTTTGCTTATTTATCATTTGGCTCTTTAATGGTCCAGCTGTGAGGGAGCAAGTAAGCAAGTAGCCTGTCCCCAGCCTCCACCAGCTGACACACTGTCTTTTCTGTACATATCACATCTGGGTCACTCTTCTAAAGGCAGTTGGGAGAAGAGTATTGGTAAAAGTGAATATTTAATAACTACCTGAAAACTTATTAAAAGGACATGCAGTTCTTTTTCCTCAAGTAATAACAGAGGAGGAGATACAGGATTTTTATGGCAGTGAAATATTCTACATGGTACTATAGTGGTGGATATAAAACATCATACGTTTGTCAAAACCCATAGAACGTACTACACAAAGTGTGAATACTAGGTAAAACTATGGACACTAGTTGATAGCAATGTATCAATGTTTGCTTATTAATTTTTAAGTAAGATGATAGAACTAAGAAAAACTAGATGAGGGGAGAATGCAAACATATATATATATATATATCAGTTCAGTTCAGTCGCTCAATAGTGTCCGACTCTTTACGACCCCATGAATCGCAGCACGCCAGGCCTCCCTGTCCATCACCAGCTCCCGGAGTTCACTCAGACTCACGTCCATCGAGTCAGTGATGCCATCCAGCCATCTCATCCTCTGTCGTCCCCTTCTCCTCCTGCCCCCAATCCCTCCCAGCATCAGAGTCTTTTCCAATGAGTCAACTCTTTGCATGAGGTGGCCAAAGTCCTGGAGTTTCAGCTTTAGCATCATTCCTTCCAAAGAAATCCCAGGGCCGATCTCCTTCAGAATGGACTGGTTGGATCTCCTTGCAGTCCAACGGACTCTCAAGAGTATTCTCCAACACCACAGTTCAAAAGCATCAATTCTTCGGCTCTCAGCCTTCTTCATCGTCCAACTCTCACATCCATACATGACCGCTGGGAAAATCATAGCCTTGACTAGACAGACCTTAGTCGGCAAAGTAACATCTCTGCTTTTGAATATGCTCTCTAGGTTGGTCATAACTTTTCTTCCAAGGAGTAAGCATCTTTTAATTTCATGGCTGCAGTCACCATCTGCAGTGATTTTGGAGCCCCCAAAAATAAAGTCTGACACTGTTTCCCCATCTATTTGCCATGAAGTGATGGGACCAGATGCCATGATCTTCGTTTTCTGAGGGGAGAGGAAATATATATATATATGTATATATATATGTGTTATATATATATATATTATGTATATGTGTGTATATATGGATATATGGGTATACATGTATACATATATCTACATATATGTATATATGTGCATATACACACATATATGTACATACATATGTATATATTATATATATTACACAAATATATATTACATATATATATTACATATATATTTCCTCTCCCCTCTCTTACAGATTCAACAAGAGTTGATTTTTCAGTCTGTTCAGTTTTGTCCTTGCTATTAGGATGAAGAGGCCACTTTTCAGTTCCTTACACATGAAGCTAGAAACCAGAAGTTTTAGTTGCATAGTTTTGCTAACTTAACTTTAAGAATCTAAGCTGGAAAAATAATTGAAATTAAAAATTAGCAGATCTACAAGTTTATGACAAACAAATAAGACTCTTATTTTTAAATTAACCATAATGCCTAAAATTTTTCTCTGCAATAATAAATATTTTTTCTTTCATATTGAAAAGCTGAAAAGCAAAATAAAATTGGGTTGAAATTAATATCTCAGGCTTAAATAAATTTGTATTCCTAGAAGAGGTAAAGCATAAGTCAAAACAAATGAGGTCATTCTCTTCTCTGAGTTTTATGAGAAAATAAAACTTGGTAAGCTTTTGCTTCCAATTGAATACATTTGGGAAAAGGAGACCAGTGAAAATGCTTGTTGTTGGAGGGTGTGATAGAAACACTGAGCTCTGGTGACAGACCAATGCTGCTGTTGCATTCTGGACATTGGATTGATGCTCTAATATTCGTTCTTTAGTATTTAGGCTCAGGTTGTTTCTGAGTTTCCCCCAGTTCTTTGGGCCATGTTAGTTGTTTTCATATTCTAGCCTTATACTCACTCTTAGTGGCAGCTTCTGAGTCAGTCTTCTCCAAATTCCTGCCCTCATGGAGCTTATTATTTCGTGAGGGCAGATGGACATAATATAAAATCAAAGTGGAGAGGAAATACAGATTATATAATATAGCCACATGATGGTAAAGGCAATGGAATAAAAGCCAAGGAAAAAGGATAGGCAGTGTGCATGAGAGGAGCATTCAACTTTGAAACGGGACAAGGAATACCTCATTTACATGGGATATTTGAGAAGTGACTGGAAGAATATGAGGAACCAAGCCCTGTGGATCTATGTGGGGAGAGAATTCCAGACGGAGCAAAGATCAGATGCAAACACCTGGAGATCATGGTACAATGGGTGTGTTCCAGAAAGAGCCCGAGTGGAGCCAGCCAAGGGCAGAGTGGTAGGTGAGGTGAGAAAGACGGTGGGGGAGGTTTAGTGAGAAAGCAGGCAGTTTGCAGCGGAGTTTATCAACAGGTAAGGATTATAACCAAAACTGAAAACATTATGACTAGAGAAGGAAAACATATGGTATTTATTACATACTTTCAGATAAAATAAATATTTGTGGGCACAGCTTTTCCTACTGGATCTTGAGTATGTGTACTTAGTCCAACACATTTTTAATTGCTATGACAATTGAGACACTTACTTACAAAGAATAAGTACTCAGTGGATATTCTGTTGAATACATGAATAAACTGATTGAATTAAATTTAAATAAATAAATACTCAAAGAAACTGTCCTAAGTGGAGTGGAACTTTGGCTTTCTTGGTTGAGAATCCCAAAATCTGAGTTGGTTTCTGACACTGCAGGAGCACCAGGGCCTGATTTCTCTCCCTCTCCTAGCAGCTCTGCTTGTTAGTCTATCCTTCAATTAGGAGAGTCTTGGGACTGGTTCCTATCAGCCCAAACTGGATGAACTAGTAGAGCCAAGGAGAAGGAATATGATAATCAACTAAGTGGACAGAGTCCACTTCTAGAGCTAGTTGCCAGAGAAAATTCAATTCATATTTTATGACAAGAAAGAATAGGTACAGACCAATAAAACGGCAGCAGATGTTCACTTGAAAGAGGAATTTGTACTGCCTTAAATCAATATATCTTAATTTTATGTTTCCTGGGCAAGGCCAGATTCTATGAGATCACAAAAGACATACTAGCCTTCCAAGCTAATTCTAACATGAACTCTGTTCATATACCAGCATGTTCTAGTGGTTAACTAAAAGTGGTTATCATTAATGTCATAGTAATATGCATAATGATAACTTTAAAATAATACATAAAATCCTTTAATTTCAGGAGCAAGTAAATAATCCATTAAAGAACTTAGTTGTTGAGGCTTGGCTGTATTCTTATCTCCTTTGCATTTATCCACTCGTTTTAAGTTATAAGCTTTTGAGCCTCTGCATAATGTTTAATTAAAATCTTAATTTATTATTAAGATCTTGTGAGGATGGACTATGCCCTATGTATTAGTTTTCTATGGTTGCATAAAAGTTATCCCCAAACAGTTGATTGAATAACATTTATTATCTCACAGTATCTGGCTTTGTTGTGAGCCTTTGGGTTAGCTCAGGTTTTCTCATGGCTCAGAGTTTCTCATGAGGCTGCAGTTTCCAAAGTACCAGCTGGGGCTAGAGTCACTGGTTACATCAAACCTCAGTTGTGGGAAGATTTGCATCCAAATTTATTCCCAGGGCCATTGCCAGACTGCATGAAATCACTGACTGACCACACACGTCAGTTTCTTGCCAAGTGGGTCTTCCTATGAGGCAACTTGCAACATGGCAGCAGGCTTCGCCACAGTGAGGGCTCTGAGGAAAACGGAACAAGACATGCCCAAGATGGAAGCTAGAGTCTCTGTAATTTAATCTTGGTAATGACAACCCATGGTTTCTTCACTATTTTCTGAGAAGAAAGCTGCCAGGTACACCTTATATTTGAGAGAAAAGGATACAGACACCAGGAAGCAGGAATCACCTGGGACTGACTTAAGGTTGCCTACCATATTCTGGACATCTCATCTACGTAAAAAGTAGTGAACCGAAGGGGGTATCAACAAATACTTGAAAATTGACAGGGGCCCCTTTAAAATTAATTATATTTCTGTAAAAAAACACAATGTTTTATCAGAGTGTAACCTAATAATCTAATTTTAGAAAAGTCATTTTTATCTTTAGGAAGCTTTTGTATTATTTAGTATATAAGTGGCATTAACCTATTTTGACAGCCCTTCAAAGAGTTAAATATAATTTGGATGTATGATAAGAAAAATTAGGTGATACTTCATTTTAACAAGATTATGTTCATAGATTTTTGTTCTTCCTAATTGAATACTCTAATTTGAAATGCTTTAGTATATTTGTTCTTCTCTTAGGTTAACTTTATCCTTAAACTTTTTTTCACATTTGTAAAGAGTATACAAATATTATTTGCATTTACTTTGAGTCTCTAGAATTTCTGTAAAATAGACTCTGAATTTTTATTTAAAATTAGAAGCATAATCTGTAGAGCAAAAGGGCTCAATGTTTACAAAATTAGATCTAGCCTATGAATTTATTTTCCACCCTTATATTTCTCAAGTTGCTGGATAATAAAAAAAGGTCATAAGACAGAAATATTTCTGTCTATTTTTGATTTATTTTCCTGCCTCAACATTCACTTTCTAAGAAGAATGATTGAAAAGAAAGGATTGAGAAGTCGATAAATCCTGATTTTAATACCTACTAAATGTGTTGCTGCATGGTAACTCTGAAGCTCTCTATGTAAATCAGAAATAGGCCATGTTCACATAATAATAAAGCCTGAATGAGATGAGACATATGAGGCACTTTGTAAATTGCAAAGTAATACAGAAATAGAGTTTATGATCACTAGGTAACTGAAAAGGCACAAAAACATAGATGAACAACGTTCTCTAATGCCTTGATAGTTGTTTAATAAATTAGGATTTCTGGATTGTAATAATACCTATTTTCATCATTTATTAAATGCTTTCTCTGGATTAACTTTTGTGGCAAATGGAATATAAAGGTGAAAAGCACACAAACCTTTCCTTCAAAGATTATGGAGGAAAATTGCAACACAACATGATGTTTAATAAAATTGAGGAAAGTTTCAAAGATCTAACATCAGATCATCTCATTAAGTCTTTGGTTAATAGTTATAAATAAATCTTGTCAGAGGCAAACATCTCTTCTCCAATCAATTCTGAAGGTAATGATTAGAGAAAGAATATCTTTAGATTGCATCACTTTACAAGTTTCATTTCAGAATGTCATAATGTTTGTCAGATGCAGCAGTAATTTTACTTGAAAGTCCTGGGGAATATTTTATAAATATATTATTTATGGTAATAAGTATAGATATTTAGGATGTTGACATTTTAAGACTCAATAATTAATAAAGAATATTATTTCTTCCTAATTGTGATAATAAATGTAGTGTTTTGTCATTCATTAAACACCAAACTTTTGCAGATGTTTGAATGGATGCTTCCTCCAGGAGAAAATAAGTTAACCACCTACTTAAACAATAATAATATATCCATTGTAACAGTTGATATTTATATCAGTCTATATCAGTTAACTTTGGCTGGGTAACAAACAACCCAGTAAATCAAAGTGGTTTATGTTAACAAATATCTATTTATTTTTCATGTTGCATGGAGCTTGTAGTTTGTCTATTGCCTCTGTTATAGGTCTATGGTTTTAACTGAAGGTCTAATCCACTTGATATTTTATTCTGTGATCCAGGCTGAAGGAACAGGTTCTATCTGAGATACTCTATTCTTGGGGCACAGGATAAAAGCACAAGACTGACCAAGCTGAATTAGTCCATTTGCATTAAAGCTTTTGCTAATTTGTGGCATCCGTGCAAAAACTAATCAAAGTAAATCTCAAGACAAACCTCCCACCACTGGGGTGGGAAAGGAAGGAAACATTTTCACAAAATTAAAATCTGCAGCAAAAGTCTATGAGTAGACATAGTAGAAATTATGTCCTCATTTCAAAGATGTATAAACTGAAGTATACAACCTAAGGGTCAGTATGACTTAGTAGTTGAGAACAACTACTGAATGTTGAGTCAGACAGATCTGAAGCTGATTCCTGACTCTGCCACTTGCTAACTGTGTGATCTTTGGTGTGTATGCATCCTAGCTTGCTCTAGTCTTGTCTGACTCTGTGCGACCCTATGAAGTATAGCCCATCTGGCTCCTCTGTTCATGGGATTCTCCAGGCAAGAATACTGGAGTGGGTGACCATGTCCTGCTGCAGGGGATCTTCCTGACCCAGGGATTGAACTAACATTTCTTAAGTATCCTGCATTGGCAGGCGGGTTCTTTACCACTCTAGTCACCTGGGAAACCCCATGGTCTTTGGCAGTGATCTCTTTATCTGTCTCCCCAGTGGCTCAGACAGTAAAGAATCTACCTGCAATTCAGGGGCCTAGGGTTTGATCCTTGGGTCAGGAAGATCCCCTGGAGAAGGAAATGCAGCCCAATCCAATATTCTTGCCTGGAGAATTCTATGGACAGAGGAGCCTGGTGCATTACAGTCCATGGGGTTACAAAGAGTCAAAATCGAATGAGCAACTTTCACTTTTGCTTCTTTCTTTAATTGTAAAATGGTGGGAATGATCCATATTACAGGATATTTACTAATATTTAATCAAATAAAAAACATGAAGAAACTAGCACAGTGTCTAGAGATACCAATCACTCCTTAAATGTCACCATTATTTTCATTGAAATAGACTTACTAAGTCACTCTGTGAATGAGAAGAGGTGTAATGGAACTCAGAATTTGTGCTCCAGTCTTGTGTTCTTTCAGAATATTTATTTGTCTCCATGTTAAGTAGTCCTTCCTGGATAATAGTTAACTAATAAGTCAATCCAATTGGTGCTATGTGGAGATTTCAAAAATATTATACAGAATGGCTCCAAGGAAGTATGAAAAGTTTGAACTGGGGAATATCTGTAATACTATTTCATAAAATATGAATAAATAAGAGCACTGTGTTAATAGATTTTTAATAATGTAATGGTTTATCTTGCAATATCATATACATCAAGGCTGTATATTGTCACCCTGCTTATTTAACTTATATCCAGAGTACATCATGAGAAACACTGGGCTGGATGAAGCACAAGATGGAATCAAGATTGCTGGGAGAAATATCAATAACCTTAGATATGCAAATGGCACCAATATTACCATAGAAAGCAAAGAAGAACTAAAGAGCCTCTGATGAAAGAGGATGAAAGTGAAAGAGGAGAGTGAAAAAGTGGGCTTAAAGCTCAACATTCAGAAAACTAAGATCATGGCATCTGGTCCCATCACTTCATGGCAAATAGATGGGGAAACAGTGGAAACGGTGACAGACTTTATATTTTGGGGCTCTAAAATCACTGCAGATGGTGACTGCAGCCATGAAATTAAGAGACACTTGCTCCTTGGAAGAAAAGTTGTGACCAATCTAGACAGTATATTCAAAAGCAGAGACATTACTTAGCCAACAAAGGTCTATCTAGTCAAAGCTATGTATTTCCCACTAGTTATGTATGGATGTGAGAGCTGGACTGTAAACAAAGCTGAGCACTGAAGAATTGATGCTTTTGAACTGTGGTGTTGGAGAAGACTCTTGAGAATTCCTTGGATTGCAAAGAGATCCAACTAGTACATCCTAAAGGGAATCAGTCCAGAGTGTTCATTGGAAGGATTGATGTTGAAGCTGAAACTCCAATACTTTGGCCACCTGATGTGAAGAAGTGACTCACTTGAAAAGACCCTGATGCTGGGTAAGATTGAAGGCAGGAGGAGAAGGGAACGGCATATGGTGCGATGGTTGGATGGCATCACCAACTCAATGGACATGAGTCTGAGTAAATTCCAGGAGCTGGTGATGGACAGGGAGGCCTGGAGTGCTGCATTCCACTGGGTCACAAAGCATCGCACATGACTGAGTGACTGAACTGAACTGAAATGAATTGCAATATCAGGAAGCACTCAGTAAATTGTCATGTTCATTTTTTAAACAATTATTTTAAAATAAATATCATTTGATACTGTTTCTCTCTTACTAACCAGTAGGACTTTTATCAACATTTTAGTCATCTTCTGAGACTTGCAGTTAGTATATGAGATATTTTAAAAATTTAAATATAAAATACATTGGTTCTTTACCTTGACTTTCATTAAATAAATGTGATTTTTTAAAAGATATTTTCAAATAACCTTGTAATGTTTCTCAGGACAATAATTTTACAAGATGAATTATATAAATCAATTACTCTGTGTCAAACTGTCCTTTTTATATGGAAATGTAGATAAAAACCCTTCTACAGGCAAATCCAATAGAACAAGGACTAAACAAGGACATAATTAATACAAACCCAACAAACTGTTAGAAAATCTCATATGGATAGCGCTTACTAAGATTAAAGAACTTTACCATGTTATAAACTTATTTTGAAACTAATTTTCTTTCTGCTTTATGAGGAATATCTAGAATGCCAAAGGAATTAAGTAAAGAATAATGTAATGTAGAAACTTTTATTTTTCAGTTAAATGGAACTAATTCACTAATGTGATAATAGCTCTTTAAGTTTCTTTCCCTGCATTCTCAACATCAAGTACTCAGGTGAACAATTAATGTTGAGACACACTTTGGACAAGCTGCTGTAGAGAACTGAAAGAAAATGAGGAGCAGTACTTGGCTTTGCTTCATGTGAGACAATCAATGACCAAACAAGCCACTTAAAAGCAAAACTAATCAAACAGCAACAACAAAAAACAATATAAAAAATGGATAAATCTATTGTTTCTTATAAAAAAAGAGTTCATACTACAGTCAGAATGAGCTAAAAGATATTTATTTTAGGCCGCCTGTTCAGCTCACTGGCTTCTTATATAAGGATATTCTGTGCAACATGAATATTAAAAAAAAAATAATTTCTTATAACACCAAAGAATTCAGTGTCAGAACAACCAGATGCTGAAATTAGGAATTCTAAAGCAACTCTACAAAAAATCTTCCTCAGCATCATTCCAGTTTTATGAGAAGTAAAAATACTTGGCAAATGGAATTTAATGACAAAAAAATTATGCAAACCACACTTTAAGAGAATTGGCAACCAAATTGGTGAGCTGAATCTTCTCTGAGGTTCTTGAAGCATAAAATACAGTAAGTCTATGATAGAATTGACTCAGTTGCATGTAGGTAGTATTGCTATGCATTTTGGATTATGGAAAATAATATTTATCAGACAAGCTGCGATCAGAAGCACCTGTGCTGCTAGAATCATAGAGATTCATAAACTGGTTACTCTTGCATAATACAGTTAAACTTGATAACAAGAAGATGTCATAGAAAATTCTATGAAAGAAGAAAACTAAAAACTTGAAGTCTTAACCTATCTTTTGATTGGAGTCTGGGAACTAGTCCTGTGTCATCCCTAAAAACCCAAGATACCTCATGAAAATATGAGGTCAAGCATCAAAGTAGGTTGGCATTCAGGTAGTAAATCGTGAAGCTCAATTCATGTACTCAATAGTTTTTATAAAATGTATGTAATTCCAAGCAAAACTGAGCATAAACACAATGAGTTTCATTTTCAGGAAACTTAGAAGAATAAATAAGAAATTGGCCCAGTTCCGTTCAGTTCAGTCGCTCAGTCTTGTCCAACTCTTTGCGACACATGTTTGGAGCATGCCAGGACTCCCTGACCATCACCAACCCCTGGAGTTCACCCAAACCCATGTCCATCGAGTCAGTGATGCCATCCAGCCATCTCATCCTCTGTCGTCACCTTCTCCTCCTGCCCCCAATCTCTCCCAGCATCAGAGTCTTTTCAAATGAGTCAACTCTTCGCATCAGGTGGCCAAAGTACTGGAGTTTCAGCTTTAGCATCATTCCTTCCAAAGAAGACCCAGGACCGATCTCCTTTAGAATGGACTGGTTGGATCTCCTTGCACTCCAAGGGACTCTCAAGGGTCTTCTCCAACACCACAGTTCAAAAGCATCAATTCTTCGGTGCTCAGCTTTCTTCACAGTCCAACTCTCACATCCATACATGACCACTGGAAAAAATACAGCCTTGACTAGATGGACCTTTGTTGGCAAAGTAATGTCTCTGCTTTTCAATATGTTGTCTATGTTGGTCATAACTTTCCTTCCAAGGAGCAAGCAGCTTTTAATTTCATGGCTGCAGTCACCATCTGCAGTGATTTTGGAGCCCCCCAAAATAAAGTCTGACACTGTTTCCACTGTTTCCCCATCTATTTCCCATGAAGTGATGGGACCAGATGCCATGATCTTAGTTTTCTGAATGTTGAGCTTTAAGCCCACTTTTTAACTCTCCTCTTTCACTTTCATCAAGAGGCTTTTAGTTCCTCTTCACTTTCTGCCATAAGGGTGGTGCCATCTGCATATCTAAGGTTATTGATATTTCTCCTGGCAATCTTGATTCCAGCTTGTGCTTCTTCCAGCCCATGTAGATAAAATTCAATTTTGTGAGATTGTATCTTTGAGACTCATCCAGAACACCATTTTTCATAGTCTATTCTGAAAATGAAAATACTTAGGTTATTTTGATAAGATTATGGATTAAATAGTTTCTCTACAATTATTATAATGTTGCACTTCATAAATAATAAATATATTGGTTTCCAGATGGACAGTCTTCCTTAGTAAGACCTGGAGCCTGCTTATCTTCTTTAGCTCCTAAGATACTATTCCATAACAATTCCTATATTTTCAAACTTCTTACTTGAAGCTTTTTCTCTTGTAGAAAAGGACTTGTCCTTCCACGACATAAAAGAAGTAGAACCAATGAGATTAATAGTCTCAATTGACCACCTTTGTAATTTTACCTCTTTCTGTCCAGCTTCAAATGAAGTGGATTCCCATTTTTCCAAAACCAACCCACGTGTTTGTGTTTTGAACCCATTTCTTCTCCTGTCTTTGCAAATTTCAATTCTATGTCCATTTACTTGATCAATATTCCTTCATACTCTCTTCAACCTCTTTATTCACTTTCTTCCTACCATGTCCTGCCCCTCAGATTATAAGCATAAACTAAGTAACAAACAAGCAAATCAAAACCAAACTCAGCTAAACAAAGAGACACCTTTCTAATGACCTCCAAAAATTGCAAATCCAATAGATTTTTTTCTTTTGCCTTTAACTTACTGCACTTCTTGGTTTATTAGTCTCTTTTGACATTTTCTAAAGCCTTGTCATTTTCATACAACTTTCTTTTGGTTCTCTTCACAACTTCTGGCCACTGCTATTTATTTCTTCTTCTAAGATTGTTTTTCTCTATCTATAAGGAAAATTAGAGTTTCCTTCCATTCTGTCCTAAGTCTACCATAATTCTCATACATGTCACCATGAGTGAACCTCTACTTGCATATCATTTTATCCATACATTTATGTTCTGTCACAAATTCCCAAAACGTAGAGGTTAAGATCGTGAATTTGGGAGTCAGATAGATTATGAACTAAGCTCTACCTCCTTTTACATATAGACTTCTGAACTCTACCTCTCCGCCTGGTTCAGGTGGATGTTCCAGCTCTGGGTCTGCCGTTATCCTCTGCCTTCTGATTAGTATTGGGGTTATGCTTATGTCTTCTGCCAATCCCACTGGACTATGAGAGCATGCATGGTGGTGAGAACGTCAACAGTGTGTTTCTTATAAATGGCACAGTAACTAGAACTGCTGTGGAACTGACAGTTGTGGCAACCTGCCATCAGTTGAGTCTCTATGTTTGAGTTGAGTAATATTAATACTTCTTCTCTGACTCTAACCCCACTCTGCTGCTGCTGCTGCTGCTAAATCACTTCAGTCGTGTCCGACTCTGTGAGACCCCATAGAGGGCAGCCTACCAGTCTCCCCCGTCCCTGGGATTCTCCAGGCAAGAACGCTGGAGTGGGTTTGCCCACTCTAGTGGTTATCAAAATCGTTTAAAAGATGCTTTATAGCGTTATAAATATAAATATAATATATAAATATAAATAATACTGGTAAAACTAGAACTAGATTCTACTTTCCTTTCAGCAGCAGCACCATTCATACATGGCTTTTTGATAAATTAACCTTTAAATTCATCTCGAAAATGATGTGCTCAAGGAAAACTGTTTAGGCACTGGAGGAAAAAAACTTAGACATTCTATTTATATTCAATTATACTATTTAAGATAAAACAGAAGAAATTAACATTACTAATGTTTCACATTCATATTAATAGTAGTATGAGCATATATTTGCAACTGAATATACATAGATTAAGTTGTGGGTTGTTCACTATGCTATGCTGACTGCTAGTCAACATAGTCTTTTGCATGAATTAGATACTAACTCATCTCTCTGCAGGCAGTTACAATCCCACAACAAGGCACATAGCTTGGTGAGCAGTGTGTTTCTACTTCAATCTCCCTCTAGAGTACATTCCATGTCACAGGATACAACATCTACACATTTATGGAAGTGTCCATGAATGTTCAAAAGTAATTTATTGATGAAGTGTCAAATCATTGTCTAGCCTTGAGGAAATTTTGACAACTTTCAAAATCATTCTAAATTATCATTGTGAACTACAAACTTAAAAATATGAGATGATAATTATTTCTAGATTCTTTACTGTTTGAGTGACCTGGGAAGCCTACTTCTAGATAGGCGGGACATTACTTAATGATAGATACTTAAAGGGTAATTTGATTCATCTTCACGTGACTGAAAAGTTCGTTTATGGGATGTAATCCCTTGGAGCTATGCTATCACAAATACAGTTACAGTTCATCATCCATTGCTTCATTCATTTATTAAATTTATTATTACATTGCCTAGGACATCTCTGGTGGTCGAGTGGCTAAGACTCCACACTACCAATGCAGGGGACCCAGGTCAGATCCCTGGTCAGGGGAATAGATCGCTCATGCTGCAATTGAAGAGCCCATGTACCACAACTTAGACCCTCAGATACTTCAGTTCAGTTCAGTCACTCAGTCGTGTCCAACTCTTTGGGACCCCATGAACTGCAGCATGCCAGACCTCCCTGTCCATCACCAACTTCTGGAGTTTACCCAAATTCATGTCCATCGAGTCGATGATGCCATCCAGCCATGTCATCCTCTGTCGTCCCCTTGTCCTCCTGCCCCCAATCCCTCCCAGCATCAGAGTCTTTTCCAATGAGTCAACTCTTCGCATCAGATGGCCGAAGTATTGGAGTTTCAGCTTTAGCATCATTCCCTCCAAAGAACACCCAGTACTGATCTTCAGAATAGACTGGTTGGATCTCCTTGCAGTCCAAAGGACTCTCAAGAGTCTTCTCCAACACCACAGTTCAAAAGCATCAATTCTTTGGCACTCAGCCTTCTTCACAGTCCAACTCTCACATCCATACATGACCACAGGAAAAACCATAGCCTTGACTAGACAGACCTTTGGTGGCAAAGTAATGTCTCTGCTTTTCAATATGCTATCTAGGTTGGTCATAACTTTCCTTCCAAGGAGTAAGCATTTTTTAATTTCATGGCTGCAGTCACGACCTGCAGGGATTTTGGGGCCCACAAAAATAAAGTCTGACACTGTTTTTACTGTTTCCCCATCTATTTCCCATGAAGTGATGGGACCAGATGCCATGATCTTCGTTTTCTGAATGTTGAGCTTTAAGCCAACTTTTTCACTCTCCTCTCTCACTTTCATCAAGAGGCTTTTTAGCTCCTCTTCACTTTCTGCCATAAGGGTGGTGTCATCTGCATATCTGAGGTCATTGAGATTTCTCCTGGAAATCTTGATTCCAGCTTGTGCTTCTTCCAGCCCAGCGTTTCGCATGATGTACTCTGCATAGAAGTTAAATAAGTAGGTTGACAATATACAGCCTTGACGTACTCCTTTTCCTATTTGGAACCAGTCTGTTGTTCCATGTCCAGTTCTAACTGTTGCTTCCTGACCTGCATATAGGTTTCTCAAGAGACCTGTCAGGTGGTCTGGTATTCCCATTTCTTTCAGAATTTTCCACAGTTTATTGTGATCCACACAGTCAAAGGCATTGGCATAGTCAATAAAGCAGAAGTAGATGTTTTTCTGGAACTCTCTTGCTTTTTCAATGATCCAGCAGATTTAGCTATTTGATCTCTGGTTCTTCTGCCTTTTCTAAAACCAGCTTGAGCATCTGGAAGTTAACAGTTCATGTATTGCTGAAGACTGGCTTGGAGAATTTTGAAGATTACTTTACTAGCTTGTGAGATGAGTGCAGTTGTGCGGTAGTTTGAACATTCTTTGTCAGATACTTGTGGAGCACCTACTATGTGTCAGTCACTGCTCTAGATACTGAGGATACAACTATGGAGAAGACACTTTGAATTCCTAAACCTCATGGAGCTTAGCTGGGGAAGGGCATCTTAAGAAAAACATTCTTTCCAAAAATACATAAAATAGAATAAAGTCATTTCTTCTCTCTAAAATATTGGTTTGCATTTTTCATATTTGATGTTCTCTATGTTGTTATTTGTATGCCTGGAAGGGTTTTCATGTTTTTTTTTTTTTTTTTTTTTAAGATCATTTAAATTTCGACAAAAGGCTGCAGGGTTAGAAAAATGTGAAACTAATGTTATTTTCATAATGATTCACTTGGCTTTTACCATTTTATCCACTCACCTTGTATTGTATCTGCTCCTGTGGAGTCTTTCAAGTTTAGACTTAGAAGTTCACTTTGTATGCTACTGTGCTTGGTTAACATCAACACACCACAACACTAAACAAAATAGATATTGAATACCAAAGAGAAATGTTTTGAAATAACAATTTAAGTTCCTGTGATGCAATTCAGTTTCCCAGAGTTTTACCTTCTGAATGAATCCAAAGACTGATGAGACAAAATAGCAAGTGATTTTTTTTGGTGGCAGAATCCTGACAGCTTCAAACATCTAGAACAAGTATACAAAATGGGAAATGAATAATAGTAAAAGGTATTTAATGAGCATCTTAAACAGTGTTCTTATTACAAATAAAACCATAAAATTTATTTCATAAATGAAGAATATAGCCAATGCCAACCTGACAAGTTTTTAAAGTTTCTTAAAGGTTACAATTTCCTGGGACATCCCTGATGGTCCAATGGCTAAGGCTCTGCAGTACCAGTGCAGGGTGCCCAGGTTAGATCCCTGTCAGGGAACTAGATCCCACATGCTGCAACTAAAGAGCCCACATACCAAACTGATTCACATAGCCAAATAAATATATATATTTATAAATTTACTATTTTCTGCCAACCTAAGTCCTGAGTAGAACTGTAAAAGATAGAACATTAGAAGCAATGAGAAACAGGATTAAGTTTCACTATGACAGTTGTACTGAGAAGTGAAAGAAGAGACGAGAGTAACACCGAAATCATGACCATCTGGAAGACAGCCTGGAATCATTAAGTATAGGAGAAAGTAACCTTTCACAGCTCGGTAACTTTGAGGGCATTATTGTTCTACATTATAAGATAATAAGTTCAAATGACCCAATATTGTGCACTCTGTCCAGATATTCAAGAAAATGAGTAATGTAGACTTCTAATATTAGCACCGATGTAATCAATGCTCTGCGACATTAATTTAGCATTATACAATATAGATCACAAAGTGAAGGTCAGACTTTTTAAAATGAAATACAGGTCCGCAAGTTTTATATGACTATCTCATGCCCTGGTAGTAATTTAACATGTATTTCTAAATGTATGACACCGCCAAGCCTTAACGTGCCCTCGGACGGCAGCCATCCATGCTAATGTAAATTCATTTATACTTTGGCAAGTCAGTAATGTAATTCATGACAGGAAAAAAGAAAATATTATTTAGGCAACAGAGTAAGGTATGGTCTTTCAAACAACCAGATAATGTGTGTATAGACTTTTTTGATTTGCATAAGTGGATAATCAAAGATGAAACCATGGCGTGTCATTAAAACAATGAAAATTCAGTATAAGATATTAACTTTCAGAAAGAGAACTTTCTTATGAGATGAGTAGGTAGGATTCTCAACAAAAATTGTTGGCTTATATCAGAGTCCAATAACATCTATTAAATATAAATGCAAACTATAGATGTCTGGAATATAGGTTTACCCTATTATCCCAAAGTAGAGCATTTCTATGAAAACTTCTATCAGCTGAAATGGCTGTAAAGCAAAGAAGCAATTACATTAAGACACATCTTGCTAATGGATGCACAAAACAAATTGAGATAAAGCACAGATGTTCACAGACACATTTCAAAGCTATGTCAGCTGGATACTGAGATGCTGAGTCTAGTTCTCAAGGAAGGAGCTTGGTACTGCTTCTATAAAGACTTACTGCAAGTCACTTTTTTTTTTTTTTTTGTAAAAATTCCCTTTGGATTTATTTCAGCTAACAAAAATAGGTACTAATGTAGGTCTTTCATAAAAGCCAAGTGTTGTAAAGTGAACTTATCAAAACAAACCTTTGCTTATATACTTATATAGGCAAATGTCAAATCATTCTACATTTTATCTTACAATATATTTTCTTAGGAACAAGAACTTTTAGTAGTGATTTTTAATTTTTTTTACACTCAGAGTCTCTTTATTCATCAATAAACAAGTTGATGAAAATTATGCACATTCAAATTGTTAGTATATAACTTCTAAACATTTATTTTACAGTGAATTACTACTCTATCTTGTCTGTAATTTTAATACTTGATATGGCTAATTATAACCACCACCACCATCCCCCCTTCCACTAGCATAATACACTTCTAGCCCTGCCAGTTTATTCCATTATTAAAATATGTTATTTTGGTACAATTAGTTGGATATCTGAATAAAGGTGGAAAATGAGTATTTGATCCCACTGGAAACTTTGGCACAGTATATTGCTAAGAAACAAAGGAATTATAATTATACACAAGATTCTTGAGTGTACAAAAATAACATTTTCATAATTCTCCTATTATTAAAACAATGACCATTTTTGCAAAAGTAAAACTTTTGGTACTTCCTCTTTGTTTCATGAATTGTCACTGCTAGAGAAAGAGGATAAAAATTCAAGGATGTTTTAATCAACAGTTATGATAACTGAAATGTTCAAGACATTTCTATTTAGTAATAAATTTTGCTTGCAGAATTAACATACTTCCATTTTATTAAATTATTTTGGGGATTTGCCAATATATATAATGGTATACAGAGGCCATATAAACTTAGTAGGCAGGTGCTCCATGATAGAACAGGTAGTTTCTGTTTCACAATTCTGCTGGAACAAACCTACAAACATGCTACTTTGTTGAAAATTAGCATTTCTTAACACACTTCTTTAATTGGTTATAAATAAGTCAGATTTGTACTCTACGTTAACCTTTAAACAAAAGCTGGCTCTACTATTAGCTACAGTTAATAAAAGTTCACATAATTCCCACGTTTCTCATATATCTCCAATAGGGTGGTCATGTATGCTCTCTAATTAGGTAGTTCCTTGAATTTTTATCACTAAAGGCAATTCTGTGGATTGAGGCATTGTTTGAACTCTTGTATAAAGCAACAAAAGTTCAGTCCAATTCCAGACAGCTTTTAGAAACTTGCAAACTAATGCAAAAATATATATGCCAAGCAAAATGTTAGACAGATAATATAATATTTTTAGAAGGTAAATGAAGTTGGAGGATTCATCTTATGTCAAGACTTAATCTGAGGCTACAGAAATCAAGATGGTGTGTGTTGGTATAAGAATAACCAAACAGATCAATGTAGGAGATGATAGAGTACGGAATTTATATGCTCAACAGAAAGTTATTTACAATTTGATAGCTGATCAATCCTCCTGGAAATTCATATACAAAAAAGTAAAACCTTAAAATTTATAACATATAAAATAAAACTCAATATATATCATAGGTTTAAACCTAGGAGATAAGATTTTTATAAAACTTCAAGAAGAAAACAGTAAAAAAAAAAAAATATTTGTGACATTGGGTGGGCAAATATTTCTTAAATAAGAAACAAAAGGGAGAACAAGATAAATGTGATTTTATTAAAATTAAATCTTCTACTCTTGGAGCACATTGCTAAGAGAATGAAAAGGCAAGTGACAGACTAGAAGAAAATTTGGCATAAATTCTTCTATATGTGATTAAAAAAACATGAATCTGTAATACAGAAGGAATTTTAAATTTTAACAAGACAAAAAATACAAACTTAAAAATGAGTAGAAATATCTCAACAGGAAATTCCTCAGAGAAGCTATATGGGTAATAAATTACAAGAAAAAATGATCAACATTATTAGTCATTAGTAAAATAAATATTAAAACAATGCATAGGGACTCCTGTATAAACACTAAAAAGTCTGAAACAAACAAACAAGCAAATGACCTGATAATACCAAGTGCTGGTAAGGATGTAGTACAACTAAAGACTCGCATTGCTGGAGGGAACATAAAGTGATCAAGCCACTTTGGAGAGCAGTTTGATGGTTTCTTATAAAGTTATCAGTACACTTGCAATATAACCCAACTGAAGTATTTATCCAAGACAAATTACATGTCCACACAAATTAATTGTGCTAATGTTTACAGCAAGTTTGTTTTGATAATAGTCAAACACAAGAAGAGATACCAAATTCCATCAACTAAAGAGTGGAGAAACTGTGGAAATATATACAATGGTATCCCACCCAGCAATGAAAAGCAATGAATACTGAGATATTCAACCAAATGGATATGTCAAAAGCATTATGCTAAACACAAAAGTTTATATACTATATGATTCCACATATATGATATTTGAGAAAGGCCAAAAGTACAAAGATAAAAACCAGATTAATAACTGCCAGAGGCTAAAGTAGGGAGAGGAGAGTGACTGCAAAGGGACTCATGGAAGTTTTTCAGGGCCGGGGATATTTTAGATTTTGATTTTGGTAGTGGTTGCACAACTATATACAATCGTTAAAATTCATCTACCTGTGCCCTTTAAAAAAGTGAAAGTGAAAGTCGCTCAGTCATGTCCGACTCTTTGCGACCCCATGGGCTGGGGACTGCCAGGCTCCTTTGTCCGTGGAATTCTCCAGGCCAGAATACTGGAGTGGGAAGCTGTTTCCTTTTTCAGGGGATCTTCCCAGCCTAGGGCTTGAACCCAGGTCTCCCACATTGCAGGAGGTTTCCTTACTGACAGCCACAGGGGAAGCCCACAGTTTAAAAGGATGACCTTTGGGCTGGTGCACGGGGATGACCCAGAGAGATGTTATAGGGAGGGAGGTGGGAGGGGCATTCATGTTTGGGAACGCATGTACACCCATGGTGGATTCATGTCAATGTATGGCAAAACCAATACAGTATTGTAAAGTAAAATAAAGTAAAAATAAAAATTAAAAAAAAAGAAGAGAGATAAATGAAAATAAAATAAAATAAAAGGATGGCCTTTATCGTATGTATAATATGCCTTAACGAACCTGATTTAAAAAAGAGAAAATCTTCCTGTTTGATTTAATTTCATCCCAAAATATTACTTCCTGAAGTACACATTGGGGTTTAACTGGATTGCTGTTTCTTAGAGCATTAGAAGCAGATCCAATCTGCAGTACAGTGTAGAATACAACTGGAAAGGAAAATTATGTGTTCAATGTAATAAAATAATCTTTAATATTAATAACAGATTAAAAACCTTAAGTAAATATTATTCTTAAAATGAGATAAGAGGGCAGGGGCCACTAATCCTAAGATGAGAAAATGTTCAGTGTCAGGTGGGAAACAAAAATAAAGGTAGGATACTAGTTGCCTGCTGCTGCTGCTGCTAAGTCGCTTCAGTCGTGTCTGACTCTGTGCGACCCCATAGATGGCAGCCCACCAGGCTCCCCCATCCCTGGGATTCTCCAGGCAAGAATACTGGAGTGGGTTGCCATTTCCTTCTCCAGTTCCTTCTCCTAATACTTCTCAAACAGTAAAGAATCCACCTACCAATGCAGGAGATGTCGGTTCAGTCTTTGAGTCGGGAAGATGCTCTTGAGAAGTAAATGGCAACACATTCTAGTATTACTGCCTTGAGAACCCCAATCCATCGGTTCACAAAAGAGTTGCGCAAGAGTTAGTGACTAAATAACAACAACAAGAAGTGGGCAATCATTACTTAGTATTGACTGAATGATAAAACGGCATGTGATAAAATTGAAGGTGTGCTGGCAAAGCTTAAACAGGTAATTTAAAAAAACAAAAACAACTGTATAATGGTATTAAGTAGTAGGTAGAAACATGAAAGCATAATTTGTTGTTTGTCTTTGTTTTCTTACTTGCTAGCTATTACCAAGTTGAGATCAAGGACTAGAAGAGATTGAATCATACAATAAACATGATTTGATGTAAAGAGTCAAGAAATATCTAGAGCAAGGCACTCAGCCATGGGAGCTACCATGGCTGAAAGGAGGTCCATGAGAGACAAGGAGTCAATTAAGATGCTTCCACTAGGGAAGGAGCACAAATATATGTAGACAAATATGTGGGGAAAGGGACTCATTAACTTTACATTATGGTTTCATGCCTTATGTTTTCATTATTAAAAACATCAAAATTTTAAAATAATAATTATAGAATACATTAATTTAGATGCATTATGCTTATCTCTAATCTATAACTAGCTAATTGGAGAGAGGTGTATATGTCACATTTTTAATATAAAGCCTTATATTTTTAATATAAAGCCTTATATTTTTAAAGTTACTTTTACTCTGAAGTGTAAAAAGCTTGACTCATTAAAAATAGAACAGAAAAAGCAAGAACTACAACCTCATAGCCTCCAGAACAAAAACTATAATCACAAAAAACAAATCAAAATGAAAAAGCATGGGATTACTACCCAGATGAAGGAACAAGATAAATCCCCAGAAAAACAACTAAATGAAGTGGAGACAGGCAACCTTTCAGAAAAATAATTCAGAATACTGATAGTGACAATGATCCAGGATCTCAGAAAAAGAATGGAGAAGATGTAAGACATATTTATCAAAGATGAAAAAGAACTAAAGAACAAACAAATACAGATGAACAATACACTAGAAGGAATCAATAGCAGAATAACCGAGGCAGAAGAATGGATTAGTGACCTGCAAGACAGAACGGGGAAATCACTGCCAGAAAACAGAATAGTTAAAAACGACAACAAAGAAAAACCTATAATGATTATTGCTGACTTGGAAAAGACCATTCCATGTTCATGATATATTATTATCTGTTCCTGCATTTTCTTGACTATTGTTTAAAAATATTTGTATATTTATATTATAATAGTTCAAAATGCCTTGTATGAGACTGAGAAATCCCAAATTTTAAAATTAATTAATATGGTAGTAAAATTTCACAGTCAATATTAAATTCAAGACAACTTAAAATAAAATTGTATTTTGCTTCACAAAAATCCTTTTGAGACATCTTACTAGTTTAGCTAACAGATATCTGCAATGAAATAAGACTTATATCACAATAATCATTTCAAATAATCTCTTTAGTACCTTAGGCCTTAAAATAAGAACATTACCTACTTGTTTCAGTGAAAATCTCTATCTGCAGTATAGTTAATTTCTTATGGGGAGGGAGGTGGGAGGGGGGTTCATGTTTGGGAACACATGTAAGAATTAAAGATTTTAAAATTAAAAAAATAAAAAACTATAAAAAATAAATAAATAAATAAATAAATAAATTGAATAGTTAGTTTTTTAATTAAATAATATTACACCAGGGCAAGGGTCTGATTCTTTATACTGAGAAGTTTTACTTGTATTTCTAAAACTTCTAATAAGGTGCTGGGTTGTAGATAAAATAAATCCCATGAGCTCAGGCTATTTAGTACTAAAATAAACCAACAATGTCAGAACCAAAATCAGTCTAGTATGCCAAGGTCAGAAATACTAAAATAAAGCTGGAATAGGGGAGGGAATAGCAAAGTAGGGACAAATTCCAATAATCTGATAATGAGGCAAGCAAAGTATAGCACAGGAATAAGACGTATATTTCAAACCTGAAGTTGGATATAATCTGACCCTGACCATAGAGTTAATTCCTGTGTTTTCTGCCTGCCTGCCTCCTATCTCAATTTCAACATATTTGATCTTTTTTCTATTGCTGTTTTCCCTTCCTTCCTTCCTCCTCCTTTTCTCCCTCCCTCCCTTCATTCCTTTTTTCTTTTGCTTTCTTTCTTCTCTTTATTCAACAGATATTTAATAAGTAATTACTAATCCCAACAAAGAGCAATGCCAAAAAATTGTTCAAACTATTGTACAATGGTACTCATTTCACATGCTAGCAAGGTTATATTCACAATCCTGCAAGCTAGGCTTTAGCAGCCTGTGACCCAAGAATTTCCAGATGTACAAGCTGGGTTTAGAAAAGGCAGAAGAACCAGATATCAAATTGCCAACATTTATTGGATTGTGGGGAAAACAAGAGAATTCCAGAGAAACATCTACTTCTGTTTCATTGACTACACTAAAGCCTCAGACTGTGTGGATCACAACAAACTGTGGAAAATTCTTAAAGAGATGGAAGTACCAGACCACCTTACCTGTCTCCTGAGAAACATGTATGTGGGTCAAGAAGCAACAGTTAGAACCTTACATGGAACAAGTGACTGGTTCCAAATTGAGAAAGGAGTACTACAAGGCTGTACGTTGTCACCCTACTTATTTAACTTATATGCATAGTACATCATGCAAAATGCTGGGCTGGATGACTCACAAGCTGGAATCAAGATTGCCAGAGAAATATCAACAGCCTCAGACCTGCAAATGATACCATTCTAAAGGCAGAGAGTGAAGAGGAACTAAAGAACTTCTTGATGAGGTTGAAAGAGGAGAGTGAAAAAGGTGGCTTAAAACTCAACATTCAAAAAATGAAGATGGCATCTGGCCCCATCACTTCATGGCACATAGAAGGGGAAAAAGTGGAAGCAGTGACAGATTTTATTTTCTTTCTCCAAAATTGCTGTGAATGGGGACAGCAACCATGAAGTTAAAAGACGCTTGCTCCATGGAAGAAAAGTTATGACACACATTGTGTATTAAAAAAACAGAGACACCACTTTGCTGACAAAGATCCATATGGTCGAAGCTATGGTTTTTTCTAGTAGTCAGGTACAAATGTGGGAGTTAAACCATAAAGAAGGCTGAGAGCCAAAGAATTGATGCTTTTGAATTGTGGTGCTGGAGAAGTCCCTTGAAAGTCCCCTTGTACAGAAAGGAGATCAAACCAGTCAATCATAAGGGAAATCAACCTTGAATATTCATTGGAAGGACTGATGCTGCAGTCCATGAGGTTGCAAAGAATCCAATACTTTCTGATACTCTGAAACAATGAAATACTAGAGAGAACACATTCTACAACATGTGGCATTTTTCAGTCCCTCTTCTGTTTTGCTTACTTGGACATTATCTCCTAAGAGGCAACATGACCTAGTTTTTCCTCCTAGTTCCTGGGGTATTTATTCTTTGCACTAGTTGTTGCAATATAAGAATAATAAAGTAAAAAACAATGTGATAATGTGAGAGAGAGATAAAAAATTAGAGGATGTATTACTCTTGCTTCTTAAATTAAAATCAATGTGATACATAGAAAGCTGCTCAATTTTCTCGATAATAAAGGCTGAGAGTCTCCAAGCAAAGAGGAACTGGATAAGAAAACATTTTATAGCTATCTTTTAGAACAATGGTCTGTTTACTTTCAAACAATAAATTATCTTCAGCTTCAAAACTTAAAATGATTCACATTTTAACACTGTAGGCATTATGATTAGTAAAAATTCCTCAGAAATAAGATTGCTGTCACTCTCTGTTTTATATGTTGTTACAATTGTACATTGACATAGGTAACACTTCATCTATGAAGTCTTCATATATTAGATCTTATATGGGATTTTGGAGAGAGTGAGCTGTCTTAAATAGGAAGAATGGCTATTAGCAAATACAGTATCAAAATAATTTTTAGCTATTGAAGTAGAAAATCTTAACCAATTTTTTTAAAAATTAAAAGCAAAGCTTAGGAGTTATATATCATTAGCTATTGTACTTGTAGTACTTCATTAAAATAGGCTAGCAGCATAAGCTAAAAATTATATGTGGTTAGTTACTATTATTCTTGTTATGGGCCAACATATATCTTTGCCGCATTTTTTGTTGTTTGCATCTGGGAGCAGTAGACACGGGGAGAGAAAACCTGAAGACTTGCTTGATACAATTCTAATTCATAATCTGGCCCATCTGAAATTATTTTATGTTGGTTACCTGAGATATTTTTAAGAACAAATGCAAGCAAGTGAATATGTAAATACAATTTTGAGCTTACAACACTAACTACAGGTAGATTTTTTTCTCTATTCTTTAATAAATCTAGAAACTTTTGGTGATTGATAATATCTGGGATATCATACTAGTTTTAAAACAGCCTGACTATTTCATGAACAGCAAGTTAATGGCAACATAAAACAAAATGTGGGACATTGCAATCCATTTAAATTGCAGTGTTTATGTGATTTTTTACTATTATATTTATATTATTATATAACATTTTAGGGCTATAGTTGGAGAAGGAAATGTAATGGCAACCCACTCCAGTATTCTCGCCTGGAAAAATCCCATGGACAGAGGAGCCTGGTGAGTTACAGTCGGTAGGGTCACACAGTTGGACATGACTGAAGCCTGCCCGTAGGGCTATAACAGACTCAAAAGGACAAAATGGCAATTTCTGCACACCTTTCTCAACACTAAAGACAGCAGAGGCTTTGAAGATATAGGTTATTAAGGGCTTTACTTATGTTTTGTGGATCTTCAAAGCTAATTTTGAGAGCCCTCTTTAAACAGAAGAATACAGAATCATGAATTCAAAATGAAATATGAAAATAAAAATTAACTTAGAATAGGAAATAATTATAACAAGCTACAAATTTTAAAGAACTGAAATAAAAATCACAAAATGCAGGAAAAATGCATAATTTGTTACCTAACTCATCTCTATAATACTTATTGTCCCTTTACCTTTTGATTGTTTATTTTTTCATGAGCTTTTTCATATAAAAATGATTTAGTGATAGCATTATGTGCAGATAGAATAAGAGTAATTTACTTATTTCTCAGGAAGGTTGGTCAAATTTAATTTCTTTTTATTATTATTGGCAATTTAGAAAAGTTTCAGCTTCTCAATTCTGCTACTGGCTGGCCTGTGAAATCATGTTAGCAACAATATAACTGTATACAGACACGCTGTAAATCACATAAATGTACCCTGCTCTGCCAAGCCTAACTTGCCTTTACCAGATCTCCAGAATATTCTTCCTTATTCCGATGCCTCTCTTCCCATCCCCCTCAAACCCCGACTCCCCACACTTGAAGAGAGCCTACCTAGAAGTCACAACAGAAAGAGATGATCATTTAACCACCTGTGGTTAAATTTCTTCATTTTTTGTAAATTCTGTAAAAATATGAGTTCCAGGTGGACAAATTGTTAAGGTCTTCTCAGGGGCCTGAAGGCACTTTTGCAAAAGTGGAATTCTGAAGCTTAAACGTTTTTCTCTTCATAATATACTGTCTTTGATGCTACTACCAACCCCTCCTCTATCACCTAAAGTGAAGTCCTTCAGTAGTGTCCGACTCTTTGTGACCCCATGGACTGTAGCCTACCAGGTTCCTTCATCCATGGCATTTTCCAGGCAAGAATACTGGAATGGGTTGCCATTTCCTTCTCCAGGGAACTTCCTGACCCAGGGATCGAACCTGGGTCTTCCACATTGCAGGCAGATGCTTTACCATCTGAGCCACCAAGAAAGACCCTAATACACATGTAAACACAGATATATTCTGGGATTAACAAGTGTGTTATGAAGAAAATATACTCAAAGTTCTTTGCTTATAATTTGCTTTGTTTTTTCCAATCAAGAAATGGAGCTGGAGATGTCCCACATAAGCAGTAGGGAGATGAATTAATGATGGTGACTCTATGCAGAAAAGCCCTATGGGGATGGTATTCTCCAGAGGCTAAGAGAACCATCACTTTTGTGAGTTGCTGCAACCAGAGGAACTGGTTTGTTTTCATATTTAATTTTGAATTCATCATTATGCATTCTTTTGTTAAAAGAGAGCTCTCAAAATTAATTTTCAAGATCCATAAAACATAATTCAAGCCCTTAATAACCTAGCTCTTCAAAGCCTCTGTTGTCTGTAGAGCTGTGGCACTTCTTACATGGAAGTGACTAAAAGTAAGCCTAGCATGCTAGACCTTAGATGCTGGACACTTAGAAACCTTGGCAGAGAAACTCTGGCATGGCGTAGAGAAACTGAAGATAGGGTCTCTGAGAAGAACTTGTGGGCATGAGCAAGGGACAATGGGACAAGTAGCCACGACAGAATGATGATAAGACAAGAGTAAGTGAGGGTTAGAATGACAAAGGCTGACTTTCCCAACTACCTGGCAGCCAGAGGCTATTTCACAATTAATTTAAGAAAATCAAGGAAAGAAAACCAAAAAAGAGGCATTTTTCTACCTCAAGGAGCTATGCCATGGATTCATACTTGCTGCATATGCATTGCATATTCTTAATTACCAGTGTCATTTAAAAAATATATCTGTAATTACAATGAACCTATTCAATCCTTAACTTGTAAATATCAAATTATTAAGAAAATACTATGAAAACTTGGAAACAGGCAAAGGGATCACTGTTTATTCTCTCAGGGTCATACAGTGACACTTTAGGCAGCTAGGAGCACGCACCTTCCTTTGACTTCCCATTTACCATTCATTAGTATATTTGACAGCTTTGACGTTCAATTCAGTTCAGTTCAGTCGCTCAGTCATGTCTGACTCTTTGTAACCCCATGGACAGCAGCACACCAGGCCTCCCTGTCCATCACCAATTCCTGGAGTTTACTCAAACTCATGTCTATTGAGTCAGTTGATGCCACCCAACTAGCTCATCCTCTGTCGTCCCCTTCTCCTCCCACCTTCAATCTTTCCCAGTATCAGGGTCTTTTCAAATGAGTCAATTCTTTGAATCAGGTGGACAAAGTATTGGAGTTTCAGCTTCAGCATCAGTCCTTCCAATGAATAGTCAGGACAGATTTCCTTTAGAATTGACTGGTTGGATCTACTTGCAGTCCAAGGGACTCTCAAGAGTCTTCTCCAACACCACAGTTCAAAAGCATCAATTCTTCAGTGCTCAGCTTTCCTTATAGTACAACTCTCACATCCATATATGACTACTGGAAAAAACATAGCTTTGACTAGATAGACCTTTGTCGGCAAAGTAGCTATCTAGGTTGGTCATAACTTTTCTTCCAAGGAGCAAGCGTCTGTTAATTTCATAGCTGCAGTCACCACCTGCAGTGATTTTGGAACCCAAAAAACAATAAAGTCTGTCATTTTTTCCATTGTTCCCCCATCTGTTTGCCATGAGGTAATGGGACCAGATACCATGATCTTAGTTTTCTGAATGTTGAGTTTTAAGCCAACTTTTTCACTCTCCTCTTTCACTTTCATCAAGGGGCTCTTTAGTTCTTCACTTTCTGCCATAATGGTGATATCATCTGAATATCTGAGGTTTTTGATATTTCTCCCGGCAATCTTGATTCTGGCTTGTGATTCATCCCACCCAGTGTTTCTCATGATGTACTCTGCATAGTAGTTAAATAAGCAGGGTGACAATATACAGCCTTGACATACCCCTTTACTTGGAACCAGTCTGTTGTTCCATGTCCAGTTCTAACTGTTGCTTCCTGACCTGCATGCAGGTTTCTCAAGAGGCAGGTCAGATGGTCTGGTATTCCCATCTCTTTAAGAATTTTCTACAGTTTGTTGTGACCCACACAGTCAAATGCTTTGAAGTAAAGGTGTTAATTTGTAGAAAACCAACAGTGGTGCAAATAATTATCGTTCTATAAAAATGAGTTGTCTCACATCATAGCTTTGCAAATGAACTTTATTTGATAGATATTCAAATTATATCAACAGAATTACATTTCTAATGACCTATAGGACATTACTCAGTTTTGTATCAGTTCTAATGAGGTGGATGAAACTAGAGCCTATTATACAGAGTGAAGTAAGCCAGAAAGAAAAACACCAATACAGTATATTAATGTATATATATGGAATTTAGAAAGACGGTAACTATAACCCTGTATGCAAGACAGCAAAAGAGACATAGATGTATAGAACAGTGTTTTGGATTCTGTGGGAGAGGGCAAGGGTGGGATGATTTGGGAGAAGGGCATTGAAACATGTATAATATCATATATGAAACAAATCGCCAGTCCAGGTTTGATGCATGATACTGGATGCTTGGGGCTGGTGCACTGAGACGACCCAGAGGGATGGTACGGGAAGGGAGGAGGGAGGGGGGTTCAGGATGGGGAACACGTGTATACCTGTGGCAGATTCATGTTAATGTATGGCAAAACCAATACAATATTGTAAAGTAATTAACCTCCAATTAAAATAAATTTATTACATTAAAAAAAACAAAAAAATGTATACAAAGCTTGCAAGGTATAAATCAATGCTCTACTAACAAATAACATTTCAATAGCTGATAAATAAATCTTAGTAGTTATTTGCCTTAAAAAAAATCTAACTGAAGCATCATTTCTGCTGTAATAAGTATTTTTGCTCGCTATGATTCACTTTGGACCTGCCTTACCAAATTGTGGCTTCCCTCATTAATGAATTAAATAAATCCTTGACACATGCTCACTTAATGTCTACAGGACAGTCAGGCTTTAGAAATATGGATATCAAACACATTCTGAAGAGGACTTCTTAGTACCTTTCATGGTCCTTGGATCATGAGACGGGAATGAGAATTCTGTTTCTTGCCACAAAGACTGATAGAGTTTATTACTCCTCCAGGAATATTGTCACATAGTTCTCCTTGCCAATTTTTGCAAAAAAAAAAAAAAAAAATTTGTTAAAAAAAATCTATGAATAAAAAGAGAAATTGGGAGCTAGTATGAATAAAAATGTCATGATGAACTTTGTTATTAATATTTTTGGCTAAAGATATCTAGAGAAATAAACAAGGCAAGAGAAAGCAGAGAGTGTCCTCTTATTTATTAAAAAAAAATTACTGAGTTAGAGTACATAACTATGAGAGATATATGACAGTATATCTGAATGCTTGTATTTTTTAAACTAAAATACATTAAAATTTACTTTTTTTTCTTTTGACATGAAACAATGTGTTTTAACACTTGCATAGCTTCTTGTAACTACTCTCACAATCAGGGTACACAATTGTTTTAATACTCCATGTTGTATATTAGATGCCCTGAACTTACTCCTCTTATACCTGAAGTTTGTACCCTTTGACCAAAAGTCTCATCACTAGCCCTCACCCCAGCCTCTGATCATAATCAGTCTACTCCATTTCTATGAGTTCGGCTTTTTCAGATTGCACATATTGGTGAGATACTACAGTATTTATCTTCCTCTGCTGCTTTGTCCTCCTCTATAATGTCCTCAAATTTTATCCACATCTTTGCAAATGATATATTTGGATGCACTTTATCAGCTGTTAAGGAAGTTTCTTTTTCTTCCTAGGAGGCTGCTTTTCATTTTATGAATGGATATTGAATTTTGTCAAGTGCTTTCCTTATATTAGTTGATATGATCCTATGGGGTTTTTTTTTTTTTTTTTTTTTTTTTTTAGTCTGCAAATATGGTAGATTGCATTGAATAATTTTCAAATATGTAACCAATCTTGAATCACCAGGATAAATTTTACATAGCTGTGTTGCATTATTCCTTTTACATGTTTCTGAATTTGATGTGCACTAGAAGTACATTGAAAATTATTTGAGTCTATGTTCTCAAAGAACATCTATCTGTAGTTCCCTTTTCTTGTGGGATCTTTGTGGTAGTTTAATAGAAGGATGATTCTGACCTCATATAATGAACTGTATTTTCTCTTATTGTTTGGAAGAGGTTGTATTGCGTTGGTGTTATTTCTCACTTACATTTTTTATGAAATTTCCCAATAAAACTATTTGGGCATATAAACCATCTTGTTAAGAAGGCTTTAAACTACGAATTAAAATTTCCTCAATTAATACTATTCAGTTTACATATTTCTTCATGTGTGAATTTTCATACAATTCATTCAGTTTCAAAGAATTGCTTTATTTTGTCTAAATTGTTGGATTTACTTCCTTAAGTTCTTCATATTATTCCCCTATTTTTCATTATCAGTAGGATTTGTGGTGCAATCCCTCTTTAATTCCTGATATTAGCAGCTTTTGTCCTTTTTTTTTTTGGTCAGTCTAATTAAAGTTTTATCAATTTGATCAATATTTGAAAAAGTATAGAATATACATTGCAAAGAATATTAAAAAAGGGTTTTGAGAGTTAGTATATATGTTCATGAGATATATGTTTAGATAGATAGATAGACATGCAGATAGAATGATAGATATGATTGTGGCAAAACACAAACAATTGATGAATAATAATAATTTATACTAACTAGCATCCTTTATAAGTAGTTTTTAAATAACTAAGGGACTATACTATATTTACTAAATTCCATTAAGACATTTAATTTTTAAAGATTCATTAACTTGATTCCTTCATAACACAACCCAATGTATTTAATGTTGTCTTTTGGGGAACTCAGAAATGGCCTTAAGTACTGTTTTATATCATCAGTCTATATACTGGTATGCAAAAAACTAAATGAATAGTGATTGATTTTAACTACTAAATATTCAAGTTAGACAATATGGAAATGTATATAGTTACGCACTAAGATACAAAAACAGATTAAAAGTACTAACAATAACATGGGCCCTATCTTTGTTTGTAAGTGTGTCTGGAGATTTACTCTTGAATATCATTAAGGTTGCCAGGATATAGAAAGTACAGGAAGAATTCTAAATAACCGATTGTAAAAAATCTCATTTGAAGCTTTTATTCAGAATAAATGCATATGTGCTTGTCAAAAAGTAAACTAATTACTTTTGAAATACTGCTTTAAGGAGACCAGGCATTCTTTCAAGGACAAGTAAAGTAATCGTGAAATTTTATCTCACATGTTATGAAGCAAATAAATATAATGGATAGAATATATGACTTCTCATCAATGAAGTTTAGAAAATTAACCATTTCTGTTAGGAAAGGAATAAAAGGGAATATTTTGGTAAGATACTTTGTATCTCACATATGAAAGTCCTTTATTTGTAAAACAAGTAATCCCTTTCAGTAATTCATTTATATGTTTAGGAGGCATTGAAATCTGCCATTTAAAATACTACTTGCTTCAAGTCTATCTGAGAAGGAAACCGCAGGCCACTCCACTACTCCTGCCTGGAGAATTCCATGGACAGAGGGACAGGCTGTAGTCCATGGAACTGCAAAGAGTCAGACACGACTGTGCGACTAAATTTCTTTCACTTTCGAGTCTATCAAACTTAATAACAGAGACACTTTGCTTACTGAAGAATAAACAAAATATCTCAGCAGTTTTTTTTCCCTCCTAATATTGCATAGTTTTTTTTTTTTCTTCACTTGTTAAAATTGTTTTGGTCTCCTGAAGTATACTTGTCAGAAATCATGAAAAATGAAAAAAGATTTTATACTTTAAACTATGCTAGCCTTAATTTAGATATCTTTTAAAGCCCAATAATTTCTTCTTTTTTAGTATTAAAGGTTACTGATAATGTGGACATACATTAAAAAATCACTTTTTAAATATTGTATAAATGGGAGTAAAAGATGCATAAACCAGTAATGTGTATATTGAATAGAATTTATCAATCCAGGGAGATTTTATTTATTATTTAGTGTAATATAAAAAATATAGGACATGCAAGACAAAAATAAAATAATTTTATTTAAGCTAACAAGAGAATATTGCCATAATTTTCTTTATCAGTATTGTTTAAACAGAAATTATATGAAAAATAAGTTACCAATCAGAAGTACAATAATACTGAAAGAAGGTTTCCATCTGGAATTATTATGGTGAGCTTTATTATCAAGTCCAATCTTCTTAAAGGTTATTTGTGAGTAATTTATCAGAAGACAGCAAAAGAGACACAGCTGTATAGAACAGTCTTTTGGACTCTGTGGGAGAGGGAGAGCGTGGAATGATTTGGGAGAATGGCATTGAAACATGTATAATATCATATAAGAAATGAATCACCAGTCCAGATTTGATGCAGGATACAGGATGCTTGGGGCTGGTGCACTGGGATGACCCAGAGGGATGGTATAGGGAGGGAGGTGGGAGGGGGCTTCAGGATGGGGAACACGTGTACACCCATGGCAGATTCATGTTGATGTATGGCAAAACCAATACAGTATTGTAAAGTAAAATAAAAAAAAAATAATTGTAATAATGAGTTATAGGAAATAGGGCTTCCCTGGTGGCTCAGCAGTAAAGGAACCACCTAACAATGTAGGAGTCATGGGTTCTATCTCTGATCCGGGAAGATCCCACATGCCACTAGGCAACGAAGACTGTGTGCCACAATTATTGAGCCAGTGCTCGAGAGCCCTGGAATTGCAATATCTGAGCCTATTTGCTGTGACAGTTGAAGCCCACACGTCCTAGAGCCTGTGCTTGGCAATAAGAAAACCACTTCAATGAGATGCCTGCACACCGCAAGTAGAGAGCAGCCTCTGCTCACCAAAACTAGAGAAAAGCTCCTCACAACAACAAAGACCCAGGACAGCCAAAAAAAAAAAGTGAAAAATAAAAATAAACAAATAACATTATTAAAAAGAAATGGTCATTATTGGAAAGTATGATATCATTTGTGGGAATATGATACATTAGCAACATTAAAAATTTAATACATATGAAAAAAGATCCATATTTGGTGGTCGTTTAAATAAGTTACTGTATTTATAGGAACATTTTAAAACTAATAAAATAACATTCTAATTTTTCTTGTCATTAGCTTAATCTGTAATTACACACTAATAATTTCTCTTAGTATAATTAAAATGAAATATTTGTCTTATGATAATATTTTTTCTAAAGATATCTTTACATTTGACTATCTTATACATTTCTTCTGTAAGTACATGCTTTCCTATATTTTTACAGGCTTTATTAACATTGTCTAGAACTTAAAATCTAAACATTCTAATTAATCATGATCATGTTTGGCTTTATAATCCTATAATTTGACAATAAACTGACAGGTCTCAGCAAACTGAAAGTTTGTTTAAGGAGGAAAGACGGTGGGCACTCTGAGAACTCATTCAGCTGGGGAAAACTGAGTCACTTGGCTCTGGGGAAAAAGCTGTTTGCTTTCATAGGTCAGTAGTAGAGAGGCAGCAGTGCAAAGAATGGAGAGATACACTGGATGGGCCACAGCAACTGTGAATAAAGGAAAGATCCTTAAGATGATATTCCTTTTTCCAAAAACTGAAAATGTGCTCAGATTATGACTTTTTAGGTTTCCGTACAGTGAAAGAAGTTAATGCACAGTTGAAAATTCTTACTGACCTCCAAGTGGTTTTGACAACTTCAGTTCAGTTCAGTTCAGTTCAGTTGCTTGCTCAGTCATGTCTCACTCTTTGCAACCCCATGAATCGCAGCATGCCAGGCTCCCCTGTCCATCACCAACTCCGGGAGTTCACTCATACTCACGTCCATTGAGTCGGTGAAGCCATCTAGCCATCTCATCCTCTGTCATCCCTTTCTCCTCCTGCCCCCAATCCCTCCCAGCATCAGAGTCTTTTCCAATGAGTCACTCTTCGAATGAGGTGGCCAAAGTATTGGAGTTTCAACATCAGTCCTTCCAAGGAACACCCAGGACTGATCTCCTTTAGAATAGATTGGTTAGACATCCTTGCAGTCCAAGGCACTCTTAAGGGTCATCTCCAACATCATAGTTCAAAAGCATCAATTCTTTGGCACTCAGCTTTCTTCACAGTCCAACTCACACATCCATACATGACTACTGGAAAAACCATAGCCTTGACTAGGCAGACCTTTGTTGGCAAAGTTATGTCTCTGCTTTTGAATATGCTATCTAGATTGGTCATAACATTCCTTCCAAGGAGTAAGCATCTTTTAATTTCATGGCTGCAATTACCATCTGCAGTGATTTTGGAGCCAAAAAAATAAAGTTTGACACTGTTTCCACTGTTTCCCAATCTATTTCCCATGAAGTGATGGGACCAGATGCCATGATCTTTGTTGTCTGAATGTTGAGCTTTAAGCCAACTTTTCCACTCTCCTCTTTCACTTTCATCAAGAGGGTTTTTAGTTCCACTTCACTTTCCGCCATAAGGGCGGTGTCTTCTGCATATCTGAGGTTATTGATATGTCTTCCAGCAATCTTGATTTCAGCTTGTACTTCTTCCAGCCCGGCATTTCTCATGATGTACTCTGCATATAAGTTAAATAAGCAGGGTGACAATATTCAGCCTTGACGTACTCCTTTTCCTATTTGAAACCAGCCTTTTGCTCCATGTCCAGTTCTAACTGTTGCTTCCTGACCTGCATATAGGTTTCTCAAGAGGCAGATCAGGTGGTCTGGTATTCCCATCTCTTTCAGAATTTTCCACGGTTTGTTGTGATCCACACAGTCAAAGGCTTTGGCATAGTCAATAAAGCAGAAGTAGATGTTTTTCGGGAACTCTCTTGATTTTTTTGTTGATCCAGCAGATATGGGCAATTTGATCTCTGGTTCCTCTGCCTTTTCTAAAACCAGCTTGAACATCAGGAAGTTCACGGTTCACGTATTGCTGAAGCCTGGCTTGGAGAATTTTTAGCATTACTTTACTAGCGTGTGAGATGAGTGCAATTATGCGGTAGTTTGAGCATTCTTTGGCACTGCCTTTCTTTGGGATTGGAATAAAAACTGACCTTTTCCAGTCCTGTGGCCACTGCTGACAGCTTAGCTATGATTATCTCATTTTCTGTTCCCTAGTTAGAACTGGAAGTAAGGTAGAATGAATGAGGTAAGCTCAGCACATATAAATGAAGCCAGTGTAGATGATAAATCCTACCTAGACATACAGGTGCTTTTGGCATCAAGACAGTACATGATATCGAGAGTGAAGTTGGGTAGAGAATGAACATATACTATTGATAGGACAAAAAAAAAAAAAAAATCCGGGAGAACTGCAAGAAAAGAAAAGTGTCTTACACAAATATAAGGATCTATGGACAGAGATATATAAAAATGCAAAGCCAAAGTACTGACTAAATCAAGCAGACAAATAGGAGGACAATTTCAGATAAGGAAGTGTTTCAACTGCGTGAATCATAATGCTTGGGCTTGTTGATTCTGATAAAAGAGCCAGGAAAGATGTGGCTAAAACCAAACTTCTTTAAACTCCTCAGGCCTGAGACCTTCATGTGTATTCGGATGTTTGGAAGTAGGAACTTTCTCCAGATTTACTCCTTTTCCAGTGAACGAAGCACCAAAGTAACTATCATGTCACTACAGATCCTGAGGCACTTTATGGATGTTCTCAATCTCCTCAGCCTTAATTATGGAGATTGAATGCTGTCTTTATGGATGGAGTATGTCACTGTATGTCATTGTATGTATGACAAGTATGACAGCATTGTATAATGACAAGTATGTCATTGTACACTGGCATACTATTTGTTCTGATTCTCCTCTCGATGAACTGACTGTGGACTGAAAGTTTTGGAAATATAATGAAAAGTGACCTCAAGGCTGAGAAATAAGTATTCTGCATGGAGGGTTTCAGGGAGTTTTCCCTCTTCAATGCAAATTTAGCTTTAATCTAGTAGATGCATAACTATGGAAGGCACAGGAAATGAGGTATACCTGAACAAACGTGTGGACTGTAGCTCACCAGGCTCCTCTGTCTATGGGATTTCTCAGGCAGGAATAATGGTAGAGTCTATAAAAGTAAGCTGTAAGAGTTCTTAGTTATTCACATATTCTTTTAATTAGATGAAACATTCCTTTTGGCCATTGATCTGTAAGTGTCCAGTTGTATATTTAGATATGAAAAATTCTCAGTATTATCTTCCAAGTCAAATACAAATTGAGAATATTGGTTGTGTTTTAAGTTCCTGGCCTGGCAAAGAGAAACATTCTGTAATAAAGAGGAATATCCTTACAGGAGCAAATGGGAGGTTAACGGCAGAGAGAAATTGCATCACTTCGAAAATATTTTTTACTAAAAGTATGGCAGAGCAGTAAGATGTTCTAATGAAATATATATTGATTTATTCTAAGATATGTGGCATTACTAAATGTAGCAGCTCTGGGAGTGTATATCACAAGTTTATGTATTATCAGCCAATTAATATTATTAATATCTGGGCTAAACAGTATTCCAAGAATTGTGTGTATAGCAGAGAATAGTCAATGTTCATTCTCTTCAGAAAGTTGAAACTCACAGGTCTGATATGGGGCCATTAGTGGTCAATGTGGTGGTGGTGGTTTAGTTGCTAAGTCCTGTCTGACTCTTGTGACCCCATGGGCTGTAGCCTGCCAGGCTCCTCTGTCCATGGGATTCTCCAGGTAAGATTTCCTTCTCCACGTAGTCCGTGTAGACTATGTTTAAAATTTGGAATACGGACTAATGCCCTGCGAGGGTGGCATCATGACAAGCCAAACTCTCTCTTTGCTTTCTTCCCATCATGGGATTAACTGAATGACTCTGGATCTTGCTCAGTTGTTGTGTCACAGAGGACTCTTCTTACTCCTGGTTTTAGATCATGATAGTTAATTGTAAATGTGGCTATTTGGTCCTAAAGTTCTTAGACTTGGGAATTCTGTAGAGTGGGTCAGCCTCTTTTAGTCCAAAATTAGATTTGGGACAACCTATTTACTCTTTGATTTCATTCTTAATGTATGTGTTATGAATCTGAATCACTGAATTTCTTAAAGAAAGTAGACTAAATTCTTTGGCAAGAATTACGTGCCGATCATCTCTGCATTAGGTGCTCAGGACATGTACTATCGGATGTCCTAAGGGCCTCCCAAAACAGCACTTGATGTTTCAAACTTAGTCTTAGCTGTAAATAACACTCAATATCATATGTGTTGATTTACATTTGCTGTTGTTGTTTAGTTGCTAAGTCCTGTCTGACTCCTGTGACCCCATGGACTTTAGCTTGCCAAGCTCCTCTGTCGATGGGTTTTTCTAGGCAGTAATACTGGAGGGATTGCTGGATTCCAGCAATACCGGATACCTTCTGCAGGAGATCTTGCTGACTCAGGGATTGAACCCACATTTCCTGTGCTGACAGGAGGATTCTTTACCACTGAGCCACCAGGGAAGCCCTCATTTACCTTAACTGGAACTAATTACCTGCAAAATCAGGTATAGGGATTTAGGAAGTGGATGCCTGGATCATACTATGGAAAAGAGCCTGTTTGGGGAAATCTGTTTTGATGATTTAAAGTCAGGAGTCAGGGAAAGCCATAATTGGGGTAGAAGTGAAAGAGTTGTGCTGGATATAAGACCAGGAATTGACAAGAAGTTCTGAAATTTTAACTGCCATTTCTGATACAGTTATTGAGGAGTGCAGGATAGATAAATGGAGCATGAGAGGAGCTGACAATACCTATGGAACCCCAGGAATCTCTGAATATCCTTGAATGTGTAGGACTTTTCAGATGGGACTAACTATCATGTTGATGCCTTCATGAAGCAGGAATTTCTCCTTTTGACTTTCAGTATTCACTAAGACACATTTCCTGGGTCTGAGCCAAAGATGGTGCTGTAGCAATAACACCTACCCAGATCAGGGATTAACAGAGATCAAGAACATACAGATGAAACTTCCTTTCAGGAGATCACATGTTAATCCAATCGCTAACTACTTCTCTGAGTTTTGTAAAACAGTTTCTTTTTTTTTTTAATTTTTTTTTTTACTTTATTTTACTTTACAATACTGTATTGGTTTTGCCATACGTTGACATGAATCCACCACGGGTGTTCATGTTTGGGATCGCATATAAAACAGTTTCTATAAGGAGACACCCATAAGATCTCAAAGGATGCCTCAGGGAATGCTTGTACAATGTCAATAATTGAGTTTTAATGAGAAACAAAGTGACTATTGACACAACTGATATATTTTTATTCTTTGAGGACATTTTATTGGAATAAGGAACATGAGGAAATAATATTATAACCCTTAAAAAAAATTTTAATGTATTCCTTTTAATTAAATTTAAAGTTACAGGCCAATGTGTTCTAAATTTGTAGTTAAAGTAGCCATGTGTGTGGTATTTTGAAATGTTAGATAGGGTATTGTTGTTCTGTCGCTAAGTCGTGTCCAACTCTTTGTATATGGAATAACATAATACATAAAAAGCCTTCATTGGTGCATTACCTTCACTGTCCTTTAATTAATTATTTGTCCTCTAATAATTAATTGTCCTCGATTTAAATGTTTACACATTCCTCACTTTTCAACAACTTGCAGTGAGGGCACAAATTTTAATACCTTAATCATTTTATGGACTAATATCAGCTTGGATCTATCCTATTCAGTTTTGTAAGTGGACAATCCATACATTTTCTTAAGTGCTTCAGAGTATGATTCAGCCAAAGTTACTGATATACTATCTAGTGAAACATCGCATGGTGGGACCTCACTCAAAATGTAGACAAAATATGCAGGTGGGAATAAATAGGCTTTTCACTCTTAAAGATAAACCTGTAAAATAAAGGCAAATTTTATATGTAGTTATGTCTTTAAATGTTTAATAAGTGACACAGATGGAAAGGAATTACAGGAGCTACTTACTGCAAGTTAAATGAGGTGCAGAGGTGTTAAGGTCAAACTTGACGAGAACATGCTGAAATGTACATAATTTATGGGGATTTGGTTAGATGTATAACGGAAGTAATGAGATGTATAAAAAGAAGCAACTGGAGAACCATATATAAGACTTATAATGAGATGCCTAAGCCTTAGAAAATTTAAATTTTAGGAAAGAAGAACTACAGCCTGGCATAAGGAAGAACATTTTGATCCTTGTTATTTTATATAACCACTAGGAAAGGCTTTTCTCCCCTTACAATCCCAGCATGCTCCTTGCTTTGCCCCCAGAAAATCACTTTATGATCTTCTTGCTTTGGGAAATAGTTTATATTTCTGTAGTAGCACCTCCCAGGAGGGTAAGGTGATTTGGTTAAGAGGTGGCTCATAAAATTAAATTAATTAAAATTGCAGTTTAAAGTAATTCTGTGTGAATTTTCTTTTTGCATTTAAATAGCAAATGAACGCAAATGTCATAGACAATAATGGAAAACAAAACAAAGAAAAAAAAATTCAAGCTGTTTCTATTGGGTCAAATAAAGAAGAAAAATTTAACCTCAAAAAATATTTTATAAGATTCCAATAGCAAAACTTATAATGATGAGATACAAATTAGCCCAATGTAGTAGATAAATCTAATGTATCCACTCTGAAACTGTTTATAACTTATTTTAAATTTGGGGAATAATCAAATTTGTAGAAAAGCATTCAATTCCAATTCTCTTCTTCAGCTAGCTTAAGTAAAGAAAGATAACCTCTCCTTACATATGTGATATATGCTTATTACTATATACAGGAGGCAAAACTCTTCCTCTACCATCTTAGGTTTTCAGCTTTAACTCTTATACAAAAAGATTAACAAGAGAAAAATGAGTAATTTTTTAATGCATGCAGAAAACATCACAGGATACATTACTAAGTGATTGAAAAAGCATCTAAAAAGCAGAATATTTTGTGATATGTGAAAGTCGGAGGAAATTCAGCACTCATTAAAAAAAGGTTTATAGTAACACAGTCATACTCATTTGTTTACTTACTGTCTATGGGTTGGGAGAGACCTAAATCAAAAGTGATTAAAAATGATGACTTCGAATTCCAGCTTCTGTAGCATCTCAACAAAGAACAATGTTTGCAGAGAAAAGACAGGACAGAGGAAAAAAGTTTTAAGCTCCCAAGTGCAGTAAACTATGGGAAGGTAAATATATGGGAGGAAACTAGGGGAATAAAGTTTGTTTTCAGATTCCTATGGTGCCATTTCTGGGTTCACAAGAGTCTGTCTCTAGTTAAAGGAGAATGTTATTCTGTTTTTAAGCAAAAAAATAAGGGAGAAATTTGCTGGGTTGGCTGTTTCTTAATTGACTTCCCTGGTGGCTCAGAGGTTAAAGCGTCTGCCTGCAATGCAGGAGACCTGGGTTCAATCCCTGGGTTGGGAAGATCCCCTGGAGAAGGAAAAGGCAACCTACTCCAGTATTCTTGCCTGGAGAATCCCCTGGACAGAGAAGCCTGGTGGGCTACAGTCCACGGGGTCACAAAGAGTCGGACACGACTGAGCGACTTCACTCACTCACTTAATTGTCTTCAGCTCAAAATGATTTTTATGTCAAAGAGGCATATTAGTGTAACATATTCTGGTTTCTTCCCATTAGAAAAAGAAAAGAATACATAGATAACTAAAAAGAGGAAAATGAAAATGATATTCTTTGAAATGTAGATACAAGTTTATCACCTGAATATTTATAAGGTAACTGTGGTACTGCTCTATTGGACTGCAGAGAGATCAAACCCGTTAATCCTAAAGGAAATCAACCATGAATATTCATTGGAAGGACTGATGCTGAAGCTGAAGCTCCAATGCTTTGGCCACCTGATGAAAAGAGTAAACTCCTTGGAAAAGACCCTGATTCTGGGAAAGATTGAAGGAAAAAGGGAACAAGGGCAGCAGAGGGTATGACGGATAGACAGCATCACCAACTCCGTGGACATGAATTTTAGCAAACATTTTAATTTTAGAATTTCCGATATTTTTACTACACTTTGTTTCTCTCAACCAAATTTTTCTATCTTTTAATTCATTATAAGTGTATTTTTTTAAAAACTAATTGAGCTTAGTTATATTAGATGCATCTTATTTTTAATGGCATATCATTAAAGTCCTTGTCTGATAATTTCAACATTTTGACATCTGTATCAACTTGGTGTTGTCTCCATTGATTATCTTATTTTCAGGATGGGTTACCTTTTCCTGGTTGTTTATATATTGAGTAACTGTACATTGATAGCTAGACATTTTGAATGTTATATTGTGGAGGCTCTGGATCCTGTTACACTACTTTGAAGGATACTGACATATTTTTTCCAGCACACAATTGAATTGAATTGAAGTTGTGAACTCTAACCATTTGATGGCAGCTTAAATAGACCTTTAGATCCTTCCTCCAGTCATTAGCTGGGCTTTTTTTTTTTTTTCCAATCTGGTTCAGGATTCAATCAAAGTGATGGAAAGAACTTACAACCAGAATCTGGGGCAATTCCTCTCTGGATTTCTTTTGCCCCTCACTTTTAAAAGATATTACTGTTCTGAAATCTTTTTGTTCTTCAAGCCAGAAAAACTTACTTCTTCGGTTTAGACATATCTGAGGCTCCATGAATTTCTTTCCTCATGCTAAAATTAGAAAGAAAAAGAAAATCAACACCTGTGCTCTTTGTATTTCCTTCTTCCAAGTTTCAGCTCTCGCCTAGAATCTGCCCCCCTCTTTTTTTTCACTCTCCAGAACCTTTATTTATTATTTTTGATTTTTAGAGTTTATGCTGTTATCTGTGGTATTATCAGTTGGTGAAGAGCATGTTTGAGCATATTATGGGGAGAGAGACATAGAGGGAGAGAGAGTGGTATTATCTTCCATCTGCATATCTGAGGTTGTAGATATTTCTCCCAGCAATCTTGATTCCAGCTTGTGATTCATCCATTCTGGCTTTCCACATGATGGACTCTGCATAGAAGCTAAATAAGCAGGGTGACAATATACATCCTTGAAGTACTCCTTTCCCAATTTTGAACCAGTTTGTTTTTCCATGTCTGATTCTAAGTGTTGCTTCTTGACCTGCATACAGATTTTTCAGGAGAGAGATAAGGTGGTCTAGTACTCCCATCTCTTGAAGAATTTCCCACAGTTTGTTGTGATCCACACAGTCAAAGGCTGTATCATAGTCAGTGAAGCAGATGTTTTCCTGAAATGCCCTTGCTTTCTCCATGATCCAAAGGATGTTAGCAATTTGTTTTCTGGTTCCTCTGCTTCTTTGAAACCCAATATGTACATCTGGAATTTATTGATTCATGTACTGCTGAAGGCCGGCTTGAAGGATTCTGAGCATTACCTTGCTAGTATATAAAATGAACACAATTTTACAATAGTTTGAACATTCTTTGGCATTGCCCATCTTTGGGATTGGAATGAAAACTGTCCTTTTCCAGTCCTGTAGCCACTACTGACTTTTCCAAATTTGCTGATATTGAGTGCAACAATTTCATAGCATCATCTCTTAGGATTACAAATAGCTCAGCTGGAATTCTGTCATCTCTACTAACTTTGTTCTTTGTAATGCTTCCTAAGGCCCACCTGACTTCACACTACAGGATGTCTGGCTGTAGGTGAGTGACCACACTGTGGTTATCTGGGTCATTAAGATCTTTTTGTGTACTTCTTCTATACATTCTTGCCACTTCTTCTTAACTTTTTCTGCTTCTGTTAGGTCCTTACCATTTCTGTTTTTTATTATGCCAATCCTGGCATGAGATATTCCCTTAATAGATCCAATTTTCTTAAAGAGATCTCTTTTCTTTCCCATTTTATTTTTTTCCTCTATTTCTTTGCATTGTTCATTCAGGAAGCCTTTCTTGTCTCTCCAAGCTATTATCTAGAACTCTACATTCAATTTGGTATATCTTTCCCTTCCTCCCTTGCCTTTCATTTCTCTTCTTTCCTCATCTATCTGTAAAGCCTCCTCAGACAACCACTTTGCTGTCTTGCATTTATTTTCCTTAAGGATAGTTTTACTCATTGCCTCCTGCGCAGTGTTACAGACCTCCATCCATGGTTCTTTAGGCACTCCGTCTACCAGATCTAATCCCTTGAATCTATTCATCACCTTCACTGCATAAACAAGGTGCTTGATTTAAGTCATACCTGAATGGCCTAGAATTCTTTTTTTCCCTACTTTCTTCAATTTAAGCCTAAATTTTGCAATAAGGAGCTTTTTACTGACTTATAGAGCTTCTCCATCTTTGGCTGCTAAGAACATAATCAATCTAATTTCGGTATTGACCGTCTGGTGATGTCCATGTCTAGATTCATCTCTTGTGTTGTTGGAAAAGGGTGTTTACTATGACCAGTGTGTTCTCTTGACAAAACTCTGTTGGCCTTTGCCCTGATTCATTTTGTGCTTCAAGGCCAAACTTGCCTGTTATTCCAGGTATCTCTTGACTTCCTACTTTTGCATTCCAATCTCCTACAATGAAATGACATTTATGTGTGTGTGTGTGTGTGTGTGTGTGTGTGTGTGTGTGTGTGTGTTAGTTCTAGAAGGTGTTGTAGATATTCATAAAACTGACCAACTTTATCTTCTTCAGCATCAGCAGTTTTGGCATAGACTTGAATTACTGTGATGACGATTGGTGTATCTCGGAAATGAACTGAGATCATTTTGTTGTTTTTGAGTTTGCATGCAAGTATTGCATTTTGGATTCTTTTGTTGATTATGAGGGCTACTCTATTTCTTCGAAGGAATTCTTGCACGTAATAGTAGATATAATGGTCATCTGAGTTAATTTGCCCATTCCCAACAATTTTAGTTCACTGATTCCTAAAATGTCAATGTTTAATCTTGCCATCACCTGCTTGACCACACCCAATTTACTTTGATTCACAGATCTAGCATTCCAGGTTCCTATGTAGTGTTGTTCTTTGGAACATAGGACTTTATTTTCACCACTAAATCCATCCACAGGTGAGCATCGTTTCTACTTTGGTCCAGCCATTCCATTCTTACTGGAGCTGTTAGTAATTACCCTCTGCTCTTCCACAGTAGCATATTGGACACCTTCTGACCTGAGGGGCTCTTCTTCCAGCATACCTTTTTGCCTTTTCATACAGTCCATGGGGTTCTCCAGGCAAGAATACTGGGGTGGGGCTGCCATTTCCTTCTTCAGTGGACTGTGTTTTGTCAGAACCCTTCACTATGACCCGACCATCTTGGTGGCTCTGCACAGCATGGCTCATAGCTTTACTGAGTTACATAAGACCCTTTACCAGGCCAAGTCTGTGATACATGAAGGAGATACCACTGATACCTTCCCCCAAATGGACCATGTTACCAAGCAGCCTTGATGGATACCTGGGAAGTCAAGCATCTCCTTAAGTGCTTTTAACATTTACGGTGGAAAAGTAAGTTCCATGTGATTTCACCAGGCTCCTCAATTGTATAGACTGTGGAGTAGGCCATCAGACCCCACTCTAGTCTAAGTCCAGTTGAAGGAGTACCTAATGTCACTTGCTTCTCTCAGAGCCGACCCCCAGCAATGCAACACTTGCTGACCCAGGCCTAGTCTGGCTAATCTAATAAGGAAGGGAATTAATGCGACTTTGCTCTGGCTACTCTAAATTTTTGAATATCTTAGAGAACAGCCCTAGTCTCTTTTCCTGTTTCTTCTTAGATGATCTCATCCGTTCCCAGAACCCTAATTACCATCTATATGCTAATGACTACCAAATTTATATCAGCAACCCGCTTCTCTCCATTGAATTCCACATTGGAACATCCGACTGCCTACTTTACATTTATTTTGAATGTCTCACAGATAGCTCAGATTTAATATATCAAAAATAAAACTATTAATTTCTACCTCCTTTTGCCCCAAGCTTTCATCTTCCCTAAGCTTTCTCTACTGAGGTGTTTAAGTCAAAGATCTGGATTAATCTCACTCTGATTTTAAAAACTCTTAGAAATCTCTGAGGAAAGACACACAAATAAATGATTTCAAAATTAGACAATGAATATCATAGGTCATGGGGCAAATGCATGAAAAGATCAAAATTTACTTATGTGAAGAAGAATGCACTTATTCTAAAGTATCAGTGGAAAAATTATCCAAAGATTTGAAAATCACTATATCTGTGAGGCCAGCACACAAACAGTGGAATAGCTCCTCTGAAGGAAATAAATATGTGGGGTGTGCTATGTGCTAAGGAGCTCTGGTCGGTCAGTTGTGCCTGACTCTTTGCAACTCCATGTAGCACTCCAGCCTCCTCTGCCCATGTGATTCTCCAGGCAGGAATACTGGGGTGGGTTGCCATGCCCTCCTCCAACAAATATCTGGTAATATCTACCAAAATTATTCATACTTACCCTTTGATCTAGAAATCCCATTTTATGTAAACTAAGTAACAATTGGGACACTCTAATAAATATAAAATGTTAAGTGTGGCAGTGTTTAGAATAAGAAATTGGAAACAATTTATGTAGCCAACAATAAGTATCTCTTCAAAGAAACTCTCTTTTATCACAAGGAAATACAGGTTAAAAATTAATTAGAAAATTGCTAAGTACAGATAGGGAGAGATTTTGATAATATTTATGTAAAGAAATGGACTTTTTTGAATATGCCAAAGCCTTTGACTGTGTGGATCACAATAAACTGTGGAAAATTCTGAAAGAGATGGGAATACCAGAACATCTGACCTGCCTCTTGAGAAACCTATATGCAGGTCGGGAAGCAACAGTTAGAACTGAACATGGAACAACAGACTGGTTCCAAACAGGGAAAGGAGTATGTCAAGGGTGTCACCCTGCTTATTTAACTTATATGCAGAGTACATCATGAGAAACATTTGGCTGGATGAAGCACAAGCTAGAATCAAGACTGCTGGGAGAAACATCAATAACCTCAGATATGCAGATGACACCACCCTTATGGCAGAAAGTGAAGAAGAACTAAAGGGCCTCTTGATGAAAGTGAAAGAGGGGAGTGAAAAAGTTGGCTTAAAGCTCAACATTCAGAAAACGAAGATCATGGCATCTGGTCCCATCACTTCATGGGAAATAGATGGGGAAACAGTGGAAACAGTGGCTGACTATTTTTTTCGGGCTCCAAAATCACTGCTGAAGGTGACTTGCAGCCATGAAATTAAAAGACGCTTACTCCTTGGAAGGAAAGTTATAACCAACCTAAACAGCATATTAAAAAACAGAGACATTACTTTGTTAACAAAGGTCCATCTAGTCAAGGCTATGGTTTTTCCAGCGGTCATGTATGGATGGGAGAGTTGGACTGTGAAGAAGGCTGAGTGTCGAAGAATTGATGCTTTTGAACTGTGGTGTTGGAGAAGACTCTTGAGAGTCCCTTGGACTGCAAGGAGGTCCAACCAGTCCATTCTAAAGGAAATCAGTCATGGGTGTTCATTGGAGGGACTGATGTTGAAGCTGTCCAATATTTTGGCCACCTGGCTCATTTGAAAAGACCCTGATGTTGGGAAAGATTGAAGGTGAAGGGGACAACAGCTCTTATTTTCTTTCTCATATGTTACCTCAAGAATTCACACAGTATGGTTTTTCAACCCTAGTAAATTAATAGTTAACCATCCATTACTTGAGTGAAAACTACATATTAATTTAGTAAAGTTAATACTGGAGAGTAACAGGTAAATTCATCACTACAACAAGAATTTCTGAATATTCTCTGAATGTGGATTTTCTGAATGGTTTAATTTTTTAAGGACATAAAAATGCTGACCATGTGCAAGAAATCTTAGAAATCATAGAAGAAACATGAAAGAAATAGAAGATATGCTTTAAAGAATACTGACCTGAAACAAAGACTGCCAGTTATTTCTCCGCAAAACAAGTGTGTTTATTTGGATGAACGAAGAATTGTAACTTGGGTGAGCCTTGTGCAAGTACCTATGTGATGAGGAAATCAGGATTCTTATATAATAATAAGGGGAGGGCTAAGTAAACAAAGAGTCCATTGGAAGGACTGAGATTTTAAAGTATAGTAACTTTTCATTGGCTCAATAGTGACAGCATCTCAGTGACTGGGTTTTTGCAGGTGAGAAGTCCTTCTTCTTCCTGTTGGGCTCAGTCATCTAGGAGGTTAATTCTCCTCCAGCTGCTTTTCCAAATCTTTTTTAACTGAAGTCTCTGGGTTTTTTGTGTGTGTGTGGGTTTTTTTTTTTTTTTTTTAACAAAAACCATGACCATGCATAGGAGTAAATAAGAGGGCTTGTGAAAGAAAGTATTCTTGACTTTACCCTCAAAATTCTGATTAAGTAGGTCTGTAGTATGAGCAGAGATTTGTTTTTCTGTCTACCAAGTAGTACTGATAATTCCTGTCAAGACAACAATATTTTGAGTTGGACTAGAGCATAGCACAAAGATAAAACTCCATAAAGATGAAGAAAGACAACTTATGAAAGAGAATATGAATTGCAAACAATAAAGATAGAGACGTTTATTAATTGGATAAATATACATCAAAGCTCAAGGCCTATATTCAGTTCACTTCAGCTCAGTTCAGTTCAGTCACTCAGTCGTGTCCAACTCTTTGCGACCCCATGAATTGCAGCACACCAGGCCTCCCTGTCCATCACCAACTCCTGGAGTTCACTCAGACTCACGTCCATCGAGTCAGTGATGCCAACCAGCCATCTCATCCTTGGTCGTCCCCTTCTCCTCCTGCCCCCAATCCCTCCCAGCATCAAAGTCTTTTCCAATGAGTCAAATCTTCACATGAAGTGGCCAAAGTACTGGAGCCTCAGCTTTAGCGTCATTCCTTCCAAAGAACATCCCAGGGTTGATCTCCTTCAAAACGGACTGGTTGGATCTCCTTGCAGTCCAAGGGACTCACTCTCAAGAGTCTTCTCCAACACCACAGTTCAAAAGCATCAGTTCTTCATCGCTCAGCCTTCTTCACAGTCCAACTCTCACATCCATACATGACCACACGAAAAACCATAGCCTTGACTAGATGGACCATAGTCGGCAAAGTAATGTCTCTGCTTTTGAATATGCTATCTAGGTTGGTCATAACTTTTCTTCTAAGGAGTAAGCATCTTTTAATTTCATGGCTGCAATCACCATCTTCAGTGATTTTGGAGCCCCAAAAAATAAAGTCTGACACTGTTTCCACTGTTTCCCCATCTATTTCCCATGAAGTGATGGGACCAGATGCCATGATCTTCGTTTTCTGAATGTTGAGCTTTAAGCCAACTTTTTCACTCTCCTCTTTCACTTTCATCAAGAGGCTTTTTAGTTCCTCTTCACTTTCTGCCATAAGGGTCGTGTCATCTGCATATCTGAGGTTATTAATATTTCTCCTGGCAATCTTGATTCCAGCTTGTGTTGCTTCCAGTCTAGTGTTTCTCATGATGTACTCTGCATTTAAGTTAAATAAGCAGGGTGACAATATACAGCCTTGATGTACTGCTTTTCATATTTGGAACCAGTCTGTTGTTCCATGTCCAGTTCTAACTGTTGCTTCCTGACCTGCATACAGATTTCTCAAGAGGCAGGTCAGGTGGTCTGGTATTCCCATCTCTCTCAGAATTTTCTGCAGTTTATTGTGATCCACACAGTGAAAGGCTTTGGTATAGTCAATAAAGCAGAAATTACAGTAATACAAATGTACTTGGAGAGCTCTGAAATTATCATAGTTTTTTAAACTTTCTACTTTGCACATCACACACTTTTTTTTTATCCTTCTGCCTTCCTCTATCTGCCAAAATTCTAAAAACTATCAAAGCATGCAAACATGACTTTTATTTATTCCATGGTGAGTGGGGAAACATAGAAGGATGGAGAGTAGGAAAATGACATATGTAGGGGAGAAAACTCTTCCCAATGCCTTCCTAGGTCTGAACCTAAGAATTAAATTAACATAGGATAGACTAATAGGAAAAAAACAAATTTTATTTAATATTTTTAGGTGTACATGGGAGTCTTCAGTAGGAAAATGAAGCAAAATGAAGACTCAAAGAAACTGTTATGCCCCAAAGCTTATATGCTCTTTTATTTATTTATTTATTTATTTACTTTACAATATTGTATTGGTTTTACCATACTTTGACAGTATATGCTCTTTTAAACAAAGGCAAACTATAAGGCTGTTAAAAGACAAAAGGGCTTGGGGAAGTAAGTTATGAGACAAAGACTAGGAAATATATGGAGAACAGGGAGTGTGACTAATGGATAATAAGAATATTCTAGTGAGTTCATTTGCACAGGTCCATTCTGGTTTCGACTCCCGGTCTCTATTGATGCAATGTTCTCCCATTCTTGGTAAAGGAAGGTCACCTTTTTCAAGGGAAATTTTATAACCTGCATTTAGGTAGAAAAGGAAAATCAGAGATCCCTTCCTGTATCTGCTGTTACTCAAGTACCTTCAGTTCAAAATAATTAACATGCAAAAATAAAATATTTTGAGTGTCATTTCTGAAATCCTTCACATATCAATGCTGTATTTTATGTGAATCAGTGTAACAGAATGAATGATTAAAGTCAAGCCAGAAAAGGCACTTAAAAATTACAAACCATACTTTAACTATCAATTAACTTTAGACAAAAGTGCCAAGATAATTTATTAGAAAAAAGACTGTCATTTCAACGATTGGGGCTAGAGCAATTGGCTATGTTTATATATATATATATATATATATATATATATATATATATATATATATAATGAGCTTAGACCCTTACTTAACACCACACAGAGAAACTAACTTAAAATACATCATAGACCTAATATAAGACCCCAAACTATTACATTTCTGGAAGAAATTATGGTAGAAAATATTTGTGCTATTGAGTGAAGCACAAATTTCTTAAACAGGACATTAAAAAACACAAACTGTGAGAGAAAACATTTGATAAAATGGTCTTCATTAAAATTAAAAACATATGTTCTTCAAAAGATATCAGTAAAGAAAATGAAAATGCATGCTAGATATTATAAGAAAATTAATAATGGAAAATACATATTTGACAGATAATCTTTGTCAACAAAGGTCCGTCTAGTCAAGGCTATGATTTTTCCAGTGGTCATGTATGGATGTGAGAGTTGAACTATAAAGAAAACTGAGTGCTGAAGAATTGATGCTTTTGAAGTGTGGTGTTGGAAAAGACTCTTGAGAGTCCCTTGGACTGCAAGGAGATCCAACCAGTCCATCCTAAAAGAGATCAGTCCTGGGTGCTCATTGGAAGGACTGATGTTGAAGCTGAAACTCGAATACTTTGGCCACATGATGCAAAGAAGTGACTCATTTGAAAAGACCCTGATGCTTGGAAAGATTGAGGGCAGTAAGAAAAGGGGATGACAGAGGATGAGATGGTTGGATGGCATCACCAATTCAATGGACATGAATCTGGGTAAACTCTGGGAGTTGGTGAAGGACAGGGAGGCCTGGCATGCTGTGGTTTATGGGGGTCGCGAAGAGTCAGACACGACTGAGCGACTGAACTGAACTGAACTGAACTGCATCCAGAATATATTTATGAGAACCAAAAATAAAACCAAAAGTTTAAACCACTCTATGATAAATCAAACAACCCATTTTGAAAAGAGAAAATTATTTGAACGGACACTTTACAAAAGAAGATACCTGAAGAGCCAATACAGAGAAGGCAATGGCACCCTACTCCAGTACTGGAAAATCCCATGGACGGAGGAGCCTGGCAGGCTGCAGTCCATGGGGTCGCTAAGAGTCAGACACATCTGAGCAACTTCACCTTCACTTTTCACTTTCACGAATTGGAGAAGGAAATGGCAACCCACTCCAGTGTTCTTGCCTGGAGAATCCCAGGGACGGCAGAGCCTGGTGGGCTGCCATCTATGGGGTCGCACAGAGTCAGACACGACTGAAGCAACTTAGCAGCAGCAGCAGAAGAGCCAATAAACTGATGAAAATATAGCCAACATCATTGATCACCAAGGAAATGCAAATAGAAATCTTAATAAGATCCCATTTTTTCATCCACAAGAATTGCTGAAGTTGAGAGAAAAAAACCCAGACAGAACAACTGACAATGGCATGTGTTGGACTAAATGTAGAGCATTTAAAACTTGCATTCTTGGTGAAATCTGTAGCATACAGCCACTTTGGGTGACAATTTGGTAGTTTCTCTTAAAGTTGAACATATACGTTGCCTATGACTCAGGCACACTCTCAGTTTTTCCCACTAGAAATGGAAACATATGCTCACATGAAGACTTGTCCATAAATGTTAACAACAGGATTGTGAATAATAGCCAAAACTAGAAACAACTCAAGTGGTCATCAACTGGTGACAGACTAAAATGTGATAATTATCTATAACATGGGATACTACTTTATAAATTGTGTGGCTCTTTTAAAATTCTGCCTGTGAGAATTTCTTTCCAATTGAGGCTATCCTGAGGCATACAATGATGGGTTTAGCATTTAGAAGGGGAGGAGGGCAAGGAACTGCCAGGGGATAAGGGCATCAGAGAGAGGGCTCTTTCATCTAGGAGATATCTCTCAATAGCACAGTGAGGAGTCTCTGGATCAGTGACCAGTGACCTCTGAATTGCAATAGTCTTGGGTTCTTATAACCATAGGCTCTATCTTATTAATGGTCAACAGGTGCTGGGTGCAGTTTCACAGAGTATATAATACAAGCAGACTCTCTAAATGGCTAAAAACATGCTAGCTTGGTTCTTTTAAAAACAATTGAATATGTAAAACTTTGAGTTTACTGCCAGTGGGCTTTTGAGCTAATGGATATCAGCATGCTGTGAAGAAACAAACAACTATAGGGTCTGTCTTTGGTTCATTTATGTAACAGTAATGAAAAGGGGGAAAAATATTGACACATTCAACAACATGCACAAATCTTTAAAGCAATATTATAAGTAAATTAAATATAAAAGAATATATACTGTTTGATTTTGTTTGTATGAAATCCTAGAAAAGACAAAACTGTAATGGCAGAAAGCACCTTGGTGGCACCCAAGTACAGCAGCTGAGAACAGACAGCAAAGGAGGAAGAGGAAATTTTGAAGGAGATAGAACTCTCATGTGTATTGATTGTGGTAGTGGCTATACAATTGTACACAATCACCAAAACTTTTATAACTGTACATTTAAGTGGGAGAGATTTACTGTTTGTAAATAAATATAAAGCTTATAAATTGATAATGAAATCTATTCTAATTAAGAAGTATAACTTTACAATGTAGAAACATAATCACTATGTAATACCTTGGGTGGCACATCTTAAACAGACTTATGATTAGTTTGAAATGTGTAGAAATATCAAATCATGATATTATGTAATGAAAACTAATATGGTGTTGTAGGTCAAGTATACTTCAAGAACAAACAAATTCATAGAAAAAAGATCAGAAATGTGGTTATAAGAGGTGGGATCAGTGGGTGTGGGGGTGGGGAGAGGAAGAATTGGATGAAGACAGTCAAAAGGTACAAACTTCCAGTTATAAAATAAATAAGTACTAGAAATATAATGTACAACATAATAATATAGTTAACACTGCTGTGTTATACATGAAACTTGTTAAGAGAATAAATTCTGAGATTTTACCACAAGGAAAAAATGTTTTTCTATTTCTTCATTTTCATACCTATATGAGATGATGGATATTTACTAACCTTATTGTGATAATCACTTCATGATACATGTAAACCAAGTAACTATGCTGTATGCCTTAAACTTCGTGCTGTAGGTTGAAAGCTTAAAATAATTTTCTGAAGAAACCACGAAGATGGCAGAGTAGAAGAATGTGCACTCATCTTCTCCTGCAAGAACTCCAAAATTACAACATGACAATAACAACCACCGACAGGAGAGTGTTGGATCCCACCAAAAAAAGACACCCCATGTCCAAGGGAAAAGGAGAAGCCCCAGAAAGATGGTATGAGGGGCAAAATCGTGAGAGAGGCTATGAGGGCTCAAACAAAACCATGTGTGCACCAGGACCAAGGGACCCCACAGAGACTGAGCCAGGCCTGTGTTTGAGTCTCTTGCAGACGTATGGGTCAGCAGTGGCCTGCCACAGGGGCAGGGCTCTGGGTGCACCTACCTGGGTCACACAGCCCGTGGTATAAGCCCTCTTAGAGGAGTTCACCATTAACCCCACCATAGAGCCGCCGAGCTCTATACTATACCCTGCTTATTTAACTTATATGCAGAGTACATCATGCGAAATGCCAGGCTGGATGAAGTACAAGCTGGAATCAAGACTGCTGGGAGAAATATCAATAGCCTCAGATATGGAGATCACACCACCCTTATGGCAGAAGGTGAAGAGGGACTAAAGAGCTTCTGGATGAAAGTGAAAGAGGAGAATGAAAAAGTTGACTTAAAACTCAACATTCAGAAAAATAAGATCATGGCATCTGGGCCTATCACTTCATTGCAAACAGGTGGGGAAATAATGGAAACAGTGAGAGACTTTATTTTGGGGGGGGCTCCAAAATCACTGCAGATGGTGACTGCAGCCTTGAAATTAAAAGATGCTTGCTCCTTGGAAGAAAATTTATGTCCAACCTAGATAGCATATTAAAAAGCAGAGACATTAATTTCCCAACAAAGGTCCATCTCTTAAAAGCTATGGTTTTTCCAGTAGTCATATATGGATGTGAGAGTTGGACTATAAAGAAAGCTGAGTGCCGAAGAATTGATGATTTTGAACTGTGGTGCTGGAGAAGACTCTTGAGTGTCCCTTGGACTGCAAGATCCACCCAGTCAATCCTAAAGGAAATTAGTCTTGAATAATCATTGGAAGGACTGATGCTGAAGCTTATACTCCTAGGCCACCTGATGTGAAGAACTGACTCATTTGAAAAGACCCTGATGCTGGGAAAGATTGAAGGCAGGAGGAGAGGGGGATGACAGAGGATGAGATGGTTGGAGGGCATCACCTAATCGATTGACATGAGTTTGAATAAGCTCCAAGAATGGCTGATGGACAGTAAAGCCTGGCGTGCTGCCGTCAATGGGTTCACAAAGAGTTGGATACAACTGAGTGACTGAACTGAACGGAGAGGCACTGAGCAGATGACTCACAAACTGCAGAACAATTATACCAAAGAAATTCTTGCACTGTTAGGAAAGTTCTTGGACCTACAACAGATCTCTGAATCTGGAGATCTGGCAAAGGAACTGAGAAGACCCAGAGAATCTGACTGTGGAGACCAGTGGGATTTGATTACAGAACTTACACAACTAGGAAAACAGACTCTTGGAGGGCACAATCAAAACCGTGTGCTCATCAGAATCCAGGAGAAAGCAGCAGTGATCCCACAAGAGACTGACCCAGACTTGCCCATGAGTGCCCGGGAGTCTCTGGCAGAAGCATGGGTCAGTGGTGGCCTGCTGCAGGCTCAGGGGCACTGAGTGAGGCAGTGCAAGCACCAGACCTTTAGGAAAAGGTTGCCATTATCTTCATTGCATAGTTTGTTCTCAGGCAAAACACAGGAAAGGAGCACAACCCCACCCATCAACAGAAAATTGGGTTAAAGATTTACTGAGCATGGCTTTGCCCAACAGAACAAGACCCAGTTTCCCCACAGTCTCTCCCATCAGGAAGCTTCCATAAACCTGCTATCTTTATCCATCAGAGGGTGGACAGAAGGAAGACCACAATCACAGAAAACTAAGCAAACTGATCACATAGACCACAGACTTGTCTAGCTCAGTGAAACTATGAGCCATGCTGTGTAGGGCCACCCAAGATGGATGGATCATAGTGGATAGTTCTGACAAAATGTGGTCCACTGGAGAAAGGAATGGCAAACCACTTCAGTATTCTTGCATCGAGAGTCCCATGAACTGTATGGAAAGGCAAAAAGATAGGATACTGAAAGATAAACTTCCCAGGTCAGTAGATGCCCAATATGCTACTGGAGAAAAGTGGAGAAATAACTCCAGAAAGAATGAAGAGTTGGAGCCAAAGCAAAAACAACACCTAGTTGCGGATGTGACTGGTGATGGAAGTAAAGTCCAATGGTGTAAAGAGCAATTTTGCATAGCAACTGGGAATATTATGTCCATGAATCAAGGTAAATTAGAAGCAGTCAAGCAGGAGATGGCAAAAGTGAACATCAACATTTTAGAAATCAGTGAACAAAAATGAACTGGAATGGGTGAATTTAATTCAGATGACCATTATATCTACCACTGTGGCCAAGAATTGCTTAGAAGAAATGGAGTAGCCATCATAGTCAACAGAAGAGTCTGAAATGCAGTACTTGGGTGCAATTTCAAAAATGACAAATTATCTCTGTTCCTTTCCAAGGCAAACCATACAATATCACAGTAATCCAAGTCTATGAGCAACCTGTAATGCTGAAGAAGCTGAAGTTGAACAGTTCTATGAAGACCTACAAGACCTTCTAGAACTAACATCCCCAAAAGATGTCGTTTTTATCATAGGGGACTGAATGCACAAGTAGGAAGTGAAGAGATAATTGGAGTAACAGGCAAATTTGACCTTGGAGTACAAAATGAAGCAGGGCAAAGGCTAACAGAGTTTTACCAAGAGAATGCACTGTCATAGCAAACACCCTCTTCCAACAACACAGGAGAAGATTCTTCACATGGACATCTCCACATGATCAATACCTGAATCAGATTGATTATATTCTTTGTAGTCAAAGAAGGAGAAGTTCTATACTGTCAGAAAAAACAAGTCTGGGAGCTGACTGTGGCTCAGATCATGAACTCCTTATTGTCAAATTCAGACTTAATTTGAAGGAAGTAGGAAAAACCACTAGACCATTCAGGTATGACCTAAATCACATCCCTTATGATTATACAGTGGAAGGGAGAAATAGATTCAAGGGATTAGATCTGATAGACACGGTGCTGGAAAAACAAGGATGAAGTTTCATGACTTTGTACAGGAGGCAAGCATCAAGACCATCCCCAAGAAAAAGAAATGCAAAAAGACAAAATAGTTGTCTGATGAGAAAAGGAGAGAAGCTAAAGGCAAAAGAGTAAAGGAAAGATATACCCATCTGAATGCAGAGTTCCAAAGATAGCAAGAAGAGATAAGAAAGGCTCCTTAATGATCACTGCAAAGAAATAGAGGAAAACAATAGATTGGGAAAGACTAGAGGTCTCTTCAACAAAATTAGAGATACCAAGGGAAATTTTCATGCAAAGATGGGCTCAATAAAGGACAGAAATGGTATGGACCCAACAGAAGCAAAAGATATTAAGAAGAGGTGGCAAGAATACACAGAAGAACTATACAAAATAGATCTTCATAACCCAGATAACCACGATGGTGTGATCACTCACTTAGAGCAACACACTCTGGACTGCGAAGTCAGTGGGCCCTAGAAAGCATCACTATGAACAAAGCTAGTGGAGGTGATGGAATTCCAGTTGAGCTATTTCAAATCCTAAAAAATATTGCTGTGAAAGTGCTGCACTCAATATGCCAGCAAAGTTGGATAACTCAGCAGTGGCCACAGAACTGGAAAAGACCCGTTTTCATTCCAATCCCAAAGAAAGGCAATGTCAAAGAATTCAGACTATCACACAATTGTACTCATCTCACACGCTAGCAACGTAATGCTCAAAATTCTCCAAGCCAGGCTTCAACAGTACATGAACCGTGAACTCCCAGATATTCAAGCTGGATTGAGAAAAGGCAGAGGAACCAGAGATCAAATTGCCAACGTCTGTTGGATCATAGAAAAAGCAAGAGAATTCCAGAAGAATATCTACTTCTACTTTATTGATTACACGAAAGCCTTTGACTGTGTGGATCACAACTGTGGAAAATTCTTGAAGGTATGGAAATACCAGACCATCTGACCTGTCTCTTGAGAAATCTGTATGCAGTTCAAGAAACAACACTTACAATTGGACATGAAACAGCACACTGGTTCCAAATCAGGAAAGGAGTATGTCAAGCATTTATATTGTCACCCTGCTTATGCAGAGTACATCATGCAAAATACTGGGCTGAAAGAAACACATGCTGGAATCAAGATTTCCTTGAGAAATATTAATAATATCAGATATGGGGATGATACCACTGGTATGGCAGAAAGTAAAAAGGAACTAAAGAGCCTCTTGATGAAAGTGAAAAAGGAGAATGAAAAAGGTGGCTTAAAACTCAACATTCAGAAAACTAAGATTATGACATCTGGTCCCATCACTTCATGGCAAATAGATGGGGAAACAATGGAAACAGTGACAGACTTTATTTTGGGGGGTTCCACAATCACTGCAGATGGTGACTACAGCCATGAAATTAAAAGGCGTTTGCTCCTTGGAAGAAAAGCTATGACAGCATGTTAAAAAGTAAACACATTACCATGCCAGCATTGGCCCATCTAGTCTAAGCTATGTTTTTTCCAGTAGTCATATATGGATGTGAGAGTTGGACTATAAAGCTGAGCACTGAAAAATTTATGCTTCTGAACTGTGGTGTTTGGGAAGTCTCTTGAGAGTCCCTTGGGCTATAAGATCAAACTAGTCGACTGCAAAATAAATCAGCCCGGAATATTCCTTGGAAGGACTTATGCTGAAGCTGAAGCTCCAATACTTTGGCTCCCTGATTGAAAAACTGATTCCTTGGAAAAAACCCTGGTGCTGGGGAAGATTGAAGGCAGGAGGAGAAGGGGATGGCAGAGGATGAGATATTTGGATGGCGTTACCAACGCAATAGTCTGAGCAAGGCATGAGTCTGAGCAAGCTCCAGGAGTTGTGATAGACAGGGGAAACCTGGTGTGCTGCAGTCCATGGGGTCACAAAAAGTCAGACACAACTGAGAGACTGAGCTGAGCTGAAAATGATTTCCTGAAGATATGCTGCTGATAGATAATGTGTTCACAAGAGTTTAAAACTTATTATTTTGAATGTTGTCTGTAATATTTACAAATTGAGTCTTATCTGCAGGGATATATTCCATACTATTTGGTACTTCTTCCTTCTCTACTTTGAATTCAAGATGGATAGTTCATTTTGTTTCATAGTAGACATCTCAATTTCTCCTTGTCCATATGTGGTGGATAATATAAACTATAAGGTCACTTTATATTTTGCTATTCACGAAGTCAGGAGACCTGAGTTCTGGTCTAGTTTCATATTCAGTTCAGTCCAGTCGCTCAGTCGTGTCCGACTGTTTGCAACCCCATGAATCATAGCACGCCAGGCCTCCCTGTCCATAACCAACTCCCAGAGTTCACCCAAACTCATGTCCATTGAGTCGGTGATACCATCCAGCCATTTCATCCTCTGTGGTCCCCTTCTCCTCCTGCCCCCAATCCCTCCCAACATCAGGGTCTTTTCCAATGAGTCAACTCTTCGCATCAGGTGGCCAAAATATTGGAGTTTCAGCTTCAGCATCAGTCCTTCCAATGAACACCCAGGACTGATTTCCTTTAGGGTAGACTAGTTGGATCTCCTTGCAGTCCGAGGGACTCTCAAGAGTCTTCTCCAACACCACAGTTCAAAACATCAATTCTTCGGCACTCAGCTTTCTTCACAGTCCAACTCTCCCATCCATACATGCCCACTGGAAAAACCATGGCCTTGACTAGATGGACCTTTGTTGGCAAAGTAATATCTCTGCTTTTGAATATGCTATCTAGGTTGGTCATAAGTTTCCTTCAAAGGAATAAACGTCTTTTAATTTCATGGCTGCAATCACCATCTTCAGTGAATTTAGTATTTTGTTTTTGTTTTTTTATATTAGAGAGGTTAATCTCTTTTGCTCTGAAAGTGAACGCCATCATCTCTAAAATAAGATAAATGATACCAGCTCTGTCTGCTTCATAGTGAAGTGATGAATACCAAGTGCTTTTGAAAGAGCTTTAAACAATAGAAAGCCATCTATAAACAGAAGGTGTGCTCATCTCCAAAGTGGAATAATAGTATAATATACCATCAGTTCACTCCAGTTCAGATCAGTTGCTCAGTCTTGTCCAACTCTTTGTGACCCCGTGGACTGCAGCACACCAGGCTTCCCTGTCTGTCACCAACTCCCAGAGTTTACTCAAACTCATATCCATTGAGTTGGTGATGCCATCCAACCATCTCATCCTCTGTCATCCCCTTCTCCGGCCTTCAATCTTTCCCAGCATCAGGGTCTTTTCCAATGAGTCAGTTCTTCGCATCTGTTGCTTCCTGACCTGCGTACAGATTTCTCAAGAGACAGGTCAAGTGGTCTGGTATTCCCATATCTTGAAGAATTTTCCACAGTTTGTTGTGGTCCAGACAGTCAAAGGCTTTGGCATAGACAATAAATGAGTCTTCTCCAATACCACAGTTCCAAAGCATCCATTCTCCAACACTCAGCTTTCTTTATAGTCCAACTTTCACATCCATACATGACTACTGTAAAAAACAAAGCTTTGACAAGATGGACCTTTGTTGGCAAAGTATGTCTCTGCTTTTTAATATGATATCTAGTTTGGTCATACATTTTCTTACAAGGAGCAAGCATCTTTTAATTTCAAGGATGCAGTCATCATCTGCAGTGATTTTGAAGCCCCTCAAAAATAAAGTTTGTCACTGTTTCCATTGTTTTCCCATCTATTTGCCATGAAGTGATGGGCCCAGATGCCATGATCTTAGTTTTTGGAATGTTGAGTTTTCAGCCAACTTTTTCATTTTCCTTTTTCACCTTCATCAAGAGGCTCTTCAGTATTTCTTCACTTTCTGCCATAAGGGTGGTATCATCTGCATATTTGAAGTTATTGATATTTCTCCTGGCAATCTTGATTCCAGCTTGTGCTTCTTCCAGCCCAGCGTTTCGCATGAGGTACTCTCCATATAAGTTAAATAAGCAGGGTGACAATATACAGCCTTGACGTACTGCTTTTCCTATTTGGAATCAGTCTATTGTTCCATGTCCAGTTCTAAATGTTGCTTCCTGACCTGCATACAGGTTTCTCAAGAGGCAGGTCAAGTGGCCTGGTATTCCCATATCTTGAAGAATTTTCCATAGTTTGTTGTGGTCCACACAGTCAAAGGCTTTGGCATAGTCAATAAAGCAGAAGTTTTTTCTGGAACTCTCTTGCCTTTTCAATGATCCAATGGATGTTGGCAATTTTCTCTTGTTCCTCTGCCTTTTCTAAATCCAGCTTGAACATCTGTAAGTTCACAGTTCACGTACTGTTGAAGCCTAGCTTGAAGAATTTTGAGCATTACTTTACAAGGTCATTTTTATTCATTCATGTGTTCAATAATTCAATCCTCTTTTTTTTTTTTTTTCCTGTAGTAAAGAAATAGTAAGTATCCTCTCTATGTCAGGGATTATTCTATGTGCTAGAGATGAAGAGATTAAGGGACATAGAGTTTATCCTTCAGGTACTCAGTATCTGTCTAGATTGGGAGACAGAAATGCAAGCAGCTAGTTAATAATAACAGACTGCTGAAGAAATAGAAGAGTCTAATAACTCTGTTCAAGAGAAAGGCTTCATAGTAAAGGCAATGAAGGTGAGCTTTGGCAGATTATTATAATTAAAAGTTTGAGGGTAAGAGAATAGAGATGAAGTTCAAGATTTAAGTTGAAGTCTAGGGGTGGGAGGCTTGGTAGACTGGTATTTGTACTCTGTTTTTTTTTTTTTTTCATGAAGAATTTGCTTAGGCAAAACTGCTACACAGAGTCTAAGTGGGGTAAATCAGTAACGGTCTTCAGTAACAGTCATCTGAGTGGTTCACAGTAATTAATTTAATCACATAGCTTTATGCTTTTAGAAGATGTCTGACATCCAGCTTCACTGTAGAGACCAGAGGAACTAGCACTCCAGGGTTTCTGGAATAATGCATGTATATGTCGTCCTTTAAGAGGGCTTTCATGCTTAACTGCCAAGTCTTACAAGTCTTACAAAAATTTCAGCCCAATCTGAGGGGAACTGACAGGGACGTGTGGAGGCAAGATATAGATATATAACTTCCTTAATGATGAAACTGAAGAGATTTAGATGATGCTCTCTAAAATAGACTTCTTTGGCAAATTGATTATTTTGAGCTGAAGGTACTTGAGAAACACCAAATGCATAAAGGGCTCTCTGACCTCCTTCTTTCTATCTCAAAAGCAGATTATAAAATTTCTCATGAGAAAGATGACCTTTCTGTGCCAGAAAGAAAAGAACATTCTTGCCACCAGGGACTGGGAATCAACACCAGAAGGAACCTGTATGAACAAAGCCCGAGGCCCCTATCCTATTCCTTAGCTCAGGATGGCCGGTATACATCATTTACCTTTCTGTATTTGTACTTCCCATACAAGTGGAGTCTCTCACCTGCTCATGGATGTGGGGTTCCCATTGATACATCATTAAATTTCATTTTCTGCTGTTAATCTGTCCAATATTAATTTAATCTTTAGGCCACCCAGAGGAATTCTGAAGGATAGAGGGAAGTTTTCTTCCTTCCCAGCAGTATCATTTTTATAAGTAAAGACATCTGCTTGACTAGAACCTGGTTATAGCAGAAAAAAATCTGGGAGTTCCTATTGGAATGCTTTGATAAGTAGATAGCCCAAAAAAAGGGGCTGAGGATGTATTTCTACTCCATGCCAGATGGAGTAGAACTTTAACCTCAGATATGCAGATCATACCACCCTTATGGCAGAAAGTGAAGAGGAACTAAAAAGCCTCTTGATGAAAGTGAAAGAGGAGAGTGAAAAAATTGGCTTAAAGCTCAACATTCAGAAAACGAAGATCATGGCATCTGGTCCCATCACTTCATGGGAAATAGATGGGGAAAGAGTGGAAACAGTGTCAGACTTTATTTTTTGGGGCTCCAAAATCACTGAAGATGGTGACTGCAGCCATGAAATTAAAAGACGCTTACTCCTTGGAAGAAAAGTTATGACCAACCTAGACAGCATATTCAAAAGCAGAGACATTACTTTGCCAACTAAGGTCCATCTAGTCAAGGCTATGGTTTTTTGTGTGGTCATGTATGGATGTGAGAGTTGGACTGTGAAGAAGGCTGAGTGCCGAAGAATTGATGCTTTTGATCTGTGGTGTTGGAGAAGACTCTTGAGAGTCCCTTGGACTGCAAGGAGATCCAATCAGTCCATTCTGAAAGAGATCAACCCTGGGATTTCTTTGGAAGGAATGATGCTAAAGCTGAAGCTCCAGTACTTTGGCCACCTCATATGAAGAGTTGACTCATTGGAAAAGACTCTGATGCTGGGAGGGATTGGGGGCAGGAGGAGAAGGGGACGACAGAGGATGAGATGGCTGGATGGCATCACGGACTCGATGGACATGGGTCTGAGTGAACTCCAGGAGATGGTGATGGACAGGGAGGCCTGGCGTGCTGTGATTCATGGGCTCGCAAAGAATTGGACACAACTGAGCAACTGAACTGAACTGAACTGAACTGAAGCCAACTTTTTCACTCTCCACTTTCACTTTCATCAAGAGGCTTTTCAGTTCCTCTTCACTTTCTGCCATAAGGGTGGTGTCATCTGCATATCTGAGGTTATTGATATTTCTCCCGGCAATCTTGATTCCAGCTTGTGCTTCTTCCAGCCCAGTGTTTCGCATCATGTACTCTGCATATAAGTTAAATAAGCAGGGTGACAATATACAGCCTTGACATACTCCTTTTCCTATTTGGAACCAGTCTGTTGTTCCATGTCCAGTTCTAACTGTTGCTTCCTGACCTGCATATAGGTTTCTCAAGAGGCAGGTCAGGTGGTCTGGTATTCCCATCTCTTTCAGAATTTTCCACAGTTTATTGTGAACCATACAGTCAAAGGCTTAGGGCACCAGTAACTGAAACTTGCTGCTTTGACGAAGAACTATAACCACTTGCCAGAATTGTCTTACAGTAGGAGGTCCCTTTCCCTGTTGCCAAAAACCAGGAAAATACAGGAGTCAAGAAAAAGGAAGATATGCCCGCCTATAATATGTCTTGCAAAACTAACCTGAAAGAATTTTAGAGGGGCAAAAGGAGGAGGGAGGAGATGATATATCCTGCTAACCCCCAAGAAACCCTCACACTAGAATCCATCTTGGTTGAGAGAGGCTCATGCCACCAGGAAGAATGAGATATGAGTTAGATGAAATATGGGCCAAGCAAGATGATTGGCCAGAGACCACCCAGAAACTGACCTGATTACCATAAATCCTGAGGCTGTGAGCCACATGGCACAGCAGTTCTCCTGGGTTCCCTTACCCAGCTGCTCTTGGCCTGGGTGCTCATTTACAGTGAAGGCTTTTGGTTTGTCAGTACATGTGTCTCCTTGGACAATTTATTTCCCAGTGCTAGACAAAGCCCACTCTCTGGCCCATCCCCCTTCTGACATTAATAATTATTTGGTGATTTGCTTTTATGATTTTCTCTAATTTACTTTTTTTTTTCTGCATGTGTGCTAAGTCACTTCAGTCATGTCCAACCTCTTGTGACGCTATGGATTGTAGCCCACCAGGCTCTCTGTCCATGGGATTCTCCAGGCAAGAATACTGGAATGGGTTGGCATGCCCTCCTTCAGGGGAACTTCCTCACCCAGAGATTGAACCTACGTCTTTTATGTCTTTTGCATCGGCAGGCAGATTCTTTACCACTCAGTTCAGTTCAGTCACTCTTTGCCACTAAACACTACTAATAAAAACAGAAAATTACATTAACATACTTTCAAAGTAAAGTTAGTTTAAAAGCACTAATGGACTAACTTACTCTATAAAGTGCACAGTGACTAACTCTTTCACGGTCTGAGGTTTGAAATAGTTCTTTGTGTTAGTCACTCAGTTGTGTCCAACTCTTTGTGAGCCCACGGACTGTCCAGCCTCTGTGCTCCATAGAATTTTCCAGGCAAGAATACTGGAGTGGGTTGCCATTCCCTTCTTCTGAGCTTCCTGACCCAGGGGCCAAACAGGGGGACTCCTGCATTGCAGGCAGATTCTTTACCATATGAGCCACTAGTTCATGGGATTAGGCAAAATGGTTTATTTACCATCCAAGGATTCATTGTAAATAGATTCTTTATTTTCTGTTTTCAAATGGTGAGATGTGGCTCTTAGAAAAATACAAAGACCAAATGAATAAAAACATAACACAAACTAGATTTGGGTAAGAATGCCAACTAATTTAAACTTCCAATAATATTCAGTCAGTTCGGTGGCTCAGTCATGTCCGACTCCTTACAACCCCATGGACTGCAGCATGCCAGGCTTCCCTGTCCATCACCAACTCACAGAGCTTGCTCAAACTCATGTCCATCGAGTCGGTGATGCCATCCAACCATTTCATCTTCAGTTATCCCCTTCTCCTCCTGCCTTCCATCTTTGCCAGTATCAGGGTCTTCAAATGAGTCAGTTCTTTGCATCAGGTGACCAAAGTATTGGAGTTTCAGCTTCAGCATCCGTCCTTCCAATGAATATTCAGGACTTATTTCCTTTAGGATGGACTGGTTGGATCTCCTTGCAGTCCAAGGGACTCTCAAGAGTCTTCTCCAACACCACAGTTCAAAAGCATCAATTCTTCAGTGCTCAGCTTTCTTTATAATAAAGTCCAACTCTCACATCCGTACATGACCACTGGAAAAACCATAGCTTTAACTAGACAGACCTTTGTCAGCAAAGTAATGTCTCTGTTTTTTAATATGCTATCTAGGTTGGTCATAGTTTTTCTTCCAAGGAGCAAGTATCTTTTAATTTCATGGCTGCAGACACCATCTGCAGTGATTTCAGATCCCCCCAAAATAAAGTGTGTCACGTATTTACTGTTTCCCCAACTATTCTCCATGAAGTGATGGGACTGGATCCCATGAACTTAGCTTTTTGAATGTTGAGTTTAAAGCCAACTTTTTCATTCTCCTCTTTCACTTTCATCAAGAGGCTCTTTAGTTCTTCTTCACTTTCTGCCATAAAGGTGGTGTTATCTGCATATTTGAGGTTATTAATAGTTCTCTAATAATATTATTTCTCCAATAATATTAGTCAACAAACTTTTAAAAGCATATTTTAGACAATTGGCTTCCGTCGTGATGATTCTTTCTTTCCCCTTCCATCCTCCTTCCTTCTTCCTTTCTCTAACCTCAAATCAAGCATACAAATAATTTGAAGCAGCTGCATCTCAAGGTATAAAAGAAGAAAATGGACTTGGTTGGGTTGAAATGGAAGCTGCCTACTTGTCCCTTGGTTTCTGCTCTTTCTAGCCAAGCTGGAAATTAAACGGTTTTTCAGAAACATTAGGATTTCTCTAATCCCAACTAGAAAATTCTTCCTATAACCTTAGATATATCATAATTCCCTAATTTTATACTGTAAGGGTAATAAAGCTTGCCACCCCAAAATATCTCTTTGGCAGGAGGATTAATTTAGGTTGATTATTTTTAAGGAACTGTGACTCAGGAAAAAACCTGGACCTTCCCTCTAACTGCCTAAAGAAGATATTAATAAATAGAAGACCTGTTCCATGAAGGGTGTTATGACCACAGATAACTAGGGTGTGAACCTGGTATGGCAGACAGGGAGGAACCTAGCAAAGTCTGTTTGTTAACATCCTTCTCTGTGTCCCATTCTCTCTGCCTGCCTAACAAACATTTGTTTACTAAATATTTGTTTTTCCATCTTCATGTGAATTGTTTTCCTACCTGAAATCCCAAGCCACCACTCAAAAACATTCTCTTATGTCTTTGGCTGAATATGGTATATAAGGTGACAGTTTCAGCCATTTTGGCAAATGACTCATTTTTCCTGGGTCTCTCCCATGTATACATGTTATTCAACTTTGATTTTTTCCTGCTAATCTCTCACATGTTAATTCTCAGATCAGCAAGAATAATATAGAAGGGCACAGGAAGTTTTTTTCCTCCCTAACAGCACATCTAGTTTTGGTGATTTTTTGGCTATCTGGATGATTGGGAGGCAGTGACTGTAAAAGGGAGGAAGCTGGTCAGGTCTTAACATCCATTTTGTCCCAATTCTTAGCTATTCTCTGTGTCATTCTATCAGACTGCGAAAGTGCTACTTGATAAATTATCAGCACATGAAAGAATGGGGAAACATCAGCTAAATTTCCTCCCATTATTCTTGCAACAAATGGGCAAACTAATAAACAGATTAGTTAATTTAAGTGCAAGTTCCCATTTCAGGGACAGGCTTTTGGAACTCTCAAGTTTATCTGGCAATTAACAAGCTGGGAAGAATATGACTTTTGGCTCAAATTCATAGGTATTGATGTATATTTTTCAAAAATGCAAAAGGCATTGGGACTAGTTTTTACCTCATAGAAGAAACCTGAAGCTCCAAATGGGCTGTGCTCAAGTGTCACTGAAGTGAACATCGTCATAATTTAAAATTTGGTTCCCAGGTAGAATCTTTTTGAGCTTCCACATGAGTGGTTTCTCAACAAAAATGTCAACAATAATCATAACCTTAAAATACAATCATAACAAAAACATTTATGGCTAAAATCTATGAGATTGTTATTTTGTTTGGGCCCATTTGTACTCATTGTCTACTGAAGACCAAGCTGGTGGAATTACACTTAATATCTAGAATGATCATGGACTTCATTTAGAAATAAGACTTTTATCACATTGTAAAACAGTAATGAAATGGGAAATGGCATATATGTCCTATAAAAGGCCTTTTTTTTCTGGAAAGTCTCTGTGATCTGCAGCATTTGTGTGAATGCTAATACTTCTTAATAACCACTGACTCCTACTCTTCTACCTTAAGCAATAAATAACAACAACTTCACACTCTCATTCTTGGACAACAAATGTAGATTTCTTCAAGTATGTTTCTAAGACTGGAATAGTTGAAAGACCTTTTTATTGTTTGTGAAAATAACACGGAGAAGAAGGTGTATTAAAAGTGACATTGATATAAGTACTGTTTTTGTATGGACTGCTTTGAAAACAAAAAGACTGATGATCTTGTTTCAACACTCATTTTACAAAAGAGAAAAAAAATGATTCCATTTAATGATATTGTTACATAAGCTTAATTATCCAAGCCCCCAACTCCAAATACAAGCACAACATTACAGTAAGTAGTTAAAATGTCTCTTTTCATATTTTACATCCAGTAATCAGAACAGCATATATTCAGAGACTATCACAGTAAATGAACCCCTTATGGACCTATCATGAATTTTTTTTTTAAAGAGTGTAGATCTTATTTCTAGTTTTGACTGCTTACATGGGTCTGATCATTATTTTTATTGATAGAAAACTCTTACTGATAAAATTTTTAAATCAGCCTTTATTCGCATGTAGTTTTATTTGCTTCATAAAACCAGTATTGCCATCACTTAGCAACACCTTGAACAGTTTTCACATGAAAAAGTGAGTTTACTAAGTTACATCTATGTGCTTATCATTTAGAGAAATAATCTCAGCAATTTCTCTTGAGATTTTATTCACTGAAAAGAGGGCCTTTTAAAAAACCTCTGGACTTTTGAGGCAAAACAATTGGCATTGTCTTTTATGCCTGAATAAATGTTTGTAGTTTATAGCAGTTTCCTAGCATTCTCCTTTTAAACAATGCCTGTCTCAAAATCAACATTGCACTCAATGATGTTTCTATTTTTGTTTTACTTGATCAGTAACAGGGGAAGAAGAATATAATGGGCTCTTCAGAAAGCCTGTTCAGGGTAGCATGGAACTTAAGGGAAAGCTAGTCATCTAATGATTTCAAGGCAGTTTACATTCTCACTACCCAGTTCACTTCTGTAAACAATTGGTGCTTGATGAGTGCCCAAAGGGCTAAAACACTGACTGCACATTTCTGCTACATTTACAGGAATAAAGCAGTACACATGTACAAAGCGTGTGAGGCAAGAACTGCCGCATGCTTTTGCCAGAGTTTAGCTCAGAAAACAAGACCAAATGAAACAGAATGCAAAGCAGGTTAAAATTATGAGTGTATGTGCTAGTTTGAATATTCTAATATGAGATGTCCAAAAGAAAAATATGCAATTGGGTTGAATAAGAATATATTTTGAAATTAAAATGTATATAGAAAACAGAATGGGAATGTGAAATTGTTAAATATTTAATTTGAAGGAAATCTATATTTAAATAACTCAATTTTTACAAAACCAAGTTTATACAGGGAAAATCCCAAAGACTGAATACAAAAACATTGGAAATGAAATACATTTTTACCTAAAAACATGATAACTTGGAGGCTGAAAACTCTTCAATTAAAAGTGTTATCTATGCAATATGTTTTCTTAACTAAACATTTTTTTTTTAATGTTTAAAACCTCCATTTGTTGGTTTTTCAGTGATAACACAATGTTTCAAAAGAGAATGGCCAGTTTCATAGTTTCCTTTTCCTTGAACCAAAATGAAATACTTTAACAAAACATCATTTTAGTGAATCACTTAACTGAATCACTAGCAGTGAATAGCTCAAGGTCTTGTTTAAAGAACCTCAATAATACCAAAAAGCAGAAGAGAATATGAAAAGAAAGAAAATCTGGACTAAGTATGATCTGAAAAATTAATTTAAGACATTCTTTTTTCCCTTTGCTTCTTCCAACAAAGTAATGGGAATCTTTCACATACAATTGGCCTCAAGCAGTCCATGAAATACAAAGAATATAGAGACAGAGAACTGAAGCTAAAATTGTTTCAAAGACCTCAATCTACACTATCCTTCAGTATGCAAATAAAATATATTAAAGGTATAATAGAGAAAGCCTGGTTGTAGGAGGAGAGAAATGGAATCCCGTGTAAATATTCATATTCATGATTGAAAACACTATAGATTATATGATCTAAAATATTCACCTTATATTTTAAGGGAAATGTATCACTGTGGCAAAAATCAAGTATTATTAATGCAATCTCTATTAAAATAACCAAGAATAGTGCATTTATTTTTTAAAATTGTAATTTTGAGTTTACTATTTATCTATACAAAAGAATTACATTAAAAGATTGCATTATATATAATACTGAAAGCTAATAGTTTTATATATAAATACATATAGATTATAAATAAATATAAACATATATTCATATTCAAAATCATATCTTCCCATACCACACTCACAATTGTGTATATATATATACACACACATATGCTATGCATTAGCATATATGTGCATGAATATAAACATGTATAGTATATTATGCATTGTTACATATGTACATATGTTATATGATTCTATAAATTATACATATTATATATAAATATATATTACTAGCAGATGCCAAAGTCTTTCATATAATGTAAATTCATTCATATAATGGCATGAAATATGAAGCAGCAAGAACTAAGCCAGTTATGAAAATTCATTAACCTGAAGATACATATATAAATATTCTTCTGTAAAGTGAGTTCAGCATCTGTTATACCCAATAATCTGTTTTGAGGATCTAATTAGTTTACTTTGTTTATTAAAAAAAAAAAGAAAAGGAAGTAAATTTACAAAAAGGCTAGGATCATATTACTAAATAATTAAGTAAAATAATATTTGAAGTCCTTTAAATACTCAATTATTTCTAAAATTCTCAGTAATAATAATAGCAAACATATATGTTGTATGATCAGGCTATGTTCTAAAAACTTATATTAAGTTACTACTTTGTCTGTGAAGTTTTAGAGTTGACATCAATAATAGTTTCTTCTTCTAAACTAGATTGGTGCCTGATGAGAGACAGTATAGTATGGTTCAGAGTTCATCGATATTGAGCAATGTTCTCCTCTTTTCCCACAGAAAATAGCTCTCAGATACTCATTTAATTTAGTCATTATTGACTTAATTTTCTTTCATTGTAATTTTAAATAAATATGATCAAACATGCTAGGTATAAACTCTTTTTGTTTACAGATCTAAAAAATTATAAAACTATATTTTCAAATTAAACAAGAACAAATCTATAAAATTATCAAAGCTGTATTATTCTTTTTGGACATGAATAATTTCTATATCTAATAATTGCTATTTTAACAAGTCTGTCAATCTAAATGTGTGCCAAAATGTAACCCAGGAAGATTTTAAAGTTTTTACCTAATTAAAATTTTTTCCTTGAAGTAAATAAAAATTCAATGATAAAATGTCTGTGATAACAAATCATACTTTTATTTTATTAAATACATTAAGAAATGAATATGTTACCCTATATAAAGTTCTTTCTATCAAGCTTGGAGGCCTCCACTCAACTGAAACTGCTTGTTGAGTTTAGCAGTGACCCCCAAATTGTGAATCTAGTGGTCATTTGTAACCTTGATTGTATTTAGTAGCCAGCAGCATCTAACATGGTTGATGACTGCCTTTCTAGAAACATACATGCTGCTTGGCTTTCCATATACCACACTGTTCTTGTTTTTCATGCCAACTCTCTTGTGTCCTCTTCTCAGTTTCCTTTATTGATTTACCTAATTTCTCTGACCTCTAAAGTTAGAGCTCTAGGCATCAGTCTTCTCTATACTCTTTCCTCCCTATACCCACTATTGAGAATTTCAATCTTTTTTTCCACAGACATGCCGTTACATATGGCCACCAGCCTCTTTCTTACTTAGATTGTTGCAGTGGCCTCCTAACTGACATGGTTCTTATTTTGGACCTTTACTATCTGTTTTTGACCGTGCAACTAGTGATTTTCTCCCCCCCAGAAAACTCACATCACTTTAATCCTCTACTCAGAGCCCATGTTACTCTCATCATATTCAGAATAAATCTAAATCTATATGGTGGCCTCCATATTTCTACCTATCTGGTTCTATGCCTTTTTCATTCTAATACCTTAACCTTGCTCAGTCTGCTCCAGAACACTGACCTCTCTGATGTTCCTTGAACACAGCAGGTACCCTGCAGCTCAGGCTCTCTACTTAGACTGCCTCTTCCTGGATTGCTCTTTTCCCAGATAACTTGAAGGCTTGCTCTGTTTACCTGATTACCCCCAATCAATTCTGGGATTAACTATGACCTTCTCAATGAAGGTTTCACTGACCACCCACTTTTAAATCATAATCCCATAACCTCATAGATCACCTCATCTCCTCCCTATGCCCTGCTTCATTTTGTTCACTGTCATTTAACACCATTTTATAGTTCCATGCATTTTATTTTATTATCTGTTTTTCCTCACCAAAATGCACAAGAGTGCAGGCATTTTTCTGTGCTTAGTTTCTCTATCCTCAGTTCCCGACAGAATGAATAGTATGTTCTGCTCAATCAGTATCTTGGAAAATAGTAAAAAGCAAAATAATTTATCTTTACTACAATGTCAGATGGGGTCCAGTTGTTGTTTTTTCACTAGAAAATACTGAGCTAATGGTAGCCACACAAGTTTACAAAAGCAGAATTCTCAAACTAATGAGAATATATCTGCAAACTTTTAAGTAGCAGAAACGCTTGTCTACGGCTTAATTTCATGGCCTTTGGATGCCGAAGGTTTGGTTTAAACCCTGGTTCTGATCCTTTCTAGCCCCGTAACATCTAAAAGTTTGCTTAATTTCTCTAAGCTTCAATTTCCACATCTATGGAATCAATAAGAAATTTTCATACAATTACTATGAGGGTTCAGTGAAGCAAATGATCTGACCACCAGGATTATTTGCTGTTTAATTATATTATGGTTTTACTTTTAATTTCGATGTTATTATTATAGGACCTCTATGGCAGGGATCTTAAGTGTCTAGGTAAGGAGGGAGATTGTGATATAAAGCCAACCTGGCTGACTCAAGAGAAGCTCAAATCTGTAACAGTGTCCTCAATGGCATCCCACTTCTAACCATTTAAACAATCATCCTTCATTGGAAAAATAAAGATTTTACACACATATTTTAATTCCATTCCTGCTAAGAGACTATGAGACAAAAGGAGGCTTTTAGAAACAGAGAATCATTTCAGTTTCACAGTTAAATGTTCATTCAGTGCAGTGACTATGTACATAAATGTTTCTGAAAATACGGTGTACTCTAAGAAGAGCCCCGTGTATCCAGAGTCTTTATTCATATTAGTGCATACTGTATAAAAACTGTAAAAGTCTCAAATGGACATTGGTTTGCTCTTCCTTTGTAATTTCTTTGTCTGTACTATTGAGTGACATATTTCTGAGGTTTATGAAGTAGATCCTGGGATTCTGTGTTTTGTTTTTGGTAAAGCATTCTTAAGATATAATTGACAGATAAACTGTAAGATATTAAAAGTATACAATATAATGATTTGATATACATATATACTGTGAAAGGATTCCCCTCATGAAGTTAATTAACACTTCCATCACCTCCATATATTTACTTTGAGTGTGTGTATGAGAACATTTAATTATTCTGTCTTAGTAAATTTCAATCCTATAATACAGTAGTGTCAGCTATAGTCACCATGGTATAAATTAGATTTTCACCGTACTCATCTTATGACAAAATTTGTACCCCTTGGTTGGAAGAGGTTGTTGAAAGGATAGGATGTGTCTGCTGGGAGACCTGAGAGCTGGGCCCAGGCAATCACAGTCTCCTCACCCCTCCCCTGTCCTTGGAATGTATGTTCTACTTCCCACAGTGGTGGCTAACTTCAAAGACTTAGCCTTGAGAGTACAATGTGTGGTTGAGGCCATCTGGATGGTGTACTTGACTGAATCTAGTTCCGGTTTGCATATAAACTTGGAAGATTCTAGTGGGTAGGTGCAGACATCTATTCATCTTGTAGTCACCCAAGATAAGCTTTGAATGTAAGTGAGCCTTCCACCTACCAATAAGGAGTGGCCTGCTTCTCTCTTTAGTCTCTCCTTGCTCTCCATGCACTGGAGCCTGCTTTAGATTTCCAGGGAACTCCTGAGGTTATAAGACAACATTTCCCCCCACCCCGACTCTCCCTATTTTCCCTACCCCCCAGCCGCATTTTCCTACTCTATTTCTGTGAGTTCAACTTTTTTTAGTTTTTTTGGCTGGGTGGGGGAGGAGTTCCACATCTAAATGACACCATGCATCATCTGTCTTTGTCTGGCTTATTTCACTCAACATAATGTCCTTCAGTCACATCCATGTTGTTGCATATGGCAGGATTTCCTTCTTTTTTAAGGTTAAAAATATTCCATTGTGTGTATGTTTGTGTGTATATACACATATATAATCACATTTCCTCATTCATTCATCTGTTCATAAACACTGATGTTGGGTCCAGACTCTGGCTATTGTGAGTAATGCGGCAGTCAATGTAGGATGCAGGTATTTCTTTGACCAATGGTTTCATCTGGGGTTCTCTTAAACTAAGACTTCCCTCCCTTCTTTGTCTATGCATCAAAATATTTATCTGAAACTAAGTAGGACAAAACTTATCAATTTATTTAATCACTAATGTTTGGAAAGAATAAAATATTTCTCTAGTTTATACACCAGACTCAAGTGTAAAAAGGCAACATATTTTAAGTTTATTTTCTTCTAAAAATATCAATAATAGAAAAATTGAACATAAAAAAGTATACAGTGAAATCTTATATTAACTTGAAAACTTCCCTGAGCTACCTGTAGAGACAGTCATGGTTCCATTAAAGCTGGAAGACCTCCTTTCCCTTTAACTTGATTTCATGAGTGAATCATATCTGATACAGTCAGCATTTCTGACTCAGAATTAAACTGTCATGAATAAACAATACATCATTATCCAGCATATGGAAGAACTCAAGGTCAAAATTTTACCAGAATATTTTCAATATGGCAATTCTTAACTAATTTATTCCTTTAGAATTCATGATTTAATTCGCTTACTTTTATCTTCAAAATAAAATGGGCTTCTTAATTTCAACTTTTCTTTTCTCCTAAAGCAAGATATGGTTATCTTAACATTATTTCCCTCATCTCAGTTCAAAATGAGATGATCACACTAATGAAATTATTCTTGTTTTTTTTGTGTTTTAGTTGCTAAGTTGTGTGTGACTCTATCGTGACCCCATAGACTGTAGCCCACCAGGCTCCTCTGTCCATGGGATTTCCCAGGCAAGAATACTGGAGTGGGTTGCCATTTCCTTCTCTAAAGGAGATCTTCCCAACACAGGGATTGAACCCATCTCTCCTGCTTGGCAGGTGGATTCTTTTCTGCTGAGCCACCAGGGAAGACCGAAATCACTCTTCGCTGTCCTTTTTAACCATTGGAGCATATTTTGGTGCAAGAGTTTATGGACTGTGGCTGTAATTTACTTATTGTAGTCTATGAACAGGTATTTCCAATACTTAACAACCCTTCTATTCCCGAATTAGTTCAGTCCTACTATAAACAATTTGGTGAACACTTATGCGCTAATCACTGTACTACAGACAGTGTCAGCAAAATGAAAATGTATAACTTCTATATAAGTTATATAGCATCTTCATTGCTCATGGGCTCTGAGATGTTAGAAAATTCATAATAATACAAAATGAAAAAGTAATCTTTTAAATTCTTTTGAAGTAATCTAAATAAAAAAATTACTTTAAAACTGGGATAAAATAGAAGGAGAAGAAAGATACAATTAAAGATTATAGTGCACTTAATATTTTAAAGGATTACAGCTTTTCTAGATATTGGGGCCAAAACCATGAAGAAAATTCCTCTAGTTATTTGTTTTGATCAAAAAAAATAACATACACATGTCTTCACATTTTGAATATTCATATGTACTAGACATTTGAGAGTTATGGTTTATTATTAGGATGTGTACCTGGAAGGTTACTATTCTGTACTTTTAATTAAAGACATATCCATAATCCATTACATATCCATATGTAATCAAGCATATGATTACACATTGTGTGCATGCCTGCTAAGTTTCTTCTGTCGTGTCTGACTTTTTGCGACCCTTTGGACTGTAGCCCACCAAGCTCCTCTGTCCATGGAATTCTCTAGGCAAGAATACTGGAGTGGGTTGTCATGCCCTCCTACAGGGGATCTTCCCAGCCCAGAGACTGAACCTGTGTCTCTTGTAGGTTCTTTACCACTAGCACTACCTGGGAAGCCCATGATTATGCATTAGGTTAGATTAAAGGTGTTATATGAAATGAGACCACAACTGGTGGCCTCACTCATACTGCTGCAAAGATAAATAGGCTGATAGTGAAATGAGAGGATAAGTAATTCAGTATAATAGTACTTCAATACCAACATATCTGAAAGGACACTTTCAAACTGGATTTATTTATTGAATAACCATTATTAAAATCTCCTATGTACCATGCACAGAGAATGCAAAGATGAAATAAAACAGTTCCTGCCTCCAACAAATGCAGTGTTATGCTCCCTTTTGACAGCCCCAGATCCCAACAGCTGTCTTAGGAATAACAGATCAGAGAAATATGACTCATGATGACTCCCACAAGAGGTGATCTTTCTCCTGCATCTCTTACAAACAAAGCAAAATCAAGGATCACATGGACTGCTTTACTCTCATTTAATTAAAAAAAAAAAACTTTCATAAACCATTCTTGTAAATTATTGCTGCTTATCTGCAATAACATTTACATTATATAAATAGATCTCCTCATCATTAAAGTATATTGTTTGCTCATGAAATCTGATATTAGAGTGAACACATAAAGATTTGGAATGTGACACCCAAAGGTCACTGCCTGATGATTCAGTGGTTAAATATTAAAGGTAGTATATACTTTTATGAAAAAAATGGAAAAAAAAAAGCATCTGGAGCAAATGCTTTGACAAATGAAGCTTTTCTTTATCCTTATGAACAATGACTGCTTTCCTCTCTAAGGAAAAATCTCATTAGTATTTCAAAGATAATAAACCAGTAAGTTGATCAAACTGTCCCTGGAAGATAAAGTGTCAAATATATAAATGCTATTCATCTGTGAACACCTTTTTCTCCCTTTGAAAAAATAGCGATTCTCATAATTTTCTCTGACAGGGGATAAAAATAGAGCCTGGAGAAAAGCACCATTCTTTTAATGAAGGTTTTTCTCATTGGAAACCCCAATGTCTCAGCTTTCTGCTGACGTTTGTGCCTTTTGATTTTTATAGTGCAGCTTCATCTTTGGGCAGCTTGCTCTGACGCAGAACCAATTTATATTTGCCTAATTAGAATTCAGAAGGCAATGAAAGGTTGGAGATCTTTTAAACTGTTTGCCAAAATCTCTTTCATGGCTATAATTCAAATTCTTTAATTCAATGACATTTTATTTAAAATTATCCAAATTAGATAAATCATGACAAGGCAACTAAGAGCACACCACTCTGAAATTCAAACTATAGCCAACTATATGTGTGCGGTGCTTAGTCGTTCAGTTGTGTCCGACTGTTTATGACCCCATGGACTCTAGCCCACCAGACTCCTCTGTCTGTGGGGATTCTCCAGGGGAGAATATTGGAGTGGGTTGCCATGCCCTCCTCCAGGGGATCTTCCCAACCCAAGGATCGAACTCAGGACTTCTGTATTGCAGGTGGATTCTTTACCATCTGAGCCACCAAAGAAGCCAAAGAATACTGAAGTGCTTAGCCTATCCCTTCTGCAGGGGAACCTCCTGACCCAGGAATCCAACCAGGGTCTCCTGCATTGCAGGCGGATTCTTTACCAGCTAGCAACCAGGGAAGCCTGTATATATGTGTTCTCTAGGCACAAATACTGGAGTGGGCACCCACTCCAGTATTCTTGCCTGGAGAATTCCATGGACAAAGGAGCCTGGTGGGTTACAGTCCATGGGGTCACAGAGTCGGGCATGAATGAGCAACTAACACACACACACACACACACACACACACACATATAACACACATATATGTGTGTGTGTATATATATATATATATATACTCAATGTATTATGTATATATAATATTTTACAATGTAAAATATTGACTTGAGGATAAAAATTTCAAGTAGATGTTCACCTGAACCTCTTGCAGAGGATCAACTGAAGAATCATTAAAGGGAAAAATTGCCTTTTCTTTTAAAATGACTTGTAAAACAGGTACATCTAAATCAGTATATTCAGGGTCCCTGTTGGAGGCCACTTTGACTAAAACTGTCATTTTTCTCACTCTCGCCCCCATTGGTGTTTTCCTGGATCTCACCCAAGACATCTGCTCAGCTGTGCTGTGGCCTTTAAACATGATCATGCTGTGATTAGCGTCATAGAATGCTTGGTGCTTGGACTGGGTTGTATAATACAGTTCACTGTTACTTACCCTGCTCCTCCTGCGCATTTGCTAAGCAGATGGTCAAGGTTAGGGGCACATCTGCGACCGTGAAAAAAATGTGTTTTCAGTGCAACCCCCACTGGCCTAAACAGAGAATGAACTCCTGGTCTTTGCCTTGTTAAGCCTTTACTCTAACAAAACAAGATAATCAGTTCAGGTGCTAAGTCAATAAACTAAGGAAACACTAATTTATGCCCAAGAAGAAAATAATCAGGCTCATGGTGATATTTTTCATGGCAATATATTTGTTTGGGCCAACATCCCAGAAGGAAAATACTGAAGATTCCAAAAGTAGAGGACAAAGACAGGGTCAGGTTCTACAAAAAGTACTTAATGAAGAATAGCTAAAATGCTGTGGGAAGTTTACATGAAATGAGACAGAGGAGGGACACAGTTTGGAAGTCTACAAGAAGCACCCATTGAAATCTAAAAACCAGGTAGTTACCATAGCCATAATGTTGAGAATTATCTTAAACACCTTATACATATTAACTTAATTCTCAAAATATTCCCACAAAGTAGATGTCTCTATTCACATTTTATAGCCTGAGGAATCTAGGATTCAGAGATATTATCTGACTTTCTCAAGATACATATCTTCTAAGGTCAACATTCTTAAGAATTGACAAGAGGATAAAATAAAGTCATCATTTTGAAAATAGTGTTATTCAAGTGCCTACATTTTAAAAGAATTAAAGAAAAAAAAGTGGAATGTATTTGAGTATATTATAAAAGAAGTGGGAGAGGATATAACGTGGGGTGTGGACCCACCAGAACAGGTGGCTCTGTTCTGTCAAACTTTTACATTTATTAATGATTCTACACACATGAGTGACATCTTGATATTTATGTCTGAAAATGTGCAGGGCATCTTCTCAATAGGCAACATTTGCTAAAGCTGCTGGTTCTAAAATAAGTGACAGTAAGGGTAGCAAGTTAGCTGGGTAATAATGATATAAAGAACAAGAGGCAATGCCTTGAGAACTTGGATAAGAAAAATTTGATTAAGATTCAGACTAATGTTGAGGTTTGTGTATTAAATATTTCAATTTGAGTAAAAGGTCGAAATGAATATTCACACTGGAAGTATTTATACATAGATAAAGCTAAAGACTCTAATAAATTTCATAGTTTGAACTAAATTAATGTTTTGTATGTCTATGTAAATAATGCATAATCATATATAGAAGATAACATAATTTTCTCTATTATGTCATAGATATAATACATATATAGCTATATGTACCATTACCCATCTTACAAATATAATAAATGTGCATATGCTATTAATTTATCTATCATACATCATTTATATATAATTAACTATATTATAGCTATTTATGCATATAAATCACCTTAGTTCTTAAATATAATATGTGCTATTTATGATATGGTTACTCATTATAGTTTATAGTTAATATGTTCTTTTTATCATCTTTTCAGAACCAAAAAGAAAAATTTGATATTCCTCCCTTCAATTATTCAATGTAAATAGGACTATATTTATGAAGCCATTAAGATCCATCTCTACTACAAGACAGGCCTATGAGGTTTGGAACCTCATGTATTTTTATTACCATCAATCTCCTAAACCTAGAACTAAGGCATAAATATTACAAAATCTATTTTTTTTAAAGAAAGCCAAACCATAAAATACCCAGAACTAAAAAACTGGAAAAGCTAGGTAACAAAATAATACCAATTCTTACTTAACAATATACCAAAAATTTATTGTAAGAATACTAATGTCAATGAAGAAAAAAAATTAAGAGTTGTGAAAGTTGAAAGTTTGAAACAAAATTTAAAATAGAAGTCCCTTTGATTAAAATTACATCACTTCATCAGTGTAGAACTTCTATATAATACAAATGTCACAGTAAGATTTCTGTTTTGAAATAAGTATCTGTGTCTTAAAGCTTTGTCCTATGGATGACTGGAAAATTTTACCATTTTCTTCTTTTTTTTAAAGTTAATTTGTTCTTAAGTCCTCTACCTGGCACACTTTTTCTTCTACTAAATCCAAATTTTGTTTTTGTCTTTTTTTCCCCTCTTTGTACTCCTTCCTGAGAAGCATACCATTTTTCTGTTTTTATCCCTGTCTCTAAAAGTGTTATCTATTACTATATAAAAACTGGCTTCAGTCCAGAAGAAAGAGTATAAAGAATTTACCAGATGGAGAAAATTAGAATACCACTTTGGGGGGATCCCCATATGTGTCCAGGTTCTTGCTGGAACCTTTGGTCTTTACATCATCTTTAACCTCAATCTCTGACATTCCTTGTGCGACAATACTCTGATCTATGAACACTGATCTATGAACAATGGCCTTTATCCATTCTGTTATCTATTTTTTCCTGAATTCCTAACCTTTAACCAGTTTCTTCATCTTGAACTCACACTCAAACAAAATTCATTTAAGCAGATGCTTATGATTTTTTTCTGCTAAATGACAGGGACTGTGATAGGTCCTTAGAACACAGACCTGAAAAATAGTCCACTTTTCTCCAAGGATTGATGCCTTTGTTTCCTCTCTGCCTTCCTACTGTCATAACCTTATGCCAGTTGGCTTCCATTGTCACTGCTCTATTGGAATCGTTCTCTCAAAGGTTGCCAGTGGTCTCCTTGTTCCAAAATGAAATAGCTGTTTTTAAAAATGTAATATTCTCTTTCTCCTTGACTTTCCTCTTATTTCTGGTTCTTTTGCACATCCACTTGCAACTCTGCCACTTTGTCTTGTTTATTACAAAGCATTGATTATACTCCAGCCTCTACAACAGTTTCATTGTTATTTGCTTCGGTGTTATTTGACTGACCCACCTAAGTTTGCCGAATATTAGATCTTGATCTTCTATCCTCATTTTGCACTGTCTTCCAAAATTAAAACAAACAAACAACAACAACAAAAATCTCTAACTTCCAAACAAATTCAGGCAGAACTATATTTTATTCATCTTGTTTTATTTGTTCACTAAGCATCTTTTATTTATCTCTAAGCCTGCTCTTTTACTTAAGCTTTGTACCTATGAAGTGAGAAGGTAGATTAAATATTTAAGAAATCATGACTTTTAACAATTCTATGGCAGGGGAATAGCAAATGCAACTTGTCTTAGCAGTTCCACATTTACATTTATAGTTGCTTGCTTGCTTCATCATTTTTATCTCTACTAAAAAGTTCTAGCAGAAAATATTCTTAATGTTAACACATCCATAGTTTAATAAATTGCTTTTCTCCTCTAATCCATCCTCTCTTTTATATATCCACATTTTTATTAGAAATACCTTGAATATAAGCCTGAAATCAAGAGCAAGCAAAGTCTATTTGGAAAATAAATGATGAGCTCAGTCTTTCTTTGAAATATTGCCATTGTTCCAATCTGAAAAGCTGGAATAAATGGGGATTTCTTCTCTTTCACTTTCCAGATAAAAGAAGTTTCTAAATTCTCCAGATTTAGCATCAGCAATTAAAGTAATAGTAACTAACACCTGATTTTGGAATATAGCTTGGAAGTTTACAATACTTCCTCTTACACATTTTCTCATTAAATGGAGAGAAGATGGGTATGTAAGATAGTTGCAGTATTACATCATCATAATCCTGTGAATTTGATCCCATTTAACAGATAGATATGCCAAGGCTGAGTTAAGAGATTTATAATTCAGAATTTATGCTTTTTATTCCATATGACACTACTTCATGATATTGACTTCATGATAGTGACTCTCAAACTTGCTTTTTTCTTCCTATGTCTATTATCATATAGTTTAGGATTTATTACTTCCAACTTAAATTAGTAGAATGCTTTATTTTGTATCACTACATCTTTGTTATTTCTTGATACTATTCATATTGCACATTGTCATCATTCTCTGTTGCATTATATTTCATTTAAAATGGTTTTTTTCTGATTATAAAATAGATAAAGACATTCTCAGATGCTTGAAGATGTTTTATTTGTTGTATTTTGGTATTTATTATTTTTGAAGAAAAATCTGAGGGCCTGTTAAATTTTGGTCTTTTGTTTTCTTAATTGGGTATTCTTAGAAATTCATCTACTTTTGCATACATACATCTATGTCTAATTATTGAACTATTTTAGAATACTATGTTTAAGTTTCTTGTGATTGTTAAACATTTTTCTCTCCTTCCAAATTTCATGTAACAAGTAAATTTTGCCTTCCATCTTCATTTCTATTTTGCTAACAGTATTCTCACATATTAATTTGAAAAAAAGGGAGAAAAAAGAATGAGGCAAACTAGTCTGAAAACTAATGAAGTAAAATTTCACTTTAAGAATTTAGAAAAATCACAATATACATAAAATGAAAGAAGTGACATAATAAAATTTTCAACAGACTTCATGATGTAGAAAGCAAATAGAATAGAGAATCTCAACAAAATAAAAAGTTAGCTCACTAGAAAGACAAATAAGATCAATAAACATTTAGCAAGAATAATAAAGACTTAAAATCACCCTAAATTTTAAGAAATAGATACTCCTTTGGGGAGTAATTTAAATACTGCACTGGTCTTTACTAGCTAATGTCTATATTCTTTCAGTTCTTAATATGGAAACCTTTAGCAACTGTTTCTGCTCAATAAAATGTAAATATACCATGGGGTCTAGATGTATTCTGTATTTAAAACTATAATTGAAACTAACAATATGGAAGCTAAATATTATAGAATAAAATTTGTTTCATGAAAAGAAAAATATATCTTTTGATTTCTGCTCCTGAGACCTCTTAAATTGAAAATGTCTAGAGGAAAATTCATTAGTTTGATTTATTTGGGAGATAAAAAATTTCAGCTCAATAAATCTTTGTTGAGTGTGCCAGATATAGTGAAATGCTTGAAAGCTCTCTCTCTCAAGTTCCTAAAGAGAGGTCCTTTGTCAAGCTTCAAGAAAGATATGAAGCCATCAGATTTGTTTCCATATGAGGATTCTATGAGTCAAAAAATGTAAGAACTACAGCAAGAAAAAGATGAAGATATTGCTCTTGTGTGTGTGAGTATATTTATATATGTGTATAGAGTATCAAGATAAAACAAAGACTATGCCATGCACGCAAAGGATAATACTGACGTTTGTGAATTCTCTAGTTTGAGGTTTTTCTTAAAGAAATCTTTGTGTGCATGTGTGGGTAGGCATGCATGTGTGCTAAGTTGCTTCAGTTGTGTCCGACTCTTCATGACCCTGTGGACTGTAGCCCTCCAGGTTCCTCTGTCCATGAAATTCTCCAGGCAAGAACACTGAGTAGGTTGCCACACCCTCCTCCAAGGAATCTTCCTGACTGAGGAATCAAACCCATATCTCTTCTATTCCTGCACTGGCAGGAGGGTTCTTTCCCACACACTCCATCTAAGCCCACATGAGATTATACATATAGCTATTTCTTCACCTCATCAAGTATATATATATATATGTATCACTAGTTGCTCCTTTTTTCTGTTATGTCTCTGGCATACTTTCTCATAGATTTCATTTAATTAAATTTGGAACTTTCATGGGGAAAGCTTTCTAATGAATCTCTTAATTCTACTTTTGACGGTGGCAGTTACCAGCATGCTTACTATTTATCATGACACATGAAATTTAGCATCTGTCTTCACCATTAAAGAAGGGAGGTGAAAAATGTCTTATATTCAGTGAGCACTAAAAATTTCAGATGTCCTTCCACTAATGAAATCTGTGGCCTTTAGTACTACACTCATCTGTACTGGGGGCAGAAAATCACTTATTTGAAGACTCTTGCCTTACAAAAATCACACAGTATGTTTATTTTACTGAGATTTTAGCTGCTCTTTTGTACTATCAAAAAATTGAGAACATATTAGATAGTAAGTAAGTGAAAGTGAAGTGAAAGTCGCTCAGTCACATCTGACTCTTTATGACCCCAAGGACTATACAGTCCATGGAATTCTCCAGGCCAGAATACTGGGGTGGGTAGCCTCTCCCTTCTCCAGGGGATCTTCCCAACCCAGGGATTGAACCCAAGTCTTCCACATTGCAGGTGAATTCTTTACCAGCTGCGCCACAAGGGGAGTCCAAGAATACGGGAGTGGGTAGCCTATCACTTCTCCAGCAGATCTTCCTGACCCAGAAATCAGACCAGGGTCTCCTGCATTGCAGGCAGATTCTTTACCAACTGAGCTGTCAGGGAAGCCCAGTAAGTAGACTGCCTTTTGTTAAAGCTGATAGCTGCATTGTGTATGTTTGTGTGTGTGTGTAAGATAGAGACAGAGAGAGATTCAAAGAGAAAGGACTGTAAAATGTGTGACCCTTAGCTCATTAACATTTCAGAGCATGGATGATGAATTCAAAAAGATATTTCAATGCTATTGAAGCATTATCTCCTTTATTGTTAATATTTTTAAGTTAACTTTTCCACACTGAGTCAGAAATAATTAAATTCTATGAAGAGGAAAGAAGGAAAAATAAAATAAGTTTTGAGATGGCATATTCAAGGAACCCTAAAATATGATAATCCATTATTCCCTTTGGTTCTTTTGAAACATATGTTCAACTTCCCTGTCTAGGGGAGAAATAGCACAGATAACATCTGGAAGATTTTTCTACCCTTAATTTTTTTTAAAATTCCTGACTTTAATAAAGCTGACATATTAGAAATGATATAGAAATGTATAAGCATGTTGTGTGGCTAGCAGCAGTACTAAAATTTTGATATAAGGACATTGGTTTTATATTTGTTATCCAATTTATTCAGCATAAATGAGGTTTGGAGTTGGTAACGTATTACAGAGAGCTCAATTAAATAAGTGACAGAAATAGACATTCATGTCTTAAATCAAGACATCTCTCATTTGTGAAAAACAAAATAAGGTGAACTCTCATTTTAATTCCCCAAATCAGAAGTGAAATATGACATAAATTCAGAAACAAAAACATGTTTGATAGCTAAATAGGCATAAATTTCACTTACTGGTTTAAAGAACATAGTTATTTCAATCAGAAAGTGCACTAGATATCATGATATAACCATGACCCAGATATGTGAGGCTGACTTTAAAATACTGCCAGCTGTCTCTAATTAATACATTGTAAAATCTGAAAATAAATATAACATCAGAGGATGTCATCAGTGTTAAGAAGTTTAAACATAGCATCAAAAATTGTATCTGAGGAAAATCTAACCTTAAAAAGTTAGACAAATCAAGTAATCCTATATGTTTCATTTCATCAAGAGATATGCCATGTATGAGAAAAGTCACAGAAGTTGCTCTAATGTCAATTTTAAAATTAAAGTCAGGTTGAAGAAAATTTAGATTCAAAATTTGCTTTAAATACTATGTTGGAACTTTTTCCCCCACAAACTTTAAAAATAATATACTGTTCTATACCAAATGAGTCTTTAACTAGTAAATAATGGGTTCTGCAAAAGTGCATATAGCATATTCCACAGCTTCAAAAAAGAGCTGTACTAACTCTATAGCCACCAACCTCATGTGGATATTTAAATTTCAATTAATTTAAACTGCATAAAATTTTAAAACTCGGTCCATCAGTTCTTCACATTCCATGTACTCATTACACACATATGGCTAATGGTTATTACACTGGACAGCACAGATTTAGAACACTTCCATGTGGCAGAAGGCGATTAGACAAGGCTGCAAATTGAGAGTCCTGGAAAGGATTTCAGGGGTAGGTATTCAAAATTTCAGGAAGCATTAAAAATGGCAGAATTATTTAGCCTGGAAAGAAGAAAGAGGCCTGGTCTCCTGATGGTCTTTGAATGACAGAAGTGTACAAAGAGAGGCAAACAGCTGTTTTCCATCACATACTGGGGAGAAACAGGAGGAACTGATTTAAAAGACAATGGAGGGATTTAGGTTAAATAGAAAAAGTAGGAATTATTTATAACAAGTGAATAACTTATGGGAAGCATCCCTTTCATAGCTTGCCATGAGGAAGCCACATACCTAGTAAAATCCGTGAATACATATCATTGATAATTAAGCCAAACACTTAAGTCTCTTTTCTAAGCTCAGATACGCAGCTATTCACTCAGTCAATTAATCAATTCTTACTGAGTGGGTACTATGTATCAGGCACCATCTGAGAAAGATGATATACATGGCAGTACCTATGAACTCGATTTACCTAATTCCTTTCTTACAATACCATATTCCAGGAATGAGGAATATAATAAATATACAAACAAATAAATAGTTTCAGGTAACAAAAGAGGAAATGAAGAAAATAAAATAATATACTATTGACGAAGTGATGGTGGATTGTACCTAAATTTGGGAAGACAAGGAAGGCCCATCTGAGGAGGTGATATTCATGTTGAGATTTCTGTAGAGAGGAAGAGGCAACCTTGAAAAGAATCAGATAATCTGGGGAAAGGGTGCTTTGACTAGAAGACAGAGGAAGTGATAAACTCTGAAACTTCACATGTGAAGGGGAAAACAAAAGACACTGTGTCTAGAAATTAATGAAGAAGGAGAAGTGTGGCTTGAAATAAGTTTGAGACATATGCAGGGGCCAGTGGAGTTATGTGATATTCTGATTGCAAGAGGGTCAAGAGAGGATTTAATAAGATCTTTCTGTCTCTTGACAACTGAGATATGAAGTTATGAGGGTAGGAGAGGGGCACAGAGGGCAGTTAGTGAAAGATATCATGGTTGGACTACAGATGTTTTAGTATAAATGGCAATAAGTTGTCAGATTTATTATATTTGTAGGTAGAAGAGGATTCATTGATGGGCTGGAAGTAGTAAGATAAAAAGAAAGTAAAAGAGCTTATTGTTAGTGTTTGAACAAACACCTTAATCTAAATGACATTATTAGAACACAACTTCAGTAAGAACAAACTATATAAACTTTACATGTACTTATGAAAGATTCCCCAAGATAAACTGTTAGGGGAAGCACACTGATTGAAACTGCTCACCCTGGCCAGGCACTGTAGTAACCATATGCATGAGTTGTTTTACAGCAGGAGGTCCTGGTAAGGAACATAGAACTAACAAACCACCACCAACTGGAAGAATTCAGAAAAGGTCAAAAGAAGATACCACATGTCTGACCACCTCCCAGAATCCTTCTCTCTGGCATCCATCTTGGCTGAACAAGGCGTGCACCACCAGGAAGGACTCTGAGTCAGAATGATTGGCTAAAGACAACCTGGAAACTAACCCCATCACCATAAAATGTGGCAGAGCTGTTCTCCTGGGTTCCCTTACCCTACTGCTCTTCACCTGGGTGCCCTTTCCCAATAAAATCTCTTGCTTTGTCAGCATATGGGTCTCCTCAGACAATTCATTTCTGAGTGTTAGACAGGAGCCCAGTTTCAGGCCCTGGAAGGGGTTCCCCTTCCTGAAACAAAACCACCTGCTCAGCTATAAAATAAATTTAATTCAAAGATTAAAGTATTATAGATTCTGCTCTGAACACTAAGATAGGATTAAATAAAATTTCAATAACAATAAAATATCTAGGAAATACAGAAATATTTGGAAATTAAAGTAAATCATGGGTTGAAAAAACACCCTAAAATAGTATTATTTTCACTAAATAATGATGACAACACAAAACATTATTATGATGTAGCAAAAGCATGTCCTGGAAATTTAAACTTTTAAATGATTGTATTGAAGAGAAAAAAGGATTAAAACAATGATGTAAGTGATTTAGTTTGAGGAGCAAGGAAAAGAATCGAGGAAATTAATCCTAGAGTAAATATGAAAGATAATATATAATAATAAAAATCCATGAAACAGAAAACACAAAAACAGTAGGCAAAGTTCCAAAAGTTGGTTCTTTTAAAATAATCAGTAAATTTTCCATCAGTTCAGTTCAGTTCAGTCGCTCAGTCATGTCTGACTCTTTGCAACCCCATGAATCCATAGTTACTTACAAAAAAGGAGAAAAGATACAAATTACCTTACTAGGATACAGACTGAAATAAATGAATAAAAACTGTTTCTGGTCATAATTGATACGGTTTCAAAAGAAACTCCTAGGAGATCTATAAAACTGATAATAGAAATAATAAGGAAACAGAAAGTTCACTGCATATAGTAAAACACACAGAGATTAGTTGTATTTCTATATGCTAATTTCAAACAATTGAATAACAAAATTAAAATATAAATATTCACTTGCTGCTGCTAAGTTGCTTCAGTCGTGTCCGACTCTGTGCGACCCCATAGACGGCAGCCCACCAGGCTCCCCCGTCCCTGGGATTCTCCTGGCAAGAACACTGGAATGGGTTGCCATTTCCTTCTCCAATGCATGAAAGTGAAAAGTGAAAGTGAAGTCGCTCAGTTGTGTCTGACTTCGCGACCCCATGGACTGCAGCCCACCAGGCTCCTCCGTCCATGGGATTTTCCAGGCAAGAGTACTGGAGTGGGGTGCCATTGCCTTCTCTGAAATATTCATTTACAGTAACATAAAAAAAAAATACTTATGAGTAAACTAAGCAAATGCCATGCAACACTTTTGCATTGAAAACTAACATATTGCAAAGGTAATTTAAGAAAACTCCAATCAACAGAGAGATATACCATGTTCATAAATTTGAAGATTCAATACTGGCAAAATTTCACTTATCCCCTAATGGATGTGTAAACTCAGTCTACTCCTGATGCAAATACCATCAATATTTGTTGTATACATTGACAAGCTGATCCTAAAATTTATATGGAAATTTGGAGAATTTGCAATTGCCAAAACAATCATGTACAGTAATAAATTTGGAAGAATTACACTCCCCGAATTTAAAACTTACTTTAGTACTATGGTATTCAAAATAGTATGGCTAAATCTAGAACTTTTTACATAAATGAACCAGAGTGGACAGTTCTAAGATATACTGATACTTATATGGTCAACTGATTTTCAAACAAAGCAATTACATGTGAAATTAATCTTTACAATGAATGGTGCACAAACTGGCTTTCTATATGGAATAAAGTATATTTAAAAGCATACCTTCTACCATAATCTAACATTAATTTTTATGGTTCATAACTCTATACATACAACAAAACTACAAGAAATTGTAAGATAATATCTTCATAAACTTGGGAGTAGGCAAATATTTATTTGGAAGGAATCATAAAGCACTATTCACAAAAGAAAAGAAAATGAAAATTTGTACCAAATCAAAATTTTAAATGTTTTCTCATTGAAAGATTACATTAAAGACATGAGAAGGCAACTTACATATAGGGAGGTAGAATATAAAAATGTCTTAATATAAATTTTAGTATATCTATATACTCTCTATATAGGGGTAGTATATATATATCAGTTTATATATATTTCTATATATTATATATATAATATATGTACACATGTTATCTGATAAAAGCCTTTTGAAAGAAAGTACAAAATAAATATTGTATACCAATAATTGAAAAGACAAATTAAATATGTGGGAAAAAATCAGAAGAGGAATTTGTTAGACTAATGAAAAACACATGTTCATAAAAAGACTTATTAGAAACTATTAATAGTATCTTTATTCATAATAGCCAGACACTTTAAACAATCCAAATATTTAACAACAGGAAAATGTTATATAGGATTGGAATATGTTAAAAATATGGAATATGTCACAACATAAAATTAATATGTTATTGATACACACAGCAGACTAGATAAATTTCAAATCTCTTTTGTTTGGCAAAGAAAAAGACACAAGTAAATACTGCATGCTTCCATTTACACAAAATTCAATCATAAGTACAACTAATCTATTATAACAGAGGAAATTCTGCCAGTGGAGGTTTGGAATTGACTACAAAGGAGCACTGGTGTGAGTTTCCATTGGTGACTGAGGCTATAGTAGGGCTATAAGACATGATAAGACTCCAAGAAGTCTTTTCATTTGGTTATTGTTTTAAGTGAGATATAGACGATTTATAATATTGGTGTTAGTTTCAGATGTACAGCAAAGTAATTTAGTCATACACATATAGCATATTAATATAAAATATATTTTTAGGATTATTATTATTTTAAGATTATTTTCCATTATAAGTTATTTTAAGATATTGAGTATAATTTCCTATGTTATACAGGAAATCCTTGTTGCTTATTTATTTTACATTTAGTAGTTTATATTTGCTAATCCTATACTCCTAATTAGTCCCTCCTTTTTGCCCTTTCTCTCCTCTTTGGTAACTTTGTGAGTCTGGTTTATTTTGCATATAGATTCCTTTGTATTATGTTTTAGATTCTACATATAACTGATATTGTAGAATATTTGTCTTTCTCTCACTTCACTAAGTATTAAATTCTCTAGGTCCATGTATATTGTCGCAAATAACAGAATTTCATTCTTTTATGGCTAAGTAATATTCCATGATATATATATATATATATTACATATATACATGTATATATTATATATGCATAGAATATATGTATATATTATATATAGGCAGATTTGATTTCGCTTATAGTGTTTGGTCTGTTCAAATTATGTTTCTCTGGGACTCCTTTTGAAAGCCCTGGGTTTTTCAGAAACTTTCCCATTTCTTCCAGGTCATCCAATTTGTTGGTGTATAACTGTTCACAGTTTTTCTTAGGATTTTTTTATTTTATTCCTTTGGCGTCAGTTATTTCTCTTCTTTAATTTTTTATTTTGTTTATTTGGATCCTCTGTCTTTTCTTCCTGGGTAGCCAGGGTATTCATTTGATTACTACATACTTAGGAAAATCTCTTCTGTCCTGTGATGGAGATGCTGATACCTGAGGAAGCAGCAACTGAAGGGCTCAGTGGGCAGATCTTGAAGAGTCAGGCATTGGTTCTATAGTTGGAGTAGTGGTAGCCAGGAGCATGCAGAGATAGAAGACTGCAGAGAGAACTCTTGGGAAAGAATATGCAAATCCATATTTCATTACTTACTCACATGGAGATTTCATTTCTCTAGCAAGCACTTTGTGTTGAATTCTAAGTTCTTACATCCAGTTAATCTAATTTTGTCATTAAAAAAAATGATAACTTGGATAACTTTGAGCAAATTATTTCTTTTTTAATATTGTTAACACATACTTCTTCTATCATTCTTCTCTATGTATAAATAAATAACAGAACAAAACAAAAGAAGTTGGTTATAAATTTAAGCAGATGTAGTCTAGATTTAAATGATGACTTTTGAAAGTTTTACAACTTTGATTCTCTTTGGAAGTTTTACATAGAACTCCATAATGGTTCTTTATAATTATGTCTTGCTCGTCTTTGCACTAAGTCATTTAATTATTTTTCACAAATAAATTGGAAAATATCATTAGAAATATTTTTCATTCATTCATCATGTATTCATTTCACAAATATTTTTCTGAGTTTGTGAAAAGGCAATGTGCAAAACAGTGAAATGATCAGAAGCTAATAGAGCCTAGTCGAGATTTTGTTACTCAAGAATGCTATCAGTTCAGTTCAGTTGCTCAGTAGCGTCCAACTCCCTGTGACCCCATGGACTGCAGCACGCCAGGCTTCCCTGTCCATCACCAGCTCCTGGAACGTATTCAAATTCATATCCATTGTGTCACGTGGTGCCATGCAGCCACCTCATCCTCTATCACCCCCTTCTTCTCCCACCTTCAATCTTTCCCAGCATCATGGTCTTTTCCAATGACTTGGTTCTTTGCATCAGGTGGCCAAAGTATTGGAGTTTCAGCTTCAGCATCAGTCCTTCCAATGAATATTCAGGGTTGATTTCTTTTATGATTGACTGGTTTGATCTCCCTGCAGTCCAAGGGACTCTTAAGAGTCTTCTCCAGCAGCACAGTTCAGAAACATCAATTCTACAGCCCTCAGCGCTCTTTATAGTCCAGCTCTCACATCCATACATGACTATTGGAAAAACCATAGTTTTGACTACATGGACCCTTGTTGGCAAAGTAATGTCTCTGCTTTTTAATATGATGTCAATGTTGGTCAAATCTTTCCTTCCAAGGAACAAACATCTTTTCATTTCATGGCTGCAGTCACCATCTGCACTGATTTTGGAGCCCAGTGATTTTTCTCTTCAAAAATGCTATGGTATGCCCAAAAAATTTTAGGATAGTGAAAATTCAAATAAATATAATGAATTACTGTGTAGCAATAATAACAAGGAAAACTTTCTTGGTTACTTATGATCTGTTTACTTCATTTTCAGAACTGTTAATACTTCCCATAGTCAATGTAGAAATAATTAAGTATTATATCTCCAAATGAATCAAGAAATTCTGTCAAAGAATGTTGTAACCACTTGTCAACCGGTGATTTCACTCCTGTGTTTTGTAGGAAGGCCAGGGAATAAAAGTGTTATAAACAAGTTCCTTATCTGTTCTAACAATTTCTAGATAATTTAACATAGTTATGAAATATAATCTTTCACAACAATTCCAGATACATTATCCTTATTTTCATGGGAAACTGAGATTCAAGAATATTGAAGTTTGTCAAGTTTTTTTGAGCTATTGCAAAACCTTGTCTATTTCCTCTAGGAGACCATTGTACTTTTCATTTTTTCACATTCAGAATAATTCTGAATACAGTGTTAGAGTAATTCAAACAGAAAGGGTTACAACATCTTAATGTACATTTTGTTTTAGAGTTTGTAAATTGTTTTCATCTATATTATGTAACCCTTAAAATGACTCTTGTTCTTGATAGTCACAATGGTAAAAGCATTTTGGAAAGAATGGTGCACTAGAGGAATCCTTTAGATATCTTTTCAGTGGAAGTTAGTTTAATGTAATTAGGTTTATTTCCAGGAGAAAACTAAAACTAGGCCTAGAAGCTTAAAGAAGCATCATTGTGCTATGCTCCCCAAATATTTTAGTGAAATATTCTGGACTATTTGTTTTTTTTCTAGAACTAAAGACAATAAGATATTACTCACATAGTTTTCCAAGTATATCAATTTTATTAAAACCTACTACCAGCTCATTAACTAGAGTATTGATGGGGGCAGTGGGGATGGCTCTAACAAGAAAACTACAGGTTGAAAATCATGACATGACCTTATTTCTGAACATGTTGACTAAGTCAGCCTAGGGGTAAAATATTCTAATTTCAAGTGTACTATCTCTTATTAACATTGAATACAAAACCTTTTTATTCTGAGATAAGTTTAAACTCTATATGGAAGTTGAAAACAGTATAGGGTTCCATGTTCACCCTCATCTGTCTTCCTCAGGTAATATCTTACATGGTCACAATACAATAATCAAAATCAAGAGATTGGTATAATACTACTAAATGACAGACTATAATCACATTTCAACTGTTTTGTCTTTCAGTTCAGTTCAGTCGCTCAGTCATTTCCGACTCTTTGCGACCCCATGAATCACAGCACGCCAGGCCTCCCTTTCCATGACCCACTCCTGGAATTCACCCAAACTCATGTGCATCGAGCTGGTGATGCCATTCAGCCATCTCATCCTCTGTCATCCCCTTCTCCTCCTGTCCCCAATCCCTCCCAGCATCAGGATCTTTTCCAATGAGTCAACTCTTCCCATGAGGTGGCCAAAGTATTGGAGTTTCAGCCTCAGCATCAGTCCTTCCAATGAACACCCAGGACTGGTCTCCTTTAGGATGAACTGGTTGGATCTCCTTGCAGTCCAAGGGACTCTCAAGAGTCTTCTCCAATACCACAGTTGAAAATCATCAACTCTTTGGCACTCAGCTTTCTTCACAGTCAAACTCTCACATCCATACATGACCACTGGAAAAACCATAGCCTTGACCAAATGGACCTTTGTTGGCAAAGTAATATCTTTGCTTTTTAGTATACTATCTAGGTTGGTCATAACTTTCCTTCCAAGAAGTAAGTGTCTTTTATTTCATGGCTGCAGTCACCATCTGCAGTGATTTTGGAGCCCAAAAAAGTAAAGTCTGACACTGTTTCCACTGTTTCCCCATCTATTTCCCATGAAGTGATGGGACCAGGCGCCATGATCTTCATTTTCTGAATGTTGAGCTTTAAGCCAACTCTTTCACTCTCCTCTTTCACTTTCATCAAGAGGCTCTTTAGTTCCTCTTCACTTTCTGCCATAAGGGTGGTGTCATCTGCATATCTGAGGTTATTGATATTTCTCTGGGCAATCTTGATTCCAGCTTGTGCTTCTTCCAGCCCAGTGTTTCTCATGAGGTACTCTGCATGGAAGTTAAATAAGCAGGGTGACAATATATAGCCTTGACATACTCCTTTTCCTATTTGGAACCAATCTGTTGTTCCATGTCCAGCGAACTAAAATGGACCAGAATGGGTTTTGCCTTTAATCTTATTTAATCAATTTATTTTATTAAATTATTTATTGATCCTTCCTTAGGAGAAGTTTTAATGCATGTTTCTGCAGAATTGTTAATACATGTCAATCTTTATAGTAACAAATTGGGAGTGTAATAGAAGACTTTTTCTGGGGAGTAAAAGAAAGTTCTATGAGTATTTGCTTGGGCAAAAAAAAAAAAAAAAGACATCTTGCCTTTCTTTTTATGAACATAGCTAATACAGAAACTTCCATCTCTAGGCTGGCTCACTCTAGTCAAAAGAATAGGAAGAAGAATTTTTAAAAATCCACATTGATTAGAAACTGGTTTACAAAACAATAAAATACATTAAAATATAAAATATATCATCATTAAAAATCATTAGAAGAGAAGCAAGAATTTCTTATAGAAATTGAAAACTGATGACAGAGGCACTATGTCGATTAGGTGATTAGGCCAAGTTATTCATTTACTTTAGGGAACTTCATGACATGCTGTAGGGAAGGCCAGCTTCTCTCGGCTCTTCTCCAGTTGGAACACCTGGGCAGAAAAATAATAACTGGTGCCAGGAGCTTGCTTGTATCACTGCAATTTAAATGTCCAGGATTAACTGCAAAATCACCATTAAGATCATAATTTGCTTTTAAAATCCTCATTCCTGAATTTTAAAGTTCCATTTAATTTTATTTTTGATCATTTCTGTTTTGTATTTTTCAACATCAGAAACTACTTAACCTGAAATCTTGAAAGTACTATTACAAAACAATCATTCAGATTGAAGCTATTCAGTTCCAATCAGTCTAATCAATAAAAGGTAGAGCTTTCCACATATTAAAACATTTCCTGACTCTGGTACATAGTAAAATAGTGGTTTAATTCTGAAAAGAGGAGGTCTATATAATTAATATTTTGACATCACAGACTGTGAGCCAAACAATGATAAATTTTCAGTAGGAAACCATTTAAACACATTAGAAGTATTAAGATTGACTCTATACAACTGGCCTGTTCATTAGAGAAAAGAAATTGAAATTTTATTTCCTCAGCATTACTTAAAATTTTATCCCAACTTGGAGAAGGCTATTTATATTTCTAAATGACAGTCAAATAATCCTTTAAAGTGCATAACAGAAATTATTCTAAGCATTTTACATGAACTTCATTCTAAAATCATCTAAGTAGGTATTAATATATTTCATTTTTTTCAGATGACTAAACTAAGGCAAAAAGATTTAAGAGATGATTTCTCATATTACTTGGAAGATTGCATTGGGTGAATCTGTAATCTCCTTCAGCTCAAAGATCCTTCAATACTACTAAAAGATACGTCTTAAGAACAATGAGGAAAGAAGGATGGGAGGAATTCTAAGTATCATTACACACTTATTCTGTTAGAAACAGACCATCAGTTACAGTTGCCAATTTACTCAAAAGAATTTGAAACTATCTCTGTTCTCATTTTTGGGAAGTGAGATATTTAGTAAAGTACTCTTTACAATAACAACTACAATTAAGGCATAGAAATCTGACCTCAAATTATTTATCATATTATAAATAATAATTCCAAAAAATTAAGATTATAAAAAGTGAATTCAGAGTGTCCATACTTGCCAAAGTTATCTATAGAACCAACACAATCCCTATCAAAATCTCAATGGCATTTTTCACAGAAATGAAAAAAATCCTAAAATTCATATGAGTCACAAGCAATCTTAAGTGGCCAAAGCAATCCTGAGAAAGAGCAAAGCTGCATGCCTCACAGGTCCTAATTTCAAACGACATTGCAAAGCTAAAGTAATCAAAACAGTATTGTATCGGCATACAAATAGATGCACAGATCAACAAAACAGAATCAGGGATGAAGAAAGAAAACCCCATACACATATAGTTAACTAATATTTCACAAGATAGCCAAGAATATGTCATGGGGAAAAGACAGTCTTTTCAGTAAATGATGGTGGGAAAATTGGATAACCACAGGTAGGAATATGAAATTGGACTCCTATCTTATATCACTCACAAAACTATATTCAAAATAAATTAAAGACTTAAACACAAGACTTAAAACTCCTTCAAGAAAACACAAGAAAAACTCGACATTGTTTTTGACAACATTTTTTTGGATATGACATCTGAAACAAAAGCAGAAATCAGTAATTGGAACTATATCAAACTAAAAAGCTTCTGCCCAGCAAACCAAACAGCAATCTTAAAAGCAACCTATGGAATACTAGAAAACATATCCAAAATATATAAAGAACTTAATAACAAATAAACAAATGATCTGATTAAAAAGTGGATGGTGGATCTGGACATTTTTTCAAAGAAGACATATAAAAGGTAAACAGGGTACATAACAAAGGTGCTCAGGTGCTCAACATTACTATCATTAGGGAAATACAAATCGCAATTACAAGGAAATCTCACTTCACACCTCTTGGAATGCTATCATCAAGAGGTAACAAGTGTCAGTGACAATGTGAAGAAAAGTGAACCCTTGTGTACTGTTAGTTGGAATGTGAATTAGTACAGCTACAAAGAAGAGTAGTATGGAGGTGCTTCAAAAACTAGAAAATAGAACTGCCATATTTTCTAGCAATCCCACTTCTGTCTATATATCCAAATGAAATGGAAGCAGAATCTTAAAGAGATATCTTAAAGAGTGGCCACAGGACTGGAAAAGGTCAGTTTTCATTCCAATCCCAATGAAAGGTAATGCCAAAGAATGCTCAAACTATTACACAATTGCACTCATCTCACAGGCTAGTAAGATAATGCTCAAAATTCTCCAAGCCAGGCTTCAGCAATATGTGAGCCATGAACTTCCAGAAGTTCAAGCTGGTTGTAGAAAAGGAAGAGGAACAGAGATCAAATTACCAATATCTGCTGGATCATGGAAAAAACAAGAGAGTTCCAGAAAAACATCTATTTCTTCTTTATTGACTATGACAAAGCCTTTGACTGTGTGGATCACAAGAACCTGTGGAAAATTCTGAAAAAGATGGGAATACCAAACACCTGACCTGCCTCTTAGGAAACCTGTATGCAGGTCAGGAAAGAACAGTTAGAACTGGACATGGAACAACAGACTGGTTCCAAATAGGAAAAGGAGTATGTCAAGGCTGTATATTGTCACCCTACTTATTTCACTTATATGCAGAGTACATCATGAAAAATGCAGGCTGGATGAAGAACAAGCTGGAATCAAGATTGCTGGGAGAAATATATGCAGATGACACCACCCTTATGGCAGAAAGTAAAGAAGAGCTAACAGCTTCTTGATGAAAGTGAAAGAGGAGAGTGAAAAAGTTGGCTTCAAGCTCAACATTCAGAAAACTAAGATCATGGCATCTGGTCCCATCACTTCATGGGAAATAGATGGGGATACAGTAACAGACTTTATTTTGGAGGGGGACTCCAAAATCACTGCAGATGGTGATTGCAGCCATGAAATTAAAAGATGCTTACTCCTTGGAAGGAAAGTTATGGCTAACATAGACACCATATTAAAAATCAGAGACATTACTTTGCCAACAAAGGTCCGTCTAGTCAAAGCTATGGTTTTCCTAGTAGTCATATAAGGATATGATAGTTGGACTCTAAAGAAAGCTGAGTTCCGAAGATCTGATGCTTTGAACTGTGGTGTTGGAGAAGACTCTTGAGAGTCCCTTGGACTGCAAGGAGAGCCAACAAGTCCATCCTAAAGGAGATCAGTCTTAAGTGTTCACTGGAAGGACTGATGTTGAAGCTGAAACTCCAATATTTTGGCCACATGATGCAAAGAACTGACTCATTTAAAAAGACTGTGATGCTGGGAAAGATTGAAGGTGGAAGGAGAAGGGGATAACAGAGGATGAGCTAGCTGGATTGCATCACCGACTCAATGGAGATCAGTTTGGGTAAACTCTGGGAGCTGGTGATGGACTAGGAGGCCTGGTGTGCTGTGGTCCATGGGGTCACAAAGAGTTGGACACGACTGAGCAACTGAACTGAACTGAAAGAGATATCTGAACTCCCATTACTTATAACAGTCAACATAAGCAAACAATCTAACAGCCTGTCAATAGATGAATGGATAAAGAAGGCATGGTGTGCATATGCAACAGAACATTATTTGGCCACAAGGAAAAAGAAAATCCTGTCATTTTAGATAATCTGTATGCACACTGAGCATATTATGTCATGCGAAATCGGTTACAGAAAGACAAATATTGTATGATTTCACTTATATATGGAATCCAAAAAAGCTAAACTCATAGAAAGAGAGTAGAGTGGTGGCAACCAGGAGGAGAGATGGGAAAAACGTGGAAATGATGTGGTTGAAGCATACAAACTTCTATTCAGAATAAGAGTAAGTTCTGGGGTTTCAGTACACAACATTGGGAATATAATTAGTAACACCATAAAATATTCTTAAAAGTTGTTAAGAGAGTAGATCTTAAATGTTCTCCCCACAAAAGAGATCAAATTATATGCAACTTTGTGGAGGTGTTTGCTAAAACTAACGGTAATCACATTGGACTATATAAATGAATCAGATCAACAGGTTTTATACCTTAAACTTACATAATGTTATATGTCAATTATATCTCAATTAAGTGAGGAGGGGAAGAAAATACATGTTATAGATACTAGATTGTTCTTCAACTTATCTAAAATAATTAAATGAATATTTGTTAACTAATATATCCATGTTAAATTATAAAGTAAATAACACATACAGCAAATAATCAAATCAACAGACCAGGCTATCATCCCAACTCTGCTCTGCAAATAATTCACTTAAAACTCAGCTTTGATTTCCTCCTTTATAAACTACAAATAATGATACAAATCTCATAGGACTGATTTGTTAAAGAGAATTAAGTAATTGTAAAAAAACATGGTGACAATTAGTAGAGAATCCATTTCTTATCTATTATTACTTGTTAAAGCATGTCATTATAATGGAAACGTTAATATTGGATTAACAAGACTTAAAAATTACGTCGAGAGGAACCAATGGTCCAAAGTCACATGGAAAATGAATAAAACTTGTCCTCCTGAGTTTCAATATAATTTCAGCTGCTAGAACTTAAAATTTTGGTATTTCTGCTGTGTCATAAGGTGCTTTATTGTATTTATTCCCATTTCTCAACAAGCCTTAAGGCTTCTCCGGAATGGAACACACATATTTCTAACCATGCTAGCAGATCAAATTTGGCATTTAATTGCCATACAAACTGTGTATATTTTGAATTTAGCTTTAAATTCAGAAACTTAAAGAAGTGGAGTGCATTCTCTGTTTCATAATATTCTCTTCAAACATTCTTCTCTCATGACTGACTCTATTTTATCCTTTTTAGATCTTAAATATTTAACAGTTCATGATTTATTCTTTTATGGAAATGTGGAGAGAGCTACATTTCAAGAAAATAATGTCTTGTTTATGGAAGGAAATTCTATGTAGGAAAAACTGAGGCAATCTTGTGAAAAGAAATATCCCATGGAAACTTCCATGTGTGTGTTGTAACTAACAGAATTTTTCTAAAATACCTTTTTCTTTTTCTTTTTTTTTAATTTTGGGAAAGATTTCATCTAGTAGACTCCATAAATCAGTTTGAAGAGAATTTATCTCCAAGTGGGATGAAACATAAAAAGACTGCCTTCTCTGTCCTCCTACATAATATTCAATATTCTAATAAGTAGTTATAAAGCAGTATTTCAAAAGTAGATTTTAGGCACCTTTATGTCAGGGTGCTGTCAATTGCCTTTAGGAGTTTAAGAAAAAGTTCATAGGTTGGTTACATAATATTTCTTATTTTACTTTTTCTGTTTCATCCAAAAGAATTTCCTTAATGTGTCCTTTTACAGTTCATTGACATTTCTAATTTCAATCTTGAAGTTCATTTATTCTTTTTACATCTTTTTCCAGCCATTACCACATTGTAGACACATGCAATGTATATCTCTAGAATGCAAATCTTTATGAATTCTTATAGAAGTCAACATTTTTATTTCTATGTTAGAGAAGAAGAAACGGTCATAAATAATCTTGACTGAACTTGATTGCTGGGTAAACCAATGGAGGGATGAAAATAAAATCCAAATGGAGTTTTCAAGACAGTGTTGCTGGATAGACTACTTGCTTAAGTAGGAAGCTATATGCAGAAATTTTAGAAAGACAGTAGAAACTCAAGAGAAGGTGCAACTGGGAAAAACATGGGACTGAGTTTAGTGAAAAAAGTTTTATTTCTGGTTGTACTAATTGTGACCTTTGTCAAATTAACTAACTATCCTGGCTTTGTATTATGTCACATATGAAAGAATGGAGATAGACTCATAGAAATTTAAAAATGTTTACAACACTAAAATTTATAATACTCTTTGATTTAATGCCTCAGTAATTGAAATTTCAATCTCATACTGCTTTTGCACATGAAAGGAAAGAAAGGAAACTGAATGAAGACTTGCTACATGTTACTTCAGTTGTTTTATCCTCATGTTCAGATAGGTAATACTTGGGAAAAAAATTGTAATAATTTGTTCAGAATCACACAGCTAGTCAATTGATGGACCGCCATGCAAAGTCAGGAACTGCTTCCCAATACCAACCTCCTTCCACTAGACAGCAATTACCCTCAAAGTCAGTGACTATGCTTGTTTTCCAACAGAAATTCAACTTTGCTTCAATGTTTTCACTTATGTTACAGAAGTGTTTGAAGAGTTAGGAGTTAAGTCTTTAGTTCCTCTTTCCATATTACATTTCTTAAAGATTAAGAAAGTATTGATATATGTGTGTTAGTTGATTGGTTCAATTCAGTTCAGTTGCTCAGTTGTGTCCAACTCTTTATGACCCCATGGACCGCAGCACACAAGGTCTCCCTGTCCATCAGCAACTCCAGGGGTTTACCCAAACTCACGTCCATTGAGTTGGCGATACCATCCAACCAGCTCATCCTCTGTCATCCCCTTCTTCCACCTTCAATCTTTCCCAGCATCAGGGTCTTTTCCAATGAGTCAGTTCTTCGCATCAGGTGGTCAAAGTATTGGAGCTTCAGATTTAGCATCAGTCCTTCCAATGAATATTCAGGACTGATTTCCTTTAGGATGGACTGGTTGGATCGCCTTGCTGTCCAAGGGACTCTCAAGAGTCTTCTCCAACACCACAGTTCGAAAGCACCAATTCTTCGACACTCAGCTTTCTTTGTAGTCCAACTCTCATATCCATGACTTCCTTGGTGGCTCAGACGGTAAAGCGTCTGTCTACAATGCGGGAGACCTGGGTTCGATCCCTGGGTCAGGAAGATTCTCTGGAGAAGGAAATGGCAACTCTCTCCAGCACTCCTGCCTAGAAAATCCCATGGACGGAGGAGCTTGGTGTCCATGGGGTCGCAAGGGGTCGGACACGAGTTCACTTACACTTTCAGTTTTCTCACATCCATACCTGACTACTGGAAAAACCATAGCTTTGACTAGATGCATCATTGTTGGTAAAGTAATGTCTCTGCTTTTAAATACGCTGTCTAGGTCAGTCATAACTTTCCTTCTAAGGAGCAAGCGTCTTTTCATTTCACGACTGCAATCACCATCTGCAGTGATTTTGGAGCCCCCCCGAAATAGTCAGTCAGTGCTTCCACTGTTTTCCCACCTATTTGCCATGAAGTGATGGGACCAGATGCCATGATCTTAATTTTCTGAATGTTGATTTTTAAGCTCACTTTTTCACTCTCCTCTTTCACTTTTATCAAGAGGCTCTTTAGCTCTTTGTTTTCTGAAATAAAGGTGGTGTCATCTGCATATCTGAGATTATTGATATTTCTCCTAGCAATCTTGATTCCAGTTTGTGCTTCATTCAGCCTGCATTTTTCATGATGTACTATGCATATAAGTTAAATCAGCAGGGTGACAATATACAGCCTTGGTGTACTCCTTTCCCTTTTGGAACCAGTTTGTTGTTCCATGTCCATTTCTAACTGTTGCCTCCTGACCTGCAGACAGATTTCTCAAGAGGCAGATCAGGTGGTCTGGTATTCCCATCTCTCTCAGAATTTTCCACAGTCACTGATCTAGACAGTCAACATAGTCAAAGGCTTTGACATAGTCAATAAAGCAGAAGTAGATGTTTCTCTGGAACTCTCTTGCTTTTTTGATGATCCAACAGATGTTGGCAGTTTGACTTCTAGTTCCTCTGCCTTTTCTAAATCTAGCTTGAACATCTGGAAGTTATGGTTCACGTACTGTTGAAGCCTGGCTTGGAGAATTTTGAGCATTACTTTGCTAGCATGTGAGATGAATGCAATTGTGTGGTAGTTTGAGCATTCTTTGACATTGCCTTTATTTGAGATTGGAATGAAAACTGACCTTTTCCAGTCCTGTGGCCCACTCCTGGATTTTCCAGATTTGCTGTCATATTGAGTGCAGCAGTTTCACAGCATCATCTTTTAGGATTTGAAATATCTCAACTGGAATTCCATCACCTCCACTAGCTTTGTTTGCAGTGATGCTTCTTAAGGCCCACTTGACTTCACATTCCAGGATGTCTGGCTCTAGGTGAGTGATCATGCTATCGTGATTATCTGGGTCATGAAGATTTTTTTTTGTATAGTTCTTCTGTGTATTCTTGCCACCTCTTCTTAATATCTTCTGCTTCTGTTGGGTCCACACCATTTCTGCCCTTTATCAAGCCCATCTTTCATGAAATTTTCCCTTGGTATCTCTAATTTTCTTGAAGAGATCTCTAGTCTTTCCCATTCTGTTGTTTTCCTCTATTTCTTTACACTGATCACTGAGGAAGGCTTTCTTATCTCTCCTTGTTATTCTTTGGAACTCTGTATTCATATAGGCATATCTTTCATTTTCTCCTTTGCTTTCACTTTTCTTTTTTTCACAGCTATTTGTAAGGCCTCCTCATTCAACCATTTTGCCTTTTTGCATTTCTTTTTCTTGGGGATGGTCTTGATCCCTGCCTCCTGTACAATGTCACGAACCTTCATTCATAGTTCTTCAGGCACTCGGTCTATCAGATCTAGTCCCTTGAATCTATTTCTCACTTCCACTGTATAACTGTAAGGGATTTGATTTAGGTCATACCTGAATGGTCTAGTGGTTTTCCCTACATTCTTCAAGTCTGAATTTGGCAATAAGTAGTTCATGATCTGAGCCACAGTCAGCTCCCAGTCTTATTTTTGCCGACTGTATAGAGCTTCTCCATCTTCGGCTGCCAAGAATATAATCAATCTGATTTCAGTGTTGACCATCTGGTGATGTCCACGTGCAGAGTCTTCTCTTGTGTTGTTGTTAGTTGCTTAGTCATGGCCAACTCTTTATGACCCTGTGAACTGTAGCCCATCAGGCTCTTCTGTCTATGGGATTCTCCAGGCAAGAATACTAGATTGAGTTGCCATTTCCTTTTGCAGTGGATCTTCCTGTCCCAGGGATAAACCCAGGTCTTCTGCATTTCACACAGCTTGTTTATCATCTAAGCCATCAGAGTTATTAATTAATAAATTTAAATTGTCTGAAATGGCTTAAACTAGGTTTACATTAGGACTTTTACTACACATTTCACTTAGAATAACTATCTTTATGATTTAAAGACAGTTTAACAATAGAAATGGGGATGGCAATGGCAACCCATTCTGGTACTTTAGCCTGGAAACTCCCATGGATGGAGGAGCCTGGTAGGCTGCAGTCCATGGGGTCACAAAGAATCGGACACAACTGAGCGACTTCACTTTCACTTTTCACTTCCATGCATTGGAGAAGGAAATGGCAACCCACTCCACTGTTCTTGCCTGGAGAATCCCAGGGACTGGGGGCCTGGTGTGCTGCCATCTATGGGGTCGCACAGAGTCAGACACAACTGATGCGATTTAGCAGCAACAATAGAAAATTGCTTACAAGTCGTGTTATAGTAGAGTTGCACTTCAGAATTTCCTGGTATTATTTGGTAGCAAATTCAGATAAAATGGAAGACTCAATTACTAGGTCTACTTTATAGTAGCACAAGCGTTTTCAAGTTTTGGTAAATTATATATTTGATTTGAGCCTGAAAGGGGGATGGATTTAGATTAAATACAGCTTCTAAGAAGAATTTTATTTTGTTATATTTTCTTCACAGGAAAAAAAGAAATTTATTATAACTCTAAATGTGAAGTTTTTATATCATACAAGGGAAGACTCCTTCAGGAATGTTTCTGATTAATGTTACTTTATTTGCATCGTGCCTGTCTTTGTTTCTGTAGTCCAAATCTTGTTAGGAAATTCCTTTTGGGCATGCCTCATGTCCTGAATCATTTAACATTCATAACCTATTTTCTTAGAACTTGCTTTTCATTTCCTGTGCTGAGCAAGCCAGTGAGTTTGACCTTTGATATAAAAAGAATGTACTTCAAAAAAGATTGAGCAAGGAGAATTATGGTGCCTTGTCATCTTTTATACATTGAAAAAAGAAGTTTTTAGAAACATTGTGAGCATGCATACAATTGAACAAAATATATATTTAGGTTCATAGCACATCTTCCCAGCAGATTTATTTATGGATTAGATTATAGTCGATGCCTTATGTACTTTTTAGATTATTACAAAGATAAATAGCATTATTTTGCATTGTTACTGTTTTTATATGTTCTTCTAGTCATCTTAGTTATTATTCAGAAGACAGAAACAATTAAGTAACTTTGTTGCTACATACTTCTAATATATTTAGGTTATTCTTCAGGTTGAATATATAAGCATTTCATGTACGCATTTAAATCTCACAATTAAAAATATCTTCAAGTCATTTTTAATAATAAATGCTTTTTTTGTTTGAAATATCATAAGAAGCATTCACTTGATATACCGCAATGTAACAAAATTGGTTACTTAACTTTGCCACGTTTATTCAAAATAAGGAACAAAAAACTGAAGGAAAGCACACTTAAGTGGCTTCCCTCATAGCTCATTCGTTAAAGAATCTGCAATGCAGGAGCTGCTGCTGCTGCTAAGTTGCTTCAGTCGTGTCCGACTCTGTGCGACCCCATAGATGGCAGCCCACCAGGCTCCCCCGTCCCTGGGATTCTCCAGGCAAGAACACTGGAGTGGGTTGCCATTTCCTTCTCCAATGCATGAAAGTGAAAAGTGAAAGTGAATTCACTCAGTTGTGTCCGACTCTTAGCGACCCCATGGAATGCAGGAGACCTGAGTTCAATTCCTGGGTCAGGAAGATCCTTTGGAGATGGAAATGTCAACCCATTCCAGTATTCTTCCCTGGAGAATCTCATGGACAGAGGAGCCTGGCAGGTTACAGTCCATGGAGTTGCAAGAGTCTGACACGACTTACTGACTAAACCACCACCATCATACTTAAATGGCAACATTTACTAGTTTCATTTTACTATACGATAGTAACATTCAAATTCTTGCATTTGGTACAAAATTATTCACTTTATTTGGATTGCACTCAGTACTTATTCTAAAACAGCACTTGTAAAAACTGCTTTAACAAATATATATGTTAATATTTCATTCATTCAACACATTTATTGTACAATTATTAATGCTGAACATTATGCTAGATTTTGGAGACACAATATGAATAAGATCTGGTCCTATCTTCAAGACAATATATAAGTAAAACTTCCAATGGATGGTTGAGACCAATGGTTCCTGTGGTGGGATTAAGTACGGAAGGTTTTAGGAGTGCATAGGAGGCACACCAACCTCAGCTGGAAGTAATGGAGGAGGCAAAGGGGAGGATACAGAATTTTAGCTAAGACCTGGAGATTCAGAAAGAATTAGCTACTTAAGTGCAATTATTCTTATCCTTATAATTGAAAGTCACTCAGTCAGTTGTGTCTGACTCTTTGCAACCTGATGGACTATACAGTCCATGGAATTCTCCAGGCCAGAATACTAGAGTGGGTAGCCTTTCCCTTCTCCAGGGGATCTTTCCAACCCAGTGATCCAACCCAAGTCTCCTCCATTGCAGGTGGATTCTTTACCCACTGAGACACATGAGAAGTCCAAGTGGAATTATACTGGGTAGAAAAAGCACCCTAATATATTAAGAGTTTCTTCAGATACACAGCAATTTCTCGTTCAGATCTCAGTTGATAAATGTTAATCTAGAATGTACCTTCAGTTCAGTTCAGTTCAGTCACTGAGTCGTGTCCAGCTCTTTGTGACCCCATGAATCACAGCACGCCAGGCCTCCCTGTGTATCACCAACTCCCAGAGTTCACTCAGATTCACTTCCATCGACTCAGTGATGCCATCCAGCCATCTCACCCTCTGTTGTCCCCTTCTCCTCCTGCCCCTAATCCCTCCCAGCATCAGAGTCTTTTCCAATGAGCCAACTCTCAGCATGAGGTGGCCAAAGTACTGGAGTTTCAGCTTTAGCATCATTCCTTCCAAAGAACACCCAGGGCTGATCTCCTTCAGAATGGACTGGCTGGATCTCCTTGCAGTCCAAGGGATTCTCAAGAGTCTTCTGCAACACCACAGATCAAAAGCATCAATTCTTCAGCACTTAGCCTTCTTCACAGTCTAACTCTCACATTCATACATGACCACAGGAAAAACCATAGCCTTGACTAGACGGACTTTAGTTGGCAAAGTAATGTCTCTGCTTTTCAATATGCTGTCTAGGTTGGTCATAACTTTTCTTCCAAGGAGTAAGCGTCTTTTAATTTCATGGCTGCAATCACCATCTGCAATGATTTTGTAGCCCCCACTCCAAAATAAAATCTGACACTGTTTCCACTGTTTCCCCATCTATTTGCCATGAAGAGATGGGACCGGATGCCATGATCTTCGTTTTATGAACGTTGAGCTTTAAGCCAGTTTTTTCACTCTCCTCTTTTACTTTCATCAAGAGGCTTTTTAGTTCCTCTTCATTTTCTGCCATAAGGGTGGTGTCATCTGCATATCTGAGGTTACTGATATTTCTCCCGGTGATCTTGATTCCAGCTTGTGTTTCTTCCAGTCCAGTGTTTCTCATGATGTACTCTGCATACAAGTTAAATAAGCAGGGTGACAATATACAGCCTTGATGCACTCCTTTTCCTGTTTGGAACCAGTCTGTTGTTCCATGTCCTTGTACCTTGGAGAGCATCAAATGCTCACTTTATGGTTGAGACTCAGTCTTGACATGATATGCCTCAAGTGATAGAATAAATCAGTGGCATAATCAGAACTTTGACCCAAGACTGTTATGAACATTTATTCCCCTGAAATTTCCCAGTAAATTTGTACTGCATGACTCTATTGCAAGTCCTATGGAAACCTAATTTAGCAGTGTAGATGTTGAATAAGGCCAGCTTTTGAACTATGGTGTTGGAGAAGATTCTTGAGAGTCTCTTGGACTGCAAGGAGATCCAACCAGTCCATACTGAAGGAGATCAGTCCTGGAATTTCTTTGGAGGGAATGATGCTGATGTACTTTGGCCACCTCATGTGAAGAGTTGACTCATTGGAAAAGACTCTGATGCTGGGAGGGATTGGGGGCAGGAGGAGAAGGGGACAACCGAGGATGAGATGGCTAGATGGCATCACTGACTCGATGGAAGTGAATCTGAGTGAACTCTGGGAGTTGGTGATGGACAGGGAGGCCTGGTGTGCTGCGATTTATGGGGTCACAAAGATTTGGACACGACTGAGCGACTGAATTGAACTGAACTGAAGGTCCTAAAATTTTATTTAAAATATGATATTTAAAGTAGCAATTAAAAAAAAAACTGTTTCTAGTCACTGTTCTAGATTGCTGGAAAAAATAGTAATTAACTGATTTTGTGAATTATTTTCCCCATCTTAATAGCTAGACTTCATTGAGAAAAACCAAATGATTAGATGATGATCAGCCAGAATTATTGCCATTTTTACAATACAAAATGCTCAATTATTCACAGCTTAACTGGGACATGTCATAATGAAAGCCATGAAGTGAAAATCATTTTGAAAAATTAAAGGAGGCAGGCAGAAGATAATTTATTGGTTTAATTGCTTAAATTAAATTTTAGTAGGGAACATACATGAAGGGAACCAGGTTGAGGGAGTGAGGGTAATAAGCAATGAGTCTGAAAATGTGAATATTGTCTTAATATATTTTGAAGAGTTGTCTAGTTTGGGAATCAAATTTGTTCTTTTTACAGAAGACAATATAAGATATGACTATGTTTATTTGTAATATTTTATAATACTGTAAGACCAATTTTTATTAATCTCAAAACATAATAATTCATTATCACTGTAAAAGAATGGCTTTTATTACTAACAAGATTGTTCAGTGCACATGAAAAAAATCATAACTGATAGTTGAGCCATTCAATTAGAAAACAATTATTTTTTGCCACATATCTATTTTACTATATACACGGTCAGATTAAGTAAGATGTCAACAGGTGGTTGGTTATACTGATCTGATCCCACAAGGCAAAGGTACTAGAGATATAGTCAGGGTGTTATACTGTATAATTTCCTAAAGGAACATATATCTGTAAAATTGAACACCAAGTATTAAATCAGTGGAAAAGTTACCAGATCGAAGTAGAGACCAAAAATGATTGAATTATACATGAAAGCAGTCTGGTGGACCATTTACCAAGTGGTAAAGGATATTCATTTCTGTAAATTTAAATAGAATAAAACAAGATGGAATCTATCATCCAATAGAAAAAAATATTATATATTCATTAGACTTCTAATTATCCTACCAACCATCTAGAATTTTTATCTGAATTGAAGATCAATTTACTTATGTGTCTTCATGGACTGCTATTGGTCTTTTCAAGTATCTTTTATTTTCTTTCACTCTGATATTGAGCAGAACTGTGAAAGAGTAAAAAATTTGCAGCAATAGCTAAAAATGGGATTGATAGGGACCATTGGAATATATTTTATGTGTAAAACTTCTTATCAAGAAAATTTTGTGCTTTAAGAAATGATTACATGTATTCCCACATAAAAACTTTAAAGAGATCTTAACTTGACATTTAGTGTCCCAGGATCTCATGCACTTTAACATCTGTTCCAGAGTTTTTATTTTTTAATGTCAGGTATTATATTAAGATAAGAAACAAGAAATGGTGTGTTGTATAGATCAATAACATGTGTCTGTAGCTTTGGTCATAGTCTGATTTAGTGGCATGAGACACATGTATGGTGAGCAGAGTTTTTATTGTAACTAGGTAAATCTGAGAGATCAGAGAAAAATTTCTAAGAGGAAGAAGTGAAGCAGTTAATATCTCACATGTAAGAACAGTGTTCAGGGTGTGAGCAGATAAAAGAAGTACCCTCAAAATTAAGAAACCAGATAAAACTAATTCCTTTAATCTAGGTTCAGTGCAGTTCAGTCGCTCAGTCGTGTCCGACTCTTTGAGACCCCATGAATTGCAGCACACCAGGCCTCCCTGTACATCACCATCTCCCGGAGTTCACTCAGACTCACGCCCATTGAGTCCATGATGCCATCCAGCCATCTCATCCTCGGTTGCCCCCTTCTCCTCCTGCCCCCAATCCCTCCCAGCATCAGAGTCTTTTCCAATGAGTCAACTCTTCACATGAGGTGGCCAAAGTACTGGAGTTTCAGCTTTAGCATCATTCCTTCCAAAGAAATCCCAGGGCTGATCTCCTTCAGAATGGACTGGTTGGATCTCCTTGCAGTCCAAGGGACTCTCAAGAGTCTTCTCCAACACCACAGATCAAAAGCATCAATTCTTCGGCACTCAGCCTTCTTCACAGTCCAACTCTCACATGCATACATGACCACAGGAAAAATCATAGCCTTGACTAGACGGACCTTAGTCGGCAAAGTCATGTCTCTGCTTTTGAATATACTATCTAGATTGGTCATAACTTTTCTTCCAAGGAGTAAGCGTCTTTTAATTTCATGGCTGCAATCACCATCTGCAGTGATTTTGGAGCCCCAAAGAATAAAGTCTGACACTGTTTCCACTCTTTCCCTATCTATTTCCCATGAAGTGATGGGACCGGATGCCAAGATCTTCGTTTTCTGAATGTTGAGCTTTAAGCCAACTTTTTCGCTCTCCTCTTTCACTTTAATCTATGTAGGATTAGGAATCTTCGCTCTTTTACCCCTGCCATGTACCAACCAGTTAGCCATGGCTTCTCTTGTACCCTATGAGATTCACTAAGTCACTTGGTCACCAGTCAGTGAAGCCAATGGGAAATGGGGGAAAATTATACTTTTAAACCATATCAAATGTATCTGGAGATTAGACATTGTACAGTCCTGTCCTACAGTCTATAGAGAAAAAGCTTGATGCCTTTACTTCAGTGTTTTTCTCATTTTTTCTTAATTTATAAACATTTATTTTTTGGTTTGGGAACACCTATTTATTTTACAGTAAACTCTTTTGGCAACAATGAATGTGAAGTAAACAAAAGTCAATGTCTAGTGAAATGTCTACTGCCTTTAATTTCTCTAGAAATTTTCTAATAAACATGTAATTTTCATGAAATGTTTGCTGATGTTTACCATTTATTATGGAACCCACAGTGATACTGCTGAACATATGAAGACCAGAAACTGCTGCAAAGCCTCAGCATTCTACTTCAAAAGTTGGGAGTTATTTTAAGAAGCCAGAAATCTTCAGCAAGTATGTTTAAAATTTATTTTGTAAAGATTGATTTTGCATTGAGATCAAATTACTTGCTTTCAATTCCAAGTTTTCTTGTGCACATATGGAAAGTCAAGCAATAGCTGTTATTATGCTAGTTTCATAACCAAAGAGTTTCACAATCACTCAAATAATATGAATTTTATGTGTCATCAGAAAGTTCAAATAAAATATCAAAAAAATAATTCAGATAAATGTGATATTGTTTCATCCAATTCCTGTAATCTAAGTAAAGTTTGGGGGTATTCATTAACTCAAATGTGAAACATGACACTATTTTGAATGCTAATATAAACTCAATTATTGCTCAGAACAGAAAAATTTTTTGAGGTGACAGTGTGGATAAAATTTTGGGCGGAGCATATTGTAAAGTAAAATCAGGTTTTTATTAAATAAGGAAATTTTTAAAACAAAAAATGTGATTAAAATTAATGGTGATGAGCATTTAATTTACAATTGTGTAGAGTTCAGTTTGGTTCAGTCGCTCAGTTGCGTTTGACATGTTCCAACCCCATGGACTGCAGTAGGCCAGCTTTCCTGCCCATCGCCAACTCCCGGAGCTTATTCAAACTCATATCCATTGAGTCAGTGATGTTTTCCAACCTTCTCACCCTCTGTCATCCCCTTCTCCTCCTGCATACTATTTTCCCTAGCATGAGGGTCTTTTTTAATGAGTCAGTTCATTGCATCATGTGGCCAAAGTATTGGAACCTCAGCTTCAGCATCAGTCTTTCCAATGAATTCAGGACTGATTTCCCTTAGGATTGATGGCTTTGATCTTCTTGCACTCCAATGGACTCTCAAGAGTTTTCTCCAACACCATAGTTCAAAAACATAAATTTTTTTGGTGCTCAGCTTTCTTTATGGTTCAATTCACTCACATCCATACATGACTACTGGAAATCCCAGAGTTTAGACTAGATAGAGCTTTGTTGGCAAAGTAACGTCTCTGCTTTTTAATATGTTGTCTAGGTTGGTCAAAACTTTCCTTCCAAGGAGTAAGCGTCTTTTAATTTCATGGCTGCAATCACCATCTGCAGTGATTTTGGAGCCCCCCAAAATAAAGTCTGACACTGTTTCCGCTATTTCCCCATCTATTTCCCATGAAGTGATGGAACCAGATGCCATGATCTTAGTTTCTTGAATGTTGAGTTTTAAGCCAGCTTTTTCACTCTCCTCTTTCACTTTCGTAAGAAGCTCTTTAGTTCCTCTTCACTTTCTGCTACAAGGGTGGTGTCATCTGCATATCTGAGGTTACTGATATTTTTCCTGGCAATCTTGATTCCTGCTTGTGCTTCATCCAGCCTGACATTTAACATGATGTACTCTGCATATAAGTTAAATAAGCATGGAGACAATATACAGCCTTGACATACTCCTTTCCCAATTTGTAACCAGTCTATTGTTCCATGTCTGGTTCTAACTGTTTCTTCTTGACCTGCATACAGATTTCTCAGGAGGCAGGTAAGATGGTCTGGTATTTCCATCTCTTTAGGAATTTTTCACAGTTTGTTATGATCCACACAGTCAGAGGTTTTTGTGTAGTCAATGAAACAGAAGTAGATGTTCTTCTGGAATTCTATTGCTTTTTCTATGATCCAATGGATGTTGGAAATTTGATCTCTGGTTCCTCTGTCTTTTCTAAATCCAGCTTGAACATCTGGAAGTTCATGGTTCACATACAGTTGAAGCCTAACTTGGAGAATTTTGAGCATTATTTGCAAGTATATGAGATGAGTGCTATTGTGCAACAGTTTGAACATTCTTTGGCATTGCCTTTCTTTGGGATTGGAGTGAAAACTGACCTTTTCCAGTTCTGTGGCCACTGCTGAGTTTTCCAGCTCTGCTGGCATATTGATTGCAGAACTTCACAGCATCATCTTTTAGGATTTGAAATAGCTAAGCGGGAATTCCATGACCTCCATTAGCTGTGTTCATAGTGATGCTTCTTAAGGCCCACTTGACTTTCCATTCTAGGATGTCTGGCTCAAGGTGAATAATCACACCATCATGTTTATCTGGGTCATTAAGATCTTTTTTGTACAGTTCTTGTGTGTCTTCTTGCCATCTCTTCTTAATATCTTCTGCTTCTGTTAGGTCCATACCATTTCTGTCCTTTATTGTGCTCATCTGTGCATGAAATGTTCCCTTGGTATCTCTAATTTTCCTGAAGAGATCTCTACTCTTTCCCATTCTATTGTTTTCCTCTATTTCTTTGCATAAGTGATCAATTGTGTATAAACTAGCTGTACATACCAATCCAAAAAGAAATTGTAGTGTCAAAATATACTATTTTTATATGTACATAGTGAAAATAATAAACACAAGTGGATAATTCAGCTTCATGGTGTATACTTTCTGACTTAAGTTCTTTATCCTTTCATCAGTTTGCTTCTAAACATATATGAGCTTTTGAAATCAGCCTACAGATACTACAATACGTTTTAATTTTTTGGTATATTAGGCATCTAGATTGTGTTTAAAATTTCTTTGAAATCTTAATCAAAATACTTAACAAATAGAGTGCTAAAGAACTTTGGCTTTGAAAGTTTTTACTAAATCAAAGCTTTATTTAAAATATAATTGGCGAACATTAAAACATCCCCACAAACTCATGGGAAGAACTGAACAAATTAGATGCTGAGAGTGTACATGGTTTTTAGGATTTAATTTCATAATTATACTTTAGCAGAGTTACACTATAGAACTATTTTGATTACATTCTTATTTTTAATTTGATAAATTTATATATGGTAAATGGAGGAACTGAAATTAAGAAACCTTACAACTTCACAGCACCCAGGTTTGGCAAACCAATTAAAATAAACATAGAGATATTATCTGATGAATTTTATCTTGCTAAAATATTTGTATAAGAAAGGCATTCAGTGAGTCAAAAATACAGTATGTATGAAAACTCATGGGCTAAAATGTTTACTTATTCAATTGAAAAGAAAATGACTAAGAACTTAAAATCACTTTTATTTCACAGTTTGCTCTGACCTTGTTAGATATCTGAACACCTACAGAGGAAGTGATTTTGTCAATCAAAACATCATCTTCGGAAAAGTCAACTGGAGATGTCAGTGTTGTTTAAGAAGTCAACCTGTCCTACTTTAGATGATCTGGTCATCCTACTCTCAGCAGGCTAGATACATAAAAGTCTAGAATCCTTCAGCTTTTCCACAGGCAATAATGCATATTACACTGGTGGGTGTTTCAGTGGGAGGCATTAATAGTCCTATAGTCCTATACTCCCTTTTATATGTTGAAGTACTTTTTATCACCCAATGGAGAAAAATGCTCAATTTAAAAGTGTAACTATGTGCATGTTTACAAAGTAGATTCATCCATGTGACCCATATCATAAATAAAACATAAGCAACATCCTGGAAGCCCTGCCTGTCCCCTTGTCAGTTACTATACTTTCACTCTCAGGGCAACCTATAGTGTAACTTTTTAATAAGAGTACAGATTTTCAAAATGCATGTTTTCATGTGCAGGTTTTTGAGCTTTATTTAAATCACACATTATGCTTTTTGCATCATATTTTCTTAAATTTTATTTTCATGACATTGTTTCACATTGTTTTGAATATTAGTAATTTTTTATATTCTCAGTTCTGTATGGTATTGCACTGTAAGGTTTGGGGGGAGAAAAGAAGCTGCTTTTCAAAGGACAATTTATTTAAATAAATTTTTAAATTAAAATGAGGTTTTGAAAGTCTATAGTAGGAAAATGCATAAATTCCTAAAAGATAAAAATATTTTCATAATCATATATACAGTGCAAACTAAAATAGACTGATGTCATCAAGAGTAGTATTTTTAAATCTACAACAATTAAAAAAAAGAATAGATAAGTGAATTGTAGTATATTTTTACAATTGAATACCATGAAGAATAAACTATAATTCACCTATATCTATACTACTGTTTTTTAAATTGTTGTAGATTTCAAAATCCCATTTCTTAAAAATACTACTCTTGATGACGTTAGGCTGTTCTACTTTGGGATCATTGTATACAAGATTATGAAAATATTTGTACCTGTATTTTTAATGTGGACTTTCAAAACCCAATTTCACGTAAAAAAATTATTTAAATAAATTAAGTCCTTTGAAAGGCAACTTCTTTCTCCCCGCTAAACAGTGACTTTAATGCCCTGAGTATACAAATAAACATTTCATATTTTTTATTGTACTGTCTTCTGCCATGAATTTTTCCCCCACATCCATGTATTCATTTACTTTATTTTCTGGCCCTACGTACACGGTATCCAGAGGCAGTGACCTTATAGTCAAGAGGCCATTTCAGGAGCATCTTCAATCTTCAATTGATTCTCAATCTTTTAATTTATTGCTTTCATAATTTTGTAGAAAAAAATCCATGTATCAGTATAAATCTCAATGACAGTATTTTGGTTGCTCCTGATTTTAGGCTTTGCTCTTTTGGAACAAGGTGAGTTATAAATAAATAAATTAGTCATACAAATAGGCTTCCTGAAAAATATTGAGTGTACTTTTTTTCTGTAAATTCCAAGAATAGTTCAGGTGGAACAAGTAAGTTGTAGTTTCTAACCTTTTATAGAGCATCTTCAGGAAAAAAAAAAGTAGTTACCCTTACATAGAAATATATAACAATATAGAATGGATATTGAACACCTGGGATTAATTCATGATTCAGAGTTTTTTCTTTCACCTTCTGAGCAGCAGGGAGTTTTAATTTGAATGGAATCAGCTGTTTTGATATTATACTTTACCATTATTTTAGCATACTTAAAATGAGAAATTACTTGTTTGAAATTACACAAACTTTTTGGAAAATCAAGTCCTAGAAATGAAGTCTGTTTCCTCAAGAAACAGTGTATTTAAGAGTTATGTTAAAATATAATGGAGATTAGGAAGAAACTACAAGTAATTGATTAAGTATAGGGAAAGTTCAACCAATTTAATATTGTTTAACTACCATTTTACAGGGGCTTCCCTTGTGGCTCAGTTGGTAAAGAATCCACCTGCAATGCAGGAGACCTGGGTTCAATCCCTGGGTTGGGAAGATCCCCTGGAAAAGGAAAAGGCTACCCACTCCAGTATTCTGGCCTGGAGAATTCTATGGACTGTATAGTCCATGGGGTTGCAAAGAGTCAGACACAACTGAGTGACTTTCACTTTCATCATTTTACATATTGGTAGAATCACTGTAATATTCACTGTAACATTCTGTTTCTACATTTTTAACAAATTATAGACTATTTCAACCTTTGTATTATTGAATTTCAGGTAAACAGAAACATATTTAGCCATTCTGATGTAAATGCAAGTTATGAAGTAAAATAGCACTATATAAAATATTAGTTTCCTGATATTTGAACAAAAAATGATGGAGTTTCTACAAATAATTTTAGAATAAAATGCAAAAACTCTACCAAATCAAATCAAATAGATTTGGATCTGACACACAATAATAATAACAGTGCCAACAACAATAAAAAAATAATTCCCAATGTTTATTGGGGGATTATTATCTATGTGCTGAGCCTGATGCTAACCCTGCTTGCTTTTTACTTTAGTAGCTCGGATGGTAAAGAATCTGCATGGAATGCAGGAGACCAGGGTTCTGTCTATCCCTGGGTCAGGAATATCCCCTGGAGAAGGGAATGGCAACCCTCTCCTATATTCTTGCCTGGAGAATTTCATGAACAGAGGAGCCTGGCAGGCTGTCGTACATGGGGTTACAAAGAGTCAGACATGACTAAGCAAATAACACAAACATTTCATCCCAGTAAAACCTGAGATTCAGGGAAGTTAAGTATTGATAATTGCAGGATGGTAGATAGCTGGTAAATAGGACACCTAGAACTGGAGCCACTATTATCTAATTTCAGTCTTTTTTTAAAAAATTTAATTTTCTTTTATATTGAAGAATAGTTGATTTACAATGTTGTTTTAGTTTCAGGTATACAGCAAAGTGATTCAGTTCTACAAATATATATATATCCATTCTTTTCAGATTATTTTCCCATATAGGTGAATGTCTATTCTTTTAACCACTCTAACCATCCTCATTAGAATCAAGAGTGATCTTTAATAAGAAACAAAAAAAGATAGCTTTTCTATAGCACTGATATTTTGGCCAGCTGATGCAAAGAGCTGACTCTTCAGAAAAGACCCTGATGCTGGGAAAGACTGAGGGCAAGAGGAGAAGGGGGAAACAGAGGATGAGATGGTTGGATGGCATCATCAACTGCATAAAATGGATATGAGTCTGAGGAAACTCTGGGAGATAATGAAGGACAGGAAAGCCTGGCATGCTGCAGTCCATGGGGTCACAAAGAGTTGGACACAACTTAGCAACCAAACAACAACAATGGTTTTTTAGTCTTCATCAAGTAATTCTACGTTTCACAAAGTGTCCATCATGGAAGGAGAGGTCCATGAACTCACTGCTCTAAATTACAGTGGCAGACAAATCCTTCATGGCTGCTCTGAGGTGAACAGGTGTGCAGCACCTCACATGGAGCTGGGAGCAAGGCCTAGTGCTGTTTCCATGTACATTTGACATTTCTGGGTGTTTTAGAACTCAGTTTTCTTCCAAGTACCTCTTATTTTTAATTCCCACAACACATCTTACTGCCTACTCCTCACCACCCACATCAAGGTAGAATATCTCTCTTTCCTACTGCTCTGCTTTTGCTCTTTCCTGCCCCACTTCACTCATTCCTCCTACCTGCTTTTCTAATGTCTTCCTTTATTTTAAATAAGTACATCTTCCACCTACCTCCATGAAGACTGGAAGATTCCCTTAGAGAACTCTAACAACTAGTACATTAATAGATATATTTTTCCCAGGCCAACTTGCTCTGAAAAATGGTAAGTTTCCTTTGCCAGACAAGGATAAGTTCAACATTCTTCATATATTCTTCTAAATGCTAGTAATAAATGAATATGCTTCCCATCAATCCTGACTATTCACCGGAAGGACTGATGCTGAAACTCCAATACTTTGGCCACCTGATGAGAAGAGCTGACTCATTATAAAAGCCCCTAATGCTGCGAAAGATTGAAGGCAGAAGGAGAAGGGGATGGCAAAAGACAAGATAGTTGGATGGCATCACCGACTCCATGGACATGAGTTGAAGCAAGCTCCAGGAGATGGTGAAGGACAGGGAGGCCTGGTGTGCTGCAGGCCATGAGGTCACAAAGAGTTGGACGCAACTGAGCAACTGAACAACAGCAACAATGAATTGTCTTAACAATAAATTATAAAACTTCTTATCATATCACATAATCAGTATTTGTTAGTTTGTTCTTCATCCTTTATCATTAAGAATTTTACTACCTTATTTTTGAATTGGTAGTTTTATGATAGTTCATGATTTTTGTATTACCCCCTTATTAAGTAGCAATGACAAAACCTTGAATTTTACTTATTAATATTTCATTATATATTATTTCTGAATTTCTAAGAAAGCTTTAATGCAAATAAAAGGACTTTTTTTTATAAAATGGATTTTACAGTCTGATCAATTCAATCATTAATGTATTCAACAAGTAGCTTTTGGCACCTACCAAATGCTAGGCAACATTGTGCAAGAAATACATTGGTAAGAGAGACTGGAAGTCCTTGCTTTTATGAAGCCTATAGTCTAAAAGGGTAGACAGTAAAAACAGTTAACAAAAACATGAAGTAAGATATTTAGCATGTTAGAGATAATAATTTTTTTTTCAGTTAGGATAAGAGGCCCAAGGGGGTTAGTGGTGGGATCAGGTAAGAGTACTTCGATGATTAATTTAATAGGTTGCTTCTGCTGCTACTGCTGCTAAGCTGCTTCAGTCGTGTCCGACTCTGTGCGACCCTGTAGACAGGAGCCCACCAGGCTCCCCCGTCCCTGGGATTCTCCAGGCAAGAACACTGGAGTGGGTTGCCATGTCCTTCTCCAATGCATGAAAGTGAAAAGTGAAAGTGAAGATGCTCAGTTGTGTCCGACTCTTAGTGACCACATGGACAGCGGCCCACCAGGCTCCTCCACCCATTGGATTTTCCAGGCAAGAGTACTGGTAATTAATAGGTAATATTTGCAAATTCTAGCAATGGCACCCCACTCCAGTACTCTTGCCTGGAAAATCCCATGGATGGAGGAGCCTGGTAGGCTGCAGTCCATGGGGTCGCTAAGAGTCGGACACGACTGAGCAACTTCACTTTCACTTTTCACTTTCATGCATTGGAGAAGGACATGGCAACCCACTCCAGTGTTCTTGCTTGGAGAATCCCAGGGACGGGGAAGCCTGATGGGCTGCTATCTATGGGGTCGCACAGAGTCGGACACGACTGAAGCGACTTAGCAGCAGCAGCACTGGTATATGTGATGTTGTCCAACAGTATTTTAATGTATAGCCCCTTATGTACCTACTGTGTGACTTTCTTCACAGATTGTGTTTGGCCTTTGAGCACTGGCATAAGGCAGGGGGTGGCGTTGAGTAGGCTCCCTTCCCACCTAACATACATAAACAAATCCATAGGATGTAAAGTGTTTCTATCCACAAAATGAGGGATTTGGACTAGTCAGAGTTTATAACCAGGGCACCATGGAATCCTACAGTCTTCAGGTAAAATTCATGGACCCCATGAAATTAAATGAGAAAAATGATTTTTATTTTCAAAAACCACTAACTGAATTCTAGCACGTCCTTCAATTGTGATAAACTGATAATAATATAAGCACTACCTTTGAGTTTTTCACTAATAGAAATCTGAGGTATTTTTGTATTATATAGGAGTTGTTACGGATATTTCAAGCTGTCATTTACTCCCATTGCTATTAATAAATTATGATAATTATTAGATCTATTCCACTAAATGCAGTAATAAAGAATCACATATATAACGCCACCAACATTTCTTTCAAATACTGTAATAAAAGCATTTTGATATATTGTTTCCTTTATAACCCCATGTATTTCACTTCTGTGAAATAAAAGAACAAAATGAGAAAGAATGATTATATGAAATAAAATATATCAATATAAATATAAAATAGAATATATATGTATATCACTTTAAAGTGTCAGTCAGAGAGGGGCTGAGAGGAAAGTAGATATTTGAACTGAGTGGTGTCAAATGAGGAGCAGTAAGTAGTAAAACAGGAAGAGATATGATGAAAGTTCTGTGTGGCAAGGAAAGACACTGAGTGTGGCAAGGGCGAGCATTGTGTGTTTGCCTCTGGCCATGCTCATCTGCATGGGTGCACCAGCAGAACTGTGAATACATGAATTTTAACCACGGTTGTGACTTGGCCAACAGCTTGGCAAATCAAGAGAAGAGATATGCTTTGAGGCGACAACAGTGATCACCATGGAAATTAAGCAAACTAAGAACTATGAATATTGAGAGTGTTGAAGGAAATATGTAGGAAGCCTACTTCAGTACTATCAGTGAGAGATGACAACTGCTATTGTCTTTATCAGCTCGGGCTGCTATAACAAATAAGACTGGGTGACTTAACAAATGCATTTTCCACTGTTCTGATGCCTAGGATCCCAACATCAGGGTGCCAGCAAGGTTGAGTTTTGGTAAGAGCCATTTTCCTGGGCTTCCTGGTGACTCAGAATGTAAAGAATATGCCCGCAATGTGGGAGACCCGGGTTTGATCCCTGGGTTGGGAAGATCACCTGGAAAAGGGCATGGCAACCCACTCCAGTATTCTTGCTTGGAGAATTCCATGGACAGAGCACCCTATGGGGTCTCAAGGAGTCAGTCACAACTGAGCCACTAATACTTCTACTTACTACTACCATGACTTTTCCTGGTTGGTAGATGGATTGCTTTTTTGCTTTTTCTTCATGAGTCAATAAGAGATCATGTCTGTCTGTCTCTTTATAAGAAGGATAAAGACTTTTTAAAAAAATTCCCATATGAATTTGGGGAGGGAGAGGCACAAACATTAAACCCATGGCAGCTATAGAGATGCCGAGAAGTACATAACTCAAGATACTTTTGTGTTATTAGTGATGGAATACTAAAAAGTAAGCTCAGGTGATGCAAGGAGCTTTTCCTTTACCACTTTATTCCCAGCTCTTAGGTTGTTCCTGACACACAAAAAGTGCTTAATCATCGTTAACAAATCAAATGAACTAACATATGAGTCAATAAGATGTAGGATAATCACTAGGTTTCTGAGGGGATGCAAATTTAAAAATAGGGAGGAGTGGATGGGGAAAAGGTTTGTGGTTATTTCTTAAACCCTGATAAAAAGTCATAAGTATTATTATCATCTTTTTATCAATAACAGTTCTTTTGGAGCACCTATTCCAACACAAATAGGCAACATAAGAAAAAAAATGTATGAGCTATATTTTAGGCAGGAATAAAAAAAATTCTGGATTATAGACTTACTGAAGCCTAGAAGTCTTCCTAATATTGTTCTTTTTAACAAATATATTAAAAAGCAATGGGTCAACTTAGTGATTTGTTGAGGATAATTACTTCTTATTCTATAAAATATTAGGAAACAAAAGAAAACCAAGGGGAAAAAAAAGTTCCAGAAAAACACACACACACACACACACCTACTTTAATCCAAATAAGAAATAAAAATTGTATTATATTTTTAGCAAATTGATTAAATATAGGAAACTATACTTGGTTTCAATGGCAAAAGTGCCTCATTTAAGTGAGACAGATACACCAAGGCAGATTTTTTTAACTTCAAATCCACTCCCACTACTTATACAAAATTTCAACATTCAGTTCAGTTCAGTCGCTCAGTCGTGTTCGACTCTTGTGACTCCATGAATTGCAGCACGCCAGGCCTCCCTGTCCATCACCAACTCCCGGAGTTCACTCAGACTCACGTCCATTGAGTCCGTGATGCCATCCAGCCATCTCATCCTCTGTCGTCCCCTTCTCTTCCTGCCCCCAATCCCTCCCAGCATCAAAGTCTTTTCCAATGAGTCAACTCTCCGCATGAGGTGGCCAAAGTACTGAAGTTTCAGCTTTAGCATCATTCCTTCCAAAGAAATCCCAGGGCTGATCTCCTTCAGAATAGATTGGTTGGATATCCTTGCAGTCCAAGGGACCCTCAAGAGTCTTCTCCAACACCACAGTTCAAAAGCATCAATTCTTCGATGCTCAGCTTTCTTTATAGTCCAACTCTCACATCCACACATGACTACTGGAAAAACCATAGCCTTGACTAGACGGACCTTAGTCGGCAAAGTAATGTCTCTGCTTTTGAATATACTATCTAGGTTGGTCATAACTTTTCTTCCAAGGAGTAAGCGTCTTTTAATTTCATGGCTGCAATCACCATCTGCAGTGATTTTGGAGCCCCCAAAAATAAAGTCTGACACTGTTTCCACTGTTTCCCCATCTATTTCCCATGAAGTGATGGGACCAGATGCCATGATCTTAGTTTTCTGAATACTGAGCTTTAAGCCAACTTTTTCACTCTCCTCTTTCACTTTCATCAAGAGGCTTTTTAGTTCCTCTTCACTTTCTGCCATAAGGGTGGTGTCATGTGCATATCTGAGGTTATTGATATTTCTCCTGGCAATCTTGATTTCAGCTTGTGTTTCTTCCAGTCCAGCATTTCTCATGATTATATATACTTAATATTGTGAAAACTATTTAGTTTCACATTTAATAATTAACCTCTCCTCAAGTGAGGAAGACTTAAATTGGAGGTTCTTGGAGAATGGAGATTCTTGTTCACTGCAGTCTCAGTATCACCAAGAGCAATGCCTGCCCTGACTGATAATAGGCACTCAATAAATATTTCTTGATCTAATTATAGGACAGAATGTCTGTTTTATTATTTGCTTTGACAGAAGTTCAAGGCACAGTAGATGTAGAAAAATGTAGCGAAATAATTTGTTGCAAGCTTTCCTTGGTTAAAATTATAATTATAACAAGAATATCTATTTTAAAAATTAAACAGGACATAGCCCTGTCCTTAGGGAACTCACAGCCAAAGATGAGATTGTATGTTAACAGCTGACAAAATAAAACATGACAAGTTCTATGATATTGGCACTAACAAATTAACAAAAAAAGGAAAGATTAGTTTACTTGAGAGAGGCTGAGCTGGCTAAGGAAGAGTAGGGATCCTCAAGGAGGTTGAGGATGGAATGTAGTAAAAATTAAAAAAAAAAAAAAACAAGAGCATCAAGAGGAACATTTGATGTAGAGGAAGGGCTGGATATAAGATTGGGGAGGTAAATGAGGACTAGACAATCATACAGAAGAAGCTTAAATTTTATGTATTATCCCTCTGCACAAATGTGTTTATTTTTTCCAAAAACTTTTAAATTTAATTTAACTTAATTTTTTTTTAATTTTTATTTTTACTTTATTTTACTTTACAATACTGTATTGGTTTTGCCATACATTGACATGAATCCACTACGGGTGTACATAAGTTTCCAATCCTGAACCCCCCTCCCACCTCCCACCCCATATCATCTCTCTGGATCATCCCCATGCACCAGCCCCAAGCATCCTGTATCCTACATCGAACATAGACTGGTAATTCGTTTCTTACATGATAGTATACATGTTTCAATGCCATTCTCCCAAATCATCCCACCCTCTCCCTCTCCCACAGAGTCCAAAAGTCCGTTCTATACATCTGTGTCTCTTTTGCTGTCTCGCATACAGGGTCATCATTACCATCTTTCTAAATTGCATATATATGTGTTAGTACACTGTATTGGTGTTTTTCTTTCTGGCTTACTTCACTCTGTATAATCAGCTCTGGTTTCATCCATCTCATTAGAACTGATTCAAATGTATTCTTTTTAATGGCTGAGTAATATTTCATTGTGTATATGTACCACAGCTTTCTTATCCATTCATCTGCTGATGGACATCTAGGTTGTTTCCACATCCTGGCTATTATAAACAGTGCTGCGATGAACATTGAGGTACATGTGTCTCTTTCAATTCTGGTTTCCTCGGTGTGTATGCTCAGCAGTGGGATCATTAAAAAAGAGAAATGAAAAAGGTATTCCCAAGGAAAGGCAACTTAGCAAGTGAAATTAAAGCTCTCATTGAAATAAGAATAAGAATGAAAGAAAGACTCTTAGACAAAAGATCATGATAAGAGGGATCACCTTCCTCAATACAGTGATTCTAAATGATCCTTCTTGGAGTCATGCTCATATACAAAAAACAGCTTTTCTTCTTCCACCAAAACATAAGCAAAACACCACACACATATAACAAGTACAAATTCTTTGAGAAAGTTACTCCTGGGCTCAAGGGTTCCTGAAACTCAATTTATTATATGTGTTTTTCTTAAATTCTCTGTGAATGTATGATTGTATACATCCATGTCTAATATCTATCCCCTTTAACTGCCCTTGTGTTACAAAGGTATAAGTTATCACTAAAGCAAAGAAGCAAACAAGGAAGAAAGAGAGAGAAAAAATAAGAAAGGATAAAAGACACAATGAAAGAAGGAAGAAGAGAAATCAAATTGATGAATACCAGGAATTCCTGCACATTGCTATATTTAAGCATTTATTGGCAGAAAGGCAAATATGAATCTTTCTTGCTTTCATTTCCCCAAAGCACAACTTAATTAACGCTATCATAGCTCCTGGTAACAGACTCATACTGTTAACAGTCCTCCCATGCTACAAGATCAATGGAACCCTGGAAGCTACAACAGAAAGAAATTAGAATGTGCATCAAATTTGTGAAGCTCCTAAAGAAAACGCATTTGCCCTTCATGTATTTTTAAAGAGATTCTTGCTTCATTGTATCTTGTAAATGGTTTCTCTGTTCAGTACAGCAGACAGAATTGAACTTTGGTGGTATCCTATTTTTCAGAAGAACAGAATGCCATTCAATTTTAATAAAGATTTTAGTGGTGATGTTATTATGTTTAGGTACCCAGTTATTCTATAGGGGCTTTGTAATGTCTGAGAAAGAACTTGGCATATGAGCTCATTATTATGTCTCATTTTCTTCTTTCCTTACTCTTTAGGACTCAAGAATTAAGTCATTTCTAAATTTAAGATTAACTTTATGATCAACTATACTTCATGCTTTGTTTTCAGTAGCATATTGATTTGTATAACAGGGAAAATAAGGCTGATAATTTAGAACAGTAATTAGGAATATGCATTCACTAAAATCAGTTTGCTTTTTTTTTATTTAAATTTTAATTTTTACTTTATTTTACTTTACAATACTGTATTGGCTTTGCCATACATTGACATGAATCCACTACGGGTGTGCATGAGTTCCCAAACATGAAACCCCCCTCCCACCACCCACCCCATATCATCTCTCTGGATCATCCCCATGCACCAGCCCCAAGCATCCTGTATCCTACATCGAACATAGACTGGTAATTCGTTTCTTACATGATAGTATACATGTTTCAATGCCATTCTCCCAAATCATCCCACCCTCTCCCTCTCCCACAGAGTCCAAAAGTCCGTTCTATACATCTGTGTCTCTTTCGCTGTCTCGCATACAGGGTCATCATTACCATCTTTCTGAATTCCATATATATGTGTTAGTACACTGTATTGGTGTTTTTCTTTCTGGCTTACTTCACTCTGTGTAGTCGGCTCCAGTTTCATCCATCTCATTAGAACTGATTCAAATGTATTCTTTTTAATGGCTGAGTAATACTCCATTGTGTGTATGTACCACTGCTTTCTTATCCATTCATCTGCTGATGGACATCTAGGTTGTTTCCATGTCCTGGCTATTATAAACAGTGCTGCGGTGAACACTGGGGTACATGAGTCTCTTTCAATTCTGGTTTCCTTGGTGTGTATGCCCCACAGTGGGATTGCTGGGTCATAAGGCAGTTCTATTTCCAGTTTTTAAAGGAATCTTCACACTGTTCTCCATAGTGGCTGTACTAGTTTGCATTCCACCAACAGTGTAAGAGGGTTCCCTTTTCTCCACACCCTCTCCAGCATTTATTGCTTGTAGACTTTTAGATCACAGCCATTCTGACTGGCATGAAATGGTACCTCATTGTGGCTTTGATTTGCATTTCTCCGATAATGAGTGATATTGAGCATCTTTTCATGTGTTTGTTAGCCATCCGTATGTCTTCTTTGGAGAAATGTCTATTTAGTTCTTTGGCCCATTTATTGATTGGGTCATTTATTTTTCTGGAATTGAGCTGCATAAGTTGCTTGTGTATTTTTGAGATTAGTTGTTTGTCAGTTGCTTCATTTGCTATTATTTTCTCCCATTCAGAAGGCTGTCTTTTCACCTTGCTTATATTTTCCTTTGTTGTGCAGAAGCTTTTAATTTTAATTAGGTCCCATTTGTTTATTTTTCCTTTTATTTCCAGTATTCTGAGAGGTGGATCATAGAGGATCCTGCTGTGATTTATGTCTGAGAGTGTTTTGCCTATGTTCTCCTCTAGGAGTTTTATAGTTTCTAGTCTTACATTTAGATCTTTAATCCATTTTGAGTTTATTTTTGTGTGTGGTGTTAGAAAGTGATCTAGTTTCATTCTTTTACAGGTGGTTGACCAGTTTTCCCAGCACCACTTGTTAAAGAGATTGTCTTTACTCCATTGTATATTCTTGCCTCCTTTGTCAAAGATAAGGTGTCCATAGGTGTGTGGATTTATCTCTGGGCTTTCTATTTTGTTCCATTGATCTATATTTCTGTCTTTGTGCCAGTACCATACTGTTTTGATGACTGTGGCTTTGTAGCAGAGCCTGAAGTCAGGCAGGTTGATTTCTCCAGTTCCATTCTTCTTTCTCAAGATTGCTTTGGCTATTCGGGGTTTTTTGTATTTCTATACAAATTGTGAAATTATTTACTCTACCTCTGTGAAAAATACCACTGGTAGCTTGATAGGGATTGCATTGAATGTGTAGATTGCTTTGGGTAGTATATTCATGTTCACTATATTGATTCTTCCAATCCATGAACATGGTATATTTCTCCATCTATTAGTGTCCTCTTTGATTTCTTTCATCAGTGTTTTATAGTTTTCTATATATAGGTCTTTAGTTTCTTTAGGTAGATTTATTCATAAGTATTTCATTCTTTTCATTGCAATGGTGAATGGAATGTTTCCTTAATTTCTTTTTCTACTTTCTCATTATTAGTGTTTAGGAATGCAAGGGATTTCTGTTAGATTACGTAACTTTTAGATGAAAGTACTAGTTTTGGAGCAGTGACGTCTAAATAAATAGTTTAACCCAAAGACCAAATTCTCAGTACTGATGGATTATGTCATAAGTTAAAATACTGTTTCATGCAAACAAACACAAAAATTACATCTTCCTCTTTCCATATGTAGTTTATTTATTGCTTTGACACATTCCTTTTTCCACATGAGGTATTTAACATATGCTTTTGCTACAGAGTCTTTCCAAATCATTAGCTGAAAACCAAATAATTAGTTGTAAAATTGTTTTTTTAATTAGGTTATTTAATATTTTATGTTATTGTCAGGAAATGTTATGTGAGAAAAACAGATTTAATTTTTGTTTATATTTTCAAACTTGTTAAAAAATCAATATACTTAGATTTATTTTAAAAGTTTTTCTTATTTAAATATTTAGAAGTTTATGCTTTGTGATATATAAAAACTGTTTATAGTGGCAATAGCTATTCTAAAGAGATATGATATGCCTACTTCATCAGAATTGATTGGATGGTGTAGCATCCACACATATTTTATTTATTTTGGAGTAATAATAACCATTGCATTATATGCTCATCTTTGTTGTTGTTGACCACTGCCAGATTTGTAAATTTCTTGTTTCCTTGAATGACTAATTTTAGTGAGACGTAGGATTTTTATTAATAGATTTGATGACTTTGTATCTCCATATTCTTACAGACTATTAAACTAATTTCAAGTTATCAGTATAATTTAGAAAAGAGGTCCATTAACTTTCTTACTACCAAGTTAAGATTAGGCTGCCTTATTTCCCTTTTGTTCTACATAATGATGCACAGCTTCAAGAAATATAGTCTGCTCAACCAGTCTATTCTGAAGGAGATCAGCCCTGGGATTTCTTTGGAAGGAATGATGCTAAAGCTGAAGCTCCAGTACTTTGGCCACCTCATGCAAAGAGCTGACTCATTGGAAAAGACTTTGATGCTGGGAGGGATTGGGGGCAGGAGGAGAAGGGGACGACCGAGGATGAGATGGCTGGGTGGCATCACGGACTCGATGGACGTGAGTCTGAGGTGAACTCCGGGAGTTGGAGATGGACAGGGAAGCCTGGCGTGCTGCGATTCATGGGGTCGCAAAGAGTCAGACACGACTGAGTGACTGAACTGAACTGAAACTATTTCAGCTATGTCAGAGCAACAAGTTAAGAATTTTAAAAGTCATTCAGTTATAATAGCTCTTACATTTCTACAACATTGCTGAAAATATTGACTTTTTTTTCTGTAGTTAAAAGACCCACCATTAAAAATGATCAGGAAATGTATGTGCTCTTGATTAATATCAGCTACTGCTAATATAATATTTGAAATCAATGTTCTTTTAGAGCAATGAAATTCAAGTTTTTACGGTCCAGTGCAACTAAGAAAAATGATACCAAAAATGTAATGAAAAATTACATTGAGTTAAGACATAGCACAGTTGCATTGTTGTATTACTTCATTACTGTATGCAATTAAAAATTCATGCTCAAATATCCTAATGGCTGCATTGCTCTCTTTTCTGAAACTGTGTGAATACAACAGAGAAAATTTTCATTTTCTCTGAGAAATTAATAAGGCACATGAGAAGATAGTTTTTTTCAGCTATGTCTTTTCACAATCTTTGTGTATAGATATTATATGCATAATACACATATATAAATTTATTAAAATATATATAATTTTACACAGAGAGAACATTATTTAATAGTTACACTTAAGAAATATATAATGTCAAAAAACTAACAAATTGCCCATTTTATATTTTCCTATATTTTCCACCAATCTTTTCGTTTACTCTCCTAACATTTGACTAAGAAAGGAGCCAGTTTTATGGGTAGCCTAGAAGAACTAGGTATATAGCATATAGCTGAAGTTGTGTAGTGAGAACTGGATTGTATGGGAGGGATATTGGTAGGCTATCCAAAATCTTAGCTGTAGGTTAAAATTTTAGCAGGCAAATTTTTTATCTGTTTTACCAGTATAATTTAGGTGGAGTACACCTGGGCTCTCTGCTGTTATTTTCTGTCAATTTAATTTAGTTCTGTTAAAACTGCTTCGCAAACAAGTAGGTGTATGCGTGTACATGTAGGTGATTTACCTATACATGTGAAGGATTTAGTTTTTAGATATTCCCAAGTATTTCATGTATTCCAAAATATTTTGCCATAACTTAGACTTTTCATGGCAGATACAGTTAAAAAGGAAGTTCCATAAAATAGAGGAGAGTGTTTTACAATGCCACATAAAATGACATTTATAACTGATTCATATCTGGTCTTAACTGGAAATTCAGAAAAAATTTTCCTATGAAAGTTCAAATAAACATGAAGAGAAAGCTAAAGATGGTAGGGAAGCAAATTGGGAAGTGATGAACCTGATGGTCTCTATTTATTTTACTAACAGAGGCAGCACTTGCTAATACCACTCAATAAGTTAACACAACTACATACCAGATATTTTAATAAACTCTTTACATGTAGGTTGTAGTTTTATATTGCATATTCAATATTATGTTCTCATAGTTCCAAAGATAAAGTATGTGAATTAAAACTTGACTACCCTCTACACCAGTTTCAACAGGAAAACCTATTCCAGTAATTATCGATAAAAATAAACAAATATCCCACAGAAGAATTATCAGACTCTGGGAGAGGAATCACATTTTCAAATTTATCAAAAGAAGATATAGCTTATAGTACATGGAATCGTTGTTCTAATTGATTTTTAAGGAACTTTTAAAGTTCCATAATTTTGTTATTGACGATCAGGATCAATATCAAAATGCAGTTGGTGATGAAGTTGGAAAGTTCTTGATTTCAAGCTCAAAGTTCCTTTCTCTGCCTACTATATTTATGCATTTAATTATAATAATATAAGCAATTTTTACAGTTGTATTCTGGACATAATGTGAAAATCTGGAAATAATTCCTTGAAAATTTAGATAAGTAATTTGTCTAATTCTCACTGCTTTTTAACTTTTGTAGAGATGGAGTAGTATATTTTTGCTTCAGAACCTAGAACTGCTGCTGCTAAGTAGCTTCAGTCAACTAGATAAGTATAAATTTTGAGACCTGAATTCTTTATAGCCATGACTTTACATTTCTCTATGAAAGTGCTTCTTTATGTGTTTTTCAATGTACTCTCAATTTTTTACAGCCCAATCTAACAACTGTCACAGCAAGTCTAGAGGAGATATGGAGATATCTAACGAGGAATCTGGAATAGTGGCTTTGATTTCAGATGAGCTTCAAAAACTCTTCTGTTCCTGTGTTAACATTATGTGGTAGATGATGCGCCTTCTCTAAACTTCACAATAAATATTCATGAAATTATACAAAGAGACTAAAATGTCAAGAATGAAAATAAAAGAGTAAACTAAAAACAAAAGAAAACAAATTGAAAAGTCTAGGGATCTATTCTTATTTAGTGCATATCAATGGTTATGTGTTGAGCAATATATCCTTGGAATAATCAACACACCTTCACTCTATAAATTAGAACAAAGCAGAGAACCACCTCTCTTCTCACCTCATTGACATCCCCAAACTTAAAAGAGAGATTGAAAAATATATTGATCTCTCAGCACAGTTTGCAGACATTTGATGTTGACCTCTCTAGTTCTATGACACACAAAATTGTCACTCATACTCCCAAATGGGAGGGGACAAACTGTCAACTTAAAGAAAAATACACTACTTAAGAGCTGTGAGTTTATTTTATTCAACGTCTTACTGAGGACTACAGTCAGGGAGCCAACTTTGAGAAACTGCACTGAAGAGGCTATATATTGCCTCTTAAGAGCAGTTCCACAGAGCCTGAAGAACTATGGATGGAGGATCATGACATTGTATAGGAAGCAGTGATCAAGAACATCATCAAGTAAAAGAAATGCAAAAAGGCAAAATGGTTGTCTGAGGAGGCCTTACAAATAGCTGTGAAAAGAAGAGAAGCTAAAGGCAAAGGAGAAAAGGAAAGATAAACCCATTTGAATGCAGAGTTCCAAAGAATAGCAAGGGGAGGTAAGAAAGCCTTCCTCAGTGATCAGTGCAAAGAAATAGAGGAAAATAATATAATGGGAAAGACTAGAGATCTCTTCAAGAAAATTAGAGATACAAAGGGGATATTTCATGCAAAGATAAGCCCAATAAAGGACAGAAATGGTATGGACCCAACAGAAGCAGAAGATATTAAGAAGAGGTGGTAAGAATACACAGAAGAATTATACAAAAAAGATCTTTACAACTCAGATAATCACGATGGTGTGATCACCAACCTAGAGCCAGACATCTTGAAATATGAAGTCAAGTGGGCCTTAGGAAGCATCACTACGAACAAAGCTAGTGGAGGTGATGAAATTCCAGTTGAGTTATTTCAAACCCTAAAAGATGGTACTGTGAAAATGCTGCATTCATTTGGAAAACTTACCAGTGGCCACAGGACTGGAGAAGGTCAGTTTTCATTCCAATCTCAAAGAAAGGCAATGCCAAAGAATGCTCAAGCTATGAAACAATTGCACTCATCTCACACGCTAGCAAAGTAATGCTCAAAATTCTCCAAACCAAGCTTCAACAGAACATGAACTGTGAACTTCCAGATGTTCAAGCTGGATTTAGAAAAGGCAGAGGAACCAGAGATCAAATTGCCAACATCTGTTGGATCATTGAAAAAGCAAGCGAGTTCCCCCAAAACATAAACTTCTGTTTTACTTACTATGCCAAAGCCCTCGACTGTGTGGATCACAGTCAGCAGTGACTGTGGAAAATTCTGAAAGAGGTGGGAATACCAGACCACCTGACCTGCCTCCTGATAAATTGTATGCAGATCAAGAAGCAACAGTTAGAACTGGATATAGAACAACCAGACTGGTTTCAAATAGGAAAAGGAGTACGTCAAGGCTATATAATGTCACCCTGTTTATTTAACTTACATGCAGAGTATATCATAAGAAATGCTGGGCTGGACGAAGCACAAGCTAGAATCAAGATTGCCAGGAGAAATATCAATAACCTCAGACATGCAGAAGACAGAACCCTATGGCAGAAAGTGAAGAAGAACTGAAGAGCCTCTTGATGAAAGTGAAAGAGGAAAGTGACAAAGATGGCTTAAAACTCAACATTTAGAAAACGAAGATCATGGCATCTGGTCCCATCACTTCATGGGAAATAGATGGGGAAACAGTGGAAACGGTGACAGACTTTATTTTGGGGGGCTCCAAAATCACTGCAGATGGTAACTGCAGCCATGAAATTAAAAGACCCTTGCTCCTTGGGAAGAAAAGTTATGACCAACCTAGACAGCATATTAAAAAGCAGAGACCTTACTTTGCCAACAAAGATCCGCCTCATCAAAGCTATGTTTTTCCAGTAGTCATGTATGGATGTGAAAGTTGGATTATAAAGAAAGCTGAGCACTGAAGAATTGATGCTTTTGAACTGTGGTGTTGGAGGAGACTCTTGAGAGTTCCTTGGACAGCAAGGAGATCCAACCAGTCCATCCTAAAGGAAATCAGTTCTGAATATTCATAGGAAGGACTGATGCTGAAGCTAAAGCCCCAAAACTTTGTCCACCTGATGTGAAGAAGTGACTCATTTGAAAAGACCCTGATTCTGGGAAAGATTGAAAGCAGGAGGAGAAGGGGACAACAGAGGATCTTATGATTGGATGGCATCATAAACTCAATGGACATGAATTTGAGTAAATTCCAGGAGTTGGCAATGGACAGGGAGGCCTGGAGTGCTGCAGTTCATGGGGTTGCAAAGAGTGAGGCCTGACTGAGGAACTGAATAGACTGAACTGATATATATATATATATACATATATATATATATTTATATATATGAATTTGGGGGGCTAGGAAATATATGTAGTCAAGTATACATTTTGTTAAAGAATTACGGCTAAACACAGAGAACAGATACTTCAAGATAATGATTTTATTGCTTCTCTATGGGTGGAAAGATGTAAGAATCTGAAATTACCAAAATTCTTCCTGAGAAATGCATCTAACTTATGTAAGAAGGCTTTATCAAGGGCATGGAGTACCTTTTTGTTTTTTTTCCTCCTGAATTCTCCTTTAGGTACATTGTCATTGGCAATTGCAGTGGGTTGCAACTTAACCCTTGTAGAACTAAATGATGAGCAACCCTCTTTGTTTCTCTTTTGTTCACATATCTTTGCAGACAGTGCCAGTCACCTTCATCCACTTTGCTCACCTGTTTTCTGCCTGGATTATTTCAATGACATAACACCCAGCAGATGACATGGCAGGAACTAGGATATAAGACAAAACACATTGTAATATGTGGTGCTAAATTGTCAAAGAAGAAACTGTTGTCAGGAAAGAAAGATAGGAATAGCATCAGAAACACTGTATGGTTTGAGCTGTAGTGTTTCATATCCTTATTCTTATAGTGTAAGCCCTAACAACTGTTTTTCTTTTATTTTCATAAAAGTGCCTGACAAATTTTGATTGCTGTGGTATCCACTTCCAAGAGGCTTCCACTTCAGAAATGTCAATCTTGAATAAATACATTATCAGTTGCATGTCTAGATAGAGTCAGTCACAAATCCACCACCACCCCCTGCAGGCTCCTCTATTTCAGAGATTTTTGTTGATTTAAATAGCTGACCATTTGAACCACTTGCTTTTTTTCTCTTCTTGTGCTCTAAATTCCCACTTTCATGTCTTAAATTCATCAATAAAGAGTATGCCTGTGAAAGTCTAGGCCCTCATCCTTGACCTTAATAAAAGCAGAACACCAGGCCCATAGGTATGCTTTCTCTTGCCCCACAATCTCACTATGTGACCCTGGGTGTACCATTTACTTTTCAGGATGTGTGAGTAATAAAACTTGACTCTCAAAGTTTTCTAATGGTTACTGCTGAGAGTATCGTAGAGTCAGAACCACAAGGGCTGGCGCAGGTACAACACTAGCCTATTCAGCCGAGACCAGCATAGAATAATTCAGTAGAAAAGAACAGGAAATCTTCCAGATCAAAAATCAGCATACAATTGAACCTCAGTCCACTGTGGATAAATCTGTACTGGATATCACAAAGTGAGTTAGGATTCTTGTGCATCAACCTGGCCTCCTAGTTTAGGCCTAAGCAGGGACATTTGTAGTACCTAGAATTCAGGAATACGTGACTGTGAACTTCCAGATGTTCAAGCAGGTTTTAGAAAAGGCAGAGGAACCAGAGATCAAATTGCCAACATCCGCTGGATCATTGAAAAGGCTAGAGAGTTCCATAAAAACATCTACTGCTTGACTGACTATGCCAAAGCCTTTGACTGTGTGGATTACAAAAAACTGTAAAAAATTCTGAAAGAGATGGAATATCAGACCACCTGACCTGCCTCTTGAGAAACCAATATGCAGGTCAGGAAGCAACAGTTAGAACTGGACATGGAACAACAGACTGGTTCCAAATAGGAAAAGGAGTATGTCAAGGCTGTATATTGTTACTCTGCTTATTTAACTTATATGCAGAGTACATCGTGAGAAACACTGGGCTGGAGGAAGCACAAGCTGGAATCAAGATTGCCGGGAGAAATATCAATAACCTCAGATATGAAGATGACACCACCCTTATGACAGAAAGTGAAGAGGAACTAAAGAGCCTCTTGATGAAAGTGAAAGTGAAGAGTGAAAAAGTTGGCTTAAAGCTTGACATTCAGAAAATGAAGATTATGGCATCTGGTCCCATCACTTCATTGGAAATAGATGGGGAAACAGTGAAAATGGTGTCAGACTTTATTTTTTTGGCTCCAAAATCACTGCAGATGTTGATTGCAGCCATGAAATTAAAACACGTTTACTCCTTGGAAGGAAAGTTATGACCAACCTAGACAGCATATTCAAAAGCAGAGACATTACTTTGTCAACAAAAGTCTATCTAGTCAAGGCTATGGTTTTTCCAGTAGTCATATATGGATGTGAGAGTTGGACGGTGAAGAAGGCTGAGCACCGAAGAATTGATGCTTTTGAACTGTGGTGTTGGAGAAGACTCTTGAGAGTCCCTTGGACTGCAAGGAGATCCAACCAGATATGGCAAAACCAATACAATATTCTAAAGTAATTAACCTCCAATTAAAATAAATAAATTTATATTTTAAAAAAAGGAGAGCCGTCCTAGGTGTTCATTGGAAGGACTGATGTTGAAGCTGCAACTCCAGTACTTTGGCCACCTCATGCGAAGAGTTGACTCATTGGAAAAGACCCTGATGCTGGGAAAGATTGGGGGCAGGAGGAGAGGGGGACGACAGAGGATGAGATGGTTGGATGGCATCACCAACTCAATGGACATGGGTTTGGATGGACCCCGGGAGTTGGTGATGGACAGGGAGGCCTGGCATGCTGTGGTTCATTGGGTCGCAAAGAGTCAGACACGACTGAGCGACTGAACTGAATTGAACTGACAGGAGAATAAGTACACAGTGAATGTGCTGAAAGTCTCAGCTCCACCAAATTCTAGATCCAGACTCATCACAACCCATGCAAAGTATCTGAATATTCAATGAATAAGCAAAGCAAACAAGTAAACCAATGAAATGAGGCCACAGAAAAGGTAAGAACTTTCATGAAGAATCAGAGTGAGAACTTAATTTTGCAATTTTTTTTCTGAAAGAAAGAGGACATTAAGAATGATGATTTAGAACATCAATTGCATATTCTCCTCAAGGTTCAGTAAAGATCAGTACTTGCAGGGAAGAAACACAAATCAGCAAGTAAAGACGGGGCTGGATGTTGGTAATTCAACAAATATTTGTTGCATGTAGGAGATACACACACAAACACACAATTTAACTCCATAATTTCAGCCTTATTTTCAAAAATAATGTAAGAAATTAAGATTTGCAATTATTGCTAAAGAGCACGATTGATGCTTGTTGTTCAGTCTCTAAGTCATGTTCAACTCTTTGCAGCCCCATGGAGTGCAGCACACCAGGCATCCTGTCCTTCACAACTGATGCTAAAGAAAGTCAATTCTGAGGAAGTGAAAGGGAAAGGATGACAGTATAAAAGCAAGGAAAGAGAATGGAAGCTAAGAGCAATTTTAACCTAAATATATGCAAAGTATAGTCAGAAAATAAACAAAAATCCTCAGATGAAACAGAAAAACATTAAAAGAAAAATTTTTTTGTAGGTAAAGAAGAGTCTATGCAGAGTGACTATAATTTCTAAAATCAGAAACAAGACTCATATGCCCTGATAACTTTCTCTTTTAATTTTAAGGTATCAAAAAATGTTCTGCTTTAACCCACAAATGGGCTCTCCAATTGAACTGGCTTTTAATCTAGAAGTTGCATCTCAGCATCCCATTGCCTTGTCCTCATGACTGACAGCACAGCCATGGTTTGCTTTCTTTATTTTACAGAGAGGAGAACAGAGGGCATACTTAAATGGCAAGTTTAAACAGTCAGTTAGAAGCAGAGCCAAGATTGCAGTCCTATCTGAATGAATGCTCATTCATAAGATTTTCCACAACATGCAATCCTTTCTTACTTGTTTACTACAAATCTGTTGAACAAACAATTTTGGACATAAAATATACTTCAACCCAGCTGCTTTTTCCAAAATAAAAATAGAAATGAAGAAGTAGAATGGAATTTAATAGGCAGCTGATGGACATGAGCTTGAACAAACTCCTGGAAACAGTGATAGACAGGGAAGCCTGGCATGCTACAGTCCATTGGGTTGCAACGAGTTGGACATGACTTAGCAAGGGAACAAAAACAAAACAAAGAACAAAAAGACTAATGTTCCCCACCCTTATTATTTTTATTCAGTGGTAGTTTTCCATACATTAAACAAATTTAATGTGGTTTTATAGTATTTATAGTATGTCTACTATTACAGTTTGCCTATTTAGAGGAGACATTTTGTAAATACTCAGAAATTTGTAGATAACTTAATTTATTATAACATTTGAATTGTAAGGATCATTGATTGAAAAACTGTATTGGCCAGTGGACTTACTTCCAACTAATAAAGTCAAAATATGAACTATAAGATTTCTGTTATTCTCTTTGAGATAATTAGTTTAAAATAACTATTTCTGTACACTGACTCTGAAAAACAGTGAATGATTTGAAACGTTATACAGGATATGAAGTGCTTACCATAGTTTCTGGTATGTAGTCAACATTCAATAAATCTTTAATTCTCACTGTGACTTAGAAAATGAAATATCTTGTGACGTAACTAATTCACTGTTGAAAACTGCCTTGATTTGGGAGAAATCTGGGAGGTATTGAGAAGATCTTTGTGGGAAACTATTCATATCTTCCAGAAGAACAGCTTCTACTTATTCATTGTTTCCCAGATGGAGTAAAATAATGCATGATATTGTTTCTGTCTTAAATGTGCAAATAGTAACACATTGTAACTACTGTTAATTTATTTATTTTTCATCTCTCCTATCTAATGAAAATCATAACTCTCCCATATAGGTGAGAGTTGCCACAGAGTTTGTCTTTGTAAAACCAACAGATGTTTGAATCTTAAAAAAACAAACAAAACCAAAAAACAACTTTTATCTCTGGTAGAATGAGTAGAAACTATCAGCTGTTTCACAATTTCTTTTTTCATAAAAATTTCTGCTCTATTCAAAACATACTTCCTCATTCTAAGAGAATCAGCATACATTGATATGAACTAGCAGAAATCATAAGAAATAAGAACAACTTTATATTTTCCCTATTTGATTACTACTCCCTTTATCCTTAGCTTATTTATTTAATTTTTTTCTTTTAGTTCATTGGTTTCTTAATTTTACAAAGGGAATTTTTGCTAACCAAAGAGAAAAGAACAAGTGTTACTTTAAATTTCACAGCCAATATAATATTATCTGGAGAAGGAAATGGCAACCCACTCCAGTACTCTCGCCTGGAGAATCCCATGAACAGAGACAACTGGTGGGCTACAGTCCATTGGGTTGCAAGAGCTGGACATGACTGAGTGACTAACACACATACACATAGTATTGTCTTATATGAGTATATGTGTGGTTTTAAAGTTCATCACGACATTATGACATTGATAGTTCAAGGGCTTTCCTGAGAGCTCAGTTGCTAAAGAATCTGCCTGCAATGCAGGAGACCCCGGTAGAATTCCTGGGTCGGGAAGATCCACTGGAGGAGGGACAGGCTACCCACTCCAGGATTCTTGGGCTTCCCTTGTGGCTCAGCTGGTAAAGAATCCACCTGCAATGCAGGACACCTCGGGTTTGATCCCTGGATTGGGAAGATTCCCTGGAGGAGGGAAAGGCTACCCGCTCCAGTATTCTGGTCTGGAGAATTCCATGGACTGTATAGTTCATGGGGTTGCAAACAGTCAGACACGACAGAGTGACTTTCACTTCACTTCATGACACTTTGTTTTAATAATGATGGAAAGTCAAAAATTTGAAAATAAAACATCTTTACTCTTAAGAGATAGAAAAAAATCTTTCCATGATAAAGTGATTTTTTAAAAAGCAGATTTTAGATGATTAGGTATAGTATGATCTCATTTTATGAAATAAAAACTGACTCCTATATAAACACATACATATGTATATATGAAACTATATATATATAGTTGACTATACATATATAATATATATAATTAACTCCTGAAATCACTTTTTGAAGAGATCTAGTCTTTCTAATTCTATTGTTTTCCTCTACTTCTTTGCATTGTTCACTTTAAAAAGGCTTCTTATCTCTCCCTGCTATATAAAGATATTAACTTATGCAAGGATGGGTGTGATAAAGGACAGAAACTGTAAGGAACTGACGGAAGCAGAAGAGATTTAAAAGTTGGAAAGAATACACAGAAGAACCATACAAAAAAGGTCTTAATGACCCAGGTGACCATGCTCCTGTGATCACTAACCAAGAGCCAGACATCCTAGAGTGTGAAGTCAAGTGGACCATAGGAAGCATTATTAGAAGCAAAGCTAGCAGAGGTGATGGAATTCCAGCTGAGCTAGTTAAAATCCTAAAAAATTATGCTGTGAAAATGCTGCATTCAATATGCCAGCAAGTCTGGAAAACTCAGCAGTGGCCACGAGACTAGAAAAGGTGAGTTTTCATTCCAATCCAAAGGAGGGCAGTGCCAAAGAATGTTCAAACTACCAGACAATTGCATGCTAGGACGGTTATGCTCAAAATTCTTCAAGTGAGTCTTCAACAGTACATGAACCGAGAACTTCCACATGTTAAAGCTGGATTTAGAAAAGGCAGAGGTATCAAAGATCAAAATTTCAACATTAGTTGGATCATAGGGAAAGCAAGAGAATTCCAGAAAAAAACATATACTTCTGCTTCATTGACTATACCAAAGCCTTTGACTATGTGGATCACACCAAACTGGAAAATTTTTAAAGAAATAAAAATACCAGACCACCTTATTTGCCTCCTGAGAAACTTGTATGCAGGTCAAAAAGCAACAGTGAAAAGCTTACATGGAAAAACTGACTAGTTTATAATTGGGAAAGGAGTATGACAAGGTTATATATTGTCATCCTGTTTATTTAACTCATATGTAGAGTACATCATGCAAAATGCCAGCCTGGATGAAGCACAAGCTGGAATCAAAATTGCCAGGAGAAATGTCAATAGCCTCAGATATGCAGATGAAACCACTTTAATGGCAGAAAGTAAAGAGAAAATAAAGAGCCTCTTGATGAGGGTGAAAGAGGACACTGTAAAAGCTGGTTTAAACTCAACATTCAAAAAAGTAAGATCATGGCATCCCCCTCATCACTTCATGGCAAACAGATGGGGAAAAAAGAAGGAAATAAGGGCAGATTTTATTTTCTTGGGCCCCAAAATTACTGCAGATGGTGACTGAAGCCATGAAATTAAAAGATGCTTGCTTTTAAAGCTGTGACCAACCTGTGACCAATGACCTATGACCAATAAAGAGCATATTAAAAAGCAGAGACATCACTTTATTGACAAAATTCCATATAGTCCTAGCTATATGGGCTAAAAAAGGCAAAGGAACCAGAGATCAAATTGCCAACATCAGTTGGATCATTGAAAGGCAAGAGGAGTTCTAGAAAAACATCTACTTTTGATTTATTGACTACACCAAAGCCTTTGCCTGTGTGGATCACAACAAACCATGGAAAATTCTTAAAGAGATGGGAATACCAGACCACCTGAACTGCCTCCTGAGAAATCTGTATGCAGGTCAAGAAGCAACAATTAGAACTGGACATGGAACAACAGACTGCTTCCAAACTGAGAAAGGAGTATGTCAAGCCTGTAAATTGTCACCCTGCTTATTTAAGTTATATGCAGAACACATCATAAAAACCCTGGGCCAGATGACACACAAGCTGGAATGAAGATTGCAGGGAAAATATCAATCACCTCAGATACGCAGATGACATCATCCTTATGGCAGAAAGTGAAGAAGAACTAAAAAGCTGCTTGATGAAAGTCAAAGAGGAGAGTGAAAAATTTGGCTTAAAACTCAGCATTCAGAAAGCTAATATCATGGAATCCAGTCCCATTGCTTCATGGCAAATAAATGGGGAAACAACAGAAAAAGTGACAGACTTTATTTTGGGGGGCTCTAAAACCACCATTGATGGTGACTGCAGCCATGTAATTAAAAGACGTTTACTTCTTGGAAGAAAAGCTATGACCAACCTCAGTTCAATTCAGTTCAGTTCAGTCACTCATTTGTGTCTGATGCCCTGCGACCCCATGAACTGCAGCACGCCAGGCCTCCCTGTCCATCACAAACTCCTGGAGTTTACCCAAACTCATGTCCATCGAGTCGGTGATACAATCCAGCCATGTCATCTTCTGTCGTCCCCTTCTCCTCCTGACCCCTATCCCTTCCAGCATCAGAGTCTTTTCCAATGAGTCAACTCTTCGCATGAGGTGGCCAAGGTATTGGAGTTTCAGCTTTAGCATAAGGCCTTCCAAAGAACACCCAGGACTGATCTTTAGAATGAACTGGTTGGATCTCCTTGCAGTCCAAGGGACTCTCAAGAGTCTTCTCCAACACCACAGTTCAAAAGCATCAATTCTTCGGCACTCAGCTTTCTTCACAGTCCAACTCACATCCATGCATGACCATTGGAAAAACCATAGCCTTGACTAGAAGGACCTTTGTTGGCAAAGTAATGTCTCTGCTTTTTAATATGCTATCTAGGTTGGTCATAACTTATCTTCCAAGGAGTAAACGTGTTTTAATTCCATGGCTGCAATCAACCTAGGCAGCATATTCAAAAGCAGAGACATTACCTTGCCAACAAAGGTCTGTCTAGTCAAAGCTATGGTTTTTCCAGTAGTCATGTATGGATGTGAGAATTGGACCATAAATAAAGCTGATCACCAAAGAACTAATGCTTTTGAACTGTGGTGTTGGAGAAGACTCTTGAAAGTCCCTTGAACTGCAAGGAGATCCAACCAGTCCATCCTAAAGGAAATTAGTCCTGAATATTCATTGGAGGGGTGATGCTGAAGCTGAAACTCCAAATGTTGTCCACCTGATGCAAAAAAGTGACTCATTTGAAAAGAGCCTGATTCTGGGAAGATTGAAGGTGGGAGGAGAAAGGGACAACAGAGGATGAAATGGTTGGATGGTATCACCAACTTGAAGGACATGAGTTTGAGTAAGGTCTGGCAGTTGGTAATGGATAGGGAAACCTGGCATGCTGCAATCCATGGGATTGCAAAGAGTCAGACATGACTAAGTTATTGAACTGAACTGATGGTTTTTCCAGTAGTCATGTACAGATGTGAGAGGACCATAAAGAAGGCTGAGCACTGAAGAACTGATGCTTTTCAATTGTGGTGCTACAGAAGCCTCGTGAGAGTCCCTTTGACTGCAAGGAGATCAAATTAGTCAATCCTAAAGGAAATCAGGTCTGAATATTCATTGATAGGACTGATGCTGGTGCTGAAGTTCTAATACTTTAGCCACTTCATAGGAAGAACTAACTTCTCAGAAAAGACACTGATGTGGGGAAAGATTAGAGCAGGAGGAGTAGCAGGTGGCAGAGGTTGGGATGGTTAGATATCATCACCAAACCATGGCAATGAATCTGAGCAGACTCCAGATAATAGTGAAGGACAGGGAAGCCTGGCATGCTGCAGTCCATGGGGTCACAGAGAGTCAGACATGACTTAGCAACTGAACAACAACAACAATAACAAGAAAAAATCATGCTTACTCTTAAATGCAAATAAATTCACCTCCTATTCCTCTTAAGTCTTTGGTTCCTTATTATTTTTTTCTTTGCAGTGGGTCTAAACCTCAATGTTTGCCAAAGATCTGCTCTTAAATCTTCTCATGTCATATACAGTCACTTCATTGGTGACTGCATTGACTCTTTATCTTTCAGTTCAATTCAATTCAGTTTACATAATATCTAATGGAGTACGTCAAGGCTGTATATTGTCACCCTGCTTATTTAACTTAAATGCAGAGCACATCATGAGAAATGCTGGGCTGGAGGAAGCACAAGCTGAAATCAAGATTGCTGGGAGAAATATCAATAATCTCAGATGCAGATGACACCACCCTTATGGCAGAAAGTGAAGAAATAAAGAGCCTCTTGATGAAAGTGAAAGAGGAGTGTGAAAAGTTTGGCTTAAAGCTCAACATTCAGAAAACTAAGATCATGGCATCTGGCCCCATCACTTCATGGGAAATAGATGGGGAAACAGTGGAAAGAGTATCAGACTTTATTTTTGGGGGCTCCAAAATCACTGCAGATGGTGACTGCAGCCATGAAATTAAAAGATGCTTACTCCTTGGAAGGAAAGTTATGACCAAACTAGATAGCATATTCAAAAGCAGAGACATTACTTTGCCAACAAAGGTCCATTTACTCAAGGCTATGGTTTCTCCAGTGGTCATGTATGGATGTGAGAGTTGGACTGTAAAGAAAGCTGAGCGCCAAAGAATTGATGCTTTTGAACTGTGGTGTTGGAGAAGACTCTTGAGAGTCCCTTGGACTGCAACCATTCCATCCTAAAGGAGATCAGTCCTGGGTGTTTATTGGAAGGCCTGATGTTGAAGCTGAAACTCCAATACTTTGGCCACCTGATGCGAAGAGCTGACTCATTGGAAAAGATCCTGATGCTGGGAACGGTTAAGGGCAAGAGGAGAAGGGGACAACAGAGGATGAGATGGTTGGATGGCATCACCGACCTGATAGACATGGGTTAGGATAGACTCCAGGAGTTGGTGATAGACAGGGAGGCCTGGTATGCTGCGGTTCATGGGGTCACAATGAGTCAGACATGGCTGAGTGACAGAATTGAATTGAAATGCTTATGACCCCCAGAACTGTTGCTCCATTCTGAATCTCTTCCTCTATGACTCAAAACTCATATTCAACTGCTTAATTACATCTCCACTTGAACAAAGCAAAAGCATCTCAAAGTTCCTATTTCTAAAATTGAACTTCTGATTCTTTTTTTAATTTAATTTTATTGTTATTATTATTATTTTACTTTACAATATTGTGTTGGTTTTGCCATACATCGACATGAATCTGCCATGGGTGTACACGTGTTCCCAATCCTGAACCCCCTCCCACCTCCCTACCCATACCATCCCTCTAGGTCATCCCAGTGCACCAGGCTCAAGCATCCTGTATCCTGCATCGAACCTAGACTGGCGATTCGTTTCTTACATGATATTATACGTTTCAGTGCCATTCTCCCAAATCATCCCACCCTCTCCCTCTCCCACAGAGTCCAAAAGACTGTTCGATATATCTGTGTCTCTTTTGCTGTCTCGCATACAGGGTCATCATTACCATCTTTCTAAATTCCGTATATATGCATTAGTATACTGTATTGGTATTTTACTTTCTGGCTTACTTCACTCTGTATAATCGGCTCCAGTTTCATCCCCCTCATTAGAACTGATTCAAATGTATTCTTTTTAATGGCTGAGTAATACTCCATTGTGTATATGTACCACTGCTTTCTTATCCATTCATCTACTGATGGACATCTAGGTTGCTTCCATGTCCTGGCTATTATAAACAGTGCTGTGATGAACATTGGGGTTCATGTGTCTCTTTCACTTCTGGTTTCCTCGGTGTGTATGCCCCACAGTGGGATTGTTGGGTCATAACGCAGTTCTATTTGCAATTTTTTAAGGAATCTCCACACTGTTCTCCATAGTGGCTGTACTAGTTTGCATTCCCACCAACAGTGTAAGAGTGTTCTCTTTTCTCCACACCCTCTCCAGCATTTATTGCTTGTAGACTTTTGGATTGCAGCCATTTTGCCTGGTGTGAAATGGTACCTCACTGTGGTTTTGATTTGCATTTCTCTGATAATGAGTGATATTGAGCATCTTTTCATGTGTTTGTTAGCCATCTGTATGTCTTCTTTGGGGAAATTTCTATTTAGTTCTTTGGCCCATTTTTTGATTGGGTCGTTTGTTTTTCTGGAATTGAGCTGCAGGAGTTGCTGGTATATTTTTGAGATTAGTTGTTTGTCAGTTGCTTCATTTGCTATTATTTTCTCCCATTCCAAAGGGTGTATTTTAAATCATCTCAAACTTGCTCTAACAAACAGTCGTCCCATCTCACTTTATGATAACTCTCACTTCCCAGTTCTTTAGACTCAAAATTTTGGGGCATTCTTGAATCCCTTATTTGTTTCTTACCCTCATCTAAACCATTAGCAAATCTTGCTTTACCTTCAAATATACTCAAAATTCAATTACTGGGATTCCTAGGACTACAGTAGTCCAGACTCATTTCTGGCCTGAATTACTGAAAATATTTGTTGTCTTTCTGATTCACCCTTTGCCCTCTTTAGTCTTTTTTCAATACAATGATCATGATCCTTGAAACTAGACTGAGATTATTTTACTCTCCCTCAAAGTCTTCCAAAATATCTTTCATATACCTAAACCAAAAGTCAAAGTACTTTGACATATATCCTTGACCCTCCTCTGCTCCACCCTACTGCCAATGGCTAATACTATCACTTTTTCTTTTATCCTTACCCTCCACTCCATCCACACAGGTCTTCTTGCTGTCCTCAATAATTCAGGTCACATGCTCAACTCAAAGACTTTGTTCTTGCTATTTCATTTTTTTTAAATGTTCTTTTCTCGAGATTTGTATGGTTTGACATATCAATTCCTCTGTCAAATTTTCCCAGCTACACAATCTAAAATTTCAATATGGACTCCCTTAACAATTCCTATTCTTTATCCTAATGTTATTTTTCTTTTTACCACTTACTATTTTTTTTCACTTTCCTTTTTATGGTTTCCCAATCAAAATATATTTCATAAAGGCAGTTTTTGTTGTTGTTGTTTACCTCTATATCCTTAGGACTTATAACAGTTACTGGCACATGATTCTTTACCAGCTGAGCCACCAGGGAAGCCCCTAGCTCATGATAGGTATTTGATAAATACTAAAAATCATTTTATAAGAATAAGATCATGAAAGAAATTTATTTTCCTTTCTTTTTTATTTCAAAAATAGTACATTGCAAAGCTTCTTTGTGGTATAACTGGAAGCTCTAACAACATTTTTCTCACTGGCTGATAATTTCAAAATTTAGCATCTAAATACTTATTACTCTTGTCAGATCATGTTCTCATTAATCCAAAAGTGGAAAGCATTGTTAATTCCTTCCATAGGTGAAACTAATGTAATAATTCAGGACAACTTGGCAGATGTAATGATTTAGTTATACCAGCCAAGCTAGGGAAGTTTTGTGCTGGCTTTCATGTCAGGCCCATCTATAAGTAGAGATTCCATGACAAGAGCAAGGCAGCAGGAAGGCTGTATATGAAGGAACCCCCAAAGGAGCCATGGGACAGAAAAGACAGGTGTGCAGTATCGAGAATTTTTGGTAGATAAGATAACATTAGAAGGACGAAACTGATGGCCACAGACAACAAGGTCTTGGTTTGAACTGGAATTTAGGTGAAGGGCTTCTATATACAGGTAGAGGCTCTGAAAAAGCTCCTCCTGTCCCCAACTAAAACTGGGGCATGGTGGAAGCTGGCAACTTACTGAAATCAGGATGTATAGCTGTGACCAGGGAAGAAACCTGACTCTCAGTGGTGCTCATAAAAATGGGGAGATAGGAGATCAAGCTCTAAAATAAGGCATTAGAGGGTATTATCAGCAAAAGAGGACAAGCTTTAGTTAATGTAGAAACCTAGCAGTCTCTACAGGGATTAAATACCCTCACTCAATGACTGGGGATCCAATGTAGGAATGCCGTGGTCCCTGGTCCCTCGTGGACACAGTGCCTTGGACTGTCGAGACTTCGAGATAGAGGCTGCATTGGTACATCCACTCTGCCTCATGTCTGCACCCTCAGAGAGTGGAGATGATATGAAAGAAGCTAGGGAAGCATTATATATATATTTATTATATATATAATATAAATTTATATATTATTATATAAATTATTTGTTGAATGAATGAAGATACAGTGAAATAAGTGTTCATAAATTTATAAATAATTCATAAATAATTCATTCAATAATTCATAAATAATTGTTTGATTGCTTCTTATATGTTGCTCTGAGCCAGGCACTAGAAAGACAGCAATAAATAAGATAGACTTAGTTCTTGCCCTCATGAAATTTTATTTTAGTTGCAACATTTGTCTGTAACATATTCTCCTACATGGAATAAAATTTTAAAATATTCCTTGTAGTTTGATGCTTGTTCTATCCTGAAACAGCTTTATATTTCAATCTGACATGAAATTTCTTTAGTGGGATTACGAAACAGAGTGAGAAACTGCTTAATGGTCAAGGACTCTTTACTTTTGCTGATAGTCTATGGTCATTTCCAACTCTTAAGTGGTCACAGACTCATATGTGGAAGGAACATTAAATATTTTCCAGATGAACCTCCTAATAGTCAAAGCTATGGCTTTTCCAGTAGTCATGTATGGATATGAGAGTTGGAACATAAAGAAGTCTGAGTGCTAAAGAATTAATGCTTTCAAACTGTGGTGTTGGAGAAGACTCTTAACAGCCCTTTGGGACTACAAGGAAATCAAACGAGTCAATCCTAAAGGAAATCAGTCCTGAATAGTGATGAGAAGGATTGATGCTAAAGCTGAAGCTCCAATACTTTGGCCACCCAATGAGAAGAGCCGACTCATTGGAAAAGACCCTGATGCTGGGAAACACTGAAGGCAGAAAGAGAAGGGGACAACAGAGGACGAGATGGTTGGATGGCATCACTGACTCAATGGACATGAGTTTGAGTAAGCTCTGGGAGACCACCTAACCTTCCTCTTGAGAAATCTGTATGCAGTTCAGGAAGCAATAGTTAGAACTGGACATGGAACAACAGACTGGTTCCAAATAGGAAAAGGAGTATGTCAAGGCTGTATATTGTCACCCTGCTTATTTAACTTCTATGCAGAGTACATCATGAGAAATGCTGAACTGGAAGAAGCACAAGCTGGAATCAAGATTGCCAGGAGAAATATCAATAACCTCAGATATGCAGATGACACCACCCTTATGGCAGAAAGTGAAGAGGAGCTAAAAAGCCTCTTGATGAAAGTGGAAGAGGAGAGCGAGAAAGTTGGCTTAAAGCTCAACATTCAGAAAACGAAGATCATGGCATGTGGTCCCATCACTTCATGGCAAATAGATGGGGAAACAGTGGAAACAGTGTCAGACTTTATTTTTGGGGGCTCCAAAATCACTGCAGATGGTGACTGCAGTCATGAAATTAAAAGATGCTTACTCCTTGGAAGAAAAGTTATGACCAATCTAGATAGCATATTGAAAAGCAGAGACATTACTTTGCCGACTAAGGTCCGTCTAGTCAAGGCTATGGTTTTTCCTGTGGTCATGTATGGATGTGAGAGTTGGACTGTGAAGAAGGCTGAGCGCTGAAGAATTGATGCTTTTGAACTGTGGTGTTGGAGAAGACTCTTGAGAGTCCCTTGGACTGCAAGGAGATCCAACCAGTCCATTCTGAAGGAGATCAGCCCTGGGATTTCTTTGGAAGGAATGATGCTAAAGCTGAAGCTCCAGTGCTTTGGCCACCTCATGCGAAGAGCTGACTCATTGGAAAAGACTCTGATGCTGGGAGGGAATCGGGGCAGGAGGAGAGGGGGACAACCAAGGATGAGATGGCTGGATGGCATCGTGGACTCGATGGGCGTGAGTCTGGGTGGACTCCGGGAGATGGTGATGAACAGGGAGGCCTGAAGGTGCTGTGATTCATGGGGTGGCAAAGAATCGGACATGACTGAGCGACTGGACTGAACTGAACTGGGAGATGGTGAAGGACAGGGAGGCCTGGCGTACTGCAGTCCATGGGGTTGCAAAGAGTTGGACATGACTGAGCAACTAAACTGAACAGAACTGGGATGAACCTCCTCATTTTATATGTTTAAGGCCCAGAAAAGATATAAAATACATGCCAAAATTTATGTAAAAGATAGTCAGCTCAGCTAGGATTTGCATGGAAATTCCTTATATTATAGATGAATGTATTTTCCTCCATGATGAAGCCTAATACACTTTATACTAAAAGTCACATCTTAGTGTAGATTCTGTGTTTGTCAATTACATTAGTACACACCCAGCCATTCCCTTTAAGTTAGAGCCTTCCTGTTACTCCTCTGAGGGAAAAATTGCCTTTCATTTATCTGGCTGTGTATCTATGTAACACATAAAAGGGATTGCTGGAAAAAATGAGACCACTGTAAGCTATTATAAATAAAGAAAAAATTATGCTATATACTTCAACCTGAGACATCAAAGTTTGTAGTTCATCTTTATATATTAAGAAAAAGTTGGCACTGTTAAACAGGAGTTTTTTTTTTTAATTGAAAGATTTTGAATGGAAAGTTATTTGAGTAAAAGATCAATTGTGTTCACAGATGCATCCCGCATCATCTTTCCTCTTTGTTTTCACTAGTTAGAAACATTTCTATGTGACAACAGAAGAATCTGAGGAAAATAAGTGTAAGGAAAGGGGAGGGGAGGACAGGCATCTCTGCATAACTGGCCGTTGTGAATAGTTCTTTGTTGGTTGTTGGTGCTACTGCTGGTAACCAATCAGTGATTGGATATGGGTAGCTCTACACAGCAGATGAATCATGACTGGCTACTGTAAGCACTCCTGATCCTACTCCAGAGTAGGATCCATTCCATTCCTACTACTCCATCCAGTCCTGCTCTGTTGATGTGACCCTCAGTCCTTATCACTGCCCTTGTCTTCTTTTCCCTCATATTTCCACTGGAGAAGGGAATGGCAAACCACTTCAGTATTCTTCCTTGAGAACCCCATGAACAGTATGAAGAGGCAAAATGATAAGATACTGAAAGAGGAACTCCCCAGGTCAGTAGGTGCCCAATATGCTACTTGAGATCAGTGGAGAAATAAATCCAGAAAGAATAAAGGGATGGAGCCAAAGCAAAAACAATACCCAGTTGTGGATGTGACTGGTGATAGAAACAAGGTCCGATGATGTGAAGAACAATACTGCACAGGAACCTGGAATGTCAGGTCCATGAATCAAGGCAAATTGGTAGTTATCAAACAGGAGATGGCAAGAGTGAATGTTGACATTCTAGAAATCAGAGAACTAAAATGGACTGGAATGGGTGAATTTAACTCAGATGACCATTATATCTACTACTGTGGGCAGGAATCCCTTAGAGGAAATGGAGTAGCCATCATGGTCAACAAAAGAATCCAAAATGCAGTACTTGGATGCAATCTCAAAAATGACAGAATGATCTCTGTTCATTTCCAAGGCAAATCATTCAATATCACAGTAATCCAAGTCTATGCTCCAACCAGTAATGCTGAAGAAGCTGAAGTTGAACAGTTCTGTGAAGACCTACAAGACCTTTTAGAACTAATACCCCAAAAAGATGTCCTTTTCATTATAGGGGACTGGAATGCAAAAGTAGGAAGTCAAGAAACACCTGGAGTAACAGGCAAATTTGGCCTTGGAAGACAGAATAAAGCAGGGCAAAAGCTAATAGAGTTTTCCCAGGAGAACGCACTGGTCATAGCAAACACCCTCTTCCAAAAACACAAGAGAAGACTCTACACATGGACATCACCAGATGGTCAACACCGAAATCAGATTGATTATATTCTTTGCAGCCAAAGATGAAGAAGCTCTATACAGTCAGCAAAAACAAGACAGGGATCTGACTGTGGCTCAGATCATGAGCTCCTTATTGCCAAAAACAGACTTAAATGGAAGAAAGTAGGGAAAACCATTAGACCATTCAGGTATGACCTATATCAAATCCCTTATGATTATACAGTGGAAGTGAGAAATAGATTTAAGGGACTAGATCTGATAGATAGAGTGCCTGATGAACTATGGAATGAGCTTTGTGACATTGTATAGGAGACAGGGATCAAGATCATCGCCATGGAAAAGAAATGCAAAAAAGCAAAATGGCTGTCTGGGGAGGCCTTACAAATAGCTGTAAAGAAGAGAAGCAAAAAGCAAAGGAGACAAGGAAAGATATAAGCATCTGATGCAGAGTTCCAAAGAATAGCAAGAAGAGATAAGAAAGCCTTCCTCAGTGATAAATGCAAAGAAATAGAGAAAAACAACAGAATGGGAAAGAAAGACTAGAGATCTCTTCAAGAAAATTAGAGATAGTAAGGGAATATTTCATGCAAAGATGGGCTAGATAAAGGACAGAAATGGTCTGGACCTAACAGAAGCAGAAGATATTAAGAAGAGGTGGCAAGAATACACAGAGAACTGTACAAAAATGATCTTCATGACCAAATTAATCACAATGGTATGATCACTCACCTAGAGCCAGACACCCTGGAAGGTAAAGTCAAGTTGGCCTTAGAAAGCATCAATATGTACAAAGCTAGTGGAGGTGATGGAATTTCAGTTGAGCTATTTCAAGTCCTGAAAGATGATGCTGTGAAAGTGCTGACTCAATATGCCAGCAAATTTGGAAAATTCAGCAGTGGCCACAGGACTGGAAAAGATCAGTTTTCATTCCAATCCCAAAGAAAGGCAATGCCAAAGAATGCTCAAACTATCGCACAATTGCCCTCATTTCACACGCTAGTAAAGTAATGCTCAAAATTCTCCAAGCCAGACTTCAACAGTATGTGAACCGTGCACTTCCAGATGTTCAAGCTGGAAAAGGCAGAGGAACCAGAGGTCAAATTGCCAACATCTGCTGAATCATGGAAAAAGCAAGAGAGCTCTGGAAAAATATATATTTCTGCTTTATTGCCTATGCCAAAGCCTTTGACTGTGTGGATCACAATAAACTGTGGACAATTCTGAAAGAGATGGGAATACCAGACCACCTGACCTGCCTCTTGAGAAACCTATGTGCAGGTCAGGAAGGAACAATTAGAACTGGACATGGAAAATCAGACTGGTTCCAAATAGGAGAAGGAGTACATCAAGGCTGTACATTGTCACCCTGCTTATTTAACTTCTATGCAGAGTACATCATGAGAAACGCTGGACTGGAAGAAGCACAGGCTGAAATCAAGATTGCCAGGAGAAATATCAATAACCTCAGATATGCAGATGATACCACCCTTATGGCAGAAAGTGAAGAGGAACTAAAAAGCCTCTTGATGAAAGTGAAAGAGGAGAGTGAAAAAGTTGGCTTAAAGCTCAACATTCAGAAAACAAAGATCATGGCATCTGGTCCCATCACTTCATGGAAATATATGGGGAAACAGTGGAAACAGTGTCAGACTTTATTTTGGGGGGCTCCAAAATCACTGCAGATGGTAATTGCAGCCATGAAAGTAAAAGACGCTTACTCCTTGGAAGAAAAGTTATGACCAACCTAGATAGCATATTGAAAAGCAGAGGCATTACTTTGCCAGCAAAGGTCCATCTAGCCAAGGCTATGGTTTTTCCTGTGGTCATTTATGGTTGCAAGATTTGGACTGTGAAGAAAGCTGAGCACTGAAGTATTGATGCTTTTAAACTGTGGTGTTGGAGAAGACTCTTGAGAGTCCCTTGGACTGCAAGGAGATCCAACCAGTCCATTCTGAAGGAGATCAGCCCTGGGATTTCTTTGGAAGGAATGATGCTAAAGCTGAAGCTCCAGTGCTTTGGCCACCTCATGCAAAGAGTTGACTCATTGGCAAAGACTCTGATGCTGGGAGGGATTGAGGGCAGGAGGAGAAGGGGACGACAGAGGATAAGATGGCTTGATGGTATCATTGACTCGATGGACGTGATTTTGAGTGAACTCCGAGAGTTGGTGATGGGCAGGGAGGCCTGGCGTGCTCTGATTCATGGGGTCGCAAAGAGTTGGACACAACTGAGTGACTGATCTGATCTGATCTGATCTCCACACTGGAGAAATAAGTTCATGCTGCAGCTCAATGGCAGTATGGAAAGTAAAGGAGGCACCAAAATGATAATATACATATATTACTGCCTCACATCTTGTTTGAGAGTTATGTTTCCAGTTGGTCCTTTCTCAGTACTTCACTGTCAGTCACTCTGAGGAGGGAGCTCCTTGGTACTGCAGAACTCTCCCTGTAACTACCTGAGCAGAGGTGTCTCCAAGGCTCATTTATTCCTAATCACAATTCAGTTTTAGCACTGAAGTTCCAAGGCCTCCAAACCAATAGAGGTCTCTGTCGATTTCACTGGATAGAGCCATCTCAAGGCTATTCAGTTATTTAAGTATTTATGCTAAGAACTCTTGGCCAGGAGAACTTCTCTGGAAACCTCTGTTGGGATGTTGAATGGACTGCTGTATGTCATACCAGGTGTCTGAATAGTTGAGTTTCAATCTGAATATGCCTATTACATCATGTGTGTGTGTTAGTCTCTCAGTCGTGTCCAACTCTTTGCAACCCCATGCACTGCATCCCACCAGGCTCCTTGTCCATGGGATTCTCCAGGCCAGAACACTGGAGTTGGTTGCCATTTCTTCTCCAGGGGATCTTCCCAACCCAGTGATCAAACCCAGGTCTCCCGCATTGCAAGCAGATTGCTTACCATTTGAGCCACCAGGGCAGCCCTTATTACATCATAGCTAGCTTCTTTCTCTATTTTTTTCATTTCATTATTCTCAATCAACATTCAAAATGCAACATGCAGACACTGTTCTAAGTATGAGGATACCTATGGTATAAAAATATACATTTTATACATTTTTTTCTCTTATCTACTTTCTTTTGAATTCATTTTTTGTATGTTAATCCTTTCTTGGGAAGAGTCCATATTTCTCTGGTAAAATTTTGTTTGTTAAATGTTTGCTTTTTCCAGTTTAAAACTCCAGCCCCATATCTGATCCATAGCCTTACAGCTCTCCTTTCTTTCTGTAGGTAACAGCTCAAATTCTTGGGAGCAGTAAAGAGTGAGGGACAAAGAGACAAGTATCTCTTTTTTTAACTTTTATTTGTTTATTGTCACTTTTTTGACAAATATTGCTTGGCAGTTGGTGCCTTTTGTATGATAGCTATCCAAATTCTGCCTTTCAGGCTATGTTATGAGATTTTCACATGACATCCTGAGGTCTCTGACCATAGAACCCAGTAATTTGGGAAAATATAATTCGAATACTATCACTTTCATTGCTTCAGCTCCCAGCACCAGTGGTAGACTCCACAGCCTCTCACTGCTGTTATCACTGGGTGGGATGCTATTAAAATAAAGTCCAGCTATATTATGGGGCATCTGCTCATGGGAAATATCCACCTAGCTGCTCCACCCATCAGTATAATTGCAGGTGTGTCCAATGCTGTCTCTCCTTCCCTGCCAAGTCATTTTCCCCATCTTTAGGTAGGGACATTGCCTTTACAGCCTGGACAGACATAAGAATGGGATACTGATGCCTCCTTCTTGAAGACACCCTCAATTTCTACATTTTATCATATTTGGCTTTGGGGAAGGGATGAGGAAAAGACATCCCTATCTGTTTCCTATTCATCTTTATAGATTTTTATGGGATGATTTTGTATTGTGGTTTTGAGTATAGGGCCAGTTTTGTCGCCTCTGAATAAATCCTAAAGACAACTGTCTGCCTCTAGTTAGAGACTTTTTAAAAATGTTCTTTAACAAAAATAATATAGGAAGATTTAATATACCTTATTTTCAACCATGAGATCAAGTTACCAGTTCTAGAATAGTGGTAAATCCCAATGAACCTTCTATACCAACCAAATAATATACACACAAATATCAGATAACACTAGATATATGAAGAAAAAAGTCAAGGCTTTGTGACAGAGAAATTAGGTTCAGAGATTATCAATGTTATCATGGAGAAGACATTTAGCTGAGACTCAAATGACCAGAGAGGTCAGTAGTAAAGAGAACTGGAGGGAAGAAGGCAAAGATGATTGTAGGCAGAAGAAATAACTAGTGAGCAAGTGAAAACTTGAAAGTGAATCTACTATATATGGGTAGCAGAGGATGAGATGGTCAGACAGCATCAGTGACTCAATGGACATGAATTTGAGCAAACTCCAGGAGATAGTGGAGGACAGAGTAGCCTGGCATGCTATAGACCATGGGGTCAAAAAGAGTTGAACACAACTTAGCAACTGAACAATATATACGAAGAAGGGAAAAAGTCGCTGTGGCAGTAGCAAGGTTCCAAAGTAGACTGAGATCAAGAACGGTTGAAACAGTGGACAGAGACAGATGACAGTATCTTCAAACAGAATGTAGGGTCCACTTAACTGAAGTGGGAAATACTTCAAAGTATATTTAAGAGAGTTTGCTGATCTATTAGATGTAGACACAAGCAGCAAGAGTAAAGGGAAATTATTTTTTTTAATGTTTGTTTATTACTTCAACAGCTGTAAAGTTGATCATACCATTTACTGAAATGACAAAGACTATGCCGAAGAATTGATGCTTTTGAACTGTGGTGTTGGAGAAGACTCTTGAGAGTCCCTTGGACTGCAAGGAGATCCAACCAGTCCATTCTCAAGGAGATCAACCCTGGGATTTCTTTGGAAGGAATGATGCTAAAGCTGAAACTCTAGTACTTTGGCCACCTCATGCGAAGAGTTGACTCACTGGAAAAGACTCTGATGCTGGGAGGGATTGGGGGCAGGAGGAGAAGGGGATGACTCAGGATGAGATGGCTGGATGACATCACTGACTCAATGGATGTGAGTCTGAGTGAACTCCGGGAGATGGTGATGGACAGGGAGGCCTGGCGTGCTGCGATTCATGGAGTCGCAAAGAGTTGAACACGACTGAGCAACTGAACTGAACTGATGGGGGGAACAGATTGGTTTTGCTGTTTGTATTAGTTCACTAGGGCTGTCTTGATGAACTACCATGGACTGTGTGGCTTAAATAACAGAAGTTCATTTCTCATAGTTTCAGAGGCTACAAATCTGAGGCCTAGGTGTCAGCAGGGTTAGTGTCCTCTGAGACCTTCCCCCTTGGCTTGTAGATGGTTGTCTTTTCCTTACCTATGTCCAAATTTCTTTTTCATATAAGAAAGTTAGTCACACTGGATTAGAGCCAACCTTAATGGTAATTTTAACTTAATCATCTCTTTAAAGACCCTTCCTTCAAATATCATTCTATTGTGAGGGAACTAGAGGTTAGAATTTCAGTACACGAATTTTTAGGGGATATAGTTTGGCCCATAACCTTGTTGCTGTTAATTTGTATATATTTTGGTGGAAAGAAATGGAGGAAATCAAGAGCTGTGTCTTGAAACTTACTTTAGGAAATTTAAGAAGAGATAAAGCTTAGGATGACATCTTAAAAGGGCACCTCAGACATCACATAAGTACTGTCGGCATTCCTCTACCCCCCAAGTATCAGCAGACAATGTGACTTTGTTTTCATGGAAATGACAGCTTGTGCCAGCAGTCTCAGCTAGTCTACATGCCAGTTTTTTCTTACGTTTTGGCTCATACTTCTTTCTCTCCTGAGAACTTTGACACCAGACTCACAACTCCCCTCTTTACTTTAAATACTGCCATCATTATGAGTGTAACTTCAACACTGAAGGGGACAAACCTACTAACATCATAGTCTCACTACTCCTAAAGAATATGAACTCTTTATAATATCAAGCTCTATTTCACTTTACCTTTTCTCTCTAATGACTACAACTTGCATTCATTCAACAAATGGTCATTGTGTGCATGCAATATATTTTCCTCCTGGAAAATGATGAGAGTGTACAAAGATGAAGAATAACTGCTTTCTGCCCTCCAGGAGTTTCCATCTTGAAGAAGAAAGAGACAAGTTAAAACAAAAATTACAGTAAATTTATTATTTTTATTTATTTCCTTACTGAAGGAATATTATTAAACAATAATAGCTAATACTGTTGAGTGTTATCATTGCTCTATATGCTTGATATATATTAACTCTTTTTAATCCTCACAAACACACTATGAGGTAGGATTTATCGCCATCCCTGTTTTATGCATGAAAAAAAACTGAGCTATTAAGGGGTCAAATAGATTTTCCAAGGTTCTCCAAGCTCACAAACTGCTTATAAGTATTACAACTCGAATTTGAACTTATGCAGTGTGGCTCCAGAGTCATTCAATCACTATACAATACTGCTTTTTCTGTAAGTACAATTATGTAACAAATCTAAATTATTATCCTTGAAATGATACCTGTATGTCTGATGCTGCCTAGCATATAATAAGGGCAACTGTCCCTTCTGGTCAGGTCAGCCTAGGATCCAAAGCAGCCTCTCTTCCTGTCAATAGCCTGAAAATTTAGCAGTCATCCATGCCCTGCCAAATAAATACACCAGAGAGACAAAAAGAGCTTTTGGCATCATGAGGTTAGGATTTCGGTCAAGATGTCAGATAACATACAGTAAAAATGGCTAGAGCTGTCTGTAGTGAATTCACTACATTCTCAAGAGCTCTCCTTTGTTATCATGGGCAAGCCAGGATTTGCCCCAACAGTGTGAGTGGACCTGAGTTAAGGGTAAAGAGCTCAGGAACACAAGGTGAAAATCCAGAAGGATGGAGCTGACCATTCCTGACAACAAGTGCGAACTCAGATAGTTCCCTCATTTGCCTCTAAATTAAAATGGATCCCATTTCTCTGCAAGAAATATTCCTTATCCTCCTCTGCATTTCTTGTATTCAGCAAGAACACTTGAAATTAAAAATTAAATTTGGAAGCTCTTAAAAAAAAAAAATGGACACAGGCCAAGAGCAGTGAGAAAATGAATGAAAATCTTTTTTGAAAATTTTGTTGATGATTGAGAATCTGGACAGGGAATATGCCTGGCAGCAAATCTTTTATAACAAGGAATCAAATGTGCATGACAACCTTCTTTGTCTTATAATGGGTTATTTATGTCTTTGTTATTAATGCTTTCAGAAAATATACTTATTGACAGATAATCACCTTTGTATCTCTACAGTAGGCACAATGGGAATACAAATGAATTTGAGATCTGGGGTATGCACTCGGGGTGGAAGAGCTGTGGAGGAGGAGGCATGTGACCCATGCCTTGAGAGAGGAGAGATATTTGGCTAAATGACAAAGTACACACTTTAAGAGAGGAAACAGCTTGAACTAAGGCACTGAGAAAAGAATAAGCCAATACTAAATATGTGGAAGAGCCTGGTCTGATTCATTTAGAGCCAGTACAGAGGAGGTTTTGAGGAGTGTTGGAATATTGTGACATTTGTAGCATGGTGGAAGATTAAGAACAGTGCTTCTGAATCACATAATCTCGAATTTGACTCAGCTTTGCAGCACAGAAGCAGTTAAGACTCAAACCAAGTTTAGGTAACTTCTCACAGGCTGAGTGTCTTAATATATATTGTTTTTAACCTCTGTGAATTATATGAGATAACATGGCACATTTTTAAACACAATACCTAGGGGAAAATATTAGTGTCTTTTTTTTTTTTCACCATCATCCTTACTATTGGCCTTGAGAAATGTTTGAGGTTGGATTTGATACTGTGAACAGTGCTAAATTCATGAACAGAATAAAGTGATAAATTCTGAGTACAGTGATAAAATTTCATCTTGATAGCACACTGAAGCTAAGTTAAAAAAAAAAAAAAAGTAAGAATATATTACTGTGATCTCTTGCCAGGGAGAGGAATCATTATAAAAACGACTCCATAAAGAGAAGTTGGAAAAATCAATTTCTTGGTTTTTAAGAAATACTCTATTTAAAATTTCCATTTAAAACTGCTCCCCCTTTTTTTTTCTGTTTTGGGGCTATTTTATTAAATATACACATCTTCAAAGGTACAGAGTAGAGGCTTGGAAAGGAGGTAGAAGGCAAATTAGATTTTTCTACTTGCCTGGAGAAGTGTAACACTTTTGACCAACTGAAGACTTCTTTGTGGTTCTTATTGTTTCTGAATATTCCCTTTTCTGAATGTAATTTATGGATTACTCTCACATGCTTTGGAGGAAGGGACAGTGAAGGAAATGACCACACAATGGACAATTATGCAATTTTAGAGCACAACATTCTGGTACATATTAAGTTTTTCAAAATTTAATTAGTATCTTAATAAATCAAATTGCATATTACTCCAATTATGCAAAGCTGTATTGAAAATAAATGATGCGTGTATCTCATTCTTTTTATAAGAACACTGATAATTACTGTATAATGGTTTAATGATTTGCAACTGGGTTAACCACACATGGCATATTGTAATATACCAATTTTATATAAACCTAGGCAGTAAACAATCAAATCTGTTCTTCAAATGCATACATTTAATACAGAACCATGATATCCACTAACTGGAAAGTGGGATTATCTGATTATCTTCACATTTAGTTAAAAAAAAAAATCCTATTACTAACAGAATAACTAAATTTTTCTTTAGCCGATTGAAACTTTCTTTGTATATTTCAGGATTTTCTTTCTGTTTTTTGGTCTTAAATGTTTACTCCCTATCTGTAAAATTTGAGGGAAAAAATCATGTCATAAAATGATTTGAGAATACAAACTTATGCGCTTCTGATGATAGTTGTGAAAAAAATTAAGCCTCTAGCCTAACTTAAATGAATTTATTTATCTTTGCTTTGCTATCATGGCATATCAATCAGGCAGGATAGCATCTTAATTAGCAGTTCATTTATTTGTACAAAATTTATATTCAAATCCATGCTGTTGGAGTCAGTCATTGACAGACTTATGGAAGACTTCCTTAAATATTCCTTGCAATCTTATTGGGTCACACTTTGCGTCCACATTCCTGTTCTATCATTCAAAAATTTAATTGCATTTTGATTTGCACAGATGTAACAAAAATAAGTAACTAAGATATTGGTTGAAAAATAAAACATTTCTGCTTCTTCAAAAAATTTTAAAAGATTAGAAGATATAAAGACCTGTAATGATTTTTCTTACCTTTCTCTGCAGAGTGACATTAGGCATTTACACTCCTAGATGACATCAGTATAGAATGTGAGCATCTCTTTGAAATCAGGCATTTCGGTGGTTTGTCAGAATCGAGGAAGGGTGAAAAAAAAAAGAGCTGGCTGGGTAGAATGAATGTACTGAAGAATTATGGGAAATGTAGTAGGAAAGAGTAATTCAATACCAGAGGTAAAAGAGAAGAGGAAGGGGCAGTAACATGTCAAATGTAGAGATCCTAGTATCTAAACTGATGTGGCTGTGCCATTGTGCCCATTCAGTAGAGTCACATACAGGAAAGAGAGCAGAAGATTATAAAATTATTTTATATAAGCTATTGCCACTATGCTCCTGAATTCAACACCTTGGGAGCTGAATTTGAATATGCTTACATGGTAGCCTGGGCTGCTGAGACTGCCTGGTGTGAAGCTAAACTTAATAAAATACTGAGTATTGTCAGTCCTGCAAAGAACACTTAGAGGACATTAAAACTCTGGTGGTCTCTGTTTCAAATTCATAGAGTGTATTTGGTTTGGCTCACACATCTTTTTTTAAAAAGCCATCTTGTTAATACTGTGATATATAATATAATAATAAATATAAATACTTAATTTCTGGCTTTTCTTATAAATTGGCACATCTAGCAATACTGAACCCAGATTTCCTTATTGACACAATAGGCTGGAAATGAGAGAGACATATTCTTGAGCCAGGGAATACATTGCCATAGTACACATTATTCCCTATTTTGTCCCTGATACTGGGACTAACTACCGATTGCGGTTTATAGTTTATAGTTTATTTTGTAGTTTATAGTTTATCTTGTAGCTTATAGTTTACTTTGCAGCCTTTTTTAATACTAGAAAAGATTTCCTCCCTTTCTTAAAAAATTTGTTACATTTTTGTCACCTTCTTGGGAACCCAATAAGAATTGGAATTTGTGACAGCTGCCTTTTTTGGCTTCCCATTGTTCACATTCTGTGATTAAACTACTCAGCCTGACGTACATTTACTGTTGCCTGTCCTGATGCTACAAACTGGAGTAGTGGTGATGGAACCAGTGAAGGCAATACAAGGGTAAAAAAGGTACAGTTTCTGCTCTCAAGGATCCCAGAGTCTATGAAGATAGATTTCATAGAATTTTAAATCAATGAAGTGGTAAGTGTTCTAAAGGAGCATGTTCATAACATATTATTGTTACAGAAATACACAGGAGATCAATGTCAAATTACACTCAGGCTGGGTGATTTAGGACACTTTGACATCTGGACTATATACTCTGAAGAAATTTATGAAGCCTTGTAGATAAGCATTCTATGTCTGTAAAAATAATAATAATATTCACAATTTTTTGATACTTCCTTTTTTGGAAACTACTCCTTTCCTTTTTTATGGAAGCAACCAGACACTCTGGAATCTCCCTTGAGGATTTCCCTCCCCTTGAAGATAATATCTCTAGAAATTTAGCACCACTCCCACCTGCCTTCCATTTCCTAAGAACTCACAGAACTTAAAGTAGCCCTATGGTTTTCAATTAATTCTTATTTAGTGATTGTATGGATTAAATGATCTTGTGTTGAGTAGTCTAGAAAAATTTGCATGAGTATACATTTCCTGAGTGTTGACCAAATGCCTTGGATGATTTTGGGTGTATTTTGTGTGCGTGTGTCTAGAGGGTACAAAAATAGACATGATGGAACACTTTCTGAACTCTTAGGGGAATCTGAGATTTAAATATACTGACATTGACAAATTATTTCCCAACACCCAGAGTTATTATTAAGTAAGATCTTTTCCTATAGAATCAAACTGCATTCTCTTTCTTATATTCTACTTTCTGAGTTAATTCAAGAATGACTATTTATCTTTAGTAGTTTATAATGTACAAGACAGAATGAATGAATCGGGTTATTTTGGTTTTAAATGATCTGTTTATAACCTCTGGAAGAGATGGTATTTACAAAAGTAATTCACAGAAGATGAATGGCCAATGTTAGAATTTGTAGCAGGACTGATCAAAGTATGATGCATAGCCTTGGAAATGGATTTGTTAGCCTTTGTTATGAAAGACATACTATTTGTTTGCCCAAGTATAGATTTATCTTAATGAATATTTAATTATCAAATTCACAATTTGAAAAAGAAAAGTTAGTATTTCTATTGATATATGTTCTTAAATAATCAAATAGAATTAAGAAAATAAATTTTTCAAGTCTCCAAAGACATATGAAGTAGTATATATATCAAATATCTATATAATATTATATATATGTGTGTACATACCTATATACACATTCTTCTGTTTTGTTGTCTTTTGGGGAAAACACCTCAAGTGAACTGTTTAAACATTCCTTTAAAAGTGAATCACAAAGTAACAGTTTCCTAAAATATTCCTAAATTTAGATATTTTAATAATTTCTATCTACCGTTACATATCAGGAAAGGTATCAAATTTACTTCAAATTCAAGAATCTAGATACTTAACCTCTAAACAGTATTTGTTTAAACATCTGGACATTTTAAGTCATGTACTTGTATTCCTTTCTTCCCAATAATTCAATGTAATTCAAGAGTATTAATTAATGAAACTTGATGTACTTCCCTGATAGCTCAGTTGGTAAAGAATCCACCTGCAATGCAGGAGACCCTGGTTCAATTCTTGGGTTGGGAAGATCACTGGAGAAGGGATAGGCTACCCACTCCAGTATTCTTGGGGTTCCCTGTGGCTCAGCTGGTAAAGAATCTGCCTGCAATGAGGGAGACCTGGGTTCAGTCCCTGGGTTGGGAAGATCCCCTGCAGAAGGGAAAGACTACTCACTCCAGTATTCTGGCCTGGAGAATTCCATGGACTGTATAGTCCATGGGCTCGCAAAGAGTCAGACACGACTGAGTGACTTGCACTTTTCACTTTCACTTGTGAGGCATAAGTACTACTAATGTACTTGGTCCTGAATCATAATTTGAAAGCTGTCAATCAAGGTATTGGAAGAAGTAGCCTTGGCTCTACCATTTTGAAATGGGCCCAAAACTTAATGGAGGAAGTTTGGATGGAGAGCACTCTCCACACAGTTTTGGCTACTTTGTAAAATATAATATGCAATTAATGCCAATGATTTTAGAATTCAGAGAAAAGGACATTTCATTTAGATTGCTGCCCACATTCTTCTGTGGCTCCAATTAAATTGCTTTGCATTGTTTTGTATTATTATCATGGTTCCACTCTTGATCTCACTGTGTGGTAGAAATGCACATCTTTTAAGTATCTATTGTTAGAACATGAAACAGCCTTGGTTGTAAGACATTACTGGTTACTTGAATGCGCATAGAGTGGTAGCTGGGGTTACCAGCAAGAATCTATTGTACAAGACAATTATGGGCTAAAAGAAATTGATTTGTTTTGAGGGACCAATTCCAGAATGCTTAGATGGGCTTCCCTGGGCTTATTACATATTGCTCATGTCATATGCTTACATAATGTCAGAATATCTAATCATGTAAGCAGAGTAAAAGAGTGGGGAATTTAACAGAGCAATAATTATTATCTTGTATTTTCTGGTCATACAAAACCACACGTGGCGGATTCATGTTGATGTATGGCAAAACCAATACAATATTGTAAAGTAATTAACCTCCAATTAAAATAAATAAATTTATATTAAAAAAAAACCCACACTCTAGTCAGTAGACTAGGGAAGATCTGGAACTAGTCTTTTGCAAATGAATGGGAAGAAATAAGCAGGGTTCAAGGGATACAGGAAATGCAACTGAGTTTCATGGTAAATCTCTCTTACTTCAAGATAAGCAATTTACAAATTTGAGACATATTTATAGATGAATACTGTTAGCCAAGTATCTACTAGAATGAAAAGTGAGACACAGCCCCCTCTGTTTTCAAGGATCTTACAGTTTAATGAATTATTTAGGCACTTGCACAGATGGTTGTGTATAATTTAGTAAATTATTGATTGATAAAGGAACCAGGGATTATACATATTTTGATGACAGGCAGCTACTCCGTCCTGAGGGGTTATGGAGTAGCAAGGTGAAAGGTGTTCTGGATTAGGAAACAAAATGAACAAAGACACTGAATGGAGTGTTTAGGGTACCAGAAATGTATCAGTCTTGGCCAAGCACAAGTAAAAGTCAATGAGTGTCCAGAACTGAAGCTGGTAAAATAGGCAGATTCCAAGGCAAGAGGACTTTATTTTTCTATTCTATGATATTTCTACCCTGTATATAATGGCTTTTATAGGTAAAATTTTATTTTATTATATTAATCCCACAGCTGTGTAGATGATAGACAGAAAGAGTTAAACCAGAAGGCAGTTTGAAGGCTATTGCAGTGGTTCTGAGAAATGATGAGGTCAGACCCAGTAGAATGGGTCTAGTTGGGTTAAAAATAGAAGTGGTAGCACATTTGAAATTTATTCAAGAAGTAAGGGAGAAAAAAACAACTTGGCAGGCAGCCATTACAGCACAGAAGATGCTGTGTGTTCAGCAGCCCCTTTGCTTTTCCTCCTAGGCTTATGGACACAGTACATTTTCTAGCCTTCATCGCAGTTGAAGTGGCCTTATGACTTGGTTCTGGCCAGTGGACTATAGTTAGAATTGCTGTTTGCTACTTCTGATCTCAACTCATCCAAACCTTTTGCAATCTTATTGTTATTTTTCTCATTCTTTTGGATGCATAGGTTTTTGGAAAAGTATTACAAGACCCCAGCACTTGACAGAGGAAACTACATCCCTGAGTGACTCTAAGAAGCAAAGCTTCATTACTGACCCTGCATTGAACTTCATTGTGTTTAATTAGCTGTTTGTTGCTTATAATAATAATATACCTTACATAATTTACATAAGTAAAAAAAATGAACGTACTTAGATGGAAAAGAATCATTTCAGTTTTGACATGGTAAATTTTAGGTAATTATGAAGTTATTACCAAAAAGATAAAAACTCTAAGAGTAGATAAGGTCATTCAGGAGAGTGGTTGACTGAGGAAAATAGTAAATAAAGGATGAAAGCACCTAAAGTTAGGAGTCAAAAATATAAGAAAACAAGATGCTGAAGCTGGAGAGACTGTCCAGGTCAAATCCAGAGGGACTTGACCTTTACCTTTTCAGGTATTCGAATTTTACCCTTTAGGTCATGGGAAGTCTCTGATTGATTTAATCAGGGGAATGATTTGGTTAGCTCTGTATTTCAGTTAGATTAGTCCTGTACCTCAAGAGATGACACGTGTGGGCCTCAAAAATTACAGAAGAGTTGAGAGGCTACTACAGTAGCCTTTATGGTTAATATTTTATGGTAATGGTTTATGGTTTATGTGAAGTTATTTTGGAAACAAAGTAAATAAAGTTTCAAGGACAAAAAATACGATTAATGGTGAGAATGATCAAAGGTGCCAAATTTAAAAGAAAGTTTCATTTTTATAATATTAAGTTTGGCAGTATGACAATCAACAGGGACTTTAGCCATATTGTAGTGGGGTGAGGCATTACCAGAAGTGAGGAAACAGACTCTACACAAAAGTAGACAAGCTTTCTGAAGAAGTAATGGGAACAAAAAAAGAAAACAACTGGATCTTAGTCAGAAGCATGTCTCTAGGGTTAAGTGATTTTTATTGTCGATTTTTGTTAGGATAAAAAAGATGCTAAAGGGAAAAAGTCAAAGCAAAAAAAAAAGATAGCTTAAGGCTTTTGCAAGAAGAAGAGATAACTGACACAGTAAAGTCTCAGGAGTAGGAGAGGGAGAGGAATCAACATCCAACCTGGGGTGGATTAACTTGAATAGGACATGAAGGAACCATTATCAGCAGAGACTGGAAGAAAGGAACTCCAGCATTAATGTCTGTATGTGTGAACAGCAGAAACGTGAGACGGTTCGCACTCAATTTCCTCTATTGTCTCTAGAAGAAATAAGCAAAGACATTGAACAAGGTGCTGGAAAATGAACATATGAAATGATCACTGAGGGCAACATAACACTAGAACCAAGGACAAATAAAAAGGTCTTTGCATGGTATTGAAAATTATCTATTTTCATCTAGAAGTCAAGAACAATAATTGGTATGAACTTTCCAGATGATTATAATGATTAATTCAAGTGTTAGATTTCAGTTTCTAAAAATCAATTATTTGCCAGTGCTTCGGGTGATTTAAATACGATGGTATTTTATGATAATTACTGTCATTACTGAGCTACTTTTTCCACTGACCATGTGTATAAATATATTTACCTTAAAATTTAAAAGAAGACTTGAACTATACAGTCACTTACAAGGGGCTCTCCTTTGCCTTCCCCTGGAAACACAGGAGGTAGATAGGAGTTCATTCTGTTAGTAATTCTACCTCTCAATTCTTGTTTCTCACATATCATCTTAAAGCATGAATATAAGACAAGAAAAAAAAATCCTCCTGAAATAGAATTCAAAGGCTATCAGCTCTTTGTTTATAGAAGAATTTCATGAAATGAGATTGCCTATAAAATAAACCTCAGGTGGAGTTGATGTCAAAATCAATACCATTATAGAACTGTCAGACACTACTTTTGAGGGACTTTTCCTAAAACACTCAGGCTAAGTTGGAAAAGTCTCAGTGTCTCTAATCAAACCAAATATGTCTCTGACATGGCACTCTATGTGACAGAATTAGATCCCTTTATCTGCCTCCCATAATAAACTTGGTCTCCTGACAATTGGGGCTGTAAATTGTTCATTTATATTTCTAGCACTTTGAAGGCTGCTTGGTACTTGCAGGCAATCACTAACTGGTGCCTGAATGAAACACTGAAAATAAGTGAATTATTGAATAAATAAGTAAGTGAATATTCTCATATTCAGAAAAAATACAGATTTATTTGATTTCATGCCAGACCACACAGATAAAGCTACAGTTTGGTTCCTCAAAAACAAAAATGAAATAAAAAAAGAAACTAAATAAACAAAATTTTCTATTATTGATGTCAAGGATACACAGAACATGTATGCATAACATTTATGCATACAGTACCTGCTATGATAATTGTTCTTCTTTGTTCATAAATTCCAAAAAAAAAAACCAACCAACCAAACAAACAAACAAACACTAGGAGAATGCTAAGGAGTGAAATGTGTACTATTGCACTCAAGGGCAGCTCTGCATTACATGATACAAGTATCAAAAGACATCTAGTATAATATAGCTCAGGCAGAGAAACCTCAATTAACAGTTAAAGTCACTGCAGCATGCATGCAAATCACCAAGGAGAGAGTGCTTTTCTACCGGTTTTCTGGGATTGCTAAGCAAAGAAGAGACAAGTTTTCTGCAGATTCTTAACGGTTACCAAATCGTAATATTCATTTTTTAAGTCTATATTTTTAATTTAACTCATTTTGAGAGAAAAGACAAAAAAATGTAAATGAATACTTGGTTGGTTTACAGCAAAGACATTAGGCCTAGGACAAATTAATTTCATAAAATATATTGCTTTTAATATTAAGAAAATACTACTACTAATTGTCATGATTAGATGCACTTGAACTCTGATTAAAATGAGTTCACATTGAATAATTTCTTACAGAATCAAACATTCAGAAGCTATGTTAATATTTGAAACCTACAGATTTTCCCAAAAATGGTGTTTTAGTCCAATTTTTAAAATAATTTGTAATTTTAAAACATTAGTCAATGCACTGGTGCTAATTTCAAATTGTTTTAGGATTATTTTCTCTCTTCTCAAATGAATCCATAGTGTTATGAGGTTAAATTTAACCTGTCACAAAAACATGTTATAAGTGCAAAGAACATTAGACATGTAGATATCATGGAAGCTATACAATTCTATAATCTGAGGTAAAACTATTTTCTTTTTTTCCATGTATGAAATTATTTCCCTGTGAACAGTCCTGAATGCTTTTGAAAGTTTTCATATTAATAATAATCAAAAGATAGACTTATAACACTACAGGGAAATTACTTTTAAACACTAGATGATTATATTTGACCATATATTTAAAGTAATTTGGAACTACTGATCAGTTGTTTGCATGTTAGCTATAATGTTTTCTTTCATTATGATTTTGGTATTTTCTTCACAATTGAAAACATTAATAGACAGAAAATGTCTATATTATATATATACATACATATAAATACATACACACATGTATGTGTATACACACACACACACAACTGCTTTCCTCAAATTTGTTCATTCTATTTTCCTTAAGTACTAATTATATTATGAGAAAAATTAAAGAAAAATGCAGTTAGATAATCTTAACAGTGGTTCCAGGCTGTTCTCAAACTAGACTAGAATATTCCTAATTTCTTATTGGTTCTAAGAGTGGGAACTAAACTTTGTCTTTTAAATATTCTTATTTTATCCTGGTGGAGGCTGATTTATTAGGCCTAAAAATACATACCATCTCACTTCTCTTACTTGAAGAATACCTGGGTAAATAAAATAATCCAAGTATGACTTTTTGAGATTAGTAAAAAATCGTTGTTCTCCATGATGATGTTGATAGTTCATTTCACTGGTCTGGCTGCAGGACTCAGGGGGCCCAAAGCTGGTATTTGACTTTTGGTGAGGGGAAATGGGACCCAGCCAGTCCTAGAGCTGGTGCTGGCCTGCTGGTGGGCGACCTAAATTCTGCCATGGCAGGCTGCAGGGGTACCGTTGTCCTGGGGCTGGTGTCTGCCTGCTAGTGGGTGATGCTGGTGTCAAGGCTACAGTAGGCTTGCGGATGAGTAGAGTTGTGTCTCAGGGTCTCTGGCTGCAGGGCCTTGGGTAAGGTTTAGGACATGTGCACTGGTGTGTGGGGCCAAGTGCTGGACCCTCTGGTTGACCAGACTATGTCCAAGGGGCAGCTGTGGGCTCAGATTCTTAAGGCAGCTTGTCTGCTGGTGGGTAGAGCTATATCCCTGCCCGGTCAGTGGTCTGGCCTGAGGCATTCCAGTGCTGGTGCTTATAGACTGGTGGGTTGGGGCAAAGCTGGGTCCTGAGGATAATAATGTAGAAGAAAGATTCCAAAGTGGCATTTTCTAGCATGCGTGTTCATGCCGTGAACTGAGTTTCTCAGAATGGTTTCTGCCAGCGTTATGTCCCCAGGTCAAGCTCAAGGTGCCTCCTGCCTCTGTGGGGGACTCTCTAAGATGAGCCAATAGGCTCCTTTCAAATTATGATTTCTGTCCAGCGTCCCAGAATACGTGAGACTTTTCTGTGTGCCCACCTTCTGCAGCTCCCAAAGGTAAGTTCCACTGGCCTTCAAGGCCAGATGTTCTGGGGGTTCATCTTTCGGCGAAGACTCCCAGGTGGGGAGCACTTTGTGGAGTGCAGACCCCTCGCTTCCTGGGGGGGCCTCTGCAGTTGCAATTATGCTCCCATTTGTGGGCCACCCACCTGGGAGGAAGGATCTTGAATATGTAGCATGTCTACAGCGTCTCATTGTGGCTCCTTCTTTATACCTTCAGTTGTGGAAGGTCTTGTCTGGTTGTTTCCGGTCTTTTTCATCAACAGTTGTTCTGGAATTAGTTCTAATTTTGCTGTAGCCTTGAGAGGAGATGAACTCAGAGTCTTTCTACTCTGCCATCTTGGGAACTCCTATCTAACACTTGTGTTCATTTCTATTGTCCAAAAGGTACCCAGGTTGTTACTTGATCTTACTGGAACACTTTGTAAACACTAAAGCTTGTATTGTTTACCCACTAAGAATCTCATCACCTTATCCAGTCCTAGTTTTTGATACTATGGAATAGAAACCTATGTATTCAATAGAGACATCATGTTCTTTCTTTCTCATCATGTCAGTTTCTTCCTCTAATTTTTGTTTGTGAACAATATATTGATCCTGCTGCTACTGCTGCTAAGTCCTTTCAGTCATGTCTGACTCTGTGTGACCCCAGAGACAGCAGCCCACTAGGCTCCCCTGTCCCTGGGATTCTCCAGGCAAGAACACTGAAGTGGGTTGCCATTTCCTTCTCCAATATTGATCCTAGAGGTTGTCATTCATTAATTTATTGAGCTGAAGGTATACAGGTAATACTACAGAGGATCTGATACATACAAGGCGTTTTAACATATTCTAGAGTTTACCATTAGAAAAAGTATGGTTCTTCCTACTATTTTTGTTTAAAGATATTAGGCTCATAAATAAACCCTAAAATTCAATTTTATTGCTATATTTGTAATATATAGAGAATTGCTATGGGAGCTCAAAGGAAGAACTTATTTAGCTAAGGTCAGTTTTGTCTATTTAGTCATCTAGTCCAAATTAAAAACAGTAGGTAAAGTCCTTCTTACATCTTGCTTCCTTTTTTACGTCCATGTGAGCATAGAACAATGGACATACATTCCATGGTTATTCTATGATACAAGTGGGGTTAAAGCCTATCTAGCATGCTTTATGTCATGAAAGAAAGGACCTGTATTCAATTTTTTCTTCTATAAAACTGATAGAAATGTGAAGTTTGCAGAGTTGTGAGCATTAAATAACAGAACTGAAATATGGAGTACAGTCTTGAACCAGAAAACATTGCTTGCAAAACCTATATAGCGCTGTGAGTAACCTTCCAGGCTCTGGAACCAGGTACCCTCAGTTCAAATTCATGTTCTATCATTTACTGTCTATGCAATCTTCAACAAGTGGTTTAATCTCTGATCTTAAATTTCCTTTTGTGTGAAATTAGTATAACAATAGCGCCCAATGCATAAGGAGTTTTGAATGTTAAGTGTGGTGAAAAGTGAAAGTCACTCAGGCCTGTCCGACTCTTTGCAACCCAGTGGACTATGGAGTTTTCTAGGCCAGAATACTAGAGTAGATAGCCTTTTCCTTCTCCAGGGGATCTTCCCAACCCAAGGATCAAACCCAGGTCTTCTGCATTGCAGGTAGATTCTTCACCGGTTGAGCCACAAGGGATGCCAAGAAAATCACAAAGAAAAGTGTTTGACACATATTAACTAAGATAATGTCACCTTTTATTATTCATCTCTTTCTTACTTATTTTAAGGAGTATTATGAAATAATGATCAAAGACAATGCTACCTAGAAACACAGTGTAAACAGGCTGCTACTATGTACAAGTATTCTGTTCTTAATCTGCTTTTTGCTTATAAACACCTTAACTCTGACTAATGCTTAATCTTCCCACCTCATCCATATGTGTTTGCCTTTTTATTTTCATTTCACCTCCTGCCATGTAATTTAACTCAGTATTAAACTCATTCTTCTGGAATTTATGTTTTCTTGTCTACTTATTGGGTTATTTGTTAGTAAATATCAATTAGCACTTTCTAATAAAACTTCATGAATGCAAATATTGAAATTGTTTAAAAGCTGAAAAATGCCCTAAATAAAGAGGATAATACTGTAATACATTTTCATTAAGACAAATACATTTTACTTGAAAATTTATTTACAGCATTAAATCATTATTATTTTGTACATTGTTCCATTTCTGTTACCTTCTCAACAACTACATAAGCATAATGCATTTCTGACATCACCTAATATAGACTCCTTCTCAATATTACTGACTTAGCTTAACAACAACACAAGAAACAAACCAATGGCATCCTAACCAACACCCCTTAGATAAGTGAAAGATGGCCTTTGGGATGTTTAAACAATCCCACAGTTCTATTGAGGCATAAAATAAAAATGGAAATAGTTTTATGGGCCAGTGCTAAATGTTCAAGCTGGCTAGAAAAGCCCATCTCGAAGTTGTTCAGAATTATCTCACAGGAAAATTCTTGAATTCCCAAAGCGTATGCCAAGTGCTGAACTGAACTGAATTGATGCTAAGTGCCTTATATTAATTTTATTTTCTGGTTATCTCTGGCTATCAGGAATCTCAAAAGCAAACAAACCAGAAAGAAAGAAAGAGTAAGTGAAGTCGCTCAGTCATGTCCGACTCTTTGTGACCCCATGGACTGTAGCCTACAACGCTCCTCCATCCGTGGGATTTTCCAGGCAAGAGTACTGGAGTGGGTTGTCATATCCTTCTCTAGGGGATCTTCCAGATCCAGGGATTGAACCTGGGTCTCCCGCGTTGTAGGCAGATGCTTTACCATCTGAGCCGCCATGGAAGTCTGGTGGAAACACACCAGAGAGTGTGCTGACTATACAAAATGAGTTCACATCTATCTACCTCTGATTTTTTAGCATAATTTCTATTTAAAATAACCTTATAGTTATACACTGACTCAATCCTTTGGAGAGGTTAAAAGATTAATATGTTCAGTAAATTAAGAAAAATTTCAAGATCTGAAGAACTTAGTGAGTATCAACTACAAATTGGCACTTTCCAAGGGCATTGCCAATGACTAAACAACAAAGGCATTTGCCACCTGCCTCTACAGAGACCGAACCCCATGCTGCTGCAGCTGCTGACCTTCATCAACCCCTGGGAGAGTTCAGGGTGGAGGGAGGGACTCTGTGCTCCAGGGAATCTGGTGGGACAAGTCTTTAGATAGTTTGATGGTTTTAGGAACAGATTTTATGATCTCAATCCTTGCATCTCCTCATATATAGAGAAGTACTAAATCCTTTCATGGTGACATCAGATCCCCATGACTAACAAAAATGAGTAAAATGAGTATCTCATGGTATTGAACTCCCCCTTCACCAAAACCTTATATATTGGTCTTCTCCCGCTGCTGCTTTGGAGCAGACTCTCAGAGCTATCTGAGAAGCTGCCTTCCGGGCTGCAGTCCTCATTTTGCCACAAATAAAACATAACTCACAGCTCTCAAGTTGTACATCTTTTTTAAGTTGACATGAGTGAAGACATTTAAATCTCTTTCCACATCAATAAACTAATAGCTCCTGTTGACACCAGTGAAAATTACAGGTAAGACAATGAAACAAGAGATACAATACAAATGATACAAAATTTCTTCACAGTCCCATATTATGCTGTTAATTGCATTTTGAAAGAATTAGTCTGAAGTTTCACTTATAGAATAAATTACTCTAGCATTCATGCTCTCAGAGTGAAAAAAAAAGATATATTAACAATGTTTTTTCCTCCTGACATATATGAAAACTTCTGTGTTTCTTTCTCACTTATTCATCTTAAGAAAACTCCAACATTATTTTTCTAGACATAAGACTACACCACTAAGGAGTTTGAATTGGTGTCATTCACTAATATAACAAAGTTTTATTGCACTCAATAACATAGGCCAGAGTTGGACTAAACCACTGAATGATGGGCTTCCCTAGTAGCTCAGATAGTAAAGCTTCTTCTGCCTGCAATGCAGGTTGGGAAGATCCCCAGGAAAAGGAAATGACAACCCACTCCAGTATTCTTGCCTGGAGATTTCCAGAGGGTTCCAAAGGAGCCTGGTGGCTACAGTCCATGCAGTTGCAAAGAGTGGGACATGACTGTGTGACTAACACACACACACTTGAAAGATATACACAACTGGAATCTAAGTGATAAAAAAAATCACCTAAAATATTCATAGTAGATGTTCTTGTATTGCTCTATCATACAGTCATCTCCATAAATAAAGGAAAACAATAAACTAAAGAGATAATATGTGCAATTCTTAAGGCAATCAAACTGTGTTGCTATCAATAATATACTTTCATATCCAAGTAAAAATGAAAAAAAAAATCCACTGTAAAAATGAAAACAGTATCTAGGCAGAATCTTTACAGTATAAAAATGTACACAGAAGAAGAAATGTGAATAGCCAATAAACTATGGTCAACATCATATATAGATTTTTAAAATAAATGCCTATAGTCTTTATTCAGATTAGAAAAATTTGACATATCACAAATATATCTAACATTCTCCTACATTGCTTATGGAAATATAAATTCCTACATTTGGGGAAGAAACTTGGCATTAAATCTCTAAAAACAGAGAGAAAGAATGTATTTTGACCCCATAACCCTAAGTTTGGAGATCAATCATGCACTATAAGAGTACCAGTACATTGTATTAATCAACAAGAATGCATATGGCACTGTTGTTTGTATTATGAAGAATAAAAATAAAAGACTGATAGTCATTGTGCCATTTGAATACCAGCCCCTTTCACCAGTTTTTAAATTTGCTCTGTGACCTGTACAAATTGCATTAGGGATTCTCTTGCACTCTGAACCAAATTTCTAGTTGGGTTTAGATAGTGAGGTGAAGGAAAAGGAGCATAAACCCAGAATATTTATTTGAAGATTCATTCCCTAGTAAATTGCCATGGATTGTTTAGCTTTCTTGGCCAAAGACCACAGCTTCTGTCAAGAGCCACTCTTCCTTGTGTTATTTCTCTGAATTCTAATCTCCACTCCCTTCTCTTGGCCATTCAAGCTTTCTGGTGTTAGTGATTCCCTTCTGTTTCTAGCCCCTTGTTGCTACTAGCACCTTTCTCTCTCTCTCTCTCTCTCTCTTTTTTTTACTAACACCTTTAAAAATATTCCTAATATTGAATTAACTTCACAGAGAGTATGTACAGTCTACTTCCAACTGGCATCTTGACTGATATATCTATCAATTAGAAAATTGTTCAGTGAATTCTAACATAGCTATATTCATAAAGTGCACTAGAATTGTATGTTCTGGCTTAAATGAGTGTATGTAATATAATGCAGAATAAGAGATTGAATTTAACAGAAAATATGCCGTTAACAAAGAGAAAAGACAATATACTAAGGAAAGATATGTGCATGCGTGCTAAGTCCCTTCAGTTGTGTCCAACTCTTTGCAACCCTATGGACAGTAGTCCACCAGGCTCCTCTGTCCAAGAATTCTCCATGCAATAACACTGGAGTGTGTTGCTATGCCCTCCTTCAGGGGATCTTCCCAACCCAGGGATTGAACCTGTTTTTCTTATGTCTCCTGCATTGGCAGGTGGGTTCTTTGCCACCACTGCCACCTGGGAAGCCCAAGGCTAGGGTGAGCCCCAAGAATTTGCATTTCTAAAAAGTTCCCAGGTGATATTGATACTGCTGATACGTGGCCCATGCTTTGAGAAGCACTGTTTGGAGAAACTGTTACCTATGTACACAATGAGCTATGTGAAAGGCTGTTCACTGCACCAATATTACAATAGTGAAAAACTGGAGACAGACTTAAAGCTCATTTCTAGAATAGATATACAACTGACAATATACTTATACAAATAAATACTATAGACTGATTAAAATAAGTGAACAAAATCCACCTGTATAAATGTCAGTAAAATTCATAAACATAATGGTGAATTCACAATTTATTTTCAAAAGGATAAATTATATTATTTATATATGTTTTGTAAAAGGTAAAAATAACACAAACAGCTATTTGTGGAGAAACATTTATCCATGTAATTATTTTTAAAAATATGGGAAGGGCACACTGTAAAACAGTGATAAACTGAGGCAGGATCAAATGGAACAGTATACATGAAGTTCAGCTGAATCTGTAATATCTTATATCTTGAGCTGAATTGAGGTGTTACACAGGTCATATTTATGCTACCACTATAAGAAGGCATATGTGTGTGCTTAGTTGCTCAGTTGTGTCCAACTCTTTGTGACCCCATGGACTGTATCCCACCAGGTTCTTCCCTCCATGGGGATTCTCCAGGCAAGAACACTGGAGTGGATTGCCATGCCCTCCTCCAGGGGATCTTCCCAACCAAGGGATTGAAACCAGATCTCCCATATTGCAGGTGGATTCTTTACCATCTGAGCCACCAGGGAAGCCCAAGAATACTGGAGTGGGTAGCCTATCCCTTCTCCAGGGGAAGAAGGCATAGGTGTATCAGTTCAGTTCAGTTCAGTTCAGTCGCTCAGTCGTGTCCAACTCTTTGTGATCCCATGGACCACAGCATCCCAGGCCTCTCTGTCCATCACCAACTCCCGGAGTCCACCCAAACCCATGTCCATTGAGTCAGTGATGCCATCCAACCATCTCATTCTCTGTTGTCCCCTTCTCCTCCTGCCTCAATCTTTCCTAGCATCAGGATCTTTGCCAATGAGTCAACTCTTCGTATCAGGTGGCCAAAGTATTAGAGTTTCAGCTTCAACATTGGTCCTGCCAATGAACACCCAGGACTATCCTTTAGGATGGACTGGTTGGATCTCCTTACAGTCCAGGGGACTCTCAAGAGTATTCCCCAACACCACAGTTCAAAAGCATCAATTCTTCAGTGCTCAGCTTTCTTTATAGTCCAACTCTCACATCCATACATGACCACTGGAAAAACCATAGCCTTGACTAGACGGACCTTTGTTGGCAAAGTAATGTCTCTGCTTTTGAATATGCTATCTAGGTTGGTCATAACTCTCCTTTAGTAAGTGTCATTTAATTTCATGGCTGCAATCAGCATCTGCAGCAATCTTGGAGGCAAGAAAAATAAAGCCAACCACTCTTTCCACTATTTCCCCATGTATCTGCCATGACGTGATGGGACCGGATGCCGTGATCTTAGTTTTCTGAATGTTGAGCTTTAAGCCAACTTTTGGAATATCATTGACTTTTACATATTGAACTTGTATCCCGTAGCTTTACTACATCTACTTATCAATTCTGGGAGTTTTTGGTAAATTCCTTGGGATTTTCTACATAGACATACTTGCTGTCTGTAAACAGAAATAGTTTTATTTCTTAAAATCAAAACCAGGAAAAAGAACTTATCCTTATGATGATGTTTTATTCATGTCCGTAAGGGAGAAAGATTGATGAGAAATGTAAAAATGAGTTCAGTGCTTGTTCATTCATGCAGTTCTTTTCATGAAGATCTAAAATGTTACCAGGTTAGCAAGGGCAGTAGATTGCATATTACAATCTTCCTATTCCTTTTCTGTGTATTTGTATAAATTAATGAGTCTTGACTCAAAGAGTTCATTCAGAAAAATAACAATGCAAACTGTTGGAATGCAAAAACAATGTGATGAGGTAATTAATAAACATAAAAATGTACTTGGTGCTTGTTACTTGTTAGTGTACAAATAATTTACTAGTATTTTAATGAAAACTACAAAAGACTTATTTTGAAATCTTCTAATTAAGGAAGGGATAATGATATTTCTTGGCTATATATGTGAATATACTGAATCGAATATGTGAGATTAGAACAAGAAGCTAGGAAAAATTTCCTAGTATTATCAGTCATTTTGTATTTGTTAGGATCTGAGTGTTTATGGAGATGAACAGTCCTTAGGATGAAAACAGTATGAATCTAAAAACAATAATAAATTTTCAATTAAAGTTCATTATTTTTTCAGTCACATTGGCTGAACTGATAAAGTTAAGCACATGAAAGGACTTGGTACAATGTAACTTGCTTTAAAAATACATGAACTTGGGCAAACTTCGGGAGATGATGAGCCCCTGGTGTGCTGCAGTACATGGGGTCTCAAAGAGTCAGAAATGACCGGGTAACTGAACAACAGCATAAAAATAAAAGAGACTGTTTCTTTTTTTTTCTTTTTTCAATCTATTGTACTAAAAAGCTACTCACACACACTATTGCAATGAAAAAATGTGCACACAGCAAGATTCATGACATAAATGAAAGGAGGTCCTCAATAATCCACAAATGAGAAACATTTTCCTAAAATGACTGCTTACTAATGAACTGTTTTGTTTTTTTTTCTTTTATTTAATTGTTCCTGATGCTTTTCTTCCATATAGTTTTAGGTTTTTTCCCCCCACTTCTGTTGCTTACTTCCTTCATTGTTTTCTGTTGAATTCATTTCAGTTAGCAATTTTTCCATTTCAGTGTATGACATATGTGTTCTGAATCCTACTAATAAGGCAGAGAATACTAATTTTCGGTCTCAAATCAACTTTTAATTTTGTTTAATGAACAGTTCTTACCAACACATCTCCATGAAATGTAAAGCATTCAGAAAACAAACAAACAAACAAACTACTGATGGGTTGACTGGTATCTTGTGTTTTATCTTTTGATGCAATGTACCATCATAGACAATCTAGCAGTACACTTTCAAGAATTGTTTTATGATTTAATGATGCCCATCTGGTTTTACAGAGAACTTAGACTTCAGTAAAATACCAGATACTAAAACAGGAAGGAAAGCTGGCTCTTTAAGTATTAAGATGCAGAAGGATTTGAGTTTTTCATTAGTGAAATATTGAAGCACTTTACAATTTTTTTTCAGATACACAAGACATCTAGAATACAGTGAGTACAAAAAATAATGTCTCTTGGACACTGGAGAATACCTGGTTCCAAATTTAGTGTTGTGACAAAAAGTTACCTAGAATGGATAGTAGTAAGTTTCCAAAGTACGAAGGTCTTCCCACTGAGCTTTATCTCATCTAAGTTAAGAAGGCCACCTTGTCCATTTGCTTATGTGTGTGTGATGTACTCAGTCACTTCAGTTGTGTCTGACCCTCTGTGACCCCCCTGGACTATCACCTGCCAGGCTCCTCTGTCCGTGGAATTCTCCAGGCAAGAATACTGCGGTGGGTTGCCATGCCCTGTTCCAGGGGAATCTGTCAAACCTGCATCTACCGGATTGCAGGCCGATTCCTTACCCACTGAGTCACCTATAGATGTCTGAAAAGAAAATATAGGATTTCTTTGCAAACACTTCCCTGGAGCACTGTTTCCTCAAGTTGACCTTGGAAAACATATACTGATTTTGTTTTTTTCTATTTCAAAGCGAGTCACGCTTAAAGGAAGATCTTTAGCCTTTATTCTCTTAACAGTCTTGTTCTAATTTTGTCTTTGACAATTATCAAACACATGGCAGGTTCAAATTCCATGATCAAAATGTTTGTCTTCAGTAGTGAGGAGTGGAGATATTTCAGGAGATTTTTAATAATTATGCTGGGTATTTAGTGCAACTAGTTCTACATAAATGCAGTTTTAATTAATGTAATTATATAAATCATAGCAGAACATATTAGAACTCCTTGGATTAACAAGCTAATTGTAATTTATTACTTCTCAAGTATTATTTCCTGGCAACCAAGCAAAACAATACACCTTACAATGAACATTCAATAGTTCTTTGTTCAATATAGTTCAATTGTTCATTTTTATTTTAAATGTTCTGAACTCTGTGGCAATGGCCTTTCCCCTTCTGCTTTGAATAAAATATTAATGATAATTACTTTTAAGTGAAAGGTAGTGTGTCTCACTACACTTAGAACATAATAATAAGACAGTATATCCTGAGTCACTGATTAAAAGTGATTAGTACATCATCACGCAAAATGAGGCTAAATTTACCAGGTTGTATGAAATGACCATTAACTATATGAATGATGTGTTCTACCAAATGTTCCAGGAGGAGGGTAATTATTGAACCAAATATAATTTGAACCTGACACTTAATTATCGATGATAATATAATCAGTCCTGTACAGAACTTTCTGATTCAGTGACAGGTGAAAGCCTTTTATAAAAAAAGAAAGCATACCTATAATATCTATAGCATTTTGAGATAGTCAAGTAAAAAGTAACAATGTCCAAGAGGGAATATATAAATCTATACGCTCCCAACAAAGATTAGTATTTACCTTTGTAAATACTTTGATGGAATGTCTACCTCACTTTCCATAGCATAAATTGGTCTTTGTATCCCTGAGAAAAATACCTGGGTTTTGGTCCAAAATATATTTTAGCCAAAGATAAAGAAGAGAGTTGCATTGTTTCCTAGTTGACTATTTCTTATAATTAATACGTAGTTTTTGGTTTATATCATCAGGCACCCTTGTAACGCCAATCAATGTTAAAAGCAGAAACAGCCTGCTACTCAAAGTCCTGTGGAAAGCAGACATCATTATATCTCCTTAGCAATAGCAGGAACATTGCATCATCTGCCTGGATTGACCAATATATATTAACTAAGAGGAGCTTTCCATTTATACAGAAGCAACTTTCAAAATAAGAAAATTATCAGTTGAAAAAAATATAGCTGGATCACTAAGACTTCTAGGTTGCTCTACCTGTTATGTCAACTGATCTTCAGAGATTTAGCCTTTTTTTTTTTCTTTTACTCATATATACAACCAGATGGGTGCGCCTCATCTATAATCATACTGTGATATCAAGAAGGACATTGTTGACAGAAAATAAGAGATTAGCCATGTTAACCAAAGGCTGAACACCTTTGATCACTAATACATTCTTGTTGTTACAAATGTTTTTGATATAAGTAATATATCACCTCTTGTCAAGATTGAAGATAAGTAAATGTGCTCCTGATTAGAGCAAGGTCTCCTTTATATTATTCAGAAATTCAGGTACTTTCCATAAGGCAACTCTGTCTTCCCTTAGGATTCCACTCTCCTCTGCATTCAGCCAACAAGTAGTGCCATGATTCTCAAAATAGTATTTATCAGTATCACTCCAAGGGTAGGTTAGAATAAAATCATTCAGTCTACCCTGGGAGTTGCTGACTCAACAGACCTGGGGTGGAGCCCAAGAATTTGCATTGCCAGCAATATCCTGGTGAAACTGCAGCTCATTTGGGGACCAGATTTGAGTGGAGATTAGCATGGTGATCACACTTAAAAGGATTTTGTGGGGCAGTCCTGGAAATAGTACATAATAATTATACTCATCTCATTAAATACCACTCAGGCAAGAGATCTCATCTACCTGCACTAGGGGCTGGGAAATATGATATAATTTTATGTCCTGTGAGAAAAAAAAATGGGTTTTCATAAGCAGCTGATGATCTCTTTTACATGTGGCAATTAGTTCATATTGTCATTTTAGCCTTCCACAGGCTTTTGAGTGGAATAAATCATCTATCTATTCATCTAGCTATCATCTATCTATATATCACCAATTCACTGATTTGGATTCAATTCCATTTTTATACAGGACATAAAGGAAAAAGAAGTATAACACTTAAGAGGAAAATTTAAAACAAACAAAAACAAGCTATCTTAAATACTTTTGAAATGCATTCTCAATTTCTAATAAAACCCAGCAAATTGCAGAAATTTGAAGGAATGGCATACTAAAGATATCTTGTGTGTATTCAAGGTAAATCAATACAGCACTATATGTATAGGAGGAGAAGTCTGAAAACAAACCAAAGCCTATCAGTGAGGGAACTGATTGCACATCCTACTGTCAATGAAGAAATATAGACAAAAAATTTTGTTCTAATATTCTCTTTCAATTAAAGATGCTCTCTAGAAGTGAGGAGTAACTGGCTGGTCACACAATAGCATAATGGTGACACACGTACCATAGCTACTTGCAGTTTCCTGAGCAGATACAGAAATGGTGTTTAACTATTTTCCATGTTAGATTTTAGTTGGAAAGGCTGATTAACAGTCGTTAAAATTGAACTATGTCACCAAACTCCCATTAAGTATTTTACAACAATGCATTTTTTTTTAAGGAGACCAGATGTTTGCATCAGCTCAACTATGACATTCTCTTGAGAGCCACAGAATACTGGAATTTTTCTGAATTCAAATGTATGAAAGCAGTGGCTTATAGCATCATTTATTTTTGCTTATTTATGTAATGGACTTATTTCCAGCATTACAATTTTTCTGTTCAGTTCTTGTATTTCCACTAATTATGGTTTATCTGATTTAAAACCATGTTATTTACACAGGAAAAATCTCTGGTAATTATTTCTCTGTTGGGATTTTTACCCTTTATTATTACAAAATATTATTCAAATCATCTTTATTTTTGCCTTGACTACATTTTGCCTAGTGTAAGTATTATAATCATTATCTGATTCTAATTTGCTTACATTTGCCTTAACTCATTTTGCATAATGCTTTACGTTTATAATTTGTGTTCTTTCTAACTATGATATTGTTTAGTTATGCTTTAAAAATTGGAACCAAGAGGGTCTAGTTTAATTAGAAAACCTTACTATGTTGGTGCATGCATGCTGGCTTCGTCAGTCGTGTCTGACTCTTTGCTACCCTATGGACAGTAGCCCTCCAGACTCCTCTGTCCATAGGATTTTCCAGGCAAGAATACTGGACTGGGTTGCCATTTTCTTCTCCAGGGGAAACTTCCTGATCCAGAGATTGAATGTGCACCTGCTGCATTGGCAGGAGAATTCTTTACCACTGAACCACCTGGGAAGCTCTATTATGTTTGTATTTTTCCTATAATCAGTATAAAGTGTTTAAGCCAATGTCCATCATCCATTTCAAAATATGAACTTTACCATTTGTAAAGTTGGCCTTTGTAACAACACCTACATCATACAGACACTGTGAGATTTAAATGAATTATTTTTATACAAAGCATTCAAATCAGAAAATATCTTTTAATAGTTGATTTTTGTTTTTTATTTTATTCTTATTTATAGCATTTATACTTTTTCTATATGGTTTACATTATCTGATCTTATATTACTTGGTATTTAATATGCGTATGTCTTATTTTCAGTTAACCAATGAATACTTACAAGATTTTCAATATTATATTTACTTCCTGAAATCTAATTCTCAGAATTATAGAAGGGAGAATTTTTACTGAGTTTTAGCTAACTGAATGGAAGGAATTCAGAGCATTCAGTCCTCCCCGTATCACTATCCTTACCACAATTAATGTTGTTGATAATTCTGAAACCTCATTTATAGAATTAGTGTTACATTATAATTTCATGATATTGCTCCGCTTTTGTAAGGAATTTGTGTTTCATTGAGTTTCATAACCATATTATTCTAAGACATTTACATTGATTAATCTTAGTGCTCAATGTCAATAATAATCTTAAAATGATTATATATCTGTTTGTAGAGTTATGATATGGAAATTCCCATCACCACAAGGATGACTCATTGGCCTTTTATGGCCCCATTCACTTTCCTTCCACACCCTTCTCCTGATCCCAAGCAGCCATTAATCTCTCTTCCATTTCTATATTTGTCGTGTCAATATGTCACATAAATATAATAAAACTATATAATTCTTTGGGGATCGAGTTTTTCCACTCAGCATAATTCTCTCCAGGTTAATCCAGGTTGTCACATGGCTATGGGGGTTTTTATTTGGTGAAGGACATCCAGTTTGTATTGTTTGTGGCTATTATGTATAAAGCGGCTATGAACATTTATGCACAGGTTTTCATGTGAATATTAAATTTTCAGTTCTCTGGGATTAAATGCCCAGGAGTGCAACTGCTGGGTCATATAGTGGTTGCGCTTTTAACTTTTTAAGAAGTTGCCAAAGTGCCTTCCAGGGTAGATCCAGAATTTACATTCCATCAGCAATGTCTGAGTGATCTGGTTCTACCTATTCTGGATAACATTTGTTGTCGCTGTGTTATTGCAATAACTGTGTAGTGACATCTTACTGCAAATTTAATTTGTATTTTTGGAGTGGATAACAATGTTGAATATATTTTATGTGTGTATATTCTCGTATCTGTATAATGAAATCTGTATATTCTCTTTGGTAAAAGGCTTCTTCATGTCTTTTGTATATTTTTTAATGGGATTAAAAAAATGATGAATTCTGAGATACTTTATATTTTCTAGATACTAGTTGTTGTTGGATAAGTGGTTTGCAAATATTTTCTTTCACTTTGTAGTTTGCCTTTTTAAATACTACTAACTGGAGAGAGCAATATTGGAGTACTGGAGTGGGTTGCCATTTCCTTCTTCAGGGGATCTTCCCAACCCAGGGATTTAACCCATGTCTCCCTCATTGCAGGCAGACTCTTTATCATTTGAATCACCAGGGAATCCTAACACTGCTAACAGGATCTTTCATAGAACAAAATTTTTAATTTTTCTCATTTTTTTTGTTTTCACTTTAATTTATTCTTTGTAAAGTGACATCATACAGACAAACCACAGAAGCTTTAGACATAGTGTTGACCAGTTTTAACAGCTAGTAACCGTTTTACAGCGAATAACATTTACACGGACTCCTCATCTCGTTATACAAAGGCATTATGAACACACACAGTTCTAATGTCTTATAAACCTATTTGTCAAGCAGCAAGATGACAATATACCATAGCGTAGCACAGAACGTTTCCTTCAAGAAACCAGAGCAGCACTATTTGGTGAATGGTTATACATTTTCTTATTGTGGTTGTACTGCTGGTGTCAAGTCTCAGAGCCAAGCATGCTTTCCTAGCCCTAGATCCCAAAGATTTTCTCTTCTGCTTTATTCTAAAAGCTTTATATGAAGTTTTACATTCTATATTTAAGAGTGTGATCCATTTTGAAGTAATCTTTTAATAAAGTGTAAGACCTAAGTTGTGGCCCATTCTTGCCTATGTATGTGTAACTGCTCCATATTTGTGGAAAGACTATCCTTCCTCTACTGTATTTCTTTAGCATCTTTGCCTTTAATAATCAGTTAGGTTCATTTGTGTGGGTATGTTTCTGCTTCTATATCCTTTTCTATTGATTTATGCTTCTCTCCCCATGCTAAAAATATTGATACTATAACAGACTTTGAAATCAGTAGGCTGATTCCTTGAACCTTATTCTTCTTTTTAAAATTGCTTTTAGCTACATTTGTTCCTCTGCCTTTCTATATAAATATATAAATTTGGTAATAAACTTTTTCATGTCTACCCAAAAAAAAACTCTTCCTAGAATTTGTTATAAATCATGTTAAACCTGTATATTAATTGAGGATAACTGACATATTTACTGTTAAATCTTCTACGAACACAATATGACTATTTAGGTCTTATTTGACTTTTCCATCTGTTATACAGTTTTCTGCATCAATGCACTATATATACTTTGTTAGACATATCTAACCCTTTTCCCCTCTCTTCCATCATTTCTTCTTCATCCTCTCCCTCTGTCTCACTCTTTTTCGTCTTCTGGGTGATGGTTTAGTTGCTAAGTTGTGTCCGACTCTCTTGCGACCCCCATGGACTGTAGCCCACCAGGTTCCTCTAACTGTGGGATTTCCCAGGCAAGAATATTAGAGTAGGTTGCCACTCCTTTCTCCAGGGGCTCTTCCTGACCCAGGGACAAACTTGTATCTCCTGCTCGGCAGGCAGATTCATTATCACTGAGGCACCCGGAAGCCCCTCTCATCTTCTAATGATTATAAATAGTACTGCCTTGTAAATTCGGGTTTTCTGTGTTTATGGCTAGTATATAATTGATTTTTGTATGTTTACTTCTTATCCTGTGATCCTATTGAGTTCATTAAATAATTAGAAGTACATTTTTATAGATGACTTGGGATTTTCTATGTATATTGTCTCCTGCAGATAGGGAGAATTTTATTTCTTTTATCTTCATAATTTTTATTTCCTTTACTTGCTTGATTGCAGTGGCCAAAATTTCCAGATCTATTGAGTAAGAATGGTGAGAGTGGGCATCCTTGTGTTGTTTGTGATCTAAAATGGAAAGTATTTAGTCTTTTACCCCAATATAATGCTATCGAAGGTTTTCTGTAAAATGTTCTTTATTGAGAATGGATCTTATCTTCTATTTCTACTTTTTTCTGAGGATTTTTATTATGAATTAGTGTCAAAATTTATCAAATACTTTATCTGCATTGTGTTGTAAATATATAATTTTCTTTTTTGACCTGTTAATATAGTAGGTTATACTGATTAATTTTCAAATATTGAGCCACCAGTGTTTGTATCAAAGAGTAAACTAAGTTTGGTCATGATGTATAAGTTCTTTTATATATTGCTGAATTCTATTTGCTATTTTCTTAAAAGATTTTTGTGTCTATGTTCGTGAGAAATATTGGTCTGTATTTTATTTGTTTGTTTTGGCGCTAGCTTTGGTATGAGGGAAATATCTGCTTCATAGAATGAACTAGGAAGGGTTTCTTCCGATAAATTTTCTGCAAGAGTTTATGTAAATCTAGTGTTAATTATTTTTTGAAACTTTGGTGGTTTCTCCACTGAAATCATCTGGACCTGGATATTTTCCTTATTTATTTTTTTTGAGTTTATAAATTATAAATTTAGTAGTGACCTTAATTATCATGGTACTATTCAAATTATCAGTTTCAGTTCAATGAGTTGTACTTAGTGAATTTTACATTGTTTATCTCTTTTCAATTTCATTGTGTTCAACTCTTATATTTATCATTTTCTTCCTTTTCCTAGGAGGGAGTGATTATTTTGAGCTTGTTTCTCTAGGTTTGCGCAATGGGGGTTCAGATTATTGATTTTAGACTTTCTCCTTTTTTCCAATGTATGCATTTAGTTCTATAAATTTCCTTCTAAGTAGCTTTTACTGTCTGACACAAACTTTGTTATGATGTATTTCCATTTAAAGCTTGCTTCAATTTAATGTATTGTTTTTTAATTATCCTTGAGACTTTCTCTTTGGCCCACAGATTATTCAAAAGTGAACTGGTCAGACTCCCAAGTATTTATTTATTTAATGTAATGATACAGGCTTTTTTTGCTTTTCTGAGATGATCATTTATACTTTTTGCTCTTTTCAAAGAAGTAACTTTTAAATTTATCAGTTGACTTTATTTTGTCTTATGGAATTAATTTCTGATTTCAACTTTATATTTTTCCCTGATAATCTCACATGTGCTAACATTTTTATTGTACTGTTCCAGTTACATTAAAATACAGTTTTTTAAAATATTTTAATAATTATATTTAGAATTATGTATTTCTATCTGATTAGCTTTTGACTACTATCTTCAGACTTTTAAACAGATATTTCTTACATTATAATTCAGTTATTAAGACAGCAATTTTTCAGTAGCCAAATAATTACTTAGTTTTTAAAAAATTATCAATTACATAAAATAATTCTAACTTTTTGAAGTTCGTTTCTAATTTTATGGTATTTTGATTGATAAATGTCACTTTTTTGAAACTCATTTAGGAGAATTGCTTACACATTCTTGATATTTGACTTTTGTTAGTTCCTTTTGATAAAAACTTCTTAGATTTAAAGACGGTAAATATCTTTTCCTGTATTTGGACAGCAAATATCAAGCGATAAAGCACGACATTAGTAAATCTTATAACTTGTGACATTACCATAGTCAGGATAATTGCTTGCTGCACCATCTCACAAGCAAGTATACGACTGCAAATGATAATGTTTAAGTGCCTTAAATTCTAGGAGAATAAATCTCTGCCTATAAGCCGAGTAAGGTAAAAGCCCTGTACTTCACCTAATCTAGATATCTACCAGAGTCTACCTCACATGGTCAAGAGTACTTGCTGATGTGTCCTGTACACAATGTATACTGCAGGGTAGGAGACATGATACTCCCAAGAAAGAATCGAGCTGTGACAGTTCAGTGTGGGTACCTTCCTAAATTCTCCAGGTGTCTCCAGAACCGCTGCTAACAAGACCCCTGACCAGATAAAGTATTTACCCTAAACATGTTCACCATGTGTAGAGTTGTGCTGGGAAGCATAATCAAAGAAGGCTTTTTCATCATAGTATGACTCTCTTGCCATCAAAGTCTACTCTTTTTGACACTGCAAAATCACCTCTATCTAATGGCTTTATTAACACATTGAGAGCCAAATGTGATTGTAAAGAGGGATTTTTCTTGCAAGTGCTTTGAAGATGGAGAATGTCAAAAGTTTTGAAAAATTTCGGCTTTTAGGGAAATTCAGACACACAGCAACCACTCCTTCAGATTGCTAGATACATTTTGACAGGAGTGCCGTAATCAGCAAAGTCAGGCTGTAGCCTAATGTCAGCCATATAATCTGGGCCACCAACGCCCTGTTTTATTTAAGTTATGGATGGCACCTCTCACAGTTCTTAATTGTGTCAGATCTGTGAAACAAACATAAATATTTAGGGGAAGACTCATCCTCCTGTATGTTTTGTAATGAAGCTTGTGAGCCCACTAAATAATTAAAATAAACAAATGAAGAAAAAAAAAAAAGTGAAAGTGAAAGTCGCTCAGTCGTGTCCAACTCTTTGCGACCCCATCGACTGTAGCCCGCCAGGCTCTTCTGTCCATGGAATTCTCCAGGCAAGAATACTGGAGTGGGTCGCCATTTCCTTCTCCAGGGGATCTTCCCAACCCAGGGATCAAACCCTGGTCTCCTGCATCGCAGGCAGACGCTTTATCCTCTGAGCTACCAGGGAAGCCCTGAAGGAAAATATATAGTGTGTTATAAAGTACATAATACAAAGGTAAAATAATACCTCTATTATTTAGCAGCTGTCTTGCAATTTGATAATTTTTATTTAATAATTATATGATTTTATCACCCTCTAAAAAAGTTACTATAAAATTCTTCATAAGGCTGATCAATATAATGAATAATTAAGAGTTTGAATTTTGGAAACAGACTGCCTCCTTTGAATCAAGACCTCTTTATGTAATAATTGTGTGATGTTATGTGAAAACTAAACTATAGATGGCCATCACAATAGTATCTACTTCACTAGGCGATTTTGTGCATCAAGTAAAATCTTGTACACTAAATCCTTAGTATATATACTGGCACAAAGGAAACACTCAATAAAGCTTAGGATTACCAGATAATAAATCAGGGAAGATAAGTCAGGCAAAAATTAAAAATAAAATTTTAATGTCATAATTATTCATGTTCAACAAGGGCAAATTTATTTTTATGTCTAATGCTGTTTGATCCATTTGGCAACTTTTTATTCATGTGTCAGAATTATGTTTTTATTTTAAATTGCTAATAGTCATAAAGATTATAATAGCTTGGTGCTCTGTGATGACCTAGATGGGTGAGATGAGGTGGGCGGTGGGAGGGAGGTGCAAAAGGGAGGGGATATATGTACACATATAGTTGAATGACTTTGTTGCACAACAGAAATTAACACAGCATTACAAGGTATACACACACACACACACACACATATAATTGTGAATATATATATACATAGAAAGAAAAATGAAGTCGCTTAGTCGTGTCCAACTCTTTGCAACCTCGTGGACTGTAGCCTACCAGGCTCCTCCATCCAAGGGATTTTCCAAACAAGAATACTGGAGAGGATTGCCATTTGCTTCTCCAGCAGATCTTCCTGACCCAGGGATTGAACCCAGGTCTTCCAAATTATAGGCAGACTCTTTACCATCTGAGCCACCAGGGAAGACCATATATATACATATACACACATATATACAACTGAATCACTTTGCTGTACAGCAGAAATTAAGACAACATTGTAAATCAATTATACTTCAATAAATAAATAAATAAAGTGAAAGAAAAGATTGTAACTGACCATCACTTTACTTAATTTGGTAGCTTAAGAAAAACTGAATGTCTCTTAGCAACCGGGGCTGATGATATCCCTGAGAAGAAACATTTCATCTGTTCTCAAATGTCTTTCTCATTACTGAAACAATATAGATATAATTAAGGCCGTTGCCTGGGATTCAAAATGATATAAGAAAATAGAATGACTGCAAATTGTCCTTGGATGAGATGATTTGCTCTTGGTGACCACATTGTCTATACATCTGAGCAGCAACATGATAGTCTAATTTTTCCCCTGTAATCTGGCATATCAAAGGCTGAAAATTTGTACTGTGCTTGGTTCTTAAAGTAATCAAAAAAAGAAAATGACTCTGAAGTTTTCTTGGAGGAGGCTTAGTTAGGTACATAAAGCAAAACTTTTTTCTCAGAATACTTGATCTTTAAAAAAAAGATTGGGGGACTTGGAATATAAGAATGCAATTTTCTGGGACTACAAAAATCACATGTTAAATAAATCAAGGAAATTGAATTGAAGTGCTCCTTTTTAATTCAGTGTGAAAACTCATCATGAGAAAGGAAAGCTAATATTCCAAAAACAATAATGACTCAGTTTTGCAATAAAAAGCATTATGTTCAACCATCTCATTCTCTGTGTGTTTTTGAAAATAGTGATGAGGAAATGAAAACTAGGATGCTTTTTGTTCTTTTCATTTGAAAATTCCAAACAGGCACTCATCAAATAGACCTATATTTATTTTACTTCCAGTACCCATTAAAATATGTGAGGAGCCTGAGATCACAATGGGAACTAAAGGAAGCAGTTACTACGGTAGGCTTCTGAATAAGAGCCAGCTGAGCACTCTGCATTTTCTAAGGGAAACTACTCTTTGAATTAAATTATTTCCATAGTAATTTAGCAGCATGAGCAGTTAGAAAAACTGGTCCCTAAAATAACTGTTATTATGTACATCCATAGAAATGGTGAGTCAAGATAAGGCAACAAGGCTTTACTGAAGTTTGAGGTTTGAAATATTGATTAAGGTTTAGAAGACTCATGGAGGAAATAACAATTAAACTTAAAAAGTACAAAAAGGCCTTTATTTTTCTGGCTGATTACCTATTGGTAATGCCAAACAATCTTGAGCCTGTGGAATTCCGTCAATTTCTACAAATATTTTTGATAGCAGTATTCCCAAACTTGGGAAAAATATCAGTGGGATTCTTACTGTTTTCTTCTCGGCTTCAGTCTATAATGAAAATTGTAACTGATTCTTTCTACTCACATCCTTTCTTCTTTAAATATTTGTTGAGAGCACACTTTAGTTTCCTGATTCTTGGAAAAATATTGTCACTTGGATATTATACTAAATATCAAGGTTTAGATACTCTTCACAGCTATCTTTCTCATCTTTAAAAGCTCAGATCTAAGATAAAAATAAATATTTTAAGAAGTCCATGGAGCTGTGACAAAAGCTATTAATAGGCTTCAGATGATTTTAAATATCACTAAGTTTTGGGAAACTGATGACAGGGGGTCCCTGAAGTATTCAAATATTCTTATCTGCATCACTTGTCACTCTGATTTTCAACAAATAGGTCAAACACAAAAAAAATTGGTATAACATTTAAAAATTCACAAATATGTGTATACATAGATATATAGAGAGATGGATGGACGGATAAGGTGGTTATATGATTTTAAAATATTATCTCTTTTCCACTTATAATTATTTTTCTGGATTTCACTATTTCTTTCAATGGAACTACCATTCTTTCACATGACAAGTCTCTACAAATTTCCATTTTCATTAAGCTTACATTTTAATTGAGATACAAAAAATCAAAAATATTTTAAAATATTAAATAAACCCAATATGCAGAATATCAATGATGGGCTAATGAAGCATGAGAGAAAATGTTCGAATAAGTTTGAACCCTTAAGTAAAATGATCAAGAAAGGAGAAAATTACTCTTGAGAAAGTGATTCTTAAGCAAAAACTGGAAAAAAAAAAAAGAAAGTTAATGATACAAAAGGCTAAGCAAGTGAAAAGGCCCTGAGGGAGAAGCATACTTAATGTTCTTGGAACATAAGAAGGCCAGTGGGGGTGGCTACAGTACAGAAATGAGGGGAAAGGTTTTTTAAATAACTCCTTAGCCTGGCATTTAAAGGTATCCCTAGTCTAATCTCCCTCTAATAACGCCCTGTCAATTAACACTCTGCCCATGCCCAAAGACTGCATAGCACTCTCATCATCAAGATTTTATTCTTTCCATTCTCCTTGTCTATTTTATACTCCTTTCTTTACACCTAGGTAACCGATCTGTACTTTGTCAAGTAAAATATCATCCCTGAGGAAACGTGCAGTTTTCCCAACCTCGAGGGATTCTCTCTTTTCTCTAAATCTCTTAGAGTGCAATTTCTCTCTCTCTCTTTCACACACACACACATATACACACATACATGCCTTTATATGAGCATAATGTATTTATATTTTTCTATCTCCAGATCTAAAATTATAAGCTGAGAAATGGGGAACTCTTAATAGCTTTTTGTATCCTATAGCAACCAGAGTGCCTTGCAGCAAGTCAATTTTTTAAAAGGATTTAGTCATATTTGTCTGTAGGATTGAAAGCTCAGTAAAGGGAGTGACTTAACCTTTCATTTGACAAACACATATTGAATCCTTACTAAATATTGCACTGAGGATTGAGAAAAAGAAGGCCCAATCTCCAGTGACAAGAAGATGACAAGCTAGTGTAGAAGACCACCTGGTAAATGTGAAAGTGCAGTGCAGCCTAATTGTTGCCTAGTTAGAGATATACACAGGGGTGTGGACGTGTTACTCTGGGTCCTCCAAGAAGCAGATGCTAAGACAAGATTAAATGTGCAAAGCTTTTCCCAAGGGAAATGCTTGTGAGTGAATACAGGGAGGAAATGGAGAAATTTGAGAAGCAGCTGGATCATGATGCAAGCCTGACAAAAAGAAGGAGGAACAAGTGGGTGAAAGTTTCCTGGGCTTCTGTGCAGTCTCAGGAAGGTTGATCCAAACACAAGAGTCAGTGAGGCAGAGCCAGGCTTTGCAGAGTCCTGAGTCTGCCAGGATGGACCTGCCTTTGTCGTCCACATTCAGTCATTGACTAGACATGGCCTATGAGAAGTGTGACCTTGGCACAGATGCAGCCCTGAATTACAGAGCACAGCAGCTGGATTTCAGATCAAGGATGAACCCTGTTGTGGGAGGTCAGTGAGACACACACTCAGGGCTGCCACCTGTAGGAGCCCGCTGGATCCAGAGTTAAACCGAAGCAAGGGAGGACTCTCTAGAGTAGCCTATACTTGTGTTGTGCCATGAATCCATATTGAGTTAGTTCCATGAAGAAAAAAGGGGGAGAGCCAAACTGGGAAGGCACTGAGGCATGAGGTGCACTGGTGGTTCAGGGTGTCACATAAATAGGTGGCTCGAGAACATGGAAAGTAAAGGAAGTGAGAATGAATAGAAATGTAGCAAACAGTGGGCACGTCATTAAGAGCTCCATGAACGGCATATGGGTTTGATCTTCAGAGAAGAATTGCCAGAGAAGAATTTTCAGCCAGAGTAATTGCATGACTGACTGCTCAAACACTACTAAAAAAACAGAAGGTAATCCTGCTACCATTATAGCACTCTCCTGGTTTTCAGCTTATATTAAACATTCAGTTCAGTTCAGTTCAGTTGCTCAGTCGTGTCCGACTCTTTGTGACCCCGTGAATCACAGCATGCCAGGCCTCCCTGTCCATCACCAACTCCCACAGTTCACTCAAACTCACGTCCATTGAGTCCGTGATGCCATCCAGGCATCTCATCCTCTGTCGTCCCTTTCTCCTCCTGGCCCCAATCCTTCCCAGCATCAAAATCTTTTCCAATGAGTCAACTTTTCCCATGAGGTGGCCAAAGTACTGGAGTTTCAGCTTTAGCATCATTCTTTCCAAAGAACACCCGCTGCCCCTGGCCTCGGACGTGGGGTAGCTCCTCTCGGCCACACTTCTGCAAGGTCTGTCGTAGCCGGCGCGCTTCTCTAATATTAACGTTAGCTTTTGAAGAGGGTAAGTTGATTTTTTAAAATTATCTTCTCTTTAGCTTTTGGTGGGTTTTAACTATTTTGAAATAATTAATATCTAATGTCTGTAAGAATCTAGACTTTAAAATTCAGGGCTTCTAAATGAAGGCACTTAGAATTAAGAAGTTGAGGTTCTCTGTGTTTGATGTTATTTTGTTAAAAAATATTGTTAAAAATCTCTCAAGAGTTTTTGGAGGGTATAGAGAAGCTGATAGGCTTGGACAAGGGTTAAATCCAGGAAGGATATAAGCTGAGTATTATGAACCTATTGAGTATCATTTGCCATTTTGTTAAAGGACTTTGAACACCTTCAGCATCATTAAACACATTAGGATATGTTTGGTCTTACCATAGTCCGAGATTCCCTAAGAAAAAAAAATTTCCTTATTCTGGCAACAACCATTAGATGGTAATACAAACAATTCAGGAAATGCTACTCAAGGATTATTTAGTGAGTATAGTTATTGGAGACACAAGAGATTTCCACACAATTGCAATTCTTAATTTGTTCTTTCTAATGGAATGCTTTACTAAAATAAAGATGGTTTACCATGATCTCCACCACTAGCTATGGACTGATATTCTTAGTAACTAGCCAGACCTGTCAATGAGAAAGACACAGATAATTTTGAATAAAGCAAAGGCAAAATGCTTTCTACTGGCAATATACATATATACGTATAAACATCCATAAAATGACACCACACAAAAGATAGTTTGGCACTGCATTTGAGTGGTGGTAGTTGCTCAGTCACTAAGTTGTGTCTCATTCTTTGTGACCCCATGGACTGTGACCCGTCAGGCTCCTCTGTTCATGAGATTTCCCAGGCAGGAATACTGGAGTGGGTTGCCGTTTCCTTCTCCAAGGGATCTTCCTGACCCAGGGATTGAATCTGCATCTCCTGTATTGGCAGGTAGATTCTTCACTCCTGAGCCACCAGGGAAGTCCATTTGAGTGGTTACTGGGCTGTGGTTCTGAACTGAGAGAGAGGAGAGATTTTATACTTATCCCAGGAACTTCCCTGGCTGCTTAGATGGTAAAGAATCTGCTTACAATGCACGAGATCTGGGTTTGATCCCTGGGTTGGGAAGAATCCCTGTAGAAGGGAATGCCTACCCATTCCAGTATTCTTGCCTAGAGAATCCCACGGACAGAGGAGCCTGGTGGGCGACAGCCTGTGGGGCCGCAGAGTCAGAAAACAATCGAGCACACACACACACACACACACACACACACACACACACACACACAGGGGATATTTGGCCATGTCTGGAGACATTTTAGATGGCCACATTAAACGGGATTGTTACTTACATCTTGTTAGGAGAGGCAGATATGCTGGTAAATAATGTACCGAATGGCCTCCCCACCACCCAAGAAAGAATTACCTAATACAAGATGTCAACAGTTTCCAAAATGAGATGTTCATTCAGTGTGATCCTAACTATAAATCATCAAGCCCTGATCTGAGAAACAAACATGTACCAGCCCCAGTTGGTATGTAGAAAACTGATAGAAGCATAGTAGTCTGGATGAGAGAAGATACTACCTTTACTCCACATGTGCTTTGCTTAGTCACTCAGTTGTGTGTGACCTACTGTTTGTGACCCCATGGACTGTAGCCTGCCAGACTCCTCTGTCCATGGGGATTCTCCAGGCAAGAATAGTAGAGTGGGTTGCTATGCCCTCCTCCAGGGGATCTTCCCAACCCAGGGATTGAACCCAATTCTCCTGCACTGTAGGTGGATTCCTTACTATCTGAGCCATCAGGGAAGCCCAAGAATACTAGAATGGGTATCCTAGCCCTTCTCTAGGAGATTTTCCCAAGCCAGGAGTTGAATCAGGGTCTCCTGTTTTGCAGGCAGATTCTTTACCTGCAGAGCTACCCGGGAAGCCCTCACCCCACATAATAACACAGATGCTCTTCACCTGATATACATCTCAATGACTAGTAAAACAGTTGGCAGTTGTTTTTAGCTTCAGTGACAAAGGGAACAGGGACAGTGTGAAGAAAGTTCATTTGTATCTCTGGTGAGAAAATTATTGCATAGGAGATTCCATTACTCCAAAAGGCCAATACTAGGTAGTCCAACTATATATCAAACAATCGATGGATCCTATTTTATAAAATATTTACTATAATCCTTTAATATGTATTTATATTAAATACCTACTTTAATATTATATATACATACATATACATGTATACATACATGCATATATATATTATGACCAACCTAGACAGCGTATTAAAAAGCAGAGACATTACTTTGCCAACAAAGGTCCATCAAGTCAAAGCTATGGTTTTTCCAGTAGTCATGTATGGATGTGAGAGTTGGACTATAAAGAAAGCTGAGTGCAGAAGAATTGATGCTTTTGAACTGTGGTGTTTGAGAAGACTCTTGAGAGTCCCTTGGACTACAAGGAGATCCAACCAGTCCATCCTAAAGGAAATTAGTCCTGAATATTCATTGAAAGTACTGATGTTGAAGCTGAAACTTGAATACTTTGGCCACCTGATGCGAAGAAGTGACTCATTTGAAAAGACCCTGATACTGGGAAAGATTGAAGGTGGGAGGAGAAGGGGGCGACAAAAGATGAGATTGTTGGATGTCATCACTGACTCAATGGGTATGAGTTTGGATACAAACTCCTGTAGTTGGTGATGGACAGGGAGGCCTGCTGTGCTGCAGTCCATGGGGTCACAAAGAGTCAGGCATGACTGAGGAACTGAATTGACTGAACTGAGTGTATATATGCTGCTGCTACTGCTGCTAAGTCACTTCAGTCGTGTTCGACTCTGTGTGACCCCATAGACAGCAGCCCACCAGGCTCCCTTGTCCCTGGGATTCTCCAGGCAAGAACACTAGAGTAGGTTGCCATTTCCTTCTCCAATGGATGAAAGTGAAAAGTGAAAGTGAAGTCGCTCAGTCATTTCCGACTCTTAGCAACCCCATGGACTGCAGCCTACCAGGCTCCTCCGTTATATATATCCCATTTTACTGAAAAAGAAATTGAAGAAGAGTCACTTGTCAGTTTGCTCAAGTTCTTGCAGATCATAAGCAGATGGTTTTAACAACTTGTATGTCATCCAAGCACAATAATTTTAGAGGTTTTCCATCCTTGCAACTATTGTTAAAGGTTTCTTTGTTTTTAAATATTGAAGTCATTTTCTGCTATACATCTTTATGTCAATGAACCCATGCCTCTCTCCAATAAAATCTCCAATTATCTTCTAGTCATCAAATCTGACTACCTTTGTCTCACTTTTCATCTTCTCTGAGTTTCCTGATTCATTTGTAACTATTGACACTATCCCCAGTGACACAGAAGCTGGCTCCTTTTATTTTTCTCACCACTGGACACATCAGGCTTTATTCTGTTTTATTCTTGTCTGTTATAGCTGCTTTTATCCTATTTATCTCTAAATTTGCCTCTCTTCTACAATTTTGTTTCAGAATCTCTTTACTTCTCTGTATTTGTATTATTGATATCTTATGACACACACATATACACCCATATCTCTTCAATGCAGATAACACAGAAATCAACTTTAAAATAGCAGATATGTGATTATACAAGCAGTTGCTGGTTAAAAGGGTATATATACAATTGATTTCTAAATAAAAGGTATAATATTATTTAGGTAGCAAAGAGAATTAAAGAGTAAAAAACTAGAAAAGACTTACTTTGATAGGTGGGCAAAAGCATATTTATTGAGGAAGTCTACAATGGTTAATGTTTTATATCAACTTGGCTAGGCTATGATAACCAGATATTTGGTCAAACACCAACCAAATATCTCTGTGAAGACTTTTTTAAGATGAGATTAACACTTAATTAGTAAACTTTGAATGAAGCAGTTTATCCTTTATAATATGGGTGGGCCTCATCCAATCAGTTGGTCTTACAAGAAACTGGATTGAGGTTTCCTGAGAACAAGGCAATTCTATCTCTAGGCTGCCTTCAGACTCAAGCTGTAACACACGCATACATTCACACATGCACACACACAGACACACAGACACACACTCACACTGCACACACACATATCCTACTGATTTTCTAGAGAACCTTAACAGAGTCTGATTAAAAATATCTGAAAAAGGTAGTGTGAAACCTGGGAAAGATTACCTTCCAAGCCACTGATGGAGTTTCAAGAAGTGTTAGATGTTCAGCAATGTCAAATGCTACAGAAAGCCCTACATTTTGCCACAGAGAAGAGACCAATGAATAATAATTTTTCATCAATAGTAACTTGAACAAGAGGAGTTTCAGTGGCATGCAGGAACAAAACTGTAATGAGCTAAAGAATGGGTGATCTTGAGGACTGGAAATATTAGCTTAGACAACCCTGTTAATACATTTGATAATGTCAGATATCATTATATATCTTCTCTTTCCACTCTAACTGCCAATCTCCAAGTTAAAGCCCTTCTCCCACTTTGTAGTCTACCCCGTTAACTCTTTTGCTTTAAATAACAGCTTCATTAATATATTATTCACATACCATAAAATTCACTCTTTTAAAATATACAAGTCAGTTGAGTTAGTATATTTACTGAGTTGTACAACAACCCCTCAATTGTTTATCACTTTTCTGCTGAGTTTCCCTTTCTATTTTCCTCCATTCACGGTTTCCATATTGATCTTCTTAAAGCACGGAATAATTAGGTCTCTCCTGGTGCAGAAACCTGCAGCAGTCTCTGCTTACTCAATTATCTATTATTTTTCAGTCTGGATTCAAGGCCTTCCAGACCTGAACTCTCTTCACATATTTTCCACTCCCACAAAGCTAGATGATTTTATTCTTTTTTCAATTTCTGAAAAGCCACTTAGCTCTCCAGCACACGCTGTTCCTTAAACTGGAACACTCTTCTCCCACCAGTTTGGCATCACATATTATTCCTACTCATTGTTCATAACCTCATATGTCATCAATCTCAAAATGTGCCTAACAGAAATCATAGTAATGATGCTTTGCAAAGACAAACATTTAAACCTTTCTCATAAAAGGCCCGATCTGAGCAGTCTCTAGGTTGGGAATGGTGACTTTCTAGCTTCAAGTTTCACTAAGAGTAGGGTGTGACCCACATCCTCAGAGACCAAAATAGACTCATTGACAGAAGGAACATCCTAAGCGGTAAGAAGGAGAAAAGAGGAGAGACAAAAGAGACATTCTGGCTTTCTTTTAAGTTAACCACCTATATAAATTCTATGTAATATTGCAACTTCCAACTTATTGATCAGCATGTATTTAGGGAAATGGCACCATCTAGCTGAAAGGATGTTGGTAAATGTGATCTTCCTTCTTGACCATGAACATTCTAAAAGAAGAGATTGGACACTGAAGCAGGCAGCTTGTAGTCTCTGTCACAACCCATGTTCTATGCTTTTAGACATTTTTTGTCCTGATATTGCAGCTAGTTGGGTAATAACTCTGGATAACAGTATTATCCCTATTCAGATCACAAAGTCTGTGAAGGCAGAGATTGAATTAACCTTTGTATATACTTTAGTGTTTAGCTTTTTTTTTCACATCAAAGTGTGTGGATGTTTAGATGACAAGTCATAAGTTACTGTCCTGAATTTAGGACCAACTATGGCAGAGACACAAGAGTAATATAAAAATAACTGGGAGAGTTGGACAAGAGTATGAAAACCTAGCTTGGACTGAAGGCCACAGTTGTTTTCCTATAAATACTTCATAATTTTACCTCAGGCAAGGAAACCACACAACTACAGCTCTACACAATTAGCTCTTGTTTCATTGCTTTGTGTGTGGGGAATAGGAAGAGAGAGGTCTTATGTTCCTTAAGGAAGACTTGTTGAAGAGATGGGTTTAGATCATGAAAGAGAGACACAGAGAACAAGTGAGATAAGACTTAACTCATTCTACAAGCCAGGTAAGTTATTGATTTGTCTGTGGTATGGTCAAGTAAGGGCTGGAAGAAAGATGCAAAGGTGTTGTTTTTCAGTATTTGTTTATCTGGGTAATGAAATGAACTCTATAGAGTCAACAGTGGGTAATTAGTGCTTCTCTTAACAAAGTGTGTATTACATACACATTTATTATAGTCACTGACCTGGGAACTTCAATAACTTTATCTAATGACTTCTCACATGCTGTGCAGTAATTACAATAAGAGTTTATCATCACATGGATAATCAACTCTCCAAATTCAGGTCTGATGATCATTTCTGCTGATTTCTTAAAGACATTGGAAAAAGGGAGCATTAATTGCTTTTATTTAGAAGTGCTATAGCTTATCGACAACTTGTCAAAGAAAGTCAAGTATTTACTTTGCATAGTAAATACACTTTTTCTTTTGAATTTCATTGTTACTAATAGGGAGTGTTTGACTATGAATGACCAGATAGCAAAATAGAAATTTATAGAAAGTGTAGTAGAACTATGTAATATCAGATGATATAATCAGTTCTTTGTTAACACTTTTTTAATGTTTAAGCATGTTACTTAATGTAGGACTAATGAATTCTCTGTGTATGTGTGAGATGAAGAATATACTTCCAATGCTGAAAGTTCATAGCTTCCATCTATCTACTTGTCTATTCATAAATAAGAATGACAAGTACAGAAAAGAGAAAATAAGCCTGTTTCCATTTTAAATTTTAAATTTGTTTCTTCTTTAGAGCATGTAAGTAAGGAAAAGAGTGAAGAAGTTTGAATGAAAATCATAAAATTTTAATGCCTTGAGAAATACTATTTACAGTGATAAAGAAACTTTAAGTACCATACTAAAAATATGGAGGCCAGGAGAGGCAGATACCTATGCATATTCAAGCGAGTATTGCAACCATAAATTTTAACATAGATGCTAACATTTGATGAGTGCCTAGAAGTCCTATTATTCTAGGTTACCCCAAGCATGTTAATGGGATGTTGTTGATTTAACACATATTACTTGAGGCTTTTTCTCTGAGCCAGTCCTTGGTTTTGAGTTGAAAAAGATAGGCTTTCATGGAGACTGTCATTAGTGATGGCATGTACAAATATGGAAAGTTACCAAGACTTGATAGATACTAAAACAAAACAAAACAAAAACACAAAAAAAGAAACCAATACTTTCTAGCAAAGCTTTATTCCTTACAGAATCAACTTTTAAATTTTTTATTTTATATTAAAGTATAGTTGATTTACAAGGTTGTGTTAGTTCCAGGTGCATAGCGAAGTGATTCAGTTACACATATACATATATGTGTGTGTGTGTGTTAGTCACTAAGTCGTGTCTGACTCTTTGCAATCCCATGGACTATAGCCCACCAGTCTCCTCTGTCCATGGAATTCTCCAGGCAAGAATACTGGTGAGGGGTGCCATTTCCTTCTCCAGGGGATCTTCCCCACCCAGGGATCGAACGCTGGTCTCCTGCATTACAGACAGATTCTTTACCCTCTGAGCCACCAGGGAAGCCCGTAGTAGTAGTAGTAGTAAGTAGTAGTGTTAGTCACTCAGTCATGACTGATTCTTTGTGACCCCATGGACTGTAGCCCACCAGGCTCCTCTGTCCATGGAATTCTTCAGGCAAGAATACTGAAGTGGATTGACATTCCCATTCAAAGGGGATCTTCCTGACCTAGGGATCGAACCCGGGTCTCTTGCATTGTTGGCAGATTCTTTACCGTCTGAGCCACCAGGGAAGGAAGCACATACATATATTTATTCTTTCTCAAATTCTTTTCCCATATATATTATTACAGAATATTGAACAGAATCTATTTTTTATATGAGAGTTTAAAGGCAAACTGGAAAATTATCTCATAATTCATTAAATCCTACGAAACCTACATATACATTGCCTATAAAATAGATTTAGTTATGGTTTTATAAATCATAACTCATCATGTTCCCACTCTTAATGAGATAATTCAAGAGTGTATAGGATATTTTTAATTGATTTTTCCCCTGACTTTCTAGGTTCATCATAGTGGAACTGCTCAAATCAGCCCTTACCCAATTAGACCTTCTTAATTCCTGAGTCAGTTCTGAACAAGATAAAAGGAAGTTAGCAACCAGATGATATAGTCTGGGATTGGTCTTTCTTCAGTAAAACTGATATCTTGGGTAAATTCTAGTTACCTACAGAGTTTCTTATTTAGCTTTGCAAATACTGAAAGAGCTTCTCTTTGTCCTCTTCTCTCTCATTCCTTCCTTCACCAATCTGTTGGACACATCTATTTGACTATTACTTTTTCTTCAGTGTTTCTACCTGATCCTTCAGTGATATGTTAGGAATAGAACTCTGTCCTAAAACCATGTAACTAGAAGAAGCTGTCACTCCCAGGAACACAGTCATATTTCCATTATCTAGTGCCTGACTAGGGTCCTCCTTGAAAAAATCACCAGTGATTTTGAGTGTTAGCTCTAATATGAAAAGTCAACTTTAACCGATTGATTAATCTTTCTTTCATGCACCAAAACCTGCCTAGACTAGATCTGAACTTTCATCCCTTTGGACCTTGCTCATCATCATAACACCTTGCCCTTAGGCAAGCCAGCTAAGGGAGGACACATTTATTCTAGATAGTAAACAAACCCAATAATCTTTCCCTTTCACCCTACTGCTCATGTTACTGGGACTTGACATATCTAAATGTGCTCACAACTATGATCATAGCTAAAGAAATCTTACACTTTATATTGCATACCCTCTCTAAAAATACAGAATTAATGTACACAAGGAAGAATAAAAATAGTCACGCTGGTACAAAATATGTTTACTGACATTGAGCAGCAAATAGCACGACTCAGAGTTGTTATTCTTTTCAGACACACTGCGTGAGTTAAGCAAATTTCACCTAGTTCTGCAGCATTAGTCAGACCTCCAAGCTTAAAATGTTGCATTGTTTAATATTTTCCATTACTGTGACGGTAAACACAGTCATTAATCCAATATCATGGCAACAGTAATGTTTTGTTGTAAAGAAGTTGATCACCAAGACTGTCATAAATACACTAGTGCATAGGAAATTTTGATATACAGAGGAGAATGGATAATTAATGTTCTTGAAGCATATTTGACTAGATGTTTATTTTGTAAACCACCATAACCATTTAAATAAGAAGCTTAGAATGATGTCAAAATATTTTTGAAATAGTCCCAAAACCCTTAAATATAATTCAAATTTATATTCCAGCAATCATAAGAATCAAATCATTTTCTCCAATAAAACAATATTTTATCCAGCAAAGAAAATAGTGTTATAGACTTATTTTTTAAGAGGGACATATTTAAGTATAAGCCCAATATATAAGCCAATTCTTCTTTTTAAAAGTAAAAGAAAGCAAAAAATAGTTGCTTTCTTATAAACTTCTCATAAGCTAGGTATTCTAGAAACAGTAATTATTATTAATTCTTTAAGTGATTTTATGTGGCATAAGTTCAGTTCATAATATGGTTATTTGCGCTTTTGATGATTCCTAGGTTTTCCTGTTCAGTCTCTAAGTCATGTCGAATTCTTTGCAACCACATGGACTACAACATGCCAGGCTTCCCTGTCCTTCACCATCTCCTGGAGCTTGCTCATTGTCCATTGAGGCAGTGATGCCATCCAACCATCTCATCCTCCATCACCCCCTTCTCTACCTTCCCTCAATCTTTCTTAGCATTTATTAAAGAATAAAAAATGAAACCGAATGATACATAATTCCACATACTAAATTTTTTATCATTGTCATTTAAAAATATATTTTGGAGGAAACACAAACATGTAACATGCCATATATATATATATATATAATATATATTTGAAACAGCATAGAGAGATAGATGTTAAATTATGAAAGATTTGCTCTATCTGTACAAAATTTCCTTTTTTCTTACTGTGCTGCAAAGACTTATTCACTAAAGTGAGCCAGTAGAGAATTATCTGATGAACATAGGAAGAATAAACAATTTCAGGATAACTGTTTAATGTGTTAGTTTGTCTGACTCCATAAACTGAAGAAAGAAAACAAGTTCTCAGTCCCACTTACAACTGAAATGTTTAAAAAATGTTGAATCATCCTAATGGAAACTATGAGACTGAATTGGTACACATATGACTAAAATTCTTCAATATGAAAGAAGTATTTTCTTAAGCTACATACTTTTAATAAATATCTTATTAATAAATATCAAAGTTAGACTAGAGAGCTGATTGTTTAGAATATGCAGCAGAAATTGTGGCTTAAGCCTGAGTCATCTAAGTTTCTTGGCTTTTTGATATAACTTAGATTATATGTCTTATTGTGATAGATGATTGATTTGGAGAAGCTCTTAACAATATTCACTTAAGATAACTTGTATTTAAAGCCTTAAGGCTTTGAGGAAACAAAATTTACTATCTTCATTATATAAAATTTGCTTGGTTTTTTGATACACAATGTATATATGAAAAGGCCATGCTTCCCAATCAATTATAATTGTGATAAATATTGACAATTGAAGGCAAGGAACAAACTCAAGGTAATAACAAGGAACCACTCTCCTTTCCTCACTGAATGATTTCTGGTTTGTGTCTTTGTCTCAACCCAGCTCAGAGGTCACAGACTGTGTAGCCATATGTAAATAACTTCATCCCAAACTCCTCCTAGTCCTAAAGTAAAGATTTTGTCTATGTAGCATCTAAGATCCCTTTCAATATAACACTGAATTACTATGTTATATCCTTGTGGTATCCAAAGAAATATGTCATGGGTTCCATCCCTAGGAACCATACCTATGGAATAGGTTCCATACCTATTTTGGGACTTACCTGGTAGCTCAGACAGTAAAGAATCTGCCTGTAATGTGGGAGACCGGGGTTGTATCCATGAGTTGGAAAGATCCCCTGGAGAATGAAACGGCAACCCACTCCAGTATTCTTGCCTGGGAAATGCCAGGGACAGAGGAGCCTGATGGGCTACTGACCATGGGGTCACAAAGAGTTGGACACAGCTGAGCAACAAACACTTTCACTTTCACATTGAATTAGCAGCAGCAAAGAAGATTAATTTTTCAAACATGTTGTGAAATTGTGCTAGAATTAAAATGTGCTGAAAAGAGGGAAAGCAGATATAAAGGGAGAATCAAATGGGAGATATCCCTATCAAAGCAACTAGAACAAACAGAATAGAAAGCATACAATGAGCAATTTGTTGCAAAGCAAATTTTGGTTATGTGAATGGGAAGTTTATCATCTGTTAAAAAAAGAGAAAAGAAATATAGAATCCCTGAGAATAAGAAATAAACTGGTATATATTTTAAACATAAAATAATATGTAATTATCACTGTGCATCCAGCCTGTTCCAGCTCATTAAAGTACTTAGAACAAAAATCAACATCTAAAAAATGTTCAGGGGAAAAATATTAAATACATTCTTAAGGATAGCTTTCACGTTAAAAGAAAACAAAAAGACATTTTGAAATATAAAAGAATTTAACATATACAGTATTACTTATAAAAATCTACCTGCAAATGCACTGCAGTCAAATAAATAATGAATCAAAATTAAAAACAATGGATCAATAAATCAAGGAGTGAAAGGATTAGAAGAGAATTCTGAATCTAGGTAAATATATCATTAAATCTTAACATTTATAAAAACTGGCTGCAAATGGAATGTTTTAATTATAGAAACAAAAGTTAATACATTTGAAAAAGAGCAGGCAAAAATATGCCAGAGTGTGCCAAAAACTGGGAAACTTGGACAGACAGGGAAGGTTATTGTTGTTTGACTCTTTGCAACCCCATGGACTGCAGCCCACCAGGCTCCTCTGTCTATGGGATTTCCCAAGCAAGAATACTGAAATGAGTTGGCATTTCTTCCTCCAGGGGTTCTTCTCTACCTAGGGATCAAACTTGCATCCCCTGAATTGGCAGTTGGATTTCTTTACCACATAGCCACCTGGGTTGGGGAAGGATATAATAGTCCTTAATCTTCCACACCAGAGAGTAAAAGGATATTTACTTTCTGTAGCTAACAACTAGAAAAGCTTAGGCAATATAATTTAAAGATATAGAGATAATCACATTTAGAAAAGAACAATTCTGCTTTATTGACTATGTCAAAGCCTTTGTGTGGATCACAATAAACTGTGGAAAATTCTGAAAGAGATAGGAATACCAGACAATCTGACCTGCCTCTTGAGAAATCTGTATGCAGGTCAGGAAGCAACAGTTAGAACTGGACATGGAACAACAGACTGATTCCAAATAGGAAAAGAAGGACGTCAAGGCTGTATATTGTCACCCTGCTTACTTAATTTCTAAGCAGAGTACATCATGGGAAACGCTGGACTGGAAGAAACACAAGCTGGAATCAAGATTGCTGGGAGAAATATCAGTAACCTCAGATATGCAGATGACACCACCCTTATGGCAGAAAGTGAAGAGGAACTAAAAAGTCTCTTGATGAAAGTAAAAGAGGAGAGTGAAAAAGTTGGCTTAAAGCTCAACGTTCAGAAAACGAAGATCATGGCATCCGGTCCCATCACTTCATGAGAAATAGATGGGGAAACAGTGGAAACAGTGTGAGACTTTATTTTTGGGGCTGCAAAATCACTGCAGATGGTGATTGCAGCCATGAAATTAAAAGACGCTTACTCCTTGGAAGAAAAGTTATGACCAACCTAGATAGCATATTGAAAAGCAGAGACATTACTTTGCCGACTAAGGTCTGTCTAGTCAAGGCTATGGTTTTTCCTGTGATCATGTATGGATGTGAGAGTAGGACTGTGAAGAAGGCTGAGCACCAAAGAATTGATGCTGTTGAACTGTGGTGTTGGAGAAGACTCTTGAGAGTCCCTTGGACTGCAAGGAGATCCAACCAGTCCATTCTGAAGGAGATCAGCCCTGGGATTCCTTTGGAAGGAATGATGCTAAAGCTGAAACTCCGGTACTTTGGCCACCTCATGCGAAGAGTTGACTCATTGGAAAAGACTCTGACGCTGGGAGGGATTGGGGGCAGGAGAAAAAGGGGACGACAGAGGATGAGATGGCTGGATGGCATCACTGACTCAATGGACATGATTCTGAGTGAACTCCAGGAGTTAGTGATGGACAGGGAGGCCTGGCATGCTGCAATTTGTGGGACCGCAAAGAGTCGGACACGACTGAGTGACTGAACTGAACTGAACTTTGAAGTTAGCAAAGATAAAAGATAAAAGAATAGCAAACAATTAAAATAAAGGATGAGTGAGCGAGTGAGTGAGTGAAGTTGCTCTCATGTCCAACTCTTTGCAACCCCATGGACTGTAGCCTACCAGGCTTCTCTGTCCATGGGATTTTCCAGGCAAGAATACTGGAGTGGGTTGCCATTTCCTTCTCCAGGGGATCTTCCCGACCCAGGGATCAAACCCAGGTCTCCTGCAATGAAGGCAGATGCTTTACCCTCTGCGCCACCAGGGAAGCTAAATATAGGATACACACATTATCTAAAATAAAGGATACACACATTAAATCACATGAAAAAAACCAGACTTAAATATTTGAAGCAAAACAAAACATCTGATAAGAATTGCTAATGAAAATTTCACCAAACTGAGACAGAGTGCATCCTGAAAACTTCTAAAGGAAATAAAATAAGCTGTAAAAGAATAATAATTAGGTCAACCACATTTTTATCAGTAAAAATGGATGCCAAAAAACTGAAATGTCTTCAAAATTTATAGGGAAGTAGTTTGTAATCTAAAATTCTATACTCTTGTGGTAGATTGTGCAGTGGCTGAAAAATATTCACTTTCTCCTTGTATCAGGATTATACATCATTATCAACCTACCTGTGATTTTTCTGAGCATATGTCGCCATGGCACTGACCTCAGATTTTGAACAGGTAAATGTGCTTTGGCAATTGAGATGTGAATGAACATGATATCCATTTGCCATATTTGAGTTGGACTTTTTAAATATTACTGCTTGATTTGGTTTGACATCACTCTCGCATCCCTGCCCTCTCTGTGAGAATGAACATCTTAAACAGGGGCTACTCTATCAGCCTGAGGCTCTGAATGATGAGATATTGAGCTGCTGAGCCACGTTGAACATGCTGGGTCAAGCAGAGCTGAAGCTGATCTACAGCCCTCATTAAATGTGAGCCAGAAATAAATTTATCCTGTTGTAAGTTACTGAGACTTTGAGACTGCTTATCACCCGAGCAAAACTGAAAATACACACATTCAAACGACCCTTCCCCTGTGAGGAAGAAGTTTATTGTGTTCTCAGCATTCATTTCCCCTTTGTTCTAATATTACCAGAGACTTCCATCTGGGATCTACTCCTTTTTCAAGCACCACTCAAATGGTTTGGGTGATTCTGTGCACAAGTCCCAGCTCCACGAGGTGTGGATACTGTTCTTAGTCCATATTGACTTGATCAGAAGTTGGTACATGCCCCTCTTCAGCCATGAGACATGTTTATTAACTTTTACCTATTGGCATGCTTACTGCTGAGGAAAGCTTTCTCTGCGCTTAAGCCTGGACAGCTGTTAAGTCCAGATCTTTCAGTGGCCATCATGAAAAGATAGATTGTTTCTAAAAGGCTAAATATGAAAGGTAAGACTGAGCTATATGACATTATTTAGACCTTGAACACAACCATTGTATTCCTGGAATTTCCTTGAATTAATACATAATTCTCCTTTATATTTTAGACAATTTGAGTTAATTTTAATCATAGCCAAAATAGTCTGTATTACTCTAGCTCCCATTTATCTTTTCTTCTTTAAATTTGTTGAAGTTCTCAAGTAAAATAAGTAAATCAAGAAATAGTAAAGCCTTGAATTAAAAACAAACAAACAAACATAAAACTCTATGAAGTTTAAGAGAACAGATGTGTATTTTGTGAAGTTACTGGTCACATGATAGGAAAATACTGACTTCAAGACTCCAAGAAGGATTTCTTCAAAATTGTGTCCCAAGCAAGAGAGAAAATTATTAAGAAGCTGGAAGACATTAGTAACAGAGTAAAGAATGTGCATGCTTTGTTTCTATTCTATTCTCTCAGTAAGAAAAAAAAAAAGGCAGTAAGAAATATACAACTCTACATAAATAACTATACAAGGAAGTCATTATTTTTAGTTGATGCAAACTAGAAAAGACATCATTTGGGGAAGTTGGTGGAATACAGGCCAATATTTATGAATGTGTTTGAAAGTTAGCTAAATTTTCAACTAGCACAACAGGAAATAGATAGATAAGGTTCAAAGGCATGATAAGTCCATAAAAATAAAACTCCATCTAAAACTATCCTCCATAGGTTTGGACTCCTCATTATAACTAAAGTCATAAATGGTTAAAGGGATTGCCTCTTACAAAAATGAGAGTGATAGGAAGGACAAGGGAAGCACTTTCATCACAGGCAATCTTGTACAAACTTGTACAACTGGATTTCCTACTTGTTTTGTGTATTATTTTTTATAAGTAAATGAGTTAAACTCAGCAAATTGAAAGAGAAAGTTTAAACTAAAATAAAATTTAAACTACATGATGCATGCAAGAATTTACAATGAAAAGTCTACCTAGCATAAAATATAGGAACAAAAAATAAGACTCTGAACTCTAAAAATACATTAATAGGACACCCAACTTCAAAAAATGTACAAAAGATTTGAAAAGACATTTAACCAAAGATATAAAAATAATAAACACATGAAAAAATGCTCATCATTATTCCTCATTCGGAAAATTGAAATTAAAACAAGATACACTGAGGGGTGGCAGTGAGGAGATACCCTTCATCCAAGGTAAGGAGCAGCGGCTGTGCTTTGCTGGAGCAGCTGTGAAGAGATACCCCACACCCAAGGTAAGAGAAACCCAAGTAAGATGGTAGGTGTTGTGAGAGGCATCAGAGGGCAGACACACTGAAACCATAATCACAGAAAACTAGTCAATCTAATCACAATAGGACGACAGCCTTGTCTAACTCAATGAAACCAAGCCATGCCCGTGGGGCCAACCAAAATGAGTGGGTCATGTGGAGAGGTCTGACAGAATGTGGTCCACTGGAGAAGGGAATGGCAAACCACTTCAGTATTCTTGCCTTGAGATCCCAATGAACAGTATGAAAAGGCAAAATGATAGGATACTGAAAGAGGAACTCCCCAGGTCGGTAGGTGTCCAATATGCTACCGGAGATCAGTGGAGAAATGACTCCAGAAAGAAGGAAAGGATGGAGCAAAAGCAAAAACAATACCCAGCTGTGGATGTGACTGGTGATAGAAGCAAGGTCTGATGCTGTAAAGAGTAATATGGCATAGGAACCTGGAATGTTAGGTTCATGAATCAAGGCAAATTGGAAGTGGTCAAACAGCAGATGGCAAGAGTGAACATCAACATTGTAGGAATCAGAGAACTAAAATGGACTGGAATGGGTGAATTTAACTCAGATGACCATTATATCTACTACTGTGGGCAGGAATGCTTTAGAAGAAATGGAGTAGCCATCACGGTCAACAAAAGAGTCTGAAATGCAGTACTTGGATGCAATCTCAAAAATGACAGAATGATCTCTGTTCATTTCCAAGGCAAACCATTAAATATCACAGTAATCCAAGTCTATGTCCCAACCAGTAACGCTGAAGAAGCTGAAGTTGAATGGTTCTATGAAGACCTACAAGACCTTTTAGAACTAACACCCAAAAAAGATGTCCTTTTCATTATAGGGGTCTGGAATGCAAAAGTAGGAAGTCAAGAAACACCTGGAGTAACAGGCAAATTTGGCCTTGGAATATGGAATGAAGCAGGGCAAAGACTAATAGAGTTTGCCAAGAGAATGCACTGGTCATAGCAAACACCCTCTTCCAACAACACAAGAGAAGACTCTACACATGGACATCACCAGATGGTCAACACCGAAATCAGATTGATTATATTCTTTGCAGCCAAAGTGGGGAAACTCTATACAGTCAACAAAAAACAAGACTGGGATCTGACTGTGGCTCAGATCATGAGCTCCTTATTGCCAAATTCAGACTTAAATTGAAGAAAGTAGGGAAAACCGCTATACCATTCAGGTATGACCTAAATCAAATCCCTCTGATTATACAGTGGAAGTGACAAATAGATTTAACGGACTAGATCTGAGGAGTGCCTGATGAACTATGGATGGAGGTTCAGGGATCAAGACCATCCCCATGGAAAAGAAATGCAAAAAAGCAAAATGGCTGTCTGGGGAGGCCTTACAAATAGCTGTGAAAAGAAGAGAAGCAAAAAGCAAAGTAGAAAAGGAAAGATATAAGCATCTGAATGCAGAGTTTCAAAGAATAGCAAGAAGAGCTAAGAAATCCTTCCTCAGCGATCAATGCAAAAAATAGAGGAAAACAACAGAATGGGAAAGACTAGGGATCTCTTCAAGAAAATTAGAGACACCAAGGGAACATTTCATGGAAAGATGGGCTCGATAAACGACAGAAATGGTATGGACCTAAAGAAGCAGAAGATATTAAGAAGAGGTGGCAAGAATACACAGAAGAACTGTACAAAAAAGATCTTCAAGACCAAGATAATCACGATGGTGTGATCACTCATCTAGAGCCAGACATCCTGGAATGCGAAGTCAAGTGGGCCTTAGAAAGCATCACTATGAATAAAGCTAGTGGAGGTGATGGAATTCCAGTTGAGCTGTTTCAAATCCTGAAAGATGGTGCTGTGAAAGTGCTGCACTCAATATGCCAGGAAAATTGGAAAACTCAGCAGTAGCCACAGGACTGGAAAAGGTCAGTGTTCATTACAATCCCAAAGAAAGGTAATGCCAAAGAATGCACAAACTACCACACAATTGCACTCATCTCACATGCTAGTAAAGTAATGCTCAAAATTCTCCAAGCCAGCCTTCAGCAATACATAAACCGTGAACTCCCTGATGTTCATGCTGGTTTTAGAAAAGGCAGAGGAACCAGAGATCAACTTGCCAACACCACTGGATCATGGAAAAAGCAACAGAGTTCCAGAAAAATATCTACTTCTGCTTTATTGACTATGCCAAAGCTTTTGACTGTGTGGATCACAATCAACTGTGGAAAATTCTGAAAGAGATGGGAATACCAGACCACCTGACCTGCCTCTTGAGAAATCTGTATGCAGGTCAGGAAGCAACAGTTAGAACTGGACATGGAACAACAGACTGGTTCCAAATAGGAAAAGGAGGACGTCAAGGCTGTATATTGTCACCCTGCTTACTTAACTTCTATGCAGAGTACATCATGAAAAACTCTGTGCTGGAAGAAGCACAAGCTGGAATCAAGATTGCCGGGAGAAATATCAAGAACCTCAGATATGCAGATGACACCACCCTTATGGCAGAAAGTTAGGAAGAACTAAAAAGCCTCTTGATGAAAGTGAAAGTGGAGGGTGAAAAGTTGCCTTAAAGCTCAATGTTCAGAAAACTAAGATCATGGCATCCGGTCCCATCACTTCATGGGAAATAGAGTGGGAAACAGTGTGAAAAGTGTTAGACTTTATTTTTGGGGCTTCAACATCACTGCAGATGGTGACTGCAGCCATGAAATTAAAAGACGCTTACTCCTTGGAAGAAAAGTTATGACCAAACTAGATAGCATATTGAAAAGCAGAGACGTTACTTTGCCAGCAAAGGTCCATCTAGTCAAAGCTATGGTTTTTCCAGTGGTTATATGTGGATGTGAGATTTGGACTGTGAAGAAAGTTTCGATTCGCTTCAGTTCAGTCACTCAGTCCTGTCGGACTCTTTGCGACTCCATGAATCGCAGCACGCCAGGCCTCCCTGTCCATCACCATCTCCCGGAGTTCACTCAGACTCACGTCCATCGAGTCTGTGATGCCATCCAGCCATCTCATCCTGGGTCGTCCCCTTCTCCTCCTGCCCCGAATCCCTCCCAGCTTCAGAGTCTTTTCCAATGAGTCAGCTCTTCGCATGAGGTGGCCAAAGTACTGGAGTTTCACCTTTAGCATCATTCCTTCCAAAGAAATCCCAGGGTTGATCTCCCTCAGAATGGATTGATTGGATCTCCTTGCAGTCCAAAGGACTCTCAAGAGTCTTCTCCAAAACCACAGTTCAAAAGCATCAATTCTTCGGCACTCAGCCTTCTTTATAGTCCAACTCTCATATCCATACATGACCCCAGGAAAAGCCATAGCCTTGATTAGACGGACCTTAGTCGGCAAAGTAATGTCTCTGCTTTTTAATATGCTGTCTAGTTTGGTCATAACTTTTCTTCCAAGGAGTAAGCGTCTTTTAATTTCATGGCTGCAGTCACCATCTGCAGTGATGTTGAAGCCCCAAAAATAAAGTCTAACACTTTTCACACTGTTTCCCACTCTATTTCCCATGAAGTGATGGGACCGGATGCCATGATCTTAGTTTTCTGAACATTGAGCTTTAAGGCAACTTTTCACCCTCCACTTTCACTTTCATCAAGAGGCTTTTTAGTTCTTCCTAACTTTCTGCCATAAGGGTGGTGTCATCTGCATATCTGAGGTTCTTGATATTTCTCCCGGCAATCTTGATTCCAGCTATGTGCTTCTTCCAGCCCAGAGTTTTTCATGATGTACTCTGCATAGAAGTTAAGTAAGCAGGGTGACAATATACAGCCTTGACGTCCTCCTTTTCCTATTTGGAACCAGTCTGTTGTTCCATGTCCAGTTCTAACTGTTGCTTCCTGACCTGCATACAGATTTCTCAAGAGGCAGGTCAGGTGGTCTGGTATTCCCATCTCTTTCAGAATTTTCCACAGTTGATTGTGATCCACACAATCAAAGGCTTTAGTATAGTCAATGAAGCAGAAATAGATGTTTTTCTGGAACTCTCTTGCTTTTTCCATGATCCAGTGGTGTTGGCAATTTGATCTCTGGTTCCTCTGCCTTTTCTAAAACCAGCATGAACATCAGGGAGTTCACGGTTCATGTATTGCTGAAGCCTGGCTTCGAGAATTTTGAGCATTACTTTACTAGTGTGTGAGATGAGTGCAATTGTGCAGTAGTTTGAGCATTCTTTGGCATTGTCTTTCTTTAGGATTGGAATGAAAACTGACCTTTTCCAGTCCTGTGGCCACTGCTGAGTTTTCCACATTTGCTGGCATATTGAGTGCAGCACTTTCACAGCATCATCTTTCAGTATTTGAAACAGCTCAACTAGAATTCCATCACCTCCACTAGCTTTTTTTTGTAGTGATGCTTTCTAAGGCCCACTTGACTTCACATTCCAAGATGTCTGGCTCTAGATGAGTGATCACATCATTATGATTATCTGGATCATGAAGATCTTTTTTGTACAGTTCCTCCATGTATTCTTGCCTAGCACCAAAGAATTCATGCTTTTGAACTGTGGTGTTGGAGAAGACTCTTGAGAGTCCTTTGGACTGCAAGGAGATCCAACCAGTCCATTCTGAAGGAGATCAACCCTGGGATTTCTTTGGAAGGAATGATGCTAAAGCTGAAACTCCAGTACTTTGGCCACCTCATGTGAAGAGTTGACTCATTGGAAAAGATTCTGATGCTGGGAGGGATTGGGGGCAGGAGAAAAAGGGACGACAGAGGATGAGATAGCTGGATGACATCACTGACTCGATGGACGTGATTCTGAGTGAACTCCGGGAGATGGTGATGCATAGGAAGGCCTGGCATGCTGCGATTCATGGGGTCGCAAAGAGTCAGACGCGACTGAGTGACTGAACTGAACTGAACTGACACTGTGGTATTGTATCTTACGGTGGACACTAAGGACACTGTGAGGCAGCTAGAACTCTTACAATCCGGATGAGAATGCAAAGTACTGCAAACATCTTAAACAGTTTGATAGTTTCTTAAAAAGTTAAACACTTACCTGCCTATAAGATCACTATAACCCAGTCATTCCACTTTTAGATATTTACCCAAGGGGATGAAAAAGTATATGCCCACACAGAAGACTTGTGTAATAATGTACTTAAAACTTTATATGTAATAGTCAAAAACTGAAACAGGACTTCCAGAATGACAGACTTGTGAACCTGTTCCTTGGCGAAATAACTGTGATTATAAAAATGATAAAGGCCCCAAACCCTTAATCATTTAAACTCACTGGAAACTCTCCTAAGGATATACAGCAAATATATAATTATTTATGCAGTGAGCATTTGTGACACTTGAGTTATGCCCTGTTTCCTCTTTTTCCACTCCCAGCTCAGCGTAATAGAAAATTCACTCCATCAGGTGCAGCCAAGATGATGCGGCTAAGCTTGCTCCAGATCTTCATGAGAAACTACGGTGTCTCCTCAGGAAGAGAAGGCTGCAAGCATTTCTCATCCTTCCAAGTTCTGTCTTGCATCTGGCAGAAGCTGAATTCCGAACAAATGCAACCAAGAAACAGAGGGCTCCCTTCCCTCATTCAGTCCTCACTCTCAGCATTGAGGCTCTACCAAGGAAGGCAGACTGAGAATAATGGGACCCCATGTGTTAATAAATGTAGTCCTTTCCCCAGCTTGCTCATGGGGCAGAGATTCCATGCTGCTAAGAGGAAAGCTGAGAAACCAGAGGCTACCATCCTCACCCAGCACCCTACTTATCAAGTAAAGGAGTCACCGCATGAGAATAGTCCACCATCATCTCTCACAGTTCTGGGAAAATGACTCAGAGACTTTGCCCATGGTGACAGGCAGACCATAAAACCAGAAGACTCCAAAGCCCTCTGCAGGTGAGCTGACTTGACTGGGAGTAGAGTAAGAGAAAATTCAAGTCTAATGACACCTGTGAAATTAATGGGAATTTGGAGTTCTAGTATGTACAGGAGATTGGAGACTCTAAGAGAGCAACCAAGTAAAACATAGGGCAGTTGATTTATCAGGAAAAGAAACAGCTAAAATGACCTCTTCTCTTTTCAGAACAAACCTCAAAACTGCCTTGAAAACCTACTCCTGAAAAGGGGCCTGTTCTTGATTGGGTCAGACCATGGAGGAATTTATACTGCAAGGCAATGTCGAAAAGTTAGAACAATCAGCTGGCAATTAGGAAGCCTAGCCAACTGAGTGTAATATCAAAAGAGGCAGATAGCTTAACACAAAGAACTGGAGAAGACTCAAAGAGAGCTCTGTTAAGACACTGTCGTTTTTGACTTTGCCCACATCCAAGGCAGCACTCTCTAAGAGGTGATATCAGAGGTATCACATTGCAGGGAAATGGACTTCACTAAAACAATCCAGTCCAAACACTAATCAAATGAACAAGCAAGCAAAGCAACAAGATGTCCTGAACAAGGGAGATTAGCATCCAGAGTTACTACAACATATTATCTGAACAGCCAGTTTTCAACAAAATAGTATGAGGCACACAAAGAAATGGGAAAATGAGATCCATACACAGGAGAAAAACAAGGAAGTAACAGAAAATGTCTATAAGAGGGCCAGATGTCTGACTTAGCGGATAGTCTTCAAGGCAACTATAAACATATTTAAAAAAAACTAAAGGAAATCACTCCTTAAGAAGTGAAGGAAAGAGTTCCATTTCTGGTTGACAGTCTCTGAGGACATACTTCCCAGTGAAACTGATGGGAAACATGAAAGGACAATCACTTAAAGAGATTATGTTGAATGAAAAATGCCAGACAAAATTAAGTACATGCTATAACAGAAAATGTAAACATTATATTGAGAAAGTCAGATGAGTGGTTGCCTGGCTATGCAGGGGGGTGCTGGAGGAAGGGTGCTGAAACTTTGGGGGGTGATTAATGTGTAAATTCTTTTTATGGTGGTGATCCTTTCATAAATTTTATATATATATATATATATAAAAAAGTTTACAGTTTAAATATTTATAGTGTTTTTCATGTAAATTCTTCATAAAGCTCTCTAAAAATGTTGCACAAAAGTATAATAGGAAAAAGCTAACAGAAAGAATGTGGGGAATCACAATTCCATGGAGGTTTATCCTTTAACTCAGGAAATATCTTTAAATGCTTCCTTCCCCAAAAATGCACTTCAATGTCTCATTATAAAGACTATTAATTATTTTCAAATTATATAGAATTAACACCAAAACAACACAGAATTCACCCTGCAGGCAGACAGAAACAGTTTGAAGTGCTCTACCCATCCTCATACTCCTTTGCAATTTGAAGGTTATTCTAAATGCAGAATGGTTTGATTACTTGAACATCTGCAAAGAGATAGCTTGTTCCTTTCTCAGATTACTGTTTATCAAACTTGTGTGTATATGAATTACTATGCTTATTTTATATACAAAATACAATGACATATATGAAATATATTGACAATCTCGGGGAGGTTACAAGTGCAATTTGGTTAAGGTGTGATTTTTGCCTTCCAAGTATGAATGTAATCAAAATCAAAGCCAAAGGCATTCAATCAAAGCATTACTGTATCACAATGGATATATCATTAGAATTACAAGGGTACATAGTAAGGAAGCTTTATTCCCTCAGTAAGTCATCATTTATATGAAAAATAATAGCAGGAAATACAAAGAAGTACCAGATAAATACAGAAGCAGAAGGCATTTTTTAGTCCTTCATGACTATTTAAATCTTGAGGCACGGTCAGAGAAATTCAATGTGCAGTAAAGTAAGCGATATAACTCCTATTTTCAAAAGACTCTTTTTTGTTGTAGTATCTTTAGTAATATGAAATATATCTTATATTAATCACTTAAACATATAATTTGTCATTAAACATCTTAATTTGGGAGACATGTTTGACTATACTCGAGAACTAGTCACCAGCAAAACCCATTAAAAATTTTCGGTAAATACAAACAGAATATGGGTAATAAAATAAAGTCTAACCTTTTGTTTTCTTTGTGGTCCATCTAGTTACACATCCTCAAAGGTTGCCATGGGCAGAGGTCCTGAACCAACCCTTCAGACTAGAGATTTGGGGGAGAAATGGCTGCACTGATGCTTCCTCTCCTGCCATGTGCAAAAATGCTGGGCACAGCACCCAATTCTGCAGACAGTGGAGCCAAGTGGGCTGTGCACAGCGGTGGTATAAACAGCAGGTCTAAGCCTTCCCCCTGACCCCAGAACACCCCTTCCCTGCCCTGCCCATCAGGAGACTGTGTTCTAGAGCTCAGCTCAGACCTCTTACTTATTTGACTGAAGAATATAGCTTTCCTTTGCATCCAAGCCTAACTTGGTCTTATTTTACTCTCTCCAAAAATACAGGGCAGGAAAGCCCTTGTTGGGGCCTGACCCAGTGTCAGTAACTCTACTACTTGTATTAACTTATGGCGTGTGTGCATGCTCAGTCGTGTTCAACTCTTTGTCATCCCATGGACTGTAACCCACCAGGCTCCTCTGTCCATGGGATTTCCCAGGCAAGATACTGGAATGCATTGCCATTTTTTTCTCCAAGGGATCTTCCCAACCCAGGGACTGAGCCTGTGTCTCCTGCATCAGCAGGTAGATTTTTTGCCACTGTAGCATTTGCAGTCATTAACATTGATTTTTGGAATGAAGATCATATCATACTATTAACGATCAACTACTGCTCTATAAAAAGCTCCTGTAAGCCTCAGTTGTATACCAAAAGCATAGCACTTTATTATTTTGCAGTAATTTGTAAGTTGGCTGGTGGTTCCTCTGATATTTCACCCAGGCTCTCTTCAACAACTGCATTCAGATGGAGGGTTACCTGTGGCTATAAGATGAAAGATGATCTAACAATTTTTAAGCAGTCAGTGATGACTTTTGGATGGGTTACTTTAATTCTTCTGTATGTAGCCTTTCATCTGACAGCATTCTTAACTGGCCCCTAAATGGTGATTCTCAGAGCAGCTGAGAGTGGTAGCTGTAAACACGTTTAAGGGCTAGGTTCGGGAATCATTTTCTATTGGTCAAAGCAGGTCACGAGATTAGCTCATGTTCAAGGGTATGAAACTGCTGAGGGAAATGACTTTAAGATCCTTAGAACAATTTTGGCAGACTGACAAGGTAAATGAGGCATGAATTTAAATCACTAAGAGGTCTTTAAAATTGCATAGGCACAGCCTTGGTGAGATCTTTGTCTGCTGAGGTTATTTTATGTTGAAGATTTTTTACTACTGGGCAGAATGGAAACAGCCATTTCCAACCCAGTATGCTCTCTAGGCCTTCTATATTTTTTCTAAATTTTAATCACAAATCATTTCCTTTCTTAGCTCCTTTCCTTCCAATATCTTATATGCAGCTAAATACACACACTAAAAACCTATCTGCATTCTCAACTTTCTGTCCATAGATGTCCTCAATCATATCCTGTTCATTATGTTTGTTTTCTACCCTCAGTTCCAGAAGTCAGTATTTTTGTTAACTGTTCTTCCATAACATCACATGGATTACCCGTCCTGTAGCCTCCAACAGTACCTTTTCCAGCCATCTTCCCTGTCTTTGCTTATATGTTTCTCATTGCTTTTCCAAGTTCTCTTGTTCCCAGTCCTAAAATCAATGGCACAATTATTTCAAGATTTTTGTCATAGTAGCTCCCAACTTCCAGGTACATAGCTATTAACTACTGGTATAAAACAAAGCACACCAAAACTCAGAGGCGTAAACTATAAATATTTATCATTTATCATCAATCTCTGGGTTGGCAAGTGACCTCTATGCTGACTTACTTGGGTAACCTTAATGGATGCTGGAAGATAAACTGGCTATGTAGGGGAGAAAAAATAATTTTCCACCTATCCTTCTGAGTTATCACTGAGTCTGTAACAAAAGACAGATTAACAAGAGAAAAAATGGATATGATTATGAAAATGTATACATCATGAATACATGGAGGTACACAGAAAAAAAAATGAATAATTTAAAGAGGTAGCTTAGAATTTAGGCTTACAAATTTCTGCTTTATTGACAATGCCAAAGCCTTTGACTGTGTGGATCACAATAAAATGTGGAAAATTCTGAAACAGATGGGAATACCAGATCACCTGACCTGCCTCTTGAGAAATCTGTATGCAGGTCAGGAAGCAACAGTTAGAACAAGACATGGAACAACAGACTGGTTCCAAATAGGAAAAGGAGGACGTCAAGGCTGTATATTGTCACCCTGCTTACTTAACTTCTGTGCAGAGTACATCATGAGAAACGCTGGACTGGAAGAAACACAAGCTGGAATCAAGATTGCCTGGAGAAATATCAATAACCTCAGATATGCAGATGACACCACCCTTATGGCAGAAAGTGAAGAAGAGCTAAAAAGCCTCTTGATGAAAGTGAAAGAGGAGAGTGAAAAAGTTGGCTTAAAGCTCAACATTCAGAAAACGAAGATCATGGCATCTGGTCCCATCATTTCATGGGAAATAGATGGGGAAACAGTGGAAACAGTAGTTCTCTTGGGGGAGAGTAAATGACTTTTTGGAAATATAAACAGACCCTTAAAAGAACAGATGGAAGATATGATAGTTTGTGACAGTTTTCCTAGGTGTGGTGCAGACTTCTAGTCTCCTCTTGTGTGATAAGGAGTAATCTCTCCCGGTTGATGAAACTCCCAGGGAGGGCATTTATGACAACTGAACTCCTTTTAAAACATGTGTTTAGACAAATAAAATGAGTTTGGAATAAGTCTATCTCTGAGTTTGCTGTTTTTCAAGTGCCTGGATTTCAAATAATCAATACACCAAAGTATGTATTTGCAGGTGGCTTTTTCAGCTACCCTTCATTTGTAAGGTACAAGATGGCCTCACTCAGTCTAAAAGTTGGTGCTGTCTCTCATTGGTGACAACTTACTTCTCCCAGTTGTCTCTTGCTTTTCATTAGGCTAGACCATTGCCCTTACACGATGATCTTAGAACAGCAATTTAATAAAGAAAAGGCAAATACTACAAATCCTCTTGAGGCCATAGCTGCTGAATTCACACAACATAATTTCCAGCACATTTTATTGGTTAAAGGGTGCCACAAGGCCAGCCAATAATCAAGACATGAAAAACTATACTTCACCTCTTGATACTAGTTGCTACATAGAATTTATGGTCTTATTTAATCTATCATACAGATGAATAAAATAAGTGCTTAGAAGCATAGCATTCTCATTGTTTAATTTTTAAATTGTAAATACTAAAAAAGAAAAGATAAGGATAATTTTGTATTTATCTATGACAAATTTAGGTAGTGTATTAAAAGGAGAAACATCACTTTCTCAACAAAGGTCCATACAGTCAAAGCTATGGTTTTTCCAGTGGTCATGCATGGATGTGAGAATTGGACCATAAAGAAGGCTAAGCACCAAAGGTTTGATGCTTTTGAACTGTGGTGCTGGAGAAGACTCTTGAGAATCCCATGGACTGCAAGCAGGTCAAGCCAGTCATTCTAAAGGAAATCAACCCTGAATATTCATTGGAAGACTGATGCTGAAGCTGAAGCTCTGATACTTTGACCACCTGATGCAAAGAGCTGACTCCCTGGAAAAGACTCTGATGCTGGGAAAGACTGAAGGCCAAAGGAGAAGGAGGTGGAGGAAGATTAGATGGTTAGATACCATCACCAACTCAGTGGACATGAATTTGAGCAAAATTCATGACAGTGGAAGACAGAGCAGCCTGGTGTGCTACAGTCAATGGGGTTGCAAAGAGTCAGACCCAATTTACTGACTGAACAACAACAGTCTTTTGAAGAAATAAAAATGCGTAGTTATCTTCTGAAAAAGAAGAAAACAGTTTCTGCACACTAATGTTTTTCTTTATTTTTTGTGAATTACTTGACAATATTTTGGTTTTAATTTTCTCGAACAACTGGGCATTCCAAAGATAAAAATGAAAATGGTAATTAGAAGTTTCCTGGCTTGGAGTGTTCTGCTTTTCACAACAAACCTGAGAAAGAACCAATATATATATTGATGGAATTCTTCATAAAAGAGCTTCCATTAGTGCTGCTGAAAACACAGTATGGATGGATGAGTTGGAGATGTCACAAAAAATACTTGGCTTATGTACATAAAATTAAATGTATTATTGTTGTTTAGTATAAGGAGACTTAAAATTCAGTTGACATTCTATTATATATATATGGCTAAAACATGTTTTTATTTTCTTCTCTGCATATAAAGTCATTATAATTTTTACATATTTTATCTTAATGTGAACTTTTTTGCAATTTGGTTTTATTTTGTTCAATATTCTGTTTGTGAAGTTTCAACAAATCAACATGGGTTGACACCAACTTGTGTAACTATTTTAAAGTGTCCCATCTTATATATTTCAAATGGTTTATACATTCTTTTACTCATGTTTAGAATTTTACTGTTTTATTCAACTCTGTTCTAAATGGTTTTATATCTCCTTAGGTATACAGGCAAAATTGTGTCTAACAGTGTAAATGGAATTATGAGAGGGGAGTATATTCAAGTATTCTAGAAATTGCCAAATTGTTCCCCAAAATGGTTGTGACACGTTATCGCCCATTCCTCCAAAAAGTAGAGCTGTCTAATGGGATCCACATCATCTCCCAACATATAATATTGCTAAGCATTTTCACTTTAATTTAACAGGGTGAAAATATGTCCAAAAAAGATGTCCTTTTCATTATAGGGGACTGGAATGCAAAAGTAGGAAGTCAAGAAACACCTGGAGTAACAGGCAGATTTAGCCTTGGAGTATAGAATGAAGCAGGGCAAAGGCTAATAGAGTTTTGACAAGAGAATGCACTGGTCATCACAAACACCCTCTTCCAACAACATAAGAGAAGACTCTAAACATGGACATCACCAGATGGTCAACACCAAAATCAAATTAATTATATTCTTTGCAGCCAAAAATGGAGAAGCTCTATACAGTCAGCAAAAACAAGATGGGAGCTGACTGTGGCTCAGATCATGAATTCCTTATTGCAGAATTCAGACTTAAATTGAAGAAAGTGGAGAAAACCACTAGATTATTCAGGTATGACCTAAGTCAAATTCCTTATGTTTATACAGTGGAAGTGAGAGATAGATTTAAGGGACTATATCAGATAGACAAGGTGCCTGATGAACTGTGTAAGGAGGTTCATGGCATTGTACAGGAGACAGGGAGCAAGAACGTCCTCAAGAAAAAGAAATGCAAAAAAGCAAAATGGCTGTCTGAGGAGGCCTTACAAATAACTGTGAAATGAAGAGAAGTGAAAAGCAAAGGAGAAAAGGAAAGATATACCCATTTGAATGCAGAGTTCCAAAGAATAGCAAGGAGAGGTAAGAAAGCCTTCCACAGCAATCAATGCAAAGAAATAGAGGGAAAAAAATAGAATGGGAAGGACTAGAGATCTTTTCAAGAAAATTAGAGATACCAAGGGAACATTTCATGCCAAGATGGGCTCAATAAAGGACAGATTGTATGGACCTAACAGAAGCAGAAGATATTAGGAAGAGGTGGCAAGAATACACAGAAACTCTAAAATAAGATCATTATGACCCAAACAGTCACGATGGTGTGATCATCCACCTAGAGCCAGACATCCTGGAATGTGAAGTCAAGTGGGCCTTAGGAAGCATCATTATGAACAAAGCTAGTGGAGGTGATGGAATTCCAGTTGAGCTATGTCAAATCCTGAAAGATGATAATGTGAAAGTGCTTCACTCAATATGTCAGAAAATTTGGAAAACTCAACAGTGGCCATGGGACTGGAAAAGGTCAGTTTTCATTCCAATCCCAAAGAAAGGCAGTGCCAAAGAATGCTCAATCTACCACACAATTGCACTCATCTCACATGTTAGTAAAGTAATGCTCAAAATTCTCCAAGCCAGGCTTCAGCAATACATGAAACATGAACATCCAGATGTTTAAGCTGGTTTTAGAAAAGGCAGAGGAACTAGAGATCAAATTGCCAACATTTGCTGGGTCATCAAAAAAGCTAGAGAGTTCCAGAAAAAAACTCTATTTTTGCTTTATTGACTATGCCAAAGCCTTTGATTGTGTGGATCACAACAAACTGTGGAAAATTCTGAAAGAGATGAGAATACCAGACCACCTGACATGCCTCTTAAGAACCTGCATGCAGGTCAGGAAGCAACAGTTAGAAGTGGACATGGAACAACAGACTGGTTCCAATAGGAAAAGGAGTATGTCAAGGCTGTATATTGTTACCTTGCTTATTTAACTTATATGGAGAGGAATCATGAGAAATGCTGGGCTGGAAGTAGCACAAGCTGGAATCAAGATTGCTGGGAGAAATGTGAATAACCTCAGATATGTAGATGACACCCTTATGGCAGAAAGTGAAGAAGAACTAAAGAGCCTCTTTCTTGAAAGTGAAAGAGCAGAGTGAAAAAGTTGGCTTAAAGCTCAACATTCAGAAAACTAAGATCATCACATCCTGTCCCATAACTTCATGGCAAATAGATGGGGAAACAGTGGCTGACTTTATTTTTTGGGGGCTCCAAAATCATTGCAGATGGTGATTGCAGCCATGAAATTAAAAGACGCTTGCTCTTTGGAAGGAAAGTTATGACCAATTTAGACAGCATATTAAAAAGTGGAGACATTACTTTTTTAACAAAGGTCTGTCTAGTCAAGGCTGTGGTTTTTCCAGTAATTATGTATGGATGTGAGAGTTGGACTATAAAGAAAGCTGAGCACCAAAGAATTGATGCTTTTGAACTGTGGTGTTGGAGAAGACTCTTGAGAGTCCCTTGGACTGCAAGTAGATCCAACCAGTCCATCTAAGGGAAATCAGTCCTCGGTGTTCATTGGAAGGTCTGACGTTTAACTTGAAATTCCAATACTTTGGCCACCTGATGCAAAGAGCTGACTCATTGGAAAAGACCCTGATTTTGGGAAAGATTGAGGGCAGGAAGAGAAGGGGACAACAGAGGCTGAGATGGTTGGGTGGCATCACCAACTCAATGGACATGAGTTTAGGTAGGCTCCAGGAGTTGGTGTTGGACAGGGACGCCTGGCGTGTTGCAGCTCATGGGGTCGCAAAGAGTCGGACATGACTGAGCAAGTGAACTGAACTGAGAGATCTACTGAATCCAAGTCTTTGAGTTGGATATCTGGAATGTATTTTTTAAATCTTTCATGTGATTTTGAAGACCAAATATGTTGTTGAAACACTGAGCTAGAAAGTTGAGCTGTAAATGGCATTCTTGGTATGAGAATAGGACAGGGAAGATGTGGAAGTGTGACTAGTCTGAGCCTGCTTTGGATATTGCAAGCAGATCAGGATGCCCATCATAAGGAGTGTAAGTGGGGACATGGTAGGAGAAAAGACTGAAAGCGAAGTAGAAACCAGAGGGGGAGTGCAACTAGTAAAGAGTAAGATACATGAGTTGTTCAATGAATACTTGTTGAATAATGGCTAAATCAATGAATGAATGAGTCATTACAACTTTATATGTCTTGGTTAGAGTTGATATCTATCTTGAAGTTTATGAAGAACCAATGAAAGATTTTGAGCCAGAAAGTGGAAACTGAGATTAAATTAACACAAATGAAATGTTATTTTAAAGTGACAAAGAAGCTCATGCATTTTGAAGTTTTTTTGGAGCTGCGATGGTATACTCATAAAAGAGAGTTTTCTTAATTCTTATTAATCTTTTATTTATGGTGCTTAAACTCAGTGCAACTGCTTATAAAATTTCACTAAACCCATTAATAGAAGAAACAATTCAATCCTGACACAGAAAGAACTGACTGTCCTATTTTCCACTTATTGTGAGAAACATGACATGCACCACAGGGGGAAAATAATCACCTTAATTTTCTGTCATTGTAATGAATAATTTAAACATATAAATGATATTCTGAATATTTTATTTTATAATGGAGCATATCATCTCTTTTGATTTTGACAGCATGCTCTTTTATTTTTTCCCCAATTCAATTTTTGGAATGCTGTACCTTGGGAGAGCACTTGGCTGATTACAAAAATAGAGTAAAAATCCTTCTAGTCCTCCATGAATAACAAGTAGAATAGAAAATAGGAAGAAAAATAAAGAGAAGGAAAAATGGGAATCCCAGTCACTTTGAGCTTTAATTAATCTTTGTAATGCTCCTCCAGGGCTTTGGTGTGAAGGAGCAGCTTAAAGGCCTGGATATGTGATTTAGTTATTTGGAGTGTCTCCCCTCCCTTGGGATGGATTGCCACTTTAAGGATGCCAAAGAAAGAAGCCCAAAAGGACAGATGCCCAGGAGGAGTATGAAATTAACTCAGGATCAACAAGCAAATGAAGGACTAGGGGAACCTGGCCCTGCAAACCAACTAGGACTGAACCCAGAGGAGTAGATATTGTCATTATCAAACCCTTGATTATCTTCAAGCTAACTACTGCCTGGGAAGATAGGTTACCATTAGTATCCACCCTCTATTTTAAAGATTGGTTCCAAACTTCTTATTAAGGTATGAAAGGGCTTACTTAATCTGGCTTCAGACTCTCTCCTTCAGACTTCACTTCGTTTCTTGACTCTGTTCTCATAAAGCTTTACTATGTGTCCTGCCGCAGCATTACCTGCCTCTGGCTCCTGTGTCTTTTTATGTGCTCTTCGCTTTGCCTGGGGAACATTTCTCTCCTCATTTTCTTTCTCACTGGGACAGCAGTTACCTGTTTCTCAAAATTTATCTCAGTTTTAATTTATACCAAGATCGCTTGGATGCCCTTCTACAAGTCCCCACAGAACTCTCTGCTCTGTGCAGAACATTTTATTCAATTTGTTTAATTAAACAAGGAATTCAAAAACAAAGACTCTCCAATCTATTCTAAACTTGGAATAATCAGTTCAATGCCTTTAGAGGGAAGACAGTGCGTACACTAGTAGAGGTTTAGGTGTGATAAACAGAAAATAGTATAGAGTTATGGACTTAGATATGGCACATCCCTCAGGAAAAGCTTTGATATTCAGGGTTTTTTATAGCTTTCCTTGACAAACTATATATATATATACACACACACACATGACATGCACCACAGGGGGAAAATAATCACCTTAAATTTCTGATTTATGTTGATGTTTGACAGAAAACAACACAATTCTGTAAAGCAATTATCCTTAAATTAAAAACTAGATACGTTTTTTAAAAAATGAAAAAAACAGCAAAATATATTTGTAAACCAAATGAGCTTGTTTTACAACTACAATCTTGAGATCACATATCATAGTTTACTTTGAGTTACTTTTATAACATAAAACTGGCCATAAGAGAGATTTATAAATACTGACTAATTGAAAAAAATTACTGAAAAAATGAATGAATGGAATTTTTCCTTATTTCTAGTAGTCCCAACTTTTTTGTCCTTCTGATAGTCACTTCAGTTAGCTGACACACTGGGAAGTGATAACAGATGAAGAAAGTAAATGAGGGGTGACTTTTAAGTATTTAGTCCCAGATAGGCATAAGTTTAGGACGTTGGATATACAAGTTACAAATCTTGAAGTTTTTACCTAGAATGAGACTTTAAAAATATTCATTCCTAGCCTGAAAAAATAATATAAGATAATTTCTAGCTAAGAAATAATTAATATTGGTTAATGTAGCTTCTATTTTTTAGGATACTATTCATATTTCATATACTGAAAAGTCAACATTTTGGAAAAGTCAACATAGTCTTGACTCTTTGTCCAGTTTGTCTGTATACAAACTATTTATTTGGAACATTTTGTATAGTCAATAAAATAAATAGAAAGCTGTAACTAAAATAATTATTTTTTGAAGTATTAAATTCTAACTGTATGCTGTTGCCTGAAGGACATTCTGAGCTGAGGTCTGCTCTCATTATTATAATGGAAAATTAGCGAACATTAAAGGAGTGTTAACTTTATATTCCAAAAAAAAAAAAAAAATACAAGGCCTACTTCTGAGGCCAACCAAAGGATTAAGAGAATAGAAAATTGAATATTCCTCAATATGTGAGTCATTGTTATTTAATGCCATGTCTTTTGTTGTCAATTTCAGATACAGCCAAGAATATACATCCCACATTTTGAAAATACAAGGGCTAGGTGAAAACCACTGACCTGATTTAGTATAACCAAATTAGGTTCCTAAACCCAATTTCAAAGTGTGTGTGTGTGTGTGTGTGTGTGTGTGTGTGTGTGTATGTGTGCATGTATGTAGGCTCTCCCAAACCAACATGCAATTCTTAGGCACAAGCTGCATATCCTACAGCTCAAATCAATTCTGACACTATCTCTCAGAGTTAGCATCTGGTTCTACAGATTGAGGGTTCAGTCCTTTAAGACTGCCCCCCTCACTCCATTAGCTTCGGATGCCAGTTGCAAGACCATGTTGCTACCTGTACTTCTGACCATTGCCTATAAATCAGAGGTCCTCACACCCTCTTCCTTAGGTTTGACTAATTTGCTAGAGTGGCTCATAACTCAGAGAAAAATCACCAGTTTAGAATAAAAATATATTACTCAAGAACAGTCAGGTGAAAGAAAGGCACAGGGCAAGGCATGGGAAAAGACACGGGTCTTCCATGCCCTCTGCAGGAGCCACTCTCCCAGCCCCTCTAAATGTTCACCAACCTGGAAGCTCCCTAAACCCTGTCCTCATGGAGTTTTATGGAGGTTTCATTACATAATCACCACTGATTAAACCATTGCCTATTGACAATTAACCTCCAGACCCTCTCCTTTCTCTAGCTATCTGGGGCTGGAACTGAAAGTTGCTTCTCCTGGGAAGGAGCCCCCTTTCAAAGGTGTTTTTCAAAAGTCACCTGGCTAACATAAAGTGCTACAGAAAAATGTGCCACAAACACCTTTATCAGGTTGACACTTCAGCAACTCCTAGGTTTGGGGAACTGTGAGCCAGTAACTGTGAATGAAGACCAAATATATATTTCTTAAAAAATATATTGCAATGCCATTTACCCTTCTGTAGTTTTATTATCTTGGCTCTAATCTTCCCTTTTGTGAGACAGGGATATCACTGTTGAGAAAGAAAGTAAGAGCCTGGTATCATCCAGCTGAATCTGATGTGTTTTCCTAATTCCTTCCTAAGGAGTGTCCATGCACACACAAGAATTGACAGGTTGAAGTGACTGCCAGTAGATGGAGAGGGAGAAGCTCTAGAAAGAGGATTTATACCTCCCTTACCCTTTCTCAATTATTTCATAATGTGGATTTTTAACTTTCAATTTAAAGTTTTTTTCTCATTATTTTCTTTTGAAGCTCTACAGGTGGTCTTCTTTAAACAATCTGCTGAAAGCATGTTTGGCCTGTCCATCAGTCCACGGTCAACTGAAGTTATTTTTAAGGTGAGCAATTGAACTAACTCAAGGACTTAATGAAATAAATAAAGCTGGCAGTTAGCTCTACAGTCAGTAATACTAGAGAACTGTGCTAGGATGCATCAGGTCCAAGGAAATGAGGTAGTTTTACCTGGAACACATTTCCCTCAGACTATTTACTGCTTTTTGGTTACTGGATTGTAGTCGACTCTTCATGTTCTTTTTAGCAATGCTTTGGAGGTAAGAAAATATTGGCAGCAAAGGTAAAATGGTGTAAATCGGATTAAGCTTGATGAAACACTTGATAGATGCAAGGTCATATAAGCCCCATGAGGGAAAAAAGTAGTCATCAAGAAGTAGCATTATTTACTCAGAGCAATTTGCCATTGTTTGTGTGCTAATTGCTCAGTCCTGTGTGACTTTTTGGGACACCATGAACTATAACCCACAAAGCTCTTCTGTCCATGGGATTTTTCAGGCAAGAATACTGGAGTGGGCCGCCATTCCCTTCTCCAGGGGATGGAGAATTCCTGCCATTCCTGGTCAGGATGGAATTCCTGACCCAAGGATCGAACCCAGGTTTCCTGCACTGCAGGCAGATTCTTTATAGTCTGAGCCACCCAGGAAGCCCAAGTTGCCATTAGCTGACAATAATCAATTTTTCATTTTTAGATGTTTGATAGACACAGAGGGTTAGAGCAGATTTTAGCTTTGTCATTTAACCCTTACTCATAAAGCCACCATAAATGCATTGCTATCACTGCACCAAGCACTTAACATCACAGAGGTTTTTTTTGTTTCTTGCAAAGCTCTAAACACAATGGATTTTTAAAGAAGGTATGTATCTTTTAGTAACTCAGACTTCATAGCCAAGTGTTGTGAGCTCAGGCTTGGAGCTGGATACCTCAACACTGTCATCTACTAATTCTCTCACTATTCTTATAAATATTTTAGAATTTTCAGGTATGTCACAAAAGATATTTGTTTGCCACAATTTAGTACATCATTCTCAAAAAGTTTTTTTTTTCTGTATGTTCCCCTCAAGTTATTTCAGTGATAAGTGATTAAGAGTTCTTATACTCAGAGAGCTTTGATGCATTCTCATTACCTGAAAGTCTGGGTTAAAGTTCAGGGAGAAATTTCAAATTTGAGTTATAAGATACACTGTTTTCGGAGAAGGCAATGGCACCCCGCTCCAGTACTCTTGCTTGGAGAATCCCAGGGACAGGGTAGCAAGCCTGGTGGGCTGCCATCTATTGGGTCACACAGAGTCAGACATGATTGAAGCAACTTAGCAGCAGCAGCAGCAAACACTGTTTTTAATGAACTGCATCTTTTTTTTCCTTTGATATGATTTTTTTTCATTTTGAAAAAACTATACTTTTTGCCAAATATTATTCCAAATACATGTTTTACAGGCCACTATGGGCCAGAACCAATCTATGGAAGAGGCATTTTGACAGATACTGGAAATAATTTTAATAGAAAAAAAAGCTGACATTTATCTAGATGTGGCCATGTTCCACAGGACAATTTCAGCATCCAAAGTTCAAAGACAAAATAACTATGGCTTTTCTTGCCACTCAAAATATTAACAATCTTCCCTTAGAGCCCACTCTTAATTGTTAGTTTGTGTGTCAATAGATGGTACACTGACATTTAGAAGGACTCCAATGGACAAGGGAGTATGGGTGTCAAGCATCAGAATTGATTCAACTTAAGAACAAACTGGCTTTGACCCCAACCAAAGCCAAAATCCAGCCAGAGGCCCATTAGAAATAAATATAAATTGTAGTATCACTTTTACAAGGTTGTGCCACTTAAGACTATTAAACCTAATAATTGAAAAAGAAATAACTGGAATAAAGTGTTTCTTTAAAAATGTATCTCATAAATATAAGCCCACATTGCCTTTTCTTTTTAAGAAGGTGGTTTCATAATCTTCTTAAAAACAATCCTTCACTTTTGCTACATATCAGGTATTCAGTCTAAAGTTATATTTTTGATAGAGAAATTTTCTATACCTAAAGCTAAAATAATTTTATAAATTATATAAGAAATCATTTCAAAGATGCAATTCATTAAGGCAGCTGATAACACACTATCTGATGCAAAAGTCTTTCTTCAAGTCCTTATATTCAAGTTTAAGAATTTTTCAGTCTTTTAAATCCTTACTACAAATGTTCAAGAGGCCTAAGATTCCACCTTAATGCTAAAACTTTAAGGTCATACCTTACATTTCTATAATTTAAATTACATTAAAGGAGCTCAAAGTATTATATTTACCCACAATAACTGTTTTAGTACACACTTAAATCTCTCAAAGGTTACCTAGTGATTCCTTTGCGCACAACATATCATGTCTGGATGGTAGAGACAAGCTAAAGTCAGAGACCAAGAATATTTTTTCTGAGTATATCTTTGCTCTCTCTTTACAGACAAAAGCACTGTCCAAATGAATTGCACTTAGAAATGTGTGTGTGTGTGTATGTGTGTGTATGCTTGCATGTATGTATTTGAGTACATGCATGGATCTCTATTGTTTCCAAGGGGAAGCATTTCTCCTTTCTTGAGTACTTAGTTGTAGGTGTTCAAAGTATTTTCAGGAATTCTGGCTTCACTAAACTTAATATCCTCTACTGTCAACTCTGGGGAAATAAGGTTTGGCCTTAGGACTCGTAAACATACAGGAAATATGGCAAAACATAATGATTTTTGCAGTAAATGATTACTAGCTCAAGTAGAACTAACATGAATGAAAGCTAATGTTATTTATGGCACTTAAAGTATTTTTCATGTTTCTTTTCAATGTTTTGATATATGCTAAATAAATATTTAATAAATGAATGCTCAAAGTCCTTCAGGAAGCATTACAGCTTTCATTATCAAAGATGACATTATAACTCATTATCACTGAGCCTCTTTCCTAAAAGTAACTTTCAGGCAATAGGTGGCTTTTCCTTATGTGTATTATACCACAGAGTAGATGCTTTAAAACCAATATATTCTAAAAACAATCTCTAAAAGTAATTCCAAAAACCAATCTCTCCATATTATTAATGTTTATATTTCACACTGGATTTCAGCACTGAGAAAAATTTGAAAATATCTATTTAAAAGCAAGAAAAAAGCCCACATCAACGTCAAAAACTTATATGCCACAGATGTTTACACTGAGCTATTACCAGAGAAATTATTAAGGGTTGATTTTTACCCAAATTTCAAGAGAGCTCAAATTATATAACACTACAGACCACATCGATTTAATGGTTTTGCTTTCAGTGTTCCAGTTGTATCCTAAAAGACTGATTTGCCACTATAATTACTGCTGACATTCTGTTCATCATTACTCCATTTTTAGATTTGGCAGTCTTACCTTGTGTAGGGTTTAAACAAGGTAAGAGTCACTGTTGAACATGGATTCGTGGCTTCAAAAGAATGAATGTGTATAATGGAAGTAAGAAGTGAAGTACTTCAGAGGCAGAATAACACAACAGAGCTGAATACGATGCTATATATGTATTTTAGAGGTAATCTGACCATTTATTGTATTAGTGAGAGCAAAGGATCCATAAAAAATATCTGACTTGCTCAAGATCACAAAGTTGGTTGTTTCAGGCAGTGTTAAAACTGAATATCTTTTGCTAATAAGATTCCTTTCCATTAAAACAGTAAGATGACCATCTGTTTATTGTAGTCATCTACCAAAAATTGGGCTTCCCTGGAGGCTCAGTGGTAAAGAATCCACCTGCCAGTGCAGGAGACACAGATTCTATGCCTGGTACAGGAAGAGCCCCTGGAGAAGAAAATGACAACCCATTCCAACATTCTTGCCTAGACAGACGAGCCTGGCATGCTACAGTACACGAGGTCATAAGGAGCTAACTAAGCAATTGAACAACAGCAAGGTCACATAAAAGAAAATGCACAATATTTCTGGTTGGTCTCAGGAAGAGTTTATAAGACTATGAAACTTTAGGTAGAATGTATTATTCACACAGAAGGAGGGCAAATTCATCCAGGAATTTGAAAAGAAGTAAACCTCAAAGAAACCCATCAATTTTAAATAAATAATAATTTCTTCTACTTAAATTCACATTCAATTCAAGTGGACTTATTTTTCTTTCATAAAGTATTCTTGCATTTTCCTAAATGAAATGATGTGTAGGACATAACATAGCATAATATATTATATAGCTTCAAATCAATATATTATGGGTTATATGGGGAGAGGGCAGGGGATGTAGGGAAAAATTGGTGATGGATACATGTAAACCTATTATAACATTCTCATTCATAACAACTCAAATCTCTTCAGAATAATAAGTTAAGATATATAGTACTCCATCTATTTTAATGTTATCTGGGCTGTTTCTAACCAAACACTAGAGATGGGGAATCATCTTAGCTTAAGCCATTCCATTGTTGAGCTCATAACACATCTTCCTGACTTTTTTCTCCCATAATGGATCCTTCTGCGTCCATCTCTTAAAAATGCCACCTGACATAGAGACAACATAAATGTCTTCTTATTTTTGCTATTGGTGAGAGAGTCAGTTCCTAGGCAGGTTGATAAGAAGTCTGGGGTCCCTGAGGAGGAGAAAGTGGCCTGGGGCTCTTGAGGAGGAGATAGGAGTCTGGAATTCTCAGGGAGGAAAGGACAAATGTCTTTTTTTTCCCTCCTCTGCATTCCTTAGTCTTAGTCACATAAAACTTTTTATTTCTTTAAGCCCAGAGTTGATGATTACACAACAAAACAGCTCGGCTTAAACTGTGTACTAAGAATTATGTAACAATTGATCCTGCTTGATGACAGTTTCTCCTTTCGGAAAACCTGTCTTAAAATGTAAATTGTGAGAGTGAGTCTGGTAAGATCTTTACAACCTTGAGACATTCTTTTGATTTATTGTAATAACTAATTAAAAAAGTATATAGCTTCCTTCCTAAGACTAGTAAGGGGGGCACTCTCCATCCTCCTGATGTCTATGCCAAAAGCTTTCTCTGTGCCTTTTCATACTTTAAAAAACTCTGCTATGCAAAAGCTTTTGAGTGATTAAGCCTGGTCCCTGGTCCCAAAGCTAAGTCTTCTTCAGAGATCACAAATCTGACACCATTCACCATAAGCTATCACTGTTTTTTTGTTTTTTTGTTTTTTCAGAATTTCCAACTCTAGGGAGAATAAATCACACAAGTTCTACCCACTGTAAAGACGACTGTGAGATTTGAGAGGTACTGGAGATGAAAGCACTTCCAATGTGTGAGGAGTTAAAGAAATATTACTCATCATTATGATAAAAATAACCATAATGATGAAGATGTTGGTAACTGCTCTAATTGGTTTTCTTTTTGTTTTACCTCACGGAGACGATATGCAATTAAAGCTCTTATTAAATCAGTGTGGATGTTGACCAGTTGCTTACAGCAATGTACTAAATCAGTGGAATTCTGATAATGAATTTCATGTAAGTTATATGCAAATCTTCATTTGAACATGCTGTGTTACAGTTGGAACCAAAACTTCTTTTTTAAAAAAGAAAATACCATTTAACTAGATCTCATGACCGAATGTGATTCATTTTTGTTTGAAAAATCTTTTATTTAGTCCTTAAATGTTTTGGGGCTTTCCTGGTAGCTCAGATAGGCTTCTTTGATATCTCATTTGGTAAAGAATCTGCCTGCAATGCAGGAGACCTGGGTTCGATCCCTGGGTTGGGACGATCCCCTGAAGAAGGGAAAGGTTACCCACTCCAGTTTTCTGACCTAGAGAATTCCATGGACTATACATATCTTAGATAGTATAGAACCTGCCTGCAATACAGGAGACCCAGGTTCAATCCCTGGGTCAGGAGGATCCTCTGGAGAAGGAAATGGCAACCCACTCCAGTATTCTGGCCTGGAGAATTCCATGGACAGAGGAACCTGGTGGGCTTACAACCCATGGGGTTGCAAAAGAGTCAGACACGACTGAACGGCTAACATTAACTGTTTTTGGCTAATTAGAAGTTGGAGGCTGTCTACAAAGATCATCATTTATATGAATGAAAAATGTAACATTTGTATTAATTCTATTTTCTATTATAATTTTTGTCCTCAGAAGGTAAGGAACCAGTTTTTAATGTGTTCTTCATACTTTAAGATAATTTTTCTAAACTATCAAAGGCCTATTTTCAAGGAAAAAACTGAAAACCATTTCATGGATCTTTCAGATTTTTTTTCTAAATAACCATAATTCCTTTATGGAATCTAACTGAAATAAGAGCTATTCTACAATGATGCAGAGAGATAATTGTGACAATTCACTTTCATCACCCTTATTGTCATCTTAGTTGATATAATGTAACATGAAGAAGAGCCCTAAAATGTATATTTCATAGTGAAGTTATTTATTTCTAAATTTTAAAACTCTGATAAATATTAAAATTAATATTTAAAACATATAAATTTACATGAGTAACAAGTGTAATTCTATTAAGGGAGATGAAGTACAGTCAAAATTGTAAGGCAGTGTCAAAGTTAGGTTACTCAACTCACAATTAGCTCCAAAACATGAATAGGATTTTTTTTTAAGCCTAAATTAAGTAACTGATGGATTCAGTTCACATATAATAGTTACTGCCTAAAAGTCTTTAAAAAGTTAATAGAACTTGTTAGTACTTTGCAGTCTTATATTTTTAAAATATGTTTTTAAAACCATACATAAAATATTTTAGTATACAAAAAAATAAAACAAACACGTTAATGTATTTCATATTTGCATCTCATCTCATCTTTTTTTTTTTTTGCATCTCATTTTTAAAAACTAAATACAGCTAACAACAAAAGCCTCTCCAAGCATCCCATTCTTTCACCTTCTCAGAAGTAAGTATAGCCTGATATCATCATATACGCTTTCTGTGGACATTTTATACTGTTACCACACATCTCTATACCATGCATAATCATGTTCTGTTGTTTGTGCTTTAAACTAGTGATTTTTTATCATAAGTAGCACTTCATTTTCTCAGTTTTCCAAAATCATCAGTAAAATCACAATAAAATCAGACAACAGTGCTAGCTAGGCCTAATCATGGTGTACATTTAGAGAAAAGCTCCTTTTTGTCACCTTTTCATCAAAAACATACTTGAGAATATGAAACAAGAAAGGTTAATGTAAGCATTCACCATTTGTAGTACTTATCCAAGCCAAATTTGTAGATTTCAAAATCTAGTAAGCACTCCTTGGCTCTGTCTCCTCTTAAGCAACATAAAGGTGAAAAAGATATGCATTATTGTGAAAAATTATTAGGATCCGGTAGGATGCATGTAACCAAGTCAGTGACAGCATCATTAAATTCATTTCTTTATTTATTCTCTGAGCTGGTAAAATGACTGTTTGGGGAGATGTGGATCTGACATCTGTTTCATTCAATTTCATTATATAACTGAAAAAAGGAAAGCAGGGAAATGGGCTTACAAATTACAAATTAGTAAATGTTCTTTGGAAGTCAGTTATTTGGAATTTGACAGATATATTCACATAGACACAATATTGTATATAATGTTTATTATCCATTAGGCACAGAAAAATCTATTTAATTTATATCACGAGTCCAAAGTTTAGGACTCCATTCAAATTATTGAAAGTGTTACCAGAAAGAAAATCAATGCCATATGATAGCCAATTTTAGTTTCGGGGCCCACGAAATTGGTCAAAAACTTATGTCCACAGCCTCTCAGTCAATCAAGCATGAGGTGTAAGAAGTCTCCAGGTACAAACTCTGGTAATGACTGACAACATGTGGGATTAAGAATTCAGCAGATAATTTAAGAATTAGCAGCTGGAGTGGTCAACCCTTTGATGAAAGAGGACCTGAGGAAAACCTCAAAGAAGAAAGCTTTAAGAGAAAAGGTCTAAGGAATTAGGAGTCTCAGGGACCCCTGATAACATGTGCCTCCATCTTGACATTGTTTAGCAGTCACCTCCTTTCTCTTATTTCAGTTGCTTTAGGCATTGGCCTAGGACGTTCCCTATTTAATTCTTTCACTCTTCCTTCTGACAAATGTTTCTCAATCAGTCTTTCATTGGAGGAAAGAAATCAGTCCGATTATATAGCTCATTTTCAGGGTTAAATTCAAGGGCCATTTGACAAAGTCTCCATGAATGAAAGATTTCAAATTTAGACTTCCACTTTTATCTCCAAAAAAGTTTATGCATATAGTCATGAGAACACATTGAAAGGATTGAAAGATGGTAGTCATAGAATTTTGTTAAATTTAAATTTTAAATATATCATTGTATTTATAATATTGTCTTGTACTCCCTTGGTTTTTAATAAACTTGGATCTCAAACGTAGGCTTGAAGACCAGTTCTTTCTTAACTTTGAGAAGACCTGACCACACCTCACCACTCCTAAAAACAAAAAGAATTGCTTCTTTGAGCTTTCATTTTGCAGTAAAAATGTTCATCCTACTCATTTTATTTTTTTTGAAAGAAAAACTCCTGGTATGAATGCCATTGCTTCTCCTCCTGCAACTGGGAAACACATCCCTAACTGATGAGGATGCTCCTTCTTGCTGAGAATTATGCACTGGTCTCAAGTCTTTCTAAACATAGCCTTCCAAGGAGTCACTAACAATTTATCTGATAGCAAGTAGGGTGAACTATACTTGTGGCTTTCAATGTAATTCCTATGGGTACAATCAAATCAAGAAATTCACTAAATTGAGTTTTTGAGTATACAAAGGACTGAAGATTAATTACATCAAAGAAGAAAAACAGGAATTCTGTCTTCCTAGGACATCACTGCAGATGGTGATTGCAGCCATGATATTAAAAGATGCTTACTCCTTGGAAGGAAAGTTATGACCAACCTAGATAGCATATTCAAAAGCAGAGACATTACTTTGTCAACAAAGGTCCATCTAGTCAAGGCTATGGTTTTTCCAGTGGTCATGTATAGATGTGAGAGTTGGACTGTAAAGAAACCTGAGGGCCGAAGAGTTGATGCTTTTGAACTGTGGTGTTGGAGAAGACTCTTGATAGTCCCTTGGACTGCAAGGAGATCCAACCGGTCCATCCTAAAGGAGATCCAACCGGTCCATCCTAAAGGAAATCAGTCCTGGGTGTTCATTGGAAGGTCTGATGTTGAAGCTGAAATTCCAATACTTTGGCCACCTGATGTGAAGAAGTAACTCATTTGAAAAGACCCTGATGCTGGGAAAGTTTGAGAGCAGGAGGAGAAGGGGACCACAGAGGATGAGATGGTTGGATGGCATCACCGACTCAATGGACATGAGTTTGGGTAAACTCCAAGAGTTGGTGATGGACAGAAAGGCCTGGAGTGCTGCAGCTCATGGGGTCGCAAAGAGTCAGACATGACTGAGAGACTGAACTGAACTGAACTGAACTGAAGACATCAAATGAGCCAAACATGAAGGAATTCAAGATGCAGAGAAATGTTAAGGGAATATGAGTGAACTGAAAAAAATAAAAGCTATTATAGGGCACTGAAGATGCTACCCTGAGAACTTGTAAGTGGGTAGGAGAGGTGTTGCAGATATACTTTTTAGTTTATTTTTATCCTCTCTTATATACTGTCTTCCAAATCATCCTGTTCTTCCCAAAGTAACATCCTTCAGGACCAGCCCTGTGTAATATTAGGATAGTAGGGTTGGTATAAAGGTAGGGGCCACTTAGAAGTAGCAGGCAGAGGAGAAGGAGAAAAAATCCCAAAGAGCAAAGGCAAGGAGAGAAGTGTAATCACTGTGGTCTTGGGAACAATTTTTCATAGTCATTCATACATAAATGGCACATGTTGTTGTTTAGTCCCCAAGTCATGTCCAATTCTTCATGACCCCATGAATGACAGCACTCCAGGATTCCCTGTCCCTCAGCATCTCCCAGAATTTGCCCAAGTTCATGTCCATTGCATCAGTGATGCCATCCAATTATCTCATCCTCTGTCATCCCCTTCTCCTTCTGCCTTCAATCTTTCCCAGCATCAGGGTCATTCTCAATAAGTCAGCTGTTTGTATCAGGGGGCCAAAGTACTGGAGCTTTGGCTTCAGCATCAGTCCTTCCAAAAAGTATTCAGGGTTGATTTTGCTTAATATTGCCTGGTTTGATTGCCTTGCTTTAACACATAGATGATGTGTCACTTAGATAACACGCAGAGGAGGATGAATGCTTGTAGTGCCTTGGAATCCAAATAAGTATAGTATTCTTTATTGATTTTCATAAATTTCCTAAACATAATATACTATGTGTATTTTTCTTGCTCTTTCTGAAGTTGAGGAGAGGTGCCCTGGGATCATGTAGCATGGTCCCTGGTGGCACGTGTTCATCTTTAAAGGACAGGACAATCCCCTGACACAGAGGGTTCTTATGGCTGCTTCAGGAATCTGAAAAGTACTCATCATATCTTATGAGCATTGAAATTCCTGGCAGTTTCCACAATTGATAAATTAGGACAATACCATAATAGACAAGTAAGTACAGAGAGAAAAAAATCTTTAAAATGTTTCTGTTATTTTAAAAAGATAATTAAAAAACTGAACAGCAAACTTGGGATACTAACTGCTGTTAATAGGTAAAACCCAAAGCACAGATGCTTAACACAAATGAAGTTTTATTAGTGGATAGCTTCCTACATGAGTATTCAGGAAACCTGTTTTGTCCATCTTGTGGAACCCCATGTCCATGTTCAACATAGAGTTTCCAAGGTCACTTTGTAGGTCATCTTATTTAGCCTGCCAGAGGGGAAACAATCATTATACGTTCACTGGGGAGGTCTTTATGGTCTAAATCTGTAAAGTGGTTCACATTTCTTTTGAGGCATTCTTGGACTTAGTCATATGAACACAACTAACCACATGATATGCTGAGAAATGTAAGCCAGTTGCATGTCCAGAAATAAGAGGTAATAGACTTTGGTCTCTTCCACAACCTTGAGGCTGATTTCAAAATTTGGTCAATGGATCCCAAAGATCAGTCCATGGACATTGCAATAAAATTATTTAGAGCGCCTGTTTAAATATAACTTGACAGAGACAAACCCTGGAAATTCTTATTCAGTAACTTTGGCTAAAACCCAGTGAAATATATTATTAAAATTCCCTAGGTGGTTCCACTGACAGACCACTGACAGAATGTGGTCCACTGGAGAAGGGAATGGCAAACCACTTCAGTATTCTTGCTTTGAGAACCACATGAACAGTGTGAAAAAGCAAAATAATAAGACATTGAAAGAGGAACTCCCCAGGTCAGTAGGTGCCCAACATGCTACTGGAGATCAGTGGAGAAATAACTCCAGAAAGAATGAAGCAATGGAGCCAAAGCAAAAACAATACCCAGTTGTAGATGTGACTGGTGATAGAAGCAAAGTCTGATGCTGTAAAGAGCAACATTGCATAGGAACCTGGAATGTCAGGTCCATGAACCAAGGCAAATTGGAAGTGGTCAAACAGGAGATGGCAAGAGTGAATGTCGACATTCTAGGAATCAGTGAACTAAAATGGACTGGAATGGGTGAATTTAACTCAGATGACCATTCTTTCTATTACTGCGGGCAGGGATCCCTTAGAAGAAATGGAGTAGCCATCATGGTCAACAGAAGAGTCTGAAATGCAGTACTTGGATGCAATCTAAAAATGACAGACTGATCTCTGTTCGTTTCCAAGACAAACCATTCAATATCACAGTAATCCAAGTCTATTCCCCAACCAGTAATGCTGAAGAAGCTGAAGTTGAATGGTTCTATGAAGACCTACAAGATCTTTTAGAATTAACACTCCAAAAAGATGTCTTTTTCATTCTAAGTGACTGGAATGGAAAAGTAGGAAGTCAAGAAACAACTGGGGTAACAGGCAAATTTGGCCTTGTAACACAGAATGAAGCAGGGCAAAGGCTAATAGAGTTTTGCCAAGAGAACACACTGGTCATAGCAAACACGCTCTTCCAACAAAACAAGAGAAGACTACACATGGACATCACCCGATGGTCAACACCGAAATCAGATTGATTATATTCTTGACAGCCAAAGATGGAGAAGCTCTATACAGTCAGCAAAAACAAGACTGGGAGCAGACTGTGGCTCAGATCATGAGCTCCTTATTGCCAAATTCAGACTTAAATTGAAGAAAGTAGGGAAAACCACTAGACCATTCAGGTATGACCTAAATCAAATCCCTTATGATTATACAGTGGAAGTGAGAGATAGATTTAAGGGACTAGATCTGAGGAGTGCCTGATGAACTATGGATGGAGGTTCATGACATTGTACAGGAGACAGGGATCAAGACCAGAAAGTTACAGAGGAAGGTAAACTTCCAAACTCATTTTATAAGGCCACCATCACCTTAATACCCAAACCTGACAAAGATGTCACAAAAAAAGAAAACTACAAGCCAGTATCACTGATGAACATAGATGAAAAAATCCTTAACTAAATTCTAGCAATCAGAATTCAACAATACATTAAAAAGATCATACACCATGACCAAGTGGGCTTTATCACAGGGATGCAAGGATTCTTCAGTATCCACAAATCAATCAATGTAATTCACCACATTAACAAATTGAAAAATAAAAGCTATATGATTATCTCAATAGATGCAGAGAAAGTGTTTGACAAAATTCAACATCCATTTATGATAAAAACTCTCCAGAAAGCAGGAATAGAAAGAACATACCTCAACATAATAAAAGCTATATATGACAAACCCACAGCAAACATTATCCTCGATGGTGAAAAATTGAAAGCATTTCCTCTAAAGTCAGGAACAAGACAAGGGTGCGCACTTTCACCACTGCTATTCAACATAGTTCTGGAAGTTTTGGCCACAGCAATCAGAGCAGAAAAAGAAATAAAGGAATCCAAATTGGAAAAGAAGAAGTAAAACTCTCACTGTTTGCAGATGACATAATCCTCTACATAGAAAACCCTAAAGACTCCATCAGAAAACTACTAGAGCTAATCAATGAATATAGTAAAGTTGCAGGATATAAAATCAACACACAGAAATCCCTTGCATTCCTATACACTAATAATGAGAAAGTGGGAAAAGAAATTAAGGAAACAATTCCATACAGCATTGCAACGAAAAGAATAAAATACTTAGGGATATATCTACCTAAAGAAACTAAAGACCTATATATAGAAAACTATAAATCACTGGTGAAAGAAACCAAAGAGGACGCTAATAGATGGAGAAATATACCATGTTCATAGATTGGAAGAATCAATATAGTGAAAATGAGTATAATACCCAAAGCAATCTATAGATTCAATGCAACCTACTAGCGGTATTTTTCACAGAGCTGGAACAAATAATTTCACAATTTGTATGGAAATGCAAAAAACCTCGAATAGCCAAAGCAATCTTGAGAAAGAAGAATGGGACTGGAGGAATCAACCTGCCTGACTTCAGGCTCTACTACAAAGCCACAGTCATCAAGACAGTATGGTACTGGCACAGAGACAGAAATATAGATCAGTGGAACAAAATAGAAAGCCCAGAGATAAATCCACACACCTATGGACACCTTATCTTTGACAAAGGATGCAAGAATATATAATGGATTAAAGACAATCTCTTTAACAAGTAGTGCTGGGAAAACTGGTCAACCACTTGTAAAAGAATGGAACTAAAACACTTTCTAACACCATACACAAAAATAAACTCAAAATGGATTAAAGATCTAAATGTAAGACCAGAAAATGTAAAACTCCTAGAGGAGAATATAGGCAAAACACTCTCAGACATAAATCACAGCAGGATCCTCTATGACCCACCTCCCAGAATACGGGAAATAAAAGCAAAAATAAACAAATGGGATCTAATTAAAATTAAAAGCTTCTGCACAACAAAGGAAACTAAGCAAGGTGAAAAGACAGCCTTCTGGATGGGAGAAAATAACAGCAAATGATGTAACTGACAAACAACCAATCTCAAAAATACACAAGCAACTTATGCAGCTCAATTCCAGAAAAATAAACGACCCAATCAAAAAATGGGCCAAAGAACTAAATAGACATTTCTTCAAAGAACACATACAGATGGCTAACAAACACATGAAAAGATGCTCAACATTACTCATTATCAGAGAAATGCAAATCAAAACCACAATGAGGTACCATTTCATGCCAGTCAGAATGGCTGCGATCCAAAAGTCTACAAGCAATAAATGCTGGAGAGGGTGTGGAGAAAAGGGAACCCTCTTGCACTGTTGGTGGGAATGCAAACTAGTAGAGCCACTATGGAGAACAGTGTGGAGATTCCTTAAAAACCTGGAAATACAACTGTTTTATGACCCAGCAATCCCACTGTGGGGCATACACACCAAGGAAACCAGAAGTGAAAGAGACACGTGTACCGCAATGTCCATCACAGCACTGTTTATAATAGCCAGGACATGGAAGCAACCTAGATGTCCATCAGCAGATGAGTGGATAAGAAAGCAGTGGTACATATAGACAATGGAGTATTACTCAGCCATTAAAAATAATACATTTGAATCAGTTCTAATGAGGTGGATGAAACTGGAGCCGATTATACAGAGTGAAGTAAGCCAGAAAGAAAAACACCAATACAATATACTAATGCATATATATGGAATTTAGAAAGATGGTAATGGTAACCCTGTATGTGAGGCAGCAAAAGAGACACAGATGTATACAACAGTCTTTTGGACTCTGTGGGAGAGGGAGAGGGTGGGATGATTTGGGAGAATGGCATTGAAACGTATAATATCATAAAAATAAAAAAACAAATAAATAAAATAAAATCTGAAAAAAAAAACATAAAAAAAAAAAAGAAAATTAGAGATACCAAGGGAACATTTCACGGAAAGATGGGCTCGATAAATGATAGAAATGGTATGGACCTAACAGAAGCAGAAGATATTAAGAAGAGGTGGCAAGAATACACAGAAGAACTGTACAAAAAAGATCTTCAAGACCAAGATAATCATGATGGTGTGATCACTCACCTAGAGCCAGACATCCTGGAATATGAAGTCAAGTGGGCCTTAGAAAGCATCACTACAAAAAAAGCTAGTGGAGGTAATGGAATTCCAGTTGAGCTGTTTCAAATCCTGAAAGATGATGCTGTGAGTGTGCTGCACTCAATATGCCAGCAAATGTGGCAAACTCAGCAGTGGCTACAGGACTGGAAAAGGTCAGTTTTCATTCCAATCCCAAAGAAAGGCAATGCCAAAGAATGCTCAAACTACCACACAATTGCACTCATCTCACATGCTAGTAAAGTAATGCTCAAAATTCTCCAAGCCAGGCTTCAGCAATACGTGAACTGTGGACTTCCAGATGTTCAAGCTGGTTTTAGAAAAGGCAGAGGAACCAGAGATCAAATTGCCAGCATCCGCTGGATCATGGAAAAAGCAAGAGAGTTCCAGAAAAACATCTATTTTTGCTTTATTGGCTATGTCAAAGCTTTTGACTGTGTGGATCACAATAAACTGTGGAAAATTCTGAAAGAGATGGGAATACCAGACCACCTGACCTGCCTCTTGAGAAACCTATATGCAGGTCAGGAAGCAACAGTTAGAAGTGGACATGGAACAACAGACTGGTTCCAAATAGGAAAAGTAGTATGTCAAGTTTGTATATTGTCACCCTGCTTATTTAACTTCTATGCAGAGTACATCATGAGAAACACTGGGCTGGAAGAAGCACAAGCTGGAATCAAGATTGCCAGGAGAAATATCAATCACCTCAGATATGCAGATGACACCAGCCTTACGGCAGAAAGTGAAGAGGAGCTAAAAAGCCTCTTGATGCAAGTGAAAGAGGAGAGTGAAAAAGTTGGCTTAAAGCTCAACATTCAGAAAATGAAGATTTGGCATCTGGTCCCATCACTTCATGGCAAATAGATGGGAAAGAGTGGAAACAGTGTCAGACTTTATTTTTGGGGGCCCCAAAATTACTGCAGATGGTGATTGCAGCCATGAAATTAAAAGATGCTTACTCCTTGGAAGAAAAGTTATGACCAACCTAGATAGCATATTGAAAAGCAGAGACATTACTTGCCAACAAAGGTCTGTCTAGTCAAGGCTATGGTTTTCCAGTGGTCATGTATGGATGTGAGATCTGGACTATAAAGAAAGCTGAGCACAGAAGAATTGGTGCTTTTGAACCGTTTTGTTGGAGAAGACTGTTGAGAGTCCCTTGGACTGCAAGGAGATCCAACTAGTCCATTCTGAAGGAGATCAGCCCTGGGATTTCTTTGAAAGGAATGATGTTAAAGCTGAAACTCCAGTACTTTGGCCACCTCATGTGAAGAATTGATTCATTGGAAAAGACTCTGATGCTTGGAGGGATTGCGGGCAGGAAGAGAAGGGGACGACAGAAGATGAGATGGCTGGATGGCATCACTAACTCGATGGACATGAGTCTGAGTGAACTCTGGGGGTTGGTGATGGATAGGGAGGCCTGGCGTGCTGCAATTAATGGGGTCGCAAGGAGTCGGACATGACTGAGCAACTGAACTGACTAACTAACTGACTGAGGTGGTTCCAGATTTGGGCTAGAGTTGAGATCAGCTGTTCTAGGTTTTCCTGAAATCAACCACTAAATGGACACTCTGGGGGCATGAAAATTAGCAATAATCAGTTGCTCTCATAGGGCATAAACAAACCCTCTTTCTTTCAATCTTTCATTCAACATGAAGGGAACATTGAAGTATTTAACAGCTTTTCAGGACAAACTGTTAGCTTCCTGATGATGTTTGAATGGTGGCAGTTGTCCATATGGGAGTGAACTGAAGGGTATAGTAATTTCAAGTGACATTATTCACTGAGCAGCCCTGAAATAATAAGTTTGGTAACAACAAACAGATAATTACTCAGCTGGGTGGCATTTGAATTAGTATCCTAAAAACTCCCACTGTTTTGTTTCCAAAGCTGAGTCTCTTTCTTAAAACACCATGAAAATTAGCATGACTGGAATGGTTAGACATTTTCCTAATTTCTCCAAACTCAAAGTATACACTATACATAGCCATCTTCCTCTAGATTTGAATGGGAGTGTTACTCATGCAGTTGTGTCTGACTCTTTGCAATCCCATGGATTGTAACCCACCAGGCTTCTTTGTCCTTGGAATTCTCCAGACAAGAATACTGGAGTGGGTAGCCATATCCTTCTCTAGGGGATCTTCCCAACCCAGGAATTGAACCTTGGTCTCCTGCATTGAACCTGGCTTCCCTGGTGGCTCAGAGGTTAAAGCGTCTGCCTGCAATGCAGGAGACCAAGGTTCAGTCCCTGGGTTGGGAAGATCCCCTAGAGAAGGATATGGCTACCCACTCCAGTATTCTTGGCTGGAGAACGCCATGGACGGAGAAGCCTGGTGGGCTACAGTCCACGGGGTCGCAAAGAGTCGGACACGACTGAGCGACTTCACTTACTTACTTACTCCTGCATTGTAGGCAGATTCTTTACTATCTGAGCCACAAGGTAAGCTCTATTTTTTAGTTATACTAAAAATCCTGGAGAAATGCAGAAACTTTGCTAAAGAATATTTCCTGTTTTGAGCTCTTTGATGTTAGTGTAACCTCCCACTGTTAATCTTCACAGTATATCTGAACTCTTAATCTCAGATTGTTCTGTGGGAATTAAAACAGAAAATAATTCATTAGGATGAATTCTGTGAGTCTTTGTGAGACCGCAGCTCTAGCAGTAAGCATAAAAATGCACCCTACAGCTTGAAATTAGGGATTAAGAAGGCTGAGTGCCAAAGATTTGATGTTTTCAAATGTGATGCCAGAGAAAACTCCTGAGAGTCCCTTGGGCTGCAAGGAGACCAGAACAGTCAATGCTAAGGGAAATCAACCCTGAATATTCATTGGAAGGACTGATGCTGATGCTGAAGCTGAAGTTCCAATACTCTGGCCACCTGATGCAAAGAGCTGACCTATTGGAAAAGACCTTGATGCTGGGAAAGATGGAGAGTAAGAGAAGAAGTGGCTGGCAGAGGATGAGATGGTTAGATGGCCTCACCAACTCTGCGGTCATGAATTTGAGCAAACTGCAAAAGGTAGTGAAGGATATGGAAGCCTGGTGTGCTGTAGTTCATGGGGTCACAAAGAGTTGGACACGACTGAGTAACTGAATGGCAACAACATATGTAATGCATATACATATATGAATGTATAGATAGACTCTAAATTGCCAAACACAAGTATATTATTGGAGAGTGCATACACCTTGAGATTATCAGCTATTCCTTAAAATTACTTTAAATTTATTGAGCTACAAAAATACTGGAATAGGAATAATTTACATAGTTCTCTCCATTTAATTTCAAAAGGGTTCAGCAAATTTTGAGGTTTGTTACAAGACTCACTCAGCACACACATATGTGTGAGTACATTTGGGGAATACTTAATATATGCCATTATTTGAAATTACAGATAGCTCAGTTAATAGAAATGCAAAATCTGCTGTTCTCTTTGTCTTTTAAAAATTATTTCCATGTGTTGTAATTTAGCATGGTGCAATTTGTTTGGAAAATTAAAGTAATAAAACCTTAGTTTGTTGTGTGTCTGAATGGTAGCAATGATTGTCTCAGTGGGTGGCTGCAAATGTGGGGAGAAGTCATAGTCAAGATATGCAGACAGAATAAATACTATTTACTAAGGGCTAATGTATAAGAACTAATAATAGACATATTGTTGCATGAAAAATTACCTTCCTAGGAGAGCTTGAAAAGTTAGTGCCAGTGCAGTTAGCATGCATATGTTTTTCCTTCTAAACCACTAAAATAACCTTCTGGAGAAAAGAATCCAGAGCAGCCATCTCTTTGTCATCTTTTTATGTCACGCTATCTGGGGTTATGTGGTAGACTATGAAGTTAGTAGTAATTAATAATGATTATAGTTGCTGGATATTAATATTTTAGAAGCATGAAAACTATTATTGCAATCATAGGAAGCACCATAAATACATGTAATTGTGATAATGCTGGCTATCATTTTAGTAATTTAGAAAACTAGTGCATAAAAAGTGAACAGTGAGGGACAATTTAGAGTGTGTGAATATGTATGTAAGAGGAAAATTATTACAGGGCAAAGCTAATCAGCTGGACAAGAAATTTTTCTGGAACTGTTCGTTCTCAAACTTTCTTCAGTTGGAAATTTGAATTTTCCCAATGTATGATCCCTTAAAAAGCACAATATTTTTGAAAAAGTGCTTTGGATCTATAAAGTTCTAATTACAAGGCACAGAAATTAGATCCTTAATCAAAAGGATCTAATGCATTGAGATTTTAAAATATCAGCATGGATCAAAGACAAAGATGTACTGCTCTAAGTGTATCCCATAAATCTTTTTTTCTGTGATGAATTCTTTCAAAACTTCAAGTGAACTTGTCTTTGCTTTGAAAGAATCTTGTCAAAACTGGTTATCTTGATCCTCTTGAATGGTGAATATGTGAAAGTGTCGGACTCCTCTAATAAGCAATTTATGTTGAACTTTTCAATTAATACCACAATAACCCTATGAGATCAGTAATATTACTCTATCCATTTTACCAGAGAGAGACAAAGAGATGTTGAGTAGTTTGTCCAAGGATGCACAGTTGGCAAGCAGCAAAACTGCTATCAAACTCAGGATGACTCCAGAATTCCCAAGCCTAAGGCCACTTCTCTATATTACTGTGCATGGAATTTAAAAACAACATAGTCAGGAAAGCACATATGAGTTTTATGGGTTTTTGTTTTTTTTTTTTTTTTGTCTTTTTTTTTAAGGGGTGGGGTGTGTGGTTATTTTTATTTATTTATTTTTGGCCATGTCATGGGACACAGAATCTTGGTTTTACATGTCCCCTGCAGTAGAGGCAAGAAGTCTTAACCTCTGGACCGCCCGGGAAGTCCCAATTTTATATTTTTCAGCTCCTTCTTTTGCAAAGGCCATACATGGATAGTGTCCCAGATTAAAGGGCTGGTTCAGATTAAGATACACAATGGATATGATGTAAGAATAAGTATTAGAATATTATATTGGAGGATGATTAAGGATTAGCAGCATGATATTTGTAACATACACTAAATCTGAGAGATTAAAAATAAGAATCCAAGACAGAAGCCAAGAACTGGAAGAACAGAGGTGTGTGTGAACAAGATGCAATGGGAGACCAGGTGAGGGGGTTTCTGAATGATTATGTATCATAGGAGCTAGTGTGAGCGAGGAGCATACTTATAAAGTGTACTCTTTAGGTGATACATAGGTGCATTAATAGCAGTGTATAGTAAAATAACAGGTAGTTAAATAATGGTTAAACATTGAAATTTGTTTCTCATTATTGATATGTATTCAAAAGTTATCCCTGATATTTTATATATATATATATATATATGCTGCTAAGTCGCTTCAGTCATGTCCAACTCTGTTTGACCCCATAGACGGCAGCCCATATATCAGATGCTTAAATTTAAAGCACAAAATCTATGATTGCATAATTAAAAACTATGAATACTAGAAAAGCAGGACTTAGCAGTGAATTCATGTGTGTTATCAGTGGACAGCTCATAGAAATATGCAAAATCATAAATAAATCAGAAAAATATAATTTTTTACTTTTATTCTTTTTACCATTAGTATACTTTTGTTATCGAAAAAAACTGCACAAGATAATCTATTTATCTTCTGCATCCTTCTTCACATTTATTTCCTTACATGAATGTTACCTTCCTTCTTCACAGAATATCTTTGTCCCTGTTGTTTCCAGTTTCCAGATCAAGTTAATACTTTTCAGGAGAATATTCCCTTGATTATCCCAATGGAGACTAACCACTGTTTCATGTGAATTTTAAAAGTAACACCAACTTGAAACTTTAAAAATTAAATTTTTATATAATTTATGTCTTCAACTGAATTGTAGGTCTTTGGGGATTATAATTTATTAGATTTCTTTTTTTGTGTACACATATATATATATATATATATATATATATACTGATTGAAGTAAAGTTCATCAAATTACTTTAATCAACTATCATTTACTATCATTTATCATACATCAGTTTTTATTTTTTATTTTTTTCTTTTTTTTTTTTTAATTTTTATTTTTACTTTGTTTTACTTTACAATACTGTATTGGTTTTGCCATACATTGACATGAATCCACCACGGGTGTACATGCGTTCCCAAACATGAACCCCCCTCCCACCTCTCTCCCCATAACATCTCTCTGGGTCATCCCCAGGCACCAGCCCCAAGCATGCTGTATCCTACATCAGACATAGGCTGACGATTCGATTCTTACATGATAGTATACATGTTACAATGCCATTCTCCCAAATCATCCCACCCTCTCCCTCTCCCACAGAGTCCAAAAGTCCGTTATACACATCAGTGTCTTTTTTGTTGTCTTGCATACAGGGTCGTTTCTGCCATCTTTCTAAATTCCATATATATGTGTTAGTATACTGTATTGGTGTTTTTCTTTCTGGCTTACTTCACTCTGTATAATCGGCTCCAGTTTCATCCATCTCATCAGAACTGATTCGAATGTATTCTTTTTAACGGCTGAGTAATACTCCACTGTGTATATGTACCACAGCTTTCTTATCCATTCATCTGCTGATGGACATCTAGGTTGTTTCCATGTCCTGGCTATTATAAACAGTGCTGCGATGAACATTGGGGTACATGTGTCTCTTTCAATTCTGGTTTCCTCGGTGCATACACCAGTTTTTAGATGCTTAGATTAGAAGGAATAAAGAAGTAATCATTGAACAAATACATGGTTCTTTTCTCAAACATCTCATCATTTGTTGGAAGGAGTGTAACAGTCTGCATAAGCTAAGTTTTGCTGCCGCAACAAATGGCTATCAAATTCTAGCTTCTGACAAATAAAAATAGTTTGTATATCTCACGGAGTACACATCCATTGAAACTTAGCTAGTCTCTGCTTCATAATCTGCACTCCAGGATTCAAACTGACAAAACAATCTGGTCACGACACAGAGGTAAAAGAAATAGCAAACCATGTTCTGGCTTTAAAGCTTCTCCCCAGATCACACACAAAACTCACTGCCACATCTTTTTGGCAAATGTTAATTACATTTCTGCTGCTACATTCTACAAAGGTGGGATATATCTTCTCGGAGTGGGGGTGGGTAACTCAGAGACAGAATATTTACTGAACTGTAGTTCAAGTTACCTCAAGGTGAAAGACATAACACAGTAATGAAAACCTTTGTCAGAGAGGATATCTATTTTGCTTTTTGGAAGCTTCCCATGGTAGACTGTCAAATCACCTGCTATCAGCATTGGAAAGAATGTTAAAAGTCATCTAATTCACCAATCTATTCAAGGCAATCAATAACTGCATGTTGATGGAGATTAAATAAGTGTGGAAGTCAATAAATATGCAGTAATACTATAGGATCATTTCACCCAGATAAGATAAATTTTTGTGAATATGAGAAAAAAAATATGTGAATGAATAATCTACTCCAGGAAATTGTTTCAGAATTCTACACACAATATGTATAGATAGTGGCACTGTGAACTTTTTTACCCCACGACATCTTATTGGATCAATGTTTAGATCTGAAATTTCTTAACAAAAGCACAGATGATAATTTAATAATTCTGCAAATACATAAAAGCTTTTGTAACTGAATTTTAAGGGACTTGCTAGTACCTTTCTTATGCTAAAATTAATCTATCTTTCAAAGAACAGAGTGAAATCTGAGGATTTATTTTTACTATTTTTCTATTTTATTTAAATCTTACTACCATCCATTTTATATAATAAGACAAGCCATGCTTTTTGTATGATATATTACTCATCTGTAATCTGTTCATATTAATTTAGTGGATCTTTCCTATTAATTTGCTAATAATTTGTCTATGTAATATAATATGACAAGTTTCAATATGTGTAGTAAAGATATTTCTTTTTATAATACTTATTTTAGCAATTTAGTAAGGGCGATGATTAAGAAGAAAACAAACAAGCAATAAACAACTGCATTTCTATATACCAGCTAAAGAAAATTAAATTTCTAGGAATAAACCAGTATGAGTAAGACTTCAGTACAAAATCTTTAAGGTGTTATTAAGAAAAATCAAAGACAGAGAAAATAGTGGAATATACCATATTTATGTTTGGAAAACTGTTTTAAGTATGCCAATTCTACTCAAATATATAAAATACAATCCCAGTCAAAATCCCAGAAGTTTGGGAGAAAAATGATGATCTAATTCTAAAATTTTTATAGAAATGCAAAAGCCAAAGAAGTCAAGACATTCTAAAAGATGAGCCAAGTGGAAGCACTTGTCCTGCCAGATATTATAAAACTACAGTAATTAAGTTAAGACAGCACATAATTAGGCCAGAGATGAATGCATAGACCAATAATAATAAAGAACAGTGAAAGGACTCATGCATCAACAGACTGTTTTTTCTATATGAAATTAGTTGAATACTTTAGAAAGGCTCAATGAAGTTAGATTTCTGAAATATATTGATACTGATTTAGGTGGAGGTGGTGGTGTTTAGTTGCTAAATTGTGTCTGACACTTTTGTAACCCCAGGGACTGTTGCCCATCAAGCTCCTCTGTCCATGGGATTTCCCAGGCATGGACACTGGAAGAGGTTGCCATTTCCTTCTCCAGGGGATATTCCTGACCCACAGATCAAACCCATGTCTCTTGCATTGACAGGTGGATTATTTACCACGGAGCCACCAGGGAAACCCAGGTATAGGTGAAATACATATAAAAGACATGGGAGAGGGAGAAGGTAGGATGACGTGAGAGAGTAGTATTGAAACATATATGTTACCATATGTAAAGTGGATCAGTTCAGTTCAGTCGCTCAGTCGTGTCCGACTCTTTGTGACGCCATGAATCACAGCACGCCAGGCCTCCCTGTCCATCACCAACTCCCGGAGTTCACTCAGACTCACGTCCATCGAGCCAGTGATGCCATCCAGCCATCTCATCCTGGGTCGTCCCCTTCTCCTCCTGCCCCCAATTCCTTCTAGCATCAGAGTATTTTCCAATGAGTCAACTCTTCGCATGAGGTGTCCAAAGTACTGGAGTTTCAGCTTTAGCAGCATTCCTTCCAAAGAAATCCCAGGGCTGATCTCCTTCAGAATGGACTGGTTGGATCTCCTTGCAGTCCAAGGGACTCTCAAGAGTCTTCTCCAACACCACAGTTCAAAAGCATCAATTCTTTGGTGCTCAGCTTTCTTCACCGTCCAACTCTCACATCCATACATGACCACTGGAAAAACCATAGATAGCCAGTGGGAATTTGCTATGTGATGCAGGGAACCAAAGTGGGTGCTCAGTGATAACCTTGACGATGGGATGGAGAGGGACATGGGAGGGAGGTTTAAGAGGGAGAGGACATATGTATACCTATGGCTGATTTATGCTGATGTATGGCAGAAGCCATCACAATATTTTATAGTAATTTTCTTCCAATTAAAAATAAAATTTTTTTAAAGATGTGGAAAAAATAGTTAAAATCTGGGAGAAGTCTCTCCTAAGATTATTTCTTGTCTCTTTACATTCTGGCTTCTTTTGAGGAAAACCCACACTGCAAATTATACAGAATGGATTATGGCTGGGTTTATAATTGAAAACAAAAACAAAAACCCTGATGTAGAGCTTTTGTCAGAAAATTCATACATACTTATATTCATTCATATTACTTTGGCAGGTCAAAATTTTGGACAATAAATATGTAATTATATACTATAAATTAAGTTTATAGTGTTACTATTTTTTCTGCTTTATTGTTATTTTTTATTAACTAATCTCCAGCACTGAATGTAAGGTATCAAAATGTTTCTACTGTGCTTCTTATCATGTGTTTTTATGCTTATCATAAAGAAAAGTTTACAAAGAATAAATTCAGTAGGTTTCTTTGGGGACATCTACAATTTTGTACTTTGGACTGCATATTAAGCATAAGAAATTCTATTTCTTTCAGGACAGGAAAATTGGTGTGGAGAAAAATATTTCCTTTGAGTTCAGTTCAGTTCAGTCCCTTAATTGTGTTCGACTCTGCGACCCCATGAACTGCAGCATGCCAGGCTTCCCTGTCCATCATCAACTCTCAGAGCCTACTCCCATATCCATTGAGTCGATGAGTGGTAGTTTTCAGTAAGACATGGGTAAGATGTGATTCAATTTTCAATAAAAAGGTACTTTCTTGTAACTAAGAACTCTAAACACACATACTGAAAGTGTCAACTAATAAGAATTGCTATTACAAAACCATTTTACTTCTCATAAAATAGCATAATCTCACACTTCCTTTACCACAGTCCCCCTGCCTCCTTATATTTTATCTTCTTTAGTTATATCTTCTGTTAATTAAAAAATGATTTTTTTAAATAACTTTTTTTCTAATGCCTTAAGAACTAACTTTTCTTATAAATGTTGAGGAGTTTTTACCAGAGGGATCTCATTTTTTTCTCAATTCTTTTTAAATGAAATAAAATTTATTCTGTATTTTATTAAAATAATGTCGGTATATGGCATATGAATATAACTTGAAAAATTAAAACGTGCAGAAGACTATATTATGCCTGGTTCTGTGGCTTTAAGGGAGAAGGAAATGGCAACTCACTCCAGTACTCTTGCCTGGAGAATCCCATGGACAGAGGAGCCTGGCTGGCCATGGTCCCTGGGGCTGCAGAGGGTTGGATATGACTGAAGTGGCTAAGCATGCACACATGGCTCAAAGACAACCACTTAATACTTGCTGCAAATAATTTTAATGTTTTATTTTTACGTACATTTTAAAATTTAACAACCTTTGTCATTCATGTGACATTTTATCATAAATGGTTTACTTATAAATTTAAACAGAGAAAGAGAATTTTACCTGTAATATTTCAAAATAAGTTTATTCTAGGAGAGCTTAAAATAAATTTGTGTACTGAAACATAAAGATTTTTGTGATTTAAGCACAATGTTACCTTGAAAGTGAGAAATTACTGTAAAATGAGAAATTTTTCTACCAAAGAATAAAGCCTTCTTGATTGAAAAACAAATATATATCCTTTTCAATCTTGATTAGAAAATTATGCTTCTTCCGCACAACCCCTGTGTGGAAGAATATAAGCATATTACATAGGTTTTGTCAGTTGAATGCTCCACTGCTTATGGCAAAAGCCATAAAAACGAGGACAGTTTATGGTTTATTCCAGTGGAGAAATCTAGCATATTTGGTCAAGAGTAATGGCGGTAGTGGAACTGGGAGTCAAAACACAAAGATAAAAGTGTCTGACATGAGTAAAACCTGCTAAACAGTCTAACTAGCTCTGACACTCTGGGGTAGTATAAGTCTATGTTTTTGGCTCACTGGAGTCATTTTCCCCAAAGTCATTTCCTTAGCTCTGTTACACAGCTATTTTTGTTAAATCTGTGAGCTACCCCATTATAAATATTTTTATACTGAATCTAAGCAGCTTTAGTTTCTGTTTTGCAACCAGGAACCCTGACTGGGACAGAATTACAGGGCACTAAAGTTAGACTCTGTCACTGGCAAGTCATCCTCAAACTGACAAAATAAATAAGCAATCTTCAACTTGAAATAGTTTGTCTCTGGCAACTGAATGTCTTATTTCCCTTTATAAATGATAAAATAATCTCTAGGATGGCTTCAATCTGTGTTTTAAAATGTTTAAATTACACAGTGTGGGTAGGAAAATGATTACAGTTGATATAACAACTAAGCTTCATTCCTCCCCATACCTCCTAAGTTATGAAAAGTGACTATTACATTTGGAGTTTCCAAAATAACCATTTTAACTGTACTGATGTCAAATTGTATATCTCTATATTAGCTTCACCCAATGTTTTTATTTAATTAACCTGATACATACAACCATTATCTATCATGTTTTACAAATTAAGGGTGTCATGTGTTTTGAATCTTGTAAAGATTATTTTTATTGTTCCTTATTTGTGGCTTATCATGCTCTAAGACCATTACTAGTTATCTTTCAATTAGATTTTTGAGATTGAGAAAAGTATTTAATTTCTACATGCTGATATTATCAGGGTAAAATCATGATGATACTTTTAATCTAATTCATTAGGAATTTGTCTGTGATACAAATAGTCCTTAGATCTACAGGGAAAGAAAAGATAAATAATACTTAGCTTACGTCTCAAAAGATGTAGAAGAAGAGATGGTCAAAAAAGTTAAGATGAAAGGCATGTAAACACATGCTTTTATAGAGTTTCTAAATAAGGCAAACTTCCTAGAGGAAGTATTATTTGAGCTGGGCTTCAAAGGGTAAGATTTAAATAGTTAGAGACAGAAAAGGGGTGTTCTTAGAATTGGGGATTACATTTAAAAGGTGACGATAAGAAGAGAAAACATTTTATGAGATGTATAGTGTTTGCAAAAGGATATAACAAATATAGAGAAATTGAAAAGAGGTAAAAAAAAAAAATAACACTTGATGTTCCACTAACCAAATGTATCCAGTTAATTGTTAAAAGTCTTCATCTCTCAAAGCATTTGTTTTACATGATTAGAATTACAGGATACCTGGTATTTATTAAACATTTTTTTCTCAGCAGTATATCATGGATTTTTATAACACAAATAAATGTATATCTGTCTTTAATAATTGCATAGTTTTTTTTTAATTTATTTTAATTAGAGGCTAATTACTTTACAATATTGTATTGGTTTTGCCATACATCAACATGAATCCGCCATGGGTGTACACGTGTTCCCAATCCTGAACCCCCCTCCCACCTCCCTCCCCATACCATATTCTGGGTCATCCATAGTTTTCAATTTTAAGTGTGGATAATACTAGTTTACCAGTCCTTTTGGTTTCCAATTAATTAATATTAAAAATGCTGCTATGATGAAACCTTGGCATATCTTTCATCTTTCTAAATACTAGCTCCTAAGTAGGATGGCTGGATGGCATCACTGACTCGATGGACGTGAGTCTGAGTGGACTCTGGGAGTTGGTGATGGACAGGGAGGCCTGGCGTGCTGTGATTCATGGGGTCACAAAGAGTCGGACACGACTGAGCGACTGAACTGGACTGAACTGAACTGAAGTTTAACTAGAAGTTGGAATGCTACAATATACATAGTATACATTTTGTTTCATATTACCAAATTATCTAGTAATAAAGGCCTTTTTTTCAATTTTTACTTTTACTTTGTTTTACTTTACAATACTGTCTTGGTTTTGCCATACATTGACATGAATACACCAGGGGTGTACATGCATTCCCAAACGTGAACCCCCCTTCCACCTCCCTCCCCACAACATCCCTCTGGGTCATCCCCGTGCACCAGTCCTAAGCATGCTGTATCCTGCATCAGACATAGACTGGCAATTCGATTCTTACATGATATTATACATGTTTCAATGCCATTCTCCCAATCATCCCATCCCAGGGATGCAAGGATTCCTCAGTATCCACAAATCAATCAATGTAATTCACCACATTAACAAATTGAAAAATAAAAGCCATATGATTATCTCAATAGCTGCAGAGAAGGCTTTTGACAAAATTCAACATCCATTTATGATAAAAACTCTCCAGAAAGCAGGAATAGAAGGAACATACCTCAACATAATAAAAGCTATATATGACAAACCCACAGCAAACATTATCCTCAATGGTGAAAAATTGAAAGCATTTCCCCTAAAGTCAGGAACAAGACAAGGGTGCCCACTTTCACCGCTACTACTCAACATAGTTCTGGAAGTTTGGGCCACAGCAATCAGAGCAGAAAAAGAAATAAAAGGAATCCAAATTGGAAAAGAAGAAGTAAAACTCTCACTGTTTGCAGATGACATGATCCTCTAAATAAAGGCCTTTAGAATAGACAATTTCACCAAAAATGAATGAAAGAATACGTTGAAGAGCAGTTGATACTTCGAAGAAAAAATTGTGCCGTGTTTTGTAAGCTCTGGCTTAAGGACAAGTTATGGGGGTGGTGTATGGTGACTGAAGTTCCAAAGAAATTCTGCTATATTTCTGGCCTGAGAAACCATAGGACAAAGAACCGGTATCAGTCACTAGAGAGTGAGGGTCAATGCTGGGGATAAAACAGCCAGAATAGGAGTGTCAGTGTAAAGTCAGCCAACTCTCTAGTTGAATCCTGAACTAGACATATTCAGAGCACAATCAGAGGGATTCAGCTAAAGACAAAAGACCTAAACCAAGTTTGAAGCTGATTCTCTAAACATCAGTTTCACAATTTGCATGCAGAGTAACCTGGTGGGCTACAATCCATGGGGTCACAAAGAGCCAGACATGACTGAGCGACTAAGCACAGCATGAGTTAATTACCTAGCAAAATAAAAACACAAGTAGCCTTCAGAAAAATGCAGTGGAATGCAAAGTTTTAACAACATCATGCCCAGAATCCAGTTTCTTCAAATATGAAGAAGGAAAATGTGGCTCATTATTTTTTTATTGTTGTTTCCTGACCAGGAACTGAACCCAGACCCTCGGCAGTGAGAGTGCAGAGTCCTAACTACTGGACCATCAGGGAATTTCCTGACTCATTTTAAATATCAAATATAATCAAAAGAAGGAGACACCAAGGATACCCATATGTTGGATAAAGTCTTTATCATACAAGGACTTTAAAAGAGCTTTTATAACTAAGAAAAGGAAAATAAGTTTGAGATGAATGCAAAAGTCATAAATTTGAGCAGAAAAATAAAAGGTTCATCGGATGAACTTAAAAGCAAAATGGAGATAACAAAAGAAAAAAAATCAGTGAAATTAAAAAAGAATCAATGGAGACTATACAATGTGAACAACAGAGAAAAAATTTATAATAGAAACAGTATTTCAGAAACGTGAAAGACAATCTCAAAGGTCTAATAAAACTACATTGAGTCAAAGGTGGAGTGGGCCAAAAATATATACAACAAATACTAGAAAAATTTATGCTCAAAAATTTCTCAAATTTAGTGAAATAAAATTATCTATTCAAACAAAACACCAAATTTTGAACTAGAAAAATATGAAGAAAACTAAGCTAATTGTATAGATTAGTTATCATATAAAAAGAAAATATTGATGACAAATGACAAGAGAAAGGGTAAATAAGACCAGTTACAAAATGCTTACATTTTCTAGACATTGCCCAAAATTAATACTGAGTAGTCCGTGAAGTTTAAGAGGCATACTCTAGCCTCTAGAGCCATTACAGCAGTAGTAATGTAGAAACGTATTAAAAAAAAAAAGAAATCTTTAAAATGTATTGTGATTAACTGCAATGTGCTAGCACAGTGGGTAAAATTATAATGAGTTAAACACAAATATCAATAACCATAAAAACCATTTTTTTGTTACAGATGTAGGAGTAACAGGTTATATGAAAGCAATAACTCCTAAATCCTGTCTTTTTCACTTATTAGTCACCTATATAGAGAGAGACAGCTCAGAGAAATTAGATTTGGAGAGTTAAAATAAAACATACATTACCATGGTGTTAGGAGTGGTAAGGGAATTTACTTTTTTTTTTTTCATTCATTTTGGAGATACATTCATGTAAGTTTACATTTACATGTATAATGTTCTGTATATACCATTTCAAAAATTAAGATGAGTGATAAGTGTCACATAAAAGACTGAGTAATAATTATATGATGAAATATACAACAATGCAATTTAATTGATTAACTGCTGGGTCATACTTTTAAAGAATAAGGTCAAATGGGTCAAAGGCCTAAATGTAAGACCAGAAACCATGAAACTCCTAGGAGAAAACATAGGCAGGGCATTCTTTGACATAAAGCATAGAAATTTTTTTTTTGATCTTTCAGGAAATAAAAGCAAAAATAAACAAGTGGGACTTTAAAAGATTTTGCACAGCAAAGGAAACCATAGATAAAATGAGAACACAACCTACTGAATGGAAGAAAATATTCACAAATTACTTGATCCATAAGGGGTTAATCTTCAAGATAGGTGAACAGCTCATACAACTCAATATAAAAAACAACTTAGTTTAAAAAAATGGGCAGAAGAATTGTTTAAACATTTTTCCAAAGAGGACTTGCTGATGGCTAACAGGCACATGAAAACATGTTCAACGTAGCTAATCAGAGAAATGCAAATCAAATCCACAATGAGAGATCACCTCACACCTGCCAGAATCACTCTCATCAAAAAGAACACAAATAACAATTGTTGGTAAGTATATGGAGAAAACGGAACCTTCCCACACTGTTGGTGGGAATGTAAATTCGTATAGTCACTACGGAAAACAGTATGGAGGTTTCTCAAAAACTGATATAGAACTACCATACAACACAAAAATTTCACTCCTGGGTATATAACCAAAAAAAAAAAAAAAAAAAACCCAAACCAAGAAACACTAATCTGAAAAGATACATACATCCAATGTTCACAGGAGCATTACTAACAATGCCAACATATGGAAGCAACCTGTGTCTATCAAGAGATGAATGGATAAAGATGTACACACACACACACACACACACACACACACACATACACACACACACACACACACCCTAATAGAATACCACTCAACCACAAGAGTAAATGAAGTTTTGCCATTAGTAGCAACATGGATGGACTTGGAGGATATTATGCCAAATGAAGTAAGTCAGAAAGAAAAAAAAAATGCTGTATAAAGTGTGCAAGTCGCTCAGTCACCTCCGACTCTTTGCAACCCCACGGACTGTGGCCTGCCAGGCTCCTCTGTCCATGGAATTCTTCAGGCCAGAATACTGGAGTGGGTAGCTGTTCCTTTCTCCAGGAATTCTCTTCTCCAGGTGATTTTCCCAACCCAGGGATCGAATCCAGGTCCCCTGAATTGCTGGGGGATTCTTTACTGTCTGAGCCACCAGGGAAGCCCATGAATACTGGAGTGGGTAGCCTAACCCTTCTCCAGGGGATCTTCCTGACCCAGAAATGGAAATGGAGTCTCCTGCATTGCAGGTGGATTCTTTTTTTACTAGCAGAGCTACCAGGAAACCCCAAAATGTTGTATGATATCACTTATACATGGGATCTATAAAACACAACAAATTAATGAATATAACAACAAGAAAACAGACTCACAGACTTCTTAAATTAAGACTCTGTGAAGGCACATATATTAATAGGATGGCAAGCTAGAACTTCTAGAAAGGAGGAGACCCCAATTTGGATTCTTCTAGAGCGGGAATAACCAGTTATTTAAGAAAATTGGCATCTTACATGTGACTAAAGTATTTAGCACTTTGTGTAACTAACTATTCTACTTCAAGAAATTGCTGCCTTTGGGAAAGAGAAGAAACTTGTTCTCATGTTTTCATTATCAAAAGAGAACTAAGACACATGTTTACCTATGGCTGATTCATGTTGATATGTGGCAGAAACCAGCACAATATTGTAAAGCAATTATCCTCCAATTAAAAATAAATAATTAAAAAATAAAAATAAATAAATTAATCTTTTTAAAAAATTAAGAAATGGGAGAATTGTATGCTATATGAATCACACCACCAAAAGGCTATTAAAAATACAAATGAGAACCAAGATATCTAGAATAACTCACAGATCCAATTACAAGACAGTCCAAAATAAATAAGGATTGCTGCTGCTGCTGCTAAGTTGCTTCAGTCCTGGCCAACACTGTGCGACCCCATAGATGGCAGCCCACCAGGCTCCCCCTTCCCTGGGATTCTCCAGGCAAGAACACTGGAGTGGGTTGCCATTTTCTTCTCCAATGCATGAAAGTGAAAAGTGAAAGTGAACTCGCTCAGTTATGTCTGACTCTTAGCGACAACATGGACTGCAGCCTATCAGGCTCCTTCATAAGAAGCATCAAATGATAGGTAAGTTACAACAGCAAATTCTTCCTAGTATCCATGAAAATACTGGGAAGGATGGTTGACTTCCCGTAGTTTTAAGGGGGAGACTTCCCAAGTTATTTTACCCAAATAATAAAAGGAATGATAGCTCTACAATGCTAAAATATTGAAGACAAAACAGTTATTTTGGATGACCACAAAAATTAAAACTTTTAGTAGTATATAAATGGTATAATACTACTTGACTGGTAAACTTTCCTTGGGACACAATACATATTTTTAGGGTTTTTTAGGCACATAGGTTTTCAGAGGAGAAAACTTCATAAAAATAGATAACAGCTGTGCTAACACTGAGTAAATAAATAAGCAAAAATATATTAATTGAATTCTGGTTTTAAGTTTCTATATATTCACCTAAATATGTTAGCAGAATATGAATTTACAAAGTTGTTAAGTGATTACTAAAGCTTTTCTTAGACTGAAATCTTTTTTGAGTTTGAAGAGAAAAAATTCAGATCATGAGTAAATATAACAAAACAACAGAGCAAAATTAGCTGTCTTCAATACTTTACAGAATTCTCTGTAGAATGAGTGAAAGAATGAATGAATGACTAAATTAAAGGGAAGTAATGAATTTTCAGTAGGTCAAAAGGCTGTGTGAAATTTCTGTTATACCTTATCAAGTGCTGATTAGGTTATAAATTCAGGATTTCCATGACTAAAATGAAATTTCTGTTATACCTTATTAGTGGTGATTAGGTTATAAATTCAGGATTTCCATATGACTACAAATTGAGGAGCTATTTATAAGCAAATTTGGAAAACTCAGCAGTGGCCACAGGACTGGAAAAGGTCAGTTTTCATTCCAATCCCAAAGAAAGGCAATACAAAAGAATGCTCCAACTACCACACAATTGCACTCATCTCACACACTAGTAAAGTAATGCTCAAAATTCTCCAAGCCAGACTTCAGCAATATGTGAACCTTGCCCTTCCAGATGTTCAAGCTGGATTTAGAAAAGGCAGAGGAACCAGAGATCAAATTGCCAGCATCCGCTGGATCATGGAAAAAGCAAGAGAGTTCCAGAAAAACATCTATTTCTGCTTAATTGACTATGCCAAAGCCTTTGACTGTGCGGATCACAATAAACTGTGGAAAATTCTGAAAGAGCTGGGAATACCAGACCACCTGACCTGCCTCTTGAGAAACCTATATGCAGGTCAGGAAGCAACAGTTAGAAGTGGACATGGAACAACAGACTGGTTCCAAATAGGAAGAGGAGTCCATCAAGGCTGTATATTGTCACCCTGCTTATTTAACTTCTATGCAGAGTACATCATGAGGAATGCTGAGCTGGAGGAAGCACAAGCTGGAATCAAGATTGCTGGGAGAAATATCAATAACCTCAGAAATGCAGATGACACCACCCTTATGGCAGAAAGTGAAGAAAACTAAAGAGGCTCTTGATGAAAGTGAAAGTGGACAGTGAAAGAGTTGGCTTAAAGCTCAACATTCAGAAAGTGAATATCATGACATCTGGTCCCATCAATTTATGGGAAATAGATGGGGAAACAGTGGAAACAGTGTCAGACTTTATTTTTTGGGGCTCTGAAATCACTTCAGATGGTGATTGCAGGCATGAATTTAAAAGACGCTTACTCCTTGGAAAAAAAGTTATGACCAACCTAGATAGCATATTGAAAAGCAGAGACATTATTTTGCCAACAAAGGTCTGTCTAGTCAAGGCTATGGTTTTTCCAGTAGTCATATATGGATGTGAGAGTTGGACTGTGAAGAAAGCTGAGTGCCAAAGAATTGATGCTTTTGAACTGTGGTGTTGGAGAAGACTCTTGAGAGTCCCTTGGACTGCAAGGAGATCCAACCCGTCCATTCTGAAAGAGATCAGCCCTGGGATTTCCTTGGAAGGAATGATGCTAAAGCTGAAACTCCAGTACTTTGGCCACCTCATGAGAAGAGCTGACTCATTGGAAAAGACTCTGATGCTGGGAGGGATTGGGGGCAGGAGGAGAAGGGGACGACAGAGGATGAGATGGCTGGATGGCATCACGGACTCAATGGACGTGAGTCTGAATGAACTCTGGGAGTTGTTGATGGACAGGGAGGCCTGGCATGCTGCGATTCATGGCGTCGCAAAGAGTTGGACATGACTGAGCAACTGAACTGAACTGAACTTATAATTTTTCAGAAGAAATTAAAAATTCCATGTAAGTTGTATACATTCGAATAGAGCAGAAAATTGTAATCATTTTTGCTAGAAAACCAAATATTTGTTTAGTGACCTTGCCTTCTTTTTAGTTTCAATTATGTTCTCTGCATCTGTGAGTGTGCATGTGTGCTCAGTTGTGTCCCGCTGTCTGTGATCCCGTGGAGTGCAGCCCTCCAGGGTCCTCTGTCCATGGGATTTCCCAGGCAAGAATACTGGAGTTAAGTTGCCATTTCCTTCTCCAGGGCATCTTTCCCACACAGAGATTGAACCTGCATATTTTGCCTGTCTTGCATTGGCAGGCAAGCTCTTTATTAATGAAGCCACGGGAATCCCCTCAATTATGCTAGTCATTGTTATCCTCAGATAGAAAGAACAGATTTTTCTTATTTCTTTTTGTTGTTGTTGTTTCATCACTTATCATCAGTTCAGTTCAGTTGCTCAGTCGTGTCTGACTCTTTGTGACCCCATGGACCTAGCACTCCAGGCGTCCCTGTCCATCACCAGCTCCCAGAGTTTACCCAAACTCATGTCCATTGAGTTGGTGATGCCATCCAACCATCTCATCCTCTGTCATCCTCTTCTTCTTCTGCCCTCAATATTTCCCAGCATCAGAGTCTTTTCAAATGAAACAGCTCTTTGTATCAAGTGGCCAAAGTATTGGAGTTTCAGCTTCAGCATCAGTCCTTTCAATGAACAGCCAGGACTGATGTCCCTTAGGAAGGACTGGTTGCATCTGCTTGCAGTCCAAGGAACTCTCAAGAGTCTTCTCCAACACCACAGTTCAAAAGCATCAATTCTTTGGTGCTCAGCTTTCTTTCTAGTCCAACTCTCACATCCATATATGACCACTGGAAAAACCATAGCCTTGACTAGATGGACCTTTGTTGGCAAAGTAATGTCTCTGCTTTTTAATATCCTGTCTAGGTTGGTCATAGCTTTTCTTCCAAAGAGCAAGTATCTTTTAATTTCATGGCTGCAGTTACCATCTGCAGTGATTTTGGAGCCCCCAAAATAAAGTCAGCAATTGTTTCCCCATCTATTTGCCATGAAGTGATGGTTCAGATGCCATGATCTTAGTTTTCTGAATGTTGAGCTTTAAGCCAACTTTTTCACTCTCCTCTTTCACTTTCAATCAAGAGGCTCTTTAGCCGTTCTTCACTTTCTGCTATAGGGAAGTGTCATCTGCATATCTGAAGTTATTGACATTTCTCCCGACAATCTTGATTCCAGCTTGCGCTTCCTCCAGCCCAGCGTTTCTCATGATGTACTCTGTATATAAGTTAAACTAGCACAGTGACAATATACAACCTTGACGTACTCCTTTTCCCTATTTGGAAGCAGTCTGTTGTTCCATGTCCAGTTGTAACTGGTGCTTCCTGAGGGCATTACTTACTGAAAATTTCCATAGAGAAATTTCTTTCAGCATGTTTATTTTTCCTACATATTGTGGCTCAGCTGGTAAAGAATCTGCCTGCAACGTGAGAGATCTGGGTTCGATCTCTGAATTGGGAAGATCCCAGGGAGAAGGGAAAGGCTACCCACTTCAGTATTCTAGCCTGGAGAATTCCATGGACCTTATACACCATGGAGTGGCAAAGAGCTGGACACGACTGAACCACTTTCACTTTCACTTATGTTCTATCTCTGAATGGAGACTGAAACAAGGCTAGAAATAAAAAAAATTATATGAACATTAAATAATGACCCAATATCACAGATGTCCAACAGATCTAGTACTCTGAGGTATACTGATTTAAAGCTTTATTGTGAAATTATTCTTTTATAAGACATAACAGAAGAGTTTATTGGCATATAACATTACTTCATTTAAGACTTGCTAATATTTAAAGACTGTAGTAGCAGGATTTTAATTATGACCAATATTTATTATTTTAAAGGTGTCAAAAACACATATCTAATTTTTAAAAGTCTTTTATATTAAAGCAAATAGAGCTTGTTCTCCTTTCCATAAGATGTTAATGAGATGCTAACAAATGCTTGGCATTTTTAACATAATTAACAGTAGGTTATTTTGAATCTTTCAAGCTATTTTGCAATGTGCCTTTTGTTTTTTAATCTCCTCATAAGTAGACATAATAGAACAGTTTAAAATATGAAAAAAAATAAAAGCTTTTGAATTTTGATGGATTTTCAAGATATCCTATTGTCCAATGCCATAACTCTCCCAGAAAACGTAGAATGTCATGATCACGTCACAGTAACAAAGAAAGTTCTGTGGTTACAAAACTTAAATAAGGCATCTGAAGACAATGATTTTAATCAATTAAAGTTAGAGAATATAATCAGAATATGAAGAAAACCAAAGTAAATCAAAGTATTAAATAGCTAATTTAAAACTTGGGGGTTTGACAGTAATTCACATACATAACTTGACCAACTCAAATGGGAAGACCACGGATTACAGGGTCAGGATCCCAGGAGTCTCAGCTTATTCCCTACTTTTCTGACCTCATTTCCACATCTATTAAGAAAAGGGTTTTGGGCTGAATTCTCAGTGACTCTTCCTCCCTAGATTTTATGGTTAAATTATTACAACCAAAACATACATTCCCTCCTAGAGGTTTTTATTTCCTTACATTACAAAAATTACATAGATCTTGGATATTTATGTTACTGGGATCCTAACTTTTAATCAGAACACCTCTGAAGGACACCGGATTTATACACAATTGTCTTATAATCCAATTAATGAAACTTTATTGAATATTTACACATTGAAAAATGAGTACAATGGTATAAATATGAAAACATTACATTTCAGGCCAATATTGGGAGATAAAGTGTTACATGGATCAAGTGTCATCCATGTTGCTGTGCATCGTGTTGTATCTATAATACAATTGAAAAATGAGCACTCTCTTCTGTCTCATGGGCAGTTAAAGGAAGATGTGCAGAAAATACCTTTGTGAGCCTTATGTTGTTTAAATTTTAAAAAAAAGATTTTTAAAATTAAAAAAATAAAATAAATAAAATAAAATAATTTACGGATAATAAAAGAAAAAAAATAAAAATAAAAAAATAAAAAAATAAAAAAAAGATTTTTGAGAGGTATAAATTGGAATGCAATAGAAGAAGCTACAGATTTGCAGATGAATGGTTATAAACTTGCAGAGTTCAGATTATGGTGAACTGTAAATCACACAGATTATATTACAAATCAACCTGATGGTTTTTCCCAATCTATGGTCTGACTTTGAATGGAAAGTTATCTTTCTTTTGTTTTCCTTTACAACTAATGGTCATCAATCCATCCATATTCTTCCTAGGATTCAATGTAACCAGCAATATGCATTTCAAGAGAGGAAACAGGATGCATCTTCAATGATTAAAGAATTATTTATATCACAATTAATTGCATTTAAAGGACTTGCCCTTGGTCCATCTACCTCCTGTGACATTCTATTGTAACTGCTTGGATTTCTCAGAGAAAATTAAGATGTCTTTTTTGTTTTGACCATTGGTTCCCTATTTGTTTATTCACTTAATAAATATTCAAAGAGTAACAACTACATATCAGACTTGTTTTAAGCAATAGACACACATTGATGTACAGAGCACAAAGCAGAGGCCTCCCTTATCTGGATCAATGGATGATGCTGATAGCAGTGAACAAAATAGGTCTTACTGTGCAGAGCTTATAGTCTAGTGGTAGAGACTAGCATCAGTGTACTCTGTCATGACTAGTACAGTGGAAAGACCCAGAAAAATGCTTCTCTATAACCCTTGCTCTACATCCTTGAGAAAAAGGCAACTGCATCCTAGGACTGTGACGATGTATGGATTGCATTTTTACCTTCATGAGTAAAAGACATTGCTTTGGAATATGGGAAAATTTGAGTGATGAAAATCTTTGGGTAGAGGTTGATTAATTAACTCATAATTAATCATATTAATTAACTCAAAATTCTTCCTCTGAAATTACAGGAATGCAATACATTTTTACACAAAATGAAGTATCATTTTACTGAAGTGTTGACTATTCTTGTGTCTTTCTCTTCTAATTTACAATTCCAGGGGTACTCAAGAATTAATGTGATGTTTCAATAGTTGCATATGGTGCTTGAGGACTATTTTACAATATTAAACAATTCATGTTACTCTTAAAATCTATGTGGTTCCAGATTTAACATGCATGAAACATGATATCTATACTTACATTGGTTTTTATATCTTGATGTTGCTTCACAAGGCTGTAAAAATTGTTATATAAATGGTAATAGTTTATGTGATAAAATTACCATTTTTATAACATATGCTATGATAAAAATAATTTACTTTATGCAACCTCATTTTAATGTTTAAAAACTCTATGTAAAAACTCTGGTTCATTTCCAAGTTTTATTTAAGAATTTTGTTCATAATTCTATCTGCCTCTACTCTAGCAGCCCAAAGTTTCTCTAAATTAAGTTTTAAAAATTATCAGAGAATTACAAAGTCAAGGAAGATTAATTTGACATAATTATCAATAGAACACAGATTATGTGAAAATCTTGATAATAAGCATATGATTGATTTTGCTATAATGGAGCAAGAAAATTAGAATAAATATGTAATAACTTATGAATTATATATTCATCAATCAAACATTTCTGGCTCAACCATGCAACACCAAGATATATATATATGATATATAGATAGATAGATAGATAGATAGATGTTAGGTAGTTAGAATAGGAAACAGGAGTCCAAAATGGCAGTGGCTAAAAGACAAGGAAGGGAAAAGCCTGCAAAAATAGAACAAAGGAAGGTCCAAGGACCAGAATAAAGACTTCAGGTAGAACAAACAGCACTCCTAGCTAGCCCAATTTATATGGGGCAGGCCCAGGGGGAGGAATAAACATAAAAAGAGGAACCAAAGGGCCCGGGTTTCTCTCTCTCTCCCTCACGCACGTGCTCTCATTCTCTCTCACTCTCTCTTCTCTTCTCATCTTTGGGTCAGTATGCCTTCATGCCTCGAGGATGTATTTTCCTGCTATTTTCTAAATAAAATTGATCTGTAACACAGAGCTGTAACACTGATCTGTTCAAGAGCTATAACATGGTCTTTCCAAGAACTGTGATGTGCCGAGGGCTTTAATGTCTGTTGCTTCAAATTTTTGTTGATGAGACAGAACCGAGGAGATTACACTCCCCTGACACACACACATACACACACACACACACACACACACACACACACACACACACATATATAATAAAACTATAAAGCATATATAATTTTGTATGTATTCATTAAATTTCTACTGAACGAGCAAATGGATTTTCACCTTTGAGTTTACTAATATCAGCAGTTTCTTACATGTAGTACATGTTTTTGGCATTTGATCTTTTCATGTTTAATACATATCTACATTTACTATCAGTCCTTTCCTTCCACAACTTGCCTAATCAAAACTTTTAACTTTTCAGAAAAAGTGACTTTATAGCTATATAATTATTGAGTTAAAATATTTTCCCCCTTAAAGCTCTATAGACATTACTTCTTTGTCTTATGAAATTTATTGTTTTACTGAAGTCTCTTACTAACCTAGTTCTTTGTGGGTAACTTATTTTTCTTGCTTGGATGTGTTCAGAGTTCTTTCCTTACTTTTGACATCTAAAACTTTCAGATGTGTTTCAAGATAGGTAACTCCTTTTATTCATTTGTCCTGGAAACAAGTTAAGGCTTTTACTATATAGACTCAGACCTTTCTCCTTTTCATTCCCCACCCCTCACCTCCAATGTTCTGGTACAGATTTCTTCCGAAAAAAAAAGGGGGGGTTTGTTTATTGCCTTATATTTGTTTGGCTCTGTTTTCTTTTAAAAGTGAAAGTGTTAGTCATTGAGTCCATTCAACTCTTCGTGACCCCATGGAGTTTTCCAGGCAAGAATACTGGAATGGGTTGCCATTCCCTTCTCCCGAGGATCTTCCCAACCCAAGGATCAAAGTTGGGTCTCCCACATTGCAGGCAGATTCTTTACCATCTGAGCCACCACAGAAGTATTATTCCTGTGCAATAATTTACTTATGGTGAAAGATGCAATGTAAATCATTTGAGGAGAGAAATAATCATTTTATATCTTCACTGGATTCCACACCCCAGATATATTCTAGTAGTATTATATATACAGGTTAATAATAATATTATGGTGACACTCAAAAGAAAAAGTAAAATAAAATGTATACCAGGAAACTCAAGGAAGGATGTATTGGCCTGTTCAGACTTACCTTTACAATCAGCCCTTGATGATTAAATTGTTCTGGTCTCTGGTCTGGTTTACCCAACTGAGCCTTATGTGACTCTTTCCTGTCCATCATCACACACCTTTCTGTCTTTATTTGCCACGTATCCTCAACAGACCTTCCACCCTAACTGGAGTAAAAAGTCTATGGCCCTACAGCCTCACACACTCTTTTCTATATTTTAAATGTCCTTTCCTTTGGGTCATTTGATGTGATGAATTTTACCCTAAGTACCTCCTGCTGTTTGAAAACTTCTCATTACTGAAGCTACAAAGACCATTCTATCTTTAGCATTCTATACAACAGATTATTTCATTATCAGGCTCTGATGAGCACGTATGGCCATAAAAGTAATGATTGTGTGGATACCTATCAGTGGATTTCCAATATCCACAGTAGAGATGAACAAAGAGGTAAAAGTAACGACTTTGCCAAGGCAACACCATTCACAGCAAGCCCTTATCAGCATAATAGGTCCAGCCCTGGCTTGGTTCTCACATTTTCCAATCTCATCTTTTTAATTGACTGTATCATCAACCATGCAAACACTTCTTAGGTGTGTGGGATGCTGCTCTCCAAGCTTTTACTTCTCTTATATTCAACTTTGGTTTATTTCCCATTTACTATCTGCTACTTTCAGTTTCCTGCTACATTCCATAGTACTCCTAAACAGAAGTCTTGTAGTTTGTTCAGCAATTTTTATTCACTTATTGCTATTCAGCCCACTGCGATCTTTCCACAGCCGTGCAGTCTTTGCATCATCATAGACCCCAATCATGGCTGTGTTTGTCCTCAATTCTTTGCACAATCCTAGGAGATCATATGTCTCATTTCTCCCAAAGAAAGGAATTGGCTCTCTTGGGGACAACCCCAGTCCTATTTCCATCTTCACTTCTTTTCTCCATATTTCCTCCTTTATCTTCGTTTACATTCTCACTTCTGTTTATTTTACCTACTGACCTCTTTCAACACACGCTTTCCCTTCCCATCTGCTCCTCAAGTGAAGGAAGATCTACAAATTCTATTGTAAGTCTGTGGTGTTAGGTTCACTTTGAAAGCATTTTTATCACAAATTGTTTAAAATCTTGTTCTGAAATCTTCCTCAGCCTGGGTAAAAAGAAAATGTACCCCACAGTGGTTTAGGGAGTTTGTATTAAAAGAGCATACTGCAAGACCTCAACTTTATTGTCTTCTCGTCTAGTTTTAAAGGACAATTAAGTCTGAATTTAATTTTATAATACAACCTGGTTTTCTCCCTGAAATTTAGTATCAGGATTTAAAACCATGATGGACAGAAACAAAGTAAATAGTAAAGAAGCACGCTAGCTTGTATTAAAAGTTTTGGTGCCAAAAAAGTTAAAGATATGAATTCAACTCTGAAGATGGCTGTTCTCCTGTGTTGTTAAAATCATCTTAATGTAGCTTTTAGCTATAAACCTGCAAACATTCTTTTGAAATGGCAGTGTCTGTGAAATTGTGGCACCAAGGAGCTAATCCATTCTTGGCAACATAAAAGAAGAAACAGTTCTCTTTGTAGTCAGTTATGTCTCTGTAGATTATGTTCTTCTTGTTTTTTTTTTTTTAATGTGTCTTTTAAAATTTATATATTTAGATTTTACTTTACCTGAAAACTATGCTTTTACATGTATAGGACTGTGTATGTAGGTCTGTGTTCTTGCTAAATTGATTGCTTAGATTGTGAGGTGGGACATGAAGACTATGACAATCGATGCTCACCTCACCTTGGTGGAAGGATGGTGAAAAATTGAAAGCATTTCCCATAAAGTCAGGAACAAGACAAGGGTGCCCATTTTCACCACTACAAGACTAAAATTCTGGACCTGGCAGACTCTAACTCATCATGGACTGGGCTATTGAAGTTGTATGCATATTGTTGTTTTCTTCATAGCACTATTGTGTTGCTCAACACTCATTCCCAGCAAACTTGCCTCTTGATTGTGACTTTCCATTTATTCAAATTAGGGGTGGCCACATGGTGCTGTGTAGGGCCATAGGACATAAGTGGAAGTGTAGCAGAAAGATTCTTCAGGAGATATGTTTGCTCTGCTAATAGAAGAAACAGAGGCTCCATTCCCTGCAACTTCATGATTTCAACATAATTATTATATTTCTGTAACTGAGACAGCTATTCAACCACCATGAGAAAGCATCTGAAAGAATGACAGAAATGCTGTACTTGACATCGTTGAGTCTTTGAAACATTAATAGCATCTTCTTATCTCCTGACACTAAGAAATATAAACTTCACTCCCATTCGTGGACCATGAAACTCCCTTCATGGTAATGAGTATAACTCTGTCAAATATTCTAAGACACTGTGTATCTTCGATAGAAGTTAAAAATGGATGTTGGACTTTAGACTGGAAAAGGAGACACACTTTCTGGGTCATGTCCCTTGAGTCTGAAGGCAAAAGACCAAATAGATTTGGTATATTCTCAGCAGTAAAAGACCTGGTCCCAAGTACACAGGGGCAGAGGAGAGACTTAGCAGAGTATTATTTTCTAGTTGACACTGAGGATGAGCTGTCGCTTTTGAGCATGCCCTCATAGAGCAATGGGGACTTTCTCAAGTGCTCTCCTCTTCTTTCATCCATTATCACAGAAGCTCTAGTAAAATATTGTTGAATGTTGAGTCTGGAGTTAGTTGGACCACAAAAGAAAAAAAAAAAAAAAACTATTTCCATGCCTGATTTCCAATGATAAATTAGTCCATGGTGATCACAACAGGCAACAGTGGTGTTTACATGATGGCATTCTATCATCACTAGAGGCAATGACATGTCAGCTTAAATAAGTGTTCAGGGAAGAATGATGTATGGGACAGGCTGCTGAACACAGTGACATAACACTCTGAAGAACCTCAGAAGCAACTAGAGACACTCTGTGATGTGCTCAGAATAGGAAAGACCCTCTGTCATCAAACACTGGGCACTCATCAAAATTTAATTTAGGGCTACCCTGGTGGCTCAGTGGTAAAGAATTTGCCTGTTAAAGCAGGAGATATGGGTTCATTCCCTGGTCCGGGAAGATCCCACGTGCCAAGGAGCAGCTGAGCCCATGGACCATAATTATTGAACCTGTGTTCTAGAGCCTGGGAACCTCAGGTACTGAGCCCTTGAGTTCAGCTACTGAAGCCCACACAACCTTGAGACCATGGTCCACAACAAGGGAAGCCACTGCGATGAGAAGCCCAAGCGCCACAACTAGACAAAAGCCTATGTAGCACTGAAGATCCAGCAGGGCCAGTAAACAATACTATTAAAAATTCCTTCAAAAAATTCAATTTAACCATGATGTCAAGAGCTAGTGAGTCCAGGAAACAATTCAATTAACACTGCTTATATTAATTTAAATTTTTACCTACTTGCAAGAAGTAGACATATTCCACTTTTCTTCTTCAGCATTAGATGTGATGCTGTGGCTTCCAGTGCATTCATTCTGGAGAAAGAAAAAGACTTAATTGAAGAGTGCTGACATGGCCTAACAAATCCAATATCCAGGAATTTCTTATCTTGGCTTAATTTTATAACGTTTGTGAAACGAGACTCTTATAAACATTGGATTCAGTGAAATATTATAACTTTTGAAGTTAGTTGGAGCACTACCAAGGAGAGATGTCTAATGAAGTGATTTAACATAATATTACTTGTGTAGTAAATAAACTAAAAATGTCTCTGATCCACTTGCCTCTTATTGACATATTTAGTGGTGAAGGTGAATTGATGACTTTTACTCTATTACTGCTGGTACTTTAATTATCATCACACATAAAGAGTTTTAGATAACTCATAGGCTTGAAGACAATAGTGGTATATTCAACTATCCAAATTTATTTCATTGTCATAATTTTGTTAGGCACAAAGGAAATGCACTTTGTGGCTTATAGTCGTTGATAGAGAATGATCCAAAAATGCAAGAAAAAATTTACTAAATTAATTGTTCATGTCATCAAGATTAAACAATGAGTTAATCAGTTCAGTTCAGTCGCTCTGTTGTGTCCAATGCTTTGTAACACCATGGAGTGCAGCACACCAGTCCTACCTGTTCATCACCAACTCCTAGAGTTTATTCAAACTCACGTCCATTGAGTCAGTGATGCCATCCAACCAGCTCATTCTCTGTCATCCCCTTTTCCTCCCATCATCATGGTCTTTTCAAATGGGTCACTCCTTTGCATCAGGTGAACAAAGCACTGGAGTGTCAGCTTTAACATCAGTCCTTCCAATGAATTTTCAGGACTGATTTCCTTTAGGATGGACTGGTTGGATCTCCTTGCAGTACAAGGAACTCTCAAGAGTCTTTTCCAACACCACAGTTCAAAAGCATCAGTTCTTTGGCACTCAGCTTTCTTTATGGTCCAACTCACATCCATACATGACTACTGGAAAAAACATAGCTTTGACTAGATGGACCTTTGTTGGCAAAGTAATGTCTGTGCTTTTAAATATGCTGTCTAGGTTGGTCATAACTTTTCTTCCAAGGAGCAAGCATCTTTTAATGTCATGATTGCATTGAGCATTGACAGTGATTTTGAAGCCCCCTCAAAAATAAAGTCTGACACTGTTTCCACTGTTTCCCCATCTATTTGCCAGGAAGTGATGGGACCAGATGCCATGATCTTAGTTTTCTGAATGTTGAGTTTTAAAGCAACATTTTCACTCTCCTCTTTCATTTTCGTCAAGAGGCTCTTTAGTTCTTCTTCGCTTTCTGCCATAAGGGGGGGGTGTGATCTGCATATCTGAGGTTATTGATATTGCTCCCAGCAACCTGAGTTAATTAATATTAGTGAGTTAATTAATATTAATGAGTTAATATCTAGCTATAAATATGTGACCAATGTGAATTGTATGAATATGTGAATAATTTTCACATATCCAGTTGTCTACCATTTGTTTTGGACAAAGTTTTTCTTCATTAAAGAAATTTGACAATGTAACACTGAATTTGAAAACTATGACCAGGATCCTTTCCAACAAAGCAAGCTTATATTTGTGTATCATGAAGTAAGTTGTTTTAAAGTTTCCACTTCATTTTCTCACAAACTTGTTTAGAAACAGCATATATTCAAACAATTGTTTTTAGGAAACATTATTATTTTGTCACCTTGAGATAATCAAGGGGCAGACCTTTGGAGAAGAGATATTCCAGAGAATGATGAAGTAACTTGCAGTGCTTCTAACACTGGCTCAGTGTTAGACAGGGCACACCAGAATTTCCTCCATTGTGATTGTCATTATCTCGTTCCTTATGACCATTTGTCCAAAATTTATTCCTAATTTATACCAGGCACATTTATGATTTCATAGACTGTTGAAAATATTTTTCAATGGTAATGAGAGCTATAATTTTAACACTTTTTATTTGCAAGGCATTGTACCTAACATTTCACCTGCTTTATTTCATTTACACTCTCACTTGACATACACAAAGACACACACAAAATATAACAATAATAAACAACACCTGAAACTCTAGCATTCAGTATCAGAAAAGTTTCTATTTTTCTCAAAGTGGTTAAGTAACATTCCCAACTCTTCTCTATTAATAGGTGGCATTGTTGGGATTTGAAGTCACAAATCTAACTGCAGAGATTCTTCTGACATCATACTTATCTGACCAACAAGAGATTGAATAATAAGTTTATCTTCATATAAAATATCTTTAAAAATACTGCAATCAATGTTCAAGAATGCTGCAAAAGCCCTATCTTCTTCTACTACAAAGAAGCCATTCAAAACTTCGAGAGTTTCCCTGGTGAAATCTGAAATTGGCTCTTATACACAGAGGGCAAGGAGAGATTGGAGAAAGAGGCAGACTGCTTCAGACTGACAGGTGGCAGGTTTAAAGGCAAGAGAATTTAAATACATAGTTTGTCTGATGCAGCCACAAAACAAGCAGATCCAAGCACCTGCCGGCCAGAATCTTAAAAATCTGTATGGAGGTCTTAATTCGGTTCAGTCATGTACACAGTCCAGAGGGTCTCAACACCACGTTGCTGTCTCAAGGCTACTCCTACTGTGGGAACAATGCAGAGAGCAGGGGAGGGAGGTGAGGACCCTCCTACTGCCTGTGTCCAGCTCTCATGCCAGTCAGCGTTATGTCTTCTCAATGACCCTCTCCAATAAAAGCAACAAACTGTAACAGTTAACATATTGTAAAATGTACTATTTATATCTTCCATAGAGCCCATTATTTTGTATCAATCAGTAGAAGAGTATTTTACATTTGGCTTCATCTTTTTAAGCTTAAATTCAATTGATCATTTATCTCTATCTCTTTCTAACTGTATGCTTCACTTTCCAAACTAATTAATTCTTAAAGAGGATTTGGAGGATGCTTCTAGCAACATCTATCACTTGTTTACACATATTTGTTTATGTGTTCCTTGCCCAGAGTGTTTTGGATTTTTAAGTCGCAAACACTCTGGTTCTTTTTCTTAAATATTTCCATAATTGATTTTTGATCATATCATTAAATTTTAAAAAAAAAGTCACCTTTTTTCGCCCACAATAATGCAAACTATATTTTAAGGAGTGATCTCAGAGCTGCCTGTGCTTTCATAGATTGATGGCTGCAGCTTACTTCTGATTGGCCAGTTTTGGTGCTGGGCAATGTCATACCTTTAAATAGCAACCAATGATTTGGGGTTATTACAAATATCCCTTATTACCCTGAGCATTTCCATCAGATTGTAGAAAAATATTTCAAATTACTGTTTTTTAATAATTAAGTCATCTTCTTAATTAAAAACACAGTATTTAAATGCTAACTTGCAGTGCCTCTAACACTGGCTCGGTGAGAGACTGGGCACACTAGAATTTCCTCCATTGTGATTGTCATATATTTGGCTCCTTATAACTTGAAAGGTATATAGGCAGATTGTCATTTTAGTAGATGGTTGTTAATTATTAGCTGTCTGCCTTCAATTCCCCATTTCTCAGTGAAGCCTAATATCCTTTGGGAAAAATTCATGCACCTTCCCTCACATTGGGAGGCCTGAGAATCATGATCATGGCCTTCTTTTTTTCTTTTCTCTCTGGTCTATAGAGCAAGCCTATGAGCTGAGCTTGTGATCAGGCAATAAAAAGACAAACATCTGAAGGATTTAAACTGAAATTCTTGGCCAGGTTCTGAGGATGTCTACAAACTGCCCTTATAATTTCTCTATAACTATATCTTCAGCTAAACTTCTTACATAATCTTCCAGCCTAACAAGTTCAAAGTACTTATTTTTTCTCTCATAGATATTCATTTCTATTTCTATGTTTTGTCTGTACTCCTTACTACTGCTGGATTTCTACTTAAAACATGTCTTTTTTTTCCCTCCATCCATATATATTCTTAAACAATTTATACTCCTTTTATTTTCCTTTTAACTTTCAAAAATTTCTCCCTGATTTCTCAGCTCCATGAAAATATCTTGTGTCTTTGACCTTCTATAGAATTTATATTCGTAGCTTTGGGTGCTAGATTACACTGATTAGTGCCTTTGGGCACTATATAACACATGGTTTTGTAACATCTGAGTCCACGTTTCTCAATGAATTTATAAACTCCATAAAGACAAAGGTCTCTTTCAGCAACCAAGATATTATGGCATATAAAAAAATAACTGTTCAAATATTTTTATCAAATAGAATATTACCATATGTTTTTGGTCATTTCTGAAAATCTGAGCGAGGTATTTTATTTCCCTAGTATTTATAGTTTAATAACTTTTGTATGTTTAATGTGTGAAATATTTCTGGCCCAGAACAAAGACTAAGATGCCAAAAACTGTCTGAACTTCGTATATAAATACATTTAAACCAAAGTCTATGTGTCATAATTTCTAAACCTGAAAATGTACAAATATCTAACTCAACTCATGAACATAGTTCATTTTATGAGAAAGAAGACAGTATCATTACTCAAAATGAAAGTTAAGATTATTCTGTAAGTCTTCTGATTTTATAACTAGTCCTTGGATGTGTATATATACACATGCCATGACAATTACAATTCAAGCAGTCTAACAAATATTTCATTTGCACTGTGAAAGCCTCTGTGAAAAGTGCCAGAATAAGATACAATTGCTACATGGGGAAGTTCACAGTACATGAGAAAACTATCTCACAAAGATATAGTTAAACATAAGAAGTACAATAAGAGCTGTATGCATAGAGTGCTATGATTACATAGACCAGAGTATACTGTGTAAATGCTACATTTAATTGAACCCACCTCTTAACATATACTTACAACCATCTATTAATGTGCATTTTGAACATTATGCCCTGAACAGAACATACTAATAGTGTTAGAAAGTCAGTAGTATAGTAACAAGTACACAAAATTGAGATTCATAATACCTGGATTTGAGTATCAACTTTACTACCTATTGTGTGACCTTGAGGAAGTTACAAAGTAATTTATGTCACTTGTTATATCATTTTTTTAAAAAGTAGTAATATTTATTCAAGTTATCATAATAAAATATTGGTTATAATTTTAAAATAATATTAACTGCAGCTTGTTTCTTGCTATTCAATTCTGGTTGGGATGAAGTAAGGGAAATATTGTGCTTGTTTACTGAGTTTTCTTCCTCTAAATGATCTTACTACATTCACTCCCCTCCCCAACTACATACCCCATGCCTGACTCTTAAAAATGAGTCATAGAAAAAAAAAAAACCCTCTTGAACTGTTGGTGGGAATGTAAACTGATACAGACACTATAGAAGACAGTATGGAGATTCCTTTAAAAACTAGGAATAAAACCACCATATGACCTAGCAATCCCACTACTAGGCACATACCATGGGGAAACCAAAATTGTAAAAGACACATGTACCCCAATGCTCATTGCAGCACTATTTACAATAGCTAGAACATGGAAGCAACCTGGATGTACATTGACAGATGAATGGATAAAGAAACTACGGTACATATACAATGGAATATTACCCAGCCATAAAAAGGAATGCATTTCAGTCAGTTCTAATGAGGTGGATGAACCTAGAGCCTATTATACAGAGTGAAGTGAGTCAGAAAGAGAAAAACGAACATTGGGTATATTGCATAATCCACACATATGGAATCTAGATAGTACTGATAAAATTATTTGCAGGCCAGCATTTTTAGTAATATCAAATCTAACATCCTGAAGTGAGACTACCAAGATAGATACTACTTTTATTCCCCAAAGAGTAGCCTTACTCTGATGGAGATGGTATAGAAGAAACGTGACAGGAACAGCTTAGAAGTGAGACTAATGTTCTTGACCATAAAGGGTGTTAACCTATCTCTAAGGAATTTAAATAATGTTATTTGAACTATAATGAGCAAGCAAGTGAAAATGGGTAACTATATGCAGCAAAGAATAGGTTCCAAGGAATATCATATTTGAATCCATTGTTAATCGTACTTATCCCAGATAGAAAGGCTAAGATAGTGAAATTCTTACATTTCAGAATAAGGGGTTGAAGATTATAAGTGAGAACATTGGAGACCTTGACATCATTTTTGTTTGCTTACTACTCTTTCCAGCGTGGGCCACTGGAGAAGGGAATGGCAAACCACTTCAGTACTCTTGCCTTGAGAACCCCATGGACAGTATGAAAAGGCAAAAAAAAAAAAAAAAAAAAATAGGACACGGAAAGATGAATCCCTCAGGTCGGTGGGTGCCCAATATGCTGCTGGAGATCGGTGGAGACACAACTTCAGAAAGAATGAAGAGATGGAGCCAAAGCAAAAACAACACTCAGTTCTGGATGTGACTGGTGATGGAAGCAAGGCCTGATGCTGTAAGAGCAATATTGCATAAAAACCTGGAATGTTAGGTCCATGAATCAAGGCAAATTGGAAGTGGCAAACAAAAGATGGCAAGAGTGAACGCCAAAATTTTAGGAATCAGCAAACTAAAATGGACTGGAATGGGTGAATTTAACTCAGATGACCATTATATCTACTACCATGGGCAGGAATCCCTTGGAAGAAATGGAGTAGCCATCATAGTCAACAAAAAAGTCCTAAATGCAGTACTTGGATGCAATCTCAAAAATGACAGAATGATCTCTGTTCATTTCCAAGGCAAATCATTCAATATAACCATAATCCAAGTCTATGCCCAGACCAGTAATGCTGAAGAAGCTGAAATAGAACAGTTCTATGAAGACCTACAAGACCTTCTAGAACTAACACCCAAAAAAGATGTCCTTTTCATTATAGGGGTCTGGAATGCAAAAGTAGGAAGTCAAGAAACACCTGGAGTAACAGGCAAATTTGGCCTTGGAGTATGGAATAAAGCATGACAAAGGCTGTTAGAGTTTTGCCAAGAGAAAGCACTGGTCATAGCAAACACCCTCTTCTAACAACACAAGAGAAGACTCTACACATTGACATCACCAGATGGTCAACACAGAAATCAGATTGATTATATTCTTTGCAGCCAAAGATGGAGAAGCTCTATACAGTCAACTAAAACAAGACCAGGAGCTGACTGTTGCTCAGATCATGAGCTCCTTATTGCCAAATTCAGACTTAAGTTGAAGAAAGTAGGGGAAACCACTAGACCATTCAGGGATGACCTAAATCAAATCCCTTACAATTATACAGTGGAAGTGAGAAACAGATTTAAAGGACTAGATTTGATAGAGTGACTGATGAACTATGGAATGAGGTTTGTGACATTGTACAGGAGACAGGGATCAAGACCATCCCTAAGAAAAAGAAATTTAAAAAGCAAAATGGTTGTGTGAGGAGGCCTTACAAACAGCTGTGAAATGAAGAAAAGCAAAAAGCAATGGAGAAAAGGAAAGATATACCCATTTGAATGCAGTGTTCAAAAGAATAGCAAGGAGAGATAAGAAAGCCTTCCTCAGTGATCAGTGCAAAGAAACAGATTTCAAGCTATTTCAAGTCCTAAAAGATGATGCTGTGAAAGTGTTGCACTCAATATGTCAGCACATTTGGAAAATTCAGCAGTGGCCACAGAACTGGAAAAGGTCAGTTTTCATTCCCATCCCTAAGAAAGGTAATGCCAAAGAATGCTCAAACTACCACAAAATTGTACTAATCTCACATGCTAGTAAAGTAATGTTCAAAATTCTCCAAGCCAGGCTTCATCAATACTTGAACTATGAACTCCCAGATGTTCAAGCTGGATTTAGAAAAGGCAGAGGAACCAGAGATCAGATTGCCAACATTTGCTGGATGGTTGAAAAAGAAAGAGACTTCCAGAGAAACATCTACTTCTGCTTTTTTGACTATGCCAAAGCTTTTAACTGTGTGGATCACAGCAAACTGTGGGAAATTCTGAAAGAGATGGGAATACCAGACCACCTGACCTGCCTCTTGAGAAATCTGTATGCAGGTCAGGAAGCAACAGTTAGAACTGGACATGGAACAACAGACTGGTTCCAAATAGGAAAAAGAGTACGTCAAGGCTGTATATTGTCACCCTGCTTATTTAACTTCTATGCAGGGTACATCATGAGAAATGCTGGGCTGGAAGAAGCACAGGCTGGAATCAAGATTGCCGGGAGAAATATCAATAACCTCAGATATGCAGATGATACCACCCTTATGGCAGAAAGTGAAGAAGAACTAAAGAGCCTCTTGATGAAAATGAAAGAGGAGAGTGAAAAAGTTGGTTAAGCTCAACATTCAGAAAACTAAGATCATGACATTCAATCCCATCATTTCATGGGAAATAGATGGAGAAACAGCACAAACAGTGGCAGACTTTACATTTTGGGGCTCCAAAATTACTGCAGATGGTGACTGCAGCCATGAAATTAAAAGATGCTTACTCCTTGGAAGAAAAGTTATGACTATCCTAGACAGCATATTAAAAAGTCAAGACATTACTTTGCCAACAAAGGTCCATCTAGTCAAGGCTATGGTTTTTCCAGTAGTCATGTATAGATGTAAGAGTTGGACTATAAAGAAAGCTGAGTGCTGAAGAATTGACTACAAGGAGATCCAACCAGTCCCTCCTAAAGGAATTCACTCTTAAATATTCATTGGGAGTACTGATATTGCAGTTGAAACTCCAATACTTTGGCCACCTGATATGAAGAACTGACTCATTTGAAAAGACCCAGATGCTGGGAAAGATTGAAGGTGGGAGGAATAGGGGATAACAGAGGATGAGACGGCTGGATGGCATGATCGACTCAATGGACATGAGTTTGAATAAACTCTGGGAGTTGGTGATGCTAGGAGGCCTGGTGTGCTGCAGTCCATGGTGTTGCTGAATCAGACAAGACTGAGGGACAGAATTGATACTGATACTGATAATATTTTTTCACTCCCTTGGGTTAAGTTTGCTAAGTGTACATTTGTCTGTTAAAAATTGTGTATAGGCAGGAAAACAGTGAAACGTGAAAGACTGACATTGGGTGATTCTAAATTCCTGAGATTAGTGAGGAACCTGTTCTTCATGTAATTGTTAAAATTATCACTATTAATCATTTCAGTGGTAAAAATTATATGCATATATATTTTTTAATTAGTTTATTTTTTAATTGAAGGATAATTGTTTTACAGAATGTTGCTGTTTTCTATCAAATCTCAACATGAATCAGCCATAGGCATACAGATATCCCCTCCATTTTCAACCTCCTCCCATCTCCCTCTGCATCCCACTCCTCTAGGTTGATACAGAGCCCCTATTTGTTTCCTGAGACATACAGCAAATTCCCGTTGGCTATCTATTTTACATATGGTAACGTTTTTGTAAAGTATTGCTTTGTTGAAAAATAGTAAGTGCTGACTTCCCATTTCTGATCTGACATTTAAAGAGTTAACAAGCTGACACTATATTCTAACAATGAAATTCTGGGAAAAAATGAAAAAATGAATAACACTTCTTAGATGTGTCAAGAGAAGTGAAGCCACAAGTCAAATTACTACGCTCAAAACTGGAGAGATAAATAGGCAAACAAAGAGAACCGCAGCTTAACTGTAGCAGAAGCTCACAAGCAGAAACCTCCACAACAACCAGTTCCAGGACAGGAAAGCCTGAACTGTAGCTCAGGCTACAGTGACAAATTGCTCACTGAGGATAATTCTGAGAATTTAAAGCTCCAGGGAGATCCCAGTCACAGGAATGAAGAGTGACTTAAACTGCTATGATTTTTATCTCCAGGAACTCTACTTATTCTCACAATGAAGGTAGAGGAAAGATCCCTCCATGTCTCCAGGAAGAGGAGAGGAAATGTTACCATTTTGAAATACACCAGAGCATTGTCTTTCTTTACAAGTCTGCACTCAGGAGAAAAAAAAAAAACCTGCTAGAGTTTAACCGAATTTAAGTGACCTGAGGGAAAGGAAACATCCAACTCTACCCTTCCACTTAGGAAAAGAGAAATACCCAATTCAAGCCATCTCTAGCCATCCTTTCCCACCTGAATTGAGGAGAGATATACTGAGAAGCACTAGTGAAGTTCAGAGAACAAGCACATAGGCTCATCAAAAGACTACACAGCTACTCACAGACCCCTCCCCTTCCCTACACCTTACCACTGCATTACAGGAGTGCTATTTACCACAGTTTGTTAACACAGTACATCATGTCCATCTTTTAGTAAGAAATTACAAGGCATATTGAAATGCAGAAAACACAGTTTGAAGAGACAGAGAAAGCATTAGAACCAGACCAGACAAAGCAGGAATGCTGGAATTATCAGACCATGAATTTCAAAAGAATTGTAATTCATATATTAAAGCTTCTAATGGGGAAAAGTAGACATCATGCAAGAATAGATGGTTAATGTAAGCACAGACATGAAAATTCTAAGAAAGAACAGAAATGCCAGAAATTAAAAACATTGTAATAGAAATGAAAATGCCTTTAATGAGTTTATCAGTAGACTAGACATGACTGAAGAAAAACTTTCTGACCTTGAGAAAATGTTCACAGAAGTTTGCAAAACTGAAAAATCAAAGAGAAAAAAAAAGATTTTTTTTTTTTTAAAGCAGAATATCAAGACTGTTGGCCTCCCTAGTGGCTCAGAGGTAAAGAAGACCAGGAGACATGGGTTTGATCCCTGTGTCAGGAAGATCCCTTAGAGAAGGAAATGGCAACCCACTCCAGTGTTCCTGCATGGGGAATCCCATGCACAGAGAAGCCCGACAGTCCACAGTTCATGGGGTCACAAGAGAGTCAGACACAACTAAATGGGCTTCCCTTGTGGCTCAGCTGGTAAAGAATCTGCCTGCAATGCAGGAGACCTGGGTTCAATCCCTGGGTTGGGAAGATGCCCTGGAGAAGGAAAAGGCTACCCACTGCAGTATTCTGGCCTGGAGAATTCTATGGATTGTATAGTCCATGAGGTTGCAAAGAGTTGGACATAACTGAATGACTTTCACTAGTTACTAAACAAACAAAAATAAGTCCCAGGATGTGCGACAACTACAAAAGGTGAGCACACATAGTGAGAATATTCAGTGAAGCAAGAAAAGAACATAAGCAATATTTGAAGCAATAAAAGCTAAGGATTCCTCTCAAATTAATGTCAGATATTAAACCACTGACCAAAGAAGCTCCAAGAATAGCAAGCAGGATAAATATTAAAAAAAAAAAAAACACAAAACTAAGCTAGGCATATCATAGTCAAACTTCAGAGAATCAAAGATAAAAAACCTTGACAGAAATCAGAAGGGGGAAAAAAAATCTCTCTATAGAAGAGTAAACATAAAAATTAAATTTGATATCTTCTTAGAAATCACAAAAGCAAGGAGAGTAGCATGAAATATTTAAATTGTGGAAAAGAAAAAAGTCAATCTAGAATTTTCATCTTTATGAAATTATCTTTCAAAAGTGAAAGAGAAGTAAAGACTTTTTTAAAGAAAGAAAAATTAAATAAATTTGTTGCCAGTAAAATTGCCTAGCAAACAAAGTTTTAAGTTCTTCAGAGAGGAGAAAAATGATATAGGTCAGAAACTTGGTACATAAAGAAAGGAAAAGCATCAGAGAAGGAATAAGTGATGGCAAAATAAAAATATATATATTTTCCTTATTCTTAATGAAACAGATAATAATTTTTCAAAATAATTACAGGGACAATGTCACTGTGTCATTTGAAGGTGGACTTGAATTAATTGTAAATGTATATCACAAAACTCATACAAAATGTCATAGACAATATGAATGGGCCTATATCTACTAAACAATAATTAATAACCTTCCAAAACAGAAAGCACTGGGCCCAGATGTGTTCACTGGTGAATTCTATCAAACATTTAAGGAAGAAATTGTACCAATTCTCTAAAATCTCTTTTAGAATAAGCTGAGGGTTCACTTGTTAGTTCATTCTATGAGGCCTATATTAACACCAAAATCAGAAAAATATATTAGAAGAATAGATATCTGTCATGATATAGATGTAGAAATCCTTAACAAAATCTTAGTAAACTGAATCCAACAATGTATAAAAAGAATTTCACAGGATAATCAAGCGAAATTTATCGCAGATAGAGAACTCATATACTTTCCATTTTATTTTGCTTTGAACCTAAAACTACTCTCAAAAACAAAGTATATTAAAAAATTAGTGAATTTCAAATTTCTCAATTGTATCTATCTATTTTCCCCAGGACTATCATTTTAAAAGTTATTTTTAAAAATATACATACAATATAAAATTTTGTTGATGTATTAATAGCAAATAAATATTAGATGATTTCATGATTTGAATTAGTCTCTTTCATATATTTACTTTGTTTCTTAGTTAACAGAACCCAATAATAATTGGCTATATTGCTGCTGCTAAGTCGCTTCAGTCGTGTCCAACTCCGTGTGACCCCATAGACGGCAGCCCACCAGGCTCCCCCTTCCCTGGGATTCTCCAGGCAAGAACACTGGAATGGGTTGCCATTTCCTTCTCCAATGCATTAAGGTCAAAAGTGAAAGTGAAGTCGCTCAGTTGTGTCCGACTCTTAGCGACCCCACAGACTGCAGCCCACCAGGCTCCTCCGTCCATGGGATTTTCCAGGCAAGTGTGCTGGAGTGGGGTGCCATTGCTTTCTCCAATTGGCTACACATATGGCTCCAAATAAATTTAATTTAGGTTTCAAACTTACCTGGGAAAGGTAATATTTTCTTAGGATAAGTACTTAAAAAAAAAAAAAGAATGTCATTTGGAAGCAGGTTGTATCAGATGTATAGACTCAAAATATTGGGAGGGTAGTGAATTAGCTGTAATGAAAATGGAATGAAAAAGACTTATGGTTCATTTCCTAGTTGTAATTTTCACGATTCACATCAACTTGGGAAGGTTCTTAATTTTCGTTTTTTGTTTTGTTTTTTTGCCCCTATTTTTTAGATTCAAATTCCTCATCTGCATAAGGCTCATCTGACATCGTTAATATGATAATTACAGTGATAATTAAAAGTGCATCTTTACTGAGAGAGAGCAGGAAAGGGAGAGGAAAAGGGGGGAGTCAAGCCCAGAAACTGATAAATAGTAAGTATTCAGAAAGGTGTATTCTATTTTGAGCTCAGGATGTATCAGGCACTGCTAAATATTTTGCAAATGTTAATTACAACACCAATGTGATGAAGGCATTTTTATCCCAATGGGATTTGGAAATTTTAAAAATTTCTCCAAGGTCATATGGCTAGAAATCAGCATATTACTTAAAACCATGTCAGTCTGACTAATCAGCATATAGGCCTTCCCAGGGTTGATTGATAGATGAGAATTCATTGATGTTACCAAGCAGAAGAATGGTATGATCTAGCTCTTTCCATTAGAGTCTAACTGACTTGGCAGAAACTAAGTGAAAATCAAAATGAAATGGCCTATGATAGTCTGTGAATCTGAGGTGAATAACAAGAGAAATATCCAGAAGTGAATTTATCTAGGCAAGGGGAAAGAAATAGAAATAAGAAACATGATGTTCTGCCTACAGTTTCCTTTTAAAAAAAAATCGTTCTGGACTTTTTTTTTGGGGGGGGGGGGGCAATATGCATTAAATAATGAAAAAGAGCTGAAAAGCATTAAACATTTCTGAGCAGAAATTAATGAGGAAAGTGGTTGCCTAGCAGCAAAAATATACAGTTTTGACATTATAGTGAGGATTGATGAAACATTAAAATAGTTCATTTTAAAAGCTTACAGTTGCTTTGGAAATGTAAGGCCATCTGATCTTTTTTAGAAGTTTTTTTTTTTTTTTTTTTTAAAGAGGCTTTTGTATTACTTTCTTTATGTGATGTTAACAAATTACTAAAAACTTAGGAGCTTAAAGCAACACTCATTTTATTGCAGTGTCTGTAGGTCAGAAGTCTGGGCACAGCTTAATAGGGTCCTCTCCTCAGGGTCTCACAAAGTATTCATATCAACTAGAGTATATTCTTATTAGGAATCTGGACTAGGAACAGATCAGTTTCCAAGCTCTCTCAGTTTTGGCCAGAATTCATTTCCTTGTGACTGTAAAATTCCTGGCTGCTTACTTCTTGAAAACTGAAAAAAGAGAGAGTATCTCCTATTTAGCATCTCTGCCTTCAGGAAAAGCCTTGCTTCTCTTCTAAAGACTCACTCGATTAGGTGAGTCCCACTTAGAATAATCTCTTCTTTGATTACCTCAAAGTTAACTTTTATATCTAAAAAAATACCTTCACTTTTGCAATATAACTTAACATGATTATAGGAGTGATAGCCAGTGACAATTGTCATATTCTGTTGGTTAGAAGAAGATAACAGTTTCCACCAAAACTCAAGGGTGGATACTAGGTTTCAAAAATCATAGAGATACCTACAGGGTATGCCCACCACAGGTATGAACTGAGAGCTCCATTCTTACTTTCCTTACCACAATTGAGACAAAGAAATAAAGAGCAATTAAAATTATTTCTCATGGTTAACATTGTTTTACTGGACAAATTATGTTTACAGTACTTTTAAAAAATGATTATTTAGGAGTTCCATAGAATAATTTCTTGATTCTTAAAGTATATCTCTCAGTGTAATATCTCTTTAAATAGGAATTTTTAAAAAAGAGATATAGAGAAGAGTTTAAAATTTAGCAGATAGAGTAAAGCTTTTACTAATTTTAATACAATTTACTTCTAATCAATGCATGTTATTAGAAAAGTATTTATTTTATTAGATTTTCTATATCCTTTATGTGGTAGGATATGAATAGAACTAATGTATAAGAAGAAACTAGGAAACATTATACCACAAAAAACTATCAACTTTGATGATTATATTATTTTTATTAAATGAAAGTATATTGATCTTACCAAAATTATTTTATATTAACACATCACATTAATGCTTTTCAAATCTTTAATTTTTGGACACAAACTATTCTAATAACCTGGACATTTTATATTTCTTTCTTGGACAGAATTAATTCATAATTCTATGTAGATTCTTTCCTATAGATGAATCTTACATAGCTTGGTAAATTGTATTCATCTGAAATACCAGATACCAGTGCAAAAAATAATTCTCCCTCTAACTTTAAATGTAGTCAAAAACACTCAAGGAAAAAAAAAATCACAGAATCTGGTTGAATCAGTCTAATTGCATTACTTCAATTTCTTTTTTATTCACCATGTAGCTTCTGCTTTTACAAGGTTTCTGGTTTCTAGATATTTTGGCTTTAATTAAAAAAATGAATAATGTAACATATAATTAAACTTTGATATTCATGAATCACTTGAATTTTTAAAATCACCTAACTTGGATGACATATTCACTGAAATCCTGATGTATGTCGATTATAGAAAAGTACTACTGTAAGTCCAAACTGAGTCCTATAGCTTTTTGATTACATTTCTTTGATAAGTAAAATGAGCTGATTCCCCATTCCATATTTAAAGTCAATATCATTGTCATCATTTTGAGGATAGCAAAGAATAGTTCTTACTTTTTCTTAGTTTTTGCTTATCACCTGTTCTTCTGATTTGCTGCTTCAAACCTCAATTCTCATTTCACTGATTCTCCTTTAAAATTTTTATTTGCAATTTTATCAGTTATTAATGCATATAGTTTAATGAGACAAATACTATAACAAGATACATATGAAAAACAGTAACCCCTGTACACTCAAACCCGATTCTAACTCCCCTGTGACAACTTCTTTTAAGAGTTCAAGCTTACATTTTTGGGGTTTACCTATATATCAATTGAAGGCAACAGTTTTATGCAGGAAGCCCTGTTTTCCCACAGACAGACATCCTAGAGTGCAGACCATAAGCATACAATTAAAGAGTAGTAGGTAAGGAAACTAATTTTTTACTTAAGTATCAAATTACTGTTGACTACCAGAAACTGATTCTTTTGAATCTGTGTTTTCACTACCTATTGACTAGAGCTCTAATATAGAATTGCTGCATTGCATTCTAGTCATTTTCATCAGCTGTCTTCTCATCACTAAACATCTTTAATATTCTATTTAAAGCTACACATATTTTCTAAGCAATATCTGCCACAAAATAGGTTCCTAACAAATATTTAACTAAATCACATAGACCACAGCCTTGTCTAACTCAGTCAAACTATGAGCCATGCCATGTCGGGCCACCCAAGACGGACAGGTCATGGTGGAGAGTTCTGACAAAACATGGTCTACTAGAGAAGGGAATGGCAAATCACTTCAGTATTCTTGCCTTGAGAACCCCATGAACAGTATGAAAAGGCAAAAAGATAGGACACTGAAAGATGAACTCTCTAGGTTGGTAGGTGCCCAATATGCTACTGGAGATCAGTGGAGATATAACTCCAGAAAGAATGAAGAGATGGAGCCAAAGCAAAATTAACACCCAGTTGTGGATGTGACTGGTGATAGAAGCAAGGTTTGATGCTGTAAAGAGCAATATTGCATAGGAACCTGAAATGTCAGGTCCATGAATCCAGGCAAATTGGAAGCGGCAAACAGGAAATGGCAAAGTGAACACTGACATTTTAGGAATAAGCAAACTAAAAATGGACTGGAATGGGTAAATTTGACTCAGATGACCATTATATCTACTACTGCCGGCAGGAATCCCTTAGAAGAAATGGAGTAGCCATCATGGTCAACAATGCAGTACTTGGATGCAGTCTCAAAATTGACAGAATGATCTCTGTTAATTTCCAAGGCAAACTTTTCAATATCACGGTAATCCAAGTCTATGCCCCGACCAATAATGCTGAAGAAGCTGAAGTAGAACAGTTCTATGAAGACCTACAAGACCTTCTAGAACTAACAAACAAAAAAGATGTCCTTTTCATTATAGGGGACTGGAATGCAAAAGTAGGAAGTCAAGAAACACCTGGGGTAACAGGCAAATTTGGCCATGGAGTACAGAATGAAGCAGGACAAACGCTAATAGAGTTTTGTCAAGAGAATGCACTGGTCATCGCAAACACCCTCTTCCAACAACACAGGAGAAGACTCTATACATGGACATCACCAGATGGTCAACAGTGAAATCAGATTGATTATATTCTTTGCAGCCAAAGATGGAGGAGCTGTATGCAGTCCGCAAAAACAAGACAGGAAGCTGACTGTGGCTCAGATCATTAACTCTTTGTTGCCAAATTCAGACTTAAATTAAAGAAAGTAGGGAAAACCACTAGACCATTCATGTATGACCTAAATCAAATCTGTTATGATTATATAGTAGGAGTGACAAATAGATTCAAGGGACAGATCTGATAGAGTCCCTGAAGAACTATAGACAGAGGTTCAAGACATTATACAGGAGGCAGAGATCAAGACCATCCCCAAGAAAAAGAATGCAAAAAGGCAAAGTGGTTATCTGAGGAGGCCTTACAAAGAGCTATGAAAAGAAGAGAAGCAAAAGGCAAAGGAGAAAAGGAAAGGTATACCCTTTTGAATACAGAGTTCCAAAGAAGAGCTAGGAGAGATAAGAAAGACTTCCTCAGTGATCAATGCAAGGAAACAGAGGAAAACAACAGAATGTGAAAGTCTAGAGATTTCTTCAAGAAAATTAAAGATATCAAGGGAACATTTCATGCAAAGATGGGCTCCACACAGAAATGTGTGGATCTAACAGAAGCAGAAGATATTAAGAAGAGATGGCAAGAATACACAGAAGAACTGTACAAAAAAGATTTTTGAGACCCAGATAATCATGATGGTATGATCACCCATCTAGAGCCATACATCCTGGAATGTGAAGTCAAGTGGGCCTTAGGAAGCATCACTATGAACAAAGCTATTGGAGGTGATGGAATTCCAGTTGAGCTATCTCAAGTCCTAAAAGATAATGCTGTGAAAGTGCTGCACTCAATATGCCAACAAATTTGGAAAACTCAGCAATGGCCATAGGACTGGAAAAGGTTAGTTTTCATTCCAATCCCAAAGAAAGGCAATGCCAAAGAATGTTCAAACTATTGCACAACTGCACTCATCTCACACGCTAGCAAAATAATGTTCAAAATTCTCCAAGCCAGGCTTTAACAGTACGTGAACCATGAACTTCCAAATGTTCAAGCGGCATTTAGAAAAGGCAGAGGGACCAGAAATCAAATTCCCAATATCCACTGGATCATTAAAAAAGCAAGAGAGTTCCAGAAAAAAATAACTGTTTCTGCATTATTGACTATGCCAAAGCCTTTGACTGTGTGGATCACAACACACTGGAAAATTCTTCAAGAGATGGGAAATCCAGACCACTTGACCTGCCTTCTGAGAAATTTGTATGAAGGTCAGGAAGCAACAGTTAGAACTAGACATAGAATAACAGACTGGTTCCAAATCAGGAAAGGAGTACACCAAGGCTGTATGCTGCTTATTTCACTTCTATGCAGAGAATATCATGAGAAATGATGGGCTTGATGAAGCACAAGCTGGAATCAAGATTGCCAGGAGAAATGTCAATAACCTCAGATATGCAGATGACACCATCCTTATGGCAGAAAGTGAAGAACTAAAGAGCCTCTGGATGAAAGTGAAGGAGGAGAGTGAAAAAGTTGGCTTAAAACTCAACATTCAGAAAACTAAGATCATGGCATCTGGTCCCATCACTTCATGGCAAATAGACGGGGAAGCAATGGAAACAGTGACAAACTGTTTTTGAGGGGCTCCAAAATCACTGCTGATGGTGACTGCAGCCATAAAATTAAAAGACACGTACTCCTTGGAAGAAAAGTTTTGCCCAGCCTAGACAGCATAGTAAAAAGCAGAGACATTTCTTTGCCAACAAACGTCCATCTAGTCAAGGCTATGGTTTTGCCAGTGGTCAGGTATGGATGTGAGAGTTGGACTGTAAAGAAAGCTGAGCACCAAAGAATTGATGCCTTTGAACTGCAGTGTTGAAGAAGACTCTTGAGAGTCCCTTGGATTGCAAGGAGATCCAACTGGTCCATCCTAAAAGAAATCAGTCTTGTAAATTCATTGAAAGGACTGATGCTGAAGCTGAAACTATAATACTTCATCCACCTTATGCAAAGAAGTGACTCATTTGAAAAGACCCTGATACTGGGAAAGATTGAAGGCAGGAGGAGAAGGGGATGACAGAGAATGAGATGGTTGGATGTCATCACCGACTCAATGGACATGAGTTTGAGCAGTCTCCAGGAGTTGGTGATGGACAGGGAGGCCTGGCATGCTGCAGTCCATGGGGTCACAAAGAATCAGACACGACTGTGTGACTGAAGTGAGCTGAATTGAAAGGTATATCAGGTTCATATACTGCAAAGGAAAATACACAAAACCATTTTCTTCTTGTCATAAAGTCTCAGTGGCAGGATAAAATGGAGAGAACGACCAGTCATCCAAGAGAGCAAGGGTTATTAAGCAAACCAAGGTAGAACTGTTGCCATTTGCTTCCCTACAAGTATATCAATGCCAATTTTAATGGATCATGGAATCTAGCACCAACAATCTGTTTTATAGCTGGTAATTTTAGGATAGACATCCCATCCATACACAGCTCTAGTATAGCATTAATCTTTGTCCTGAAATAGACACTCTAAAATATGAATAATTACCATTGTAAGAAAGAATATTTACTATGTGGAAAAAAAATTTAAATAGATTATCTCTAATGCTTTTAAAACCTGACACAGAAGATATGTTAGTTATGATTGGCTGCAAGTGATAGAAAGCAATTTGATCTAGTTAAGAAAACTAGGGGAATTCTTGTAAGGAGACAGGAGTGGCGAATGTAGGCCAAAGACAGGCATATAACCAGAACTAACAAAACCGGAAACAAAGCTCTGGTTGTCAGAAATTCTGTGTTTCCTCTTTATTTTCCCTGTATGCCACCTGGCTTCAGTTTATAAGCCCATTCCACACTAAGGAACTTGGAATGTTGGTGCAGATCAGTTTAGGAATTCTCCAGTGTAAGTTAGCCTTTCATATATCGGAATAATATATAACTGACCATAAAATCATATTAGCCTTGACATCCAAACAAAAGCCAGAGACCTATGACTTAGGTTATAGAAATATCAATACAGAGGATTATTAGTTTCAGTTCACAGCACTGTTCAATTATTAGCACAATTTCAGTTCAGAGAGAAACATTTCTTAATATTATACCCAATATGACTGTAGATATTCAGCTAAATTCAATCTTGGTTTTATTTTTTTTCCAGTAGCTAAAATAGTAGATTATAGCCATTGTAAAATTGGTCTAAGTCTTGCATTTGGTTTGTCCCCTGAAGGCATAAATTTTTTTAAAGGCTCTTTTCAATGTCATTTCATGAGGTTTGTGATATTTTTTGTTCTTTCTAATTTGCAGAACAATCATAGTTATTGCTACTGTTATAATTCAACTCATGTTGGAACACAGAGAATCCTCTGGGTACTATGTTTTGTAATTTGAAAAGTATTTTGCATTATGTTCAAGACTATTTTAATCTGTATTAATTATAAAGTCAAGCAATATACATTTAATGAAATAAAATAAAATTTTTATATAATATTCTGTGACAAAATGTTTTTTCAGAAAATATTAAGCAGGTGAATTTAAGAATATATTTTTCAAAAGTTTTGGAAGATTTTAGAGTTGATATTAACAAAACAAATAAATGTAATGTTGAAGCTGTATTTAATGCCCTAAATCTTTGTAACTCATAAAGGTATTTGTCATTCATTAAAAAATACATGGTAAAGTGATTATAATATAAATGAATTTAGAATTTATCAACAAAATGATTGACTATCTTCATCTTGGAATGTATCAATATATATTAATATTTTGATTAGACAAACTAACATTGTTCATTTAACTGAATAATAATTTATTAAATATCTGCTATGTGTCTAATATAATAACAAGTTAAACAAGTGTGAGATAAACAATGTATCTCATAAAGTCAAACAAATAAATAACTGGCTTTAAACCACAGATGTAACAAAAACTTTAGTAGAAATACTGAATAAAATAGAGACAGAAGGGAGTGGTTCTTTCTCCTTGAAGTACATCAGAGAAGAAAAGTGAAATTACCATTTATTTTGTATAACTCTTTTTGTTTTTAAGTGTCCGTTTTACATGTGTGGAAATTGGGTTTCATATTTCACAAAAAAATCTTCTAAGATTCATTCACATAGATAGTGTGAAATGGTCATCTGATTTTGCTTCATTGTTCCTGTCATTTGCTGCTCTAAAGAACTCTTCAATGCAAAAATATATTAAACAGAGAAATAAGGAATAAGGAGTTTATATTAGGAACAAAGTTAAAGGGAGAAAGAACAGTTACTGGAGAATGAAGAACAACTGGGAGTAACCTAAAAGTTTGAGCTAAAAGGTAGAATGTAACATTTGTAGGAAAGTGAGGAGGGTGAAAAGATATTTAAATTGTAATTAGACTTTAAATCACTCCAATTAGGATATCATGCTGAATTTGGGGCAAGACAAGGGAAAATACTGAAAAGATACATACGTTAGTAAAATAATTTCAAGATCATTAAGGAGAATTAAGTGCATAAGAAAGAAATGGGATGCAGAGATCAAGTGATCTGCTGTTGCTTTGAGTCCAGATTAGAAATGAAGCAAGTCATAATAGAGAAGGCAAGGGATGGATGAATTAATGAAATAATAAAAATTAAATCATTCCACTGGGTAAGTACAGAGAGAAGATAAATAAAGGGTGAAGAGGAAGGGATAAAGTCAGTAACTAGATCTTTTTATTTATAAAATATTAAATTGATAGATTTACTTTATAGTAGCATTTATCTGTGTTTGCATTAAGGGTGCTGGAACATTAAGATTTTAAATATTAGAAAATTTCTATTATAGCATTATGGGGATAGACAATGCATAAGGTACTTCAGATTACTTTTTTTTTTTGAAGAATGCCACAAAGACATTAATTTAAAAAGTGAAAATACCCTCTTTCATTCATTTGCTTCACCTTCAAAAATTGATGAGGCATTTATTTCATATTAAGTTGTATGCTAGTCAATTTACGTACAGTAGCAAGCCCAGTAGATGCAGTGGTAGTCTTAGAGCCTAGTGGGTGGAACAGATTCCACCCAAACAATTAAAAAGCAAAGGAAAAATTGCTAGGAAAAAGTAAAAGGTTCTGTAAGATATTCTGTTAGGGGCAGTTAAGCTCTCAAGTAAGCATCAACCTTCAGAATTTATGATGAGAATCTGAAGATGGCATGGATTTATCTGAGTGAAGTAAGAAGGAAAGAGAACTCTAGGTGAAATATAATTCTGTTACTTCTAATGATTGTATAATACCATTACAACAGTGAACTAGGAATTGTGCTAGTGACTAGCACCCTCTATCCTTAGATAATTTGGTGTCTGTGTGTGCTAGATCACTTCAGTTTGTCCAACTCTGTGATCCTCTGCGACTATAGCCCACCTGGCTCCTCTGTCCTTAGGATTTCCCAGGACAAGAATACTGGAAAAATCCCAGGCAAGAACGCTAGAGTGGGTTGCCGTGCTCTCCTCCAGGGGATCTTCCCAACCCAGAGATCGAACTTGTGTCTCTCATATCTCCTGCACTGGCAAGCAGGTTCTTTACCACTAGCACCACCTGGGAAGCCCAGATAATTTGGCATATCTTTGCAAATATCTTAGTCATTTTGACATGACTTTACCGTTAATAAGTGAAAGATAAATGTAAAAAATAGGTGAAACTAACATTTATAATTACTTTTTTAAAGCCATGTTTAAGATACACACAAGTAGATGCGCACACATGCGCACACACACATACACACAAACCATTCCAGAACAATGAGGCTATGAATATGAATAGCAATTTTTGCTTAATATACTTGTATTTTTTTAATTATACTAGATGTTAATCATGTGTTAAACATGCATTTTCCTATATGCACTTGTAAGCATGATTAATCGGATATAACTCTATTAATTATACTCAGTTTTTTTTTGAAACTGGGACAATGTTATGAATTTGAAATTAGCAGGTTTTTTCCCCCTATTTCTTAGGTAAAGTTTTAATTCACTGAAGCTGGGATAAAATCCATTTTTCCTAATGAAAAGCAAGAATCCTCTAGTAAAGTAAATTTCAAAATTGGCTTGAAAAACTTTTCTATCGAGAATACAAGTGATAGAAGTGAAAACACATAACATTCCTTCTTTCTTTTAAAGAGATCTTCTCAGATGGAATCATCAAATTTTATACCTGAAAGAAGGCAGGGATCATTTGATTAAATCTCCACATGTTACAGATGTGACCATTCTGTTTTTAAAATTCTATTTTTTTCCCTTCATTCTTTCATGGAATTTAGTTTCTATCCATGGACTTGTGAGTAGTGTCAAAGAAACTTATATTTACCTTCTATTTCAAAGGAACAGGTTATTATTGCTATGACATTCAAAATATTTTTAAAAATCTAGTAGTACAAGGAAGAACATTCCAGTACACTTGCAAATCATCGTCTCATTTTATATAGTCAATTTTCCTTTCAGCCAATTCAGTGGGATAGAGGAAAGAGGAATCAGAAAGTCATCCAAAAGTTCTCACTTTTTTCTTGTAAGAAGATGAAAATCAACAGTTGAAGCCAAAAATTGATTCAGATGGGTGAAAAAGAATCTCTCTATTGAGGAAGAGTAGCAAGAATCATCTCAGTCACATGTTTAGTTCATAAATTATATATTTCATGAATCTACTCACTTTAAGTCAAGTTTTATAACTGTTCTGCAATAAAGTGTGAATGTTGAACCACTGGCTTTGTGTGCCTTCACCGGTATTTTTTTTCTCAACTTACCTAATTATTCTCCTTTCTCACTCGTAACTGATTGCTCATAGCCCAGAAAAACTCGCTTGAAGGTGCAGAAAAAAACCCACCTGGAGATAATTTCCTCAGCTTAATGAAACTCTCAGCATTTTATGGAAAACCAGTTTGTGTGTAGTTAATATTACCTGGACTTTTAATGACATTCATGCTTAGATATGTGTACAAGGAACAAGATTGCAGGCATCCTATTTGCGTGTTTATCTGTGTGTGCTTCTTTTGCCTATCCAGCATGTAGTCCTTATATTCCTTCCCCCAAATCTCCAGCTTTATTCAGATATTCACTCTTCTTGAATTGGTCATCAACCTTGGAGAAGGATTACTTCATTCACAACCAAAGTATGTCTTATTAGTCTAAAGGCAATCTCATTTCCCTTGCTAGCTCTTGATTTGCGAAAGAACATGGTATCCAATTTCCATCAATGAGATCTGAGGAAAAATTTGCTGGGTTAAGAAAAAAATTTCTTCCCTGCTAGGGGCGGTGTACAACCAGTGATGGAGTCCTCTTTTTCGGGGCATTATCATAGAAGGAACTGATATAGCCATCTTGCTACTAGCCTAAAGAAGGAAGGTATCAGATGTGAGAGAGGGAAGAAAACGATTTTACTTCATCACTGAATCTCTTATTTAAACAACCCATACCTTAAATTATCTCTGAATTTCTGATATGTGAGATAACACATTTCCCCATTGTTTAAGCAAATTTCAGTGAAGTTTTCATTTCCTGAAGCAGACATTGTTCTAAGTGGGATGGGATAATTATTATTTAGCTGAAAGTTAAAGAATTTTACTTAACATAAACTTTTCCATAAGAACTGGCCTTAAACAAATTATTTCTTGATATGAAGAAATACTTTTACATTAATAAGATGTATTTCTGTGAATGATGATCTCAATAAAAATATAGTGTAGGTCTGTATCTATTTCATTGTATTGATTCATCTGCCCATGTACCTGGTGTGTGGCAAATAAAACTTTAAATAAAAAAATAGGTTCTGCAAATCCTGACTGTATTATATGTAGAAGAGACAGCTATTTGCAAAGTTCTTTTGGAACAATATTTTGGTGACATATGAAGTAAAAACATGTGGATTAAATTTACCAAATATTAGTTTTAGTTTTTAAACTAGTGAAAATGATTAGAAAATATTGTTTTAATCAAAAAACAGATATCCCAAAACTATCCCTGAAGATATCCCCAACTTTTTTCTAATCTCAGTCAATTCCCTATAAAATTTTAGAAATTTAAGAAAAAGCTCTAAGTAGCTAAATTCAAGGTCACAAATGTGTATGAAAAATCTTGGCAAAGTCACACCAAAATATAGAGTGAGCCTTGGTAAAGAGCCGTACTTCTCCTTATACTCAGAATTAAATGTAAGCAAATTCATCATCACCCTCTGACTCATAAATTTGGAATGCGGCTCTTTTGAGATGTTTGTGCAAAAAGAAAGACTAATTGTTTTCACTTTTAAATGTTAAGGCACCTGCCTTATTTTCCTTGGGACACATTGCAGGAGAACAATAGGTAAAGATAATCCATTGTTCTCAGGATATCCTCTCAGTGGCTGGCATTTTGCAGTTCATAGCCCACATGCAACAGTACAAACAAGATGAAATATAGCCATCCTTAGAACTGCCAAAAAGATGTTTTGTATTTTCAAGACCATAATTATCATATGTTTCATTAAAACTTTCTTGCACTTCTTTCTTTTTCTTCTAAGACATGTTTGAAATCACTCACTTTTAGGTTTCTCACTTAAAATTTAAACAAAACTTGATTTATTTGCGTGGTTACTTCAAATAGATCAGAATTTCACTCATCTACTTATAAATAATTTGAGTTAAATTTTGTAAGCACTTAAAATGACAGGTACTTTAGTTATACAGAATGCATGATGTGACTCAATATGGACACTATGCCTTTCCTCACTATACAGTCAGTCTTTGAGAAAGAAGATTAAAGAAGCTATCTCAAACTATGTCAAGGGCTATAATATGCAAAGTAAAAGTTCCAGCAGAATCACAGAGCAAGAACATCAAGCTAGTGTAAGGGTCAAGGAAGACTCCTCAGAGGAAATGATCTTTAAGCTGTGTTTTTCATCTTTGAAGCTGTGAGATCAATGTAGTAAACCAATTAGTGTAGAAGTGAATTGGAATAAAATACACTAATATTGTTTCAAGAAATATTTTCAACTGTGTTTGTGTCTATGTGAGACAGAGATCTGGGTTGGATGTAAAATATATTCTTTCATATGAGTGATGACCAAAAATGTGTTTGAAACCCACTAGCCCAAAGGATGAATGGAAATTAGGTAATTAAAAATGAGGATTAAGAATTTTCCTGGCTGGATCAGGAGTTTTTCTGCTGAGATATATATGTACAAATGTCCAGAGGCATAGAAGTCTGTGTAATTCTAGGAGCTGAGAGAAGTTCAGAAAAACTGGAAAAGCTAGATGTGGAGAAAATGGAATTGATTGTCTCCATTAACACCAGGGATGAAGCTTAAATCATGATAAAAAGTAGCTATTAAACTTTTTACAAGCCATGCCATGAAGTTCACATATTATTTTGAGAGCAATCGTAAGTTGCCTAGGGGCTTTCCAGGTGGTGCTAGTGGTAAAGAACCTTCCTGCCAGTGCAGGAGATACAAGAGAAGGTGGTTCCATCCCTGGGTTGGGAAGATCCCCTGAAGGGCAGCACGGCAACCTGCTCCTGTATTCCTGCCTGGAGAATCCCATGGACAGAAGACCCTGGCAGGCTACAATCCATAGCATCACAGAGTCAGACACAACTGAAGCCACAGAGCACACATGCTTAGTTAGTTGCCAAATAGTTTTAAGAAGGAGGATATGAACACGTTTACATGTTACAGAATGGCTCTGATCATATTTTACAAGTGGGAGGGACAGAAATCAATATTACAGGCAGGAGGGTTGCAGTAATTCAGGTGGCCCCGTCAAGCAGAGTGATCTGAAGGATATAAAGAAGTGCACGGATGTGAATCCCCTGTGGAGATGTAGGACTAGTATTTGGCTCTGGGAAGGAAGGGAAATGGAGGTGCCTGGAATGCCATCAAATTGCAGGCAGGAGCTGATAAATGGAGAGTGCCAGTGCTAATTGAGCCAGGGAAACAATGGAAAAGAAACAACAGATTTGGTGGATAAGGAGGACAAAATTTTTCTTTTTGGGATAAAGTCACATCTGCTCATTCTCAGCCATTCACAATAAAGAAATTCCAAAAAGTTTTCATTAAGGGTCAATTCATGATAAAAACAGATGCAGCTCTGGAACATTTTCTAAGCAGGAAAGAAATTTTCCAGCTTCTATTCATTTCAACACAGGTTCTGCCACCCTGGTTTAATTACCGTGATTCAACAATAATGTTGTCAGGTTTTAGTACACTAGTCTTTCAAACTTAAGATTCTATTTCATTTCCAAATGAAAATATGTTTTTTCTATAGAAAAATTTAAAGTTAGCAATCACTATCATAACAAGTGTGTGTGTGTTTAGTTGCTAAGTCATATCCAACTCTTTGCGACCCCATAGACAGTAGTGCCCGAGGCTCCTCTGTCCATGAGATTTCCCAGGCAAGAATACTAGAGTGAGTTGAAATTTCTTTCCTCAGGGGATCTTTCCGACCCAGGGATCGAACCCACATCTCCATGTCTCCTGCATTGGCAGGCAGATTCTTTACCACTGAGCCAATAGTATGTGCTGATAAATTACCAGAAGATGCACCCAAGCAAGACATTTCATATCACAGTTTTTCTACACTGGAAATGTCTCCCTAAGAAAGTGAATGACCCAAGGCCAGTATTCTTTTGAGCCTCTTCTACTCTTTGTTAAGATAAAATTAGGATAAAAATAAAATTAAAACTGGATTAAGGTCTAAAGCTGAGCACCGAAGAATTGATGCTTTTGAACTGTGGTGTTGGAGAAGACTCTTGAGAGTCCCTTGGACTGCAAGGAGATCCAGCCAGGCCATTCTAAAGGAGATCAGTCCTGGTTGTTCATTGGAAGGACTGATGCTAAAGCTGAAACTCCAATACTTTGGCCACCTCATGTGAAGAGTTGATTCATTGGAAAAGACTCTGATGCTGAGAGGGTTTGGGGGTAGGAGGAGAAGGGGACGACAGAAGATGAGATGGCTAAATGGCATCACCGACTTGATGGACACGCGTTTGAGTAAACTCCGGGAGTTGGTGATGAACAGGGAGGCCTGGCGTGCTGCGATTCATGGGGTCACAAAGAGTCGGGCACGACTGAGCGACTGAACTGAACTGAACTGAAAGCAAAGAAAAAAATTATTAGAAAAAGGGCATAGAATTTAGGGGGCTGCGTGTGACAGGGTACATATCCTATGCCCTGCTTGCATATTTGCCTGGACAGGTTGTGTACTGTATGTGGAAACTGCATGTTTCTGTTCCACAATCTGAGTTTTTGTTTTGAATTATTTGCTTCTCTGGAAAAGTAAGATTCTTGAAAATGGAAACTTCTGGTTTTCAATACCATAGTCACTGCTGTCCTTTAGTCTTTTTTAGTTATTTTGAAAGATCAGAGAATCCAGTCTCCTTTCACTCTGCTTCTCCAGCAATGGAGGCGCCTGAGCAAGTGCGAGAGGAAACCTCAGAGACAACCTTACTTTCACTCTGTCCGTGAGCAAGGCCACAGTGGACATGACTTGTGTCAAATGTGATTGTCAGTGTTTACTAAGGACCTTAACAATGCCACTGTCCTTATGCCCAGTAATTTTATTTCCCAAAATTTGTCTCTCAAGTTTTATAATTACAGCTTATTACAGCTTCATCTATAATTTAAAGACTTGTTAAAAAAGAAAAAAAGGACTTCCCTGGCAGTCCAGTGATTAAGACACCGTGCTTCCATGGCATGGGGCACAGGTTCAATCCCTGTTCAGAGACCTAAGATCCCACATGCTGTGCAGTGCAGTCTACAAAAGAAAAAGAAAAAAACCTAAATGTCTACAAATACGGACTATAGAAATCATTATTCCATTAAGTATTTATGTGTTTACAAAATAAATATTTTGTGACTTACAAATACTATATTGATGTGAAAATAAATCAAGCTAAAATAAGAAAGATATACCATTGTAAATGGTTTTCTGAAAAAAATCAGTGATAAACATACAATACAGACTTAAAGGAGTTTTACCACCACAATACAGTATTCATTTCTGAAAGATAGTTTCACAAATAAATTTATTTTTCTTTCTTCTGCAGTTTAAACTCATTTTAAAGTGAAACAGACTGCTTGTTAATAGGAAAATGAAACTATTAATATTTTTTCCTTCTTCAAATGCTTATTTCATACTATTAGCCAAAGTCTATCCATAAGACACTGAAGGAAGTAATTTGTCTACACCCTGACAAACCTGAAACTGTTTAACCATAAGTTGGATTTTGAAAACTACGATAACCTCAGCTTAGGTGTATCTCCATTTATTTGCCAGAATTTTAATTATTTATCAATATCAAGATGCCTGTCAGTATGGTCATTGTTATTAGCTTGTATCTTATGCTACCATTTGGTAGGAGAACACTGTCTTTGCAATAGTAAAATTCATTTCAGTAATATAATTGCAAGTCATTTTCTTTCCCTAAAAATTCTGCTGCATAGTACTAGATATTAACTAGATAGATTTTAAAGTCTAGGTCCAAAGATGCACCATAATAAATATTTTCATATCTGGATCCAAGGGTTAGATATTTAAGTCTGTGTATTAGGTAGCTGAGCTAGAAAGGCGCAAAGCAGTGCAGAAGACACTTTATGCGTGCATTTTACATCTTGGATGTTACCTTTCTCCCACGGTAGAGAAGTATGTAATCTCTTTCCCTTGCTCGCTCTTTTTATTTGCATGAAACCCCCTTTGCAGCTCCCAAAGCTGCAATCCAATCAGAAACATAGAGTAATTCCCTGTTTCAATGTTTCTTCCTTTAGTCTGGTTCAGAATACAAATGCGGACAATATTGCTTTCCCAGAGGCAAGCCAGAAAAATCTTTTTCTTTCTATAATAGAGGCAGAGAATAAACATTTCAAGACTGAAATGCACTCATCTGTAAACAGAAATGACATGGCTGACATTTACTGAAAAAAAAAATAAGCAGAGATTATCATTTCATAGCCTGCAGTAGACTGAAACTAGCTGAAAAGCAAATGCTTCTTTTAGCCTGTTTCCTCTGTTTGATAATGGGTGTTGATCTTTGTGTTGCAGCTCTTCTAATTGCTTTGCTTTTATTTTTAATGAACCTTCATTTCACTCACTCATCAGCCACATATGGGTGAAAATGGATGGTGATACACAATCATTTACAGGTGCACTTTCATTAAAGATAAAAAGCCTCTGGGACTACAGTCTTAGGAGGTAAATGGTTTCATTCTTTCTTCCAACCTCTTTCAGCTGTATCTTTCAAGTGCTATAAACCTTCACAAAAAAGGAAAGAATCTACAATGTGTATAAAATAAGGGTCCCCTGAGTAATTATTATTTAATTTGTATGAACACTCCTAGGAACTGAGCATATTGATTGTGTCTGTGTCTTCGTGCCCTGAAAATTGGGGAGGGTGGCATTGAAAGAGTAATGTAGAGTTTTGGACATGTTATCAAGTATCTGAGTTACCTGAGAACAAAAGTTTTCTGTAAGTAGGTACTTTCAGAAGGGAAAATAGAAACACTTTGTCCAGAGCTTGAAACCATAAAAATCACTGAGCCAGGAGATCAGAGAACAACCTGGATGAGACCTTAGAATGGGGAACAGAGCATAAGCTTTAGAGTCAAAGATTGGATTGAATGCTTGCTCAGTTTGGTGAGAGCTGCTTGACTTAAGTAAACGATTCTGAGCCTCAGTTTCTTCATATAGAAAAGGGAGGCACCAGTACTGTTTGCTGAGCTCACCTCAAACAGTATGACAGCTAGGATTAACCAAGAGGATATAAATGAAAACCATCAGAATCTGTGGCTGTGTCTTTGAGGATTTTGCATAAAGGGGACATTTCACGTCAGTGAGGAAAGGGTGCCTTATTCAACTAATTTCACTGAGACACCTGTACATTTAAAGGGAAAAAAGAAATTTAGATCCCTAGCTCACACTTTTCAGAAAAATAAATTATAATTGTATTCAAAACTTAAATGTACACATCTTAACCCACAACATACTAAATAAAACCCGTGGCGGATTCACATTGATGTATGGCAAAACCAATACAGTATTGTAAAGTAAAATTTAAAAAATAAAATTTAAAAAATAAATAAATAAAATAAATGTTTATGAACTTCAAGTAACAAAAATCTTAAATCAGATACAAAATTTGAAATCCTGCATGAAAAATACTTGTTATAACAATTTTAACACATGCATATTCAGAAATATAGAAATATAAAGGATATATTCTTTGAAAATAATAAAACATCCCAGTTGAAAATGGATGAATAGGTGAATGCATATTTAATTGGAGAGGAAATAAACATGATTTTAATGAATAATTTTAACAAAGTTTTAAAACTAGTTATTATTAATGATTATATTAATTGGAGATGAAGCTGCAGAAATGGTACTTCTATATTTTTCTGGGATAGTGTAATTAATACAGCCATCATGAAGGATAATTTTAATCTATAAAATTTAAGTTACACTAGAGAAATACCATATAATTACATAAGAAAGCATATGTATGAGTATGCATCATATTTAACTTATAACAGCAAAATATTAGGAAAACCCAAAATGTTCATCAAAATAATGGCAAAATAACTACTTTATGTCGGTTTATAGACTATGATGCATAGTCTATAAAGATGCATACCTGAAATACTACGTTAGTTCCACATATACCAACATGGGAAAAACTAGGAGTTACCTTATTGAATATAAAAAGAAAATTACTGAATGAAATATACTCAATGGATAACATCATTATATCAGATCATGCATAAGACAAGACAATTAAAGTGAGCCGTATAGTTGCTCCAGATTACTGCCTTGAGAATGTCCAAACAATTGCTCAGAGAGGGTACTCAGTATCAGGCAGATCTGGCTGAGTCGAGAGAGATAGAACTAAGGTCCAGGAAAATCCAGGAAGCTAGATTTCACAGGATAAGGTAATGAAAAAGAGCTTAACAGAAAGAGAATTCTGGAGATCAACAGAGGATTCTCTCAAGCAATCAGCAGAACACTAATCAGTGCATGCATTTGAGAATACTAGCTTAAGTAGAGGAAAGCACCATCCAAAAGAATTAGAGGGAATGGTATCCAGTGCTAATATAAGGCTGAGAACAGTGTGCATTCCAAAAATCCATAATCCATATGGGAAAACTTCACAACTCATGGTTATCAGAATATTTAGAAGGGGTTTGCTTGAAATAATTAGGAATAATTACCCCTAGATTAAATGCTGCTCTGGTCCCACCAACCAAATATTAAAAGACCTAAATGATTAAACTTTTAGCATGTCCTTCTACTGTGTCCCTGTGTGTGTGTGTGTGTGTGTGTGTGTGTGTGTGTGTGTATAAATGTAAAACTATGAAGTGGCTAAGAAGGTAAACTCCACAGTGCCACCAGACATAAAATCAAAGTTTTTAAGACATGCAAAGAATCAGGAAAATATGAACCATAATGAGGACAAAAATTAGTGACCCAAAACTGATCTATAACTGACATAGATGAAAGAATTAAACACTGATATTAAAATAGTTCTTGTCATTGAATTTCATGTCTTCAAAAATATGTTCACAAAATCCTTCCAAGTATGAAGAAGAGCACAAAAACAATATTCTTAAAAGTAAAAATATTGTCTTTTTAATTTTTCTTTTATTTTTTTATATCCCAAATATTTATTGGGCACTTATTCCTTACAATCTGGAGAAGGCAATGGCAATCCACTCCAGTACTCTTGCCTGGAAAACCCCATGGACAGAGGAGCCTGATAAGCTACAGTCAATGGGGTCGCAAAGAGTTGGACACAACTGAGCGACTTCACTTCACTATTCCTTATAGAGCCATATGTTAAGCAATGGTCATTCAGTCGCAAGCCCAGAAGACAGAGGGTTTATAGTTTAGACTAATAAAAAATAAAAACAATGTAGTTTGGGGTTTATGGCATATATAGCAGTAAAAAAAAAGAGGAATTATGAAAGTATACTATTTTAAGATTCCTATATTTTACATGATATGATATAATACCACTTGCAGGTAGACTATGATAAGTTAAAGACATGGAATCTTAACTACTATAGCAACAAAACAAGGATTTTTAACTAATAATCCAACACAGAACATAAAATGTATCATAAAGTATACTTAATCCAAAAGGTGGCATTAAAAAATGAGAAAAAATCAACAATAAAGAGCAAATGAGAGAAACAGAAACAAATGGCAAGATAATAGACTTACACCTAACCATTTTCCTAATCATATCAAATATAAGTAGTTTGAATACCTCCATTATAAGGAAGAAATAGGCATACTGCATAAAAACAAACAAGACTCCATTATATGTTAATGGAAACTGAGTTTAAATATAAAGACACAAATGGAAAAATAAAAGAACAAAAGTAAAAAACAATATGCTCAAACTCATCAAAAGATGAGGCTATAGCTTGAGAGGCTACATTACAACAACAAAGTAAGCTTCAGATCAAAGACTATTACAATGGACAAATCATTTTATTTTGTAATGACAAGGGGTCAATTCATCAAGAGGAACCAACATTTATTGTCAGCGAAGTTTTGATGATGGCCATTCTGACTGCTGTGAGGTGATAATCAACAAACAATAAATGCTGGAGAAAGTGTGGAGAAAAAGGAGACTTCATACCCCATTGGTGGGAATTTAAATTGATACAGCCATTATGGAGAGCAATATGAGTTTCCTTAAAAAACTAAAAATAAAACTACCGAATGATTCAGCATTCCCACTTCTGTGTATATACTGGGAGAAAACCATAATTCAAAAAGATGCATGCACCTCAGTGTCCACTGAAGCACTATTTACAATAGCCAGGAAATGGAAGCAACTTAAATGTCCACCAACAGAGGAATGGATAAAGAAGATGTACACATTTATACACAATGATATATTACTTGCACATAAAAATGAATGAAATTGTGCAATTTACAGAAATGTGGATATACATAGAGACTGGCATCCTGAGTGAAGTGAGTAAAAAAGATAAAAACAAATATTGTGTAATATTGCTTATATGTGGAATCTAAAAAAACAATGTGAATGAACTTAATTGTAAGCAGAAATAGACACAAAGGTAGAGAACAAATGCATGGATACAGGGATGGTAAAGAGAGAGCAGGGTGAATTAGGAGAATGGCTTGACACATATACACTTGTTTAGTCGCTCAGTCATGTCCCACTCTTTGCGACCTCATGAACTGCAGCACGCCAGGGTTCCCTTTCCTTCACCATCTCCTGGAGCTTGTTCAAACTCATGTCCATTGAGTCGGTGACGCCATCCAACCATCTCATCCTCTGTCATCCTCTTCTCCTCCTGCCTTCAATCTTTTCCCCCATCAGGGTCTTTTCTAACAAGTCAGCTCTTCACATCAGGTGGCCAAAGTATTGGAGCTTCGGCTTCAGCATCAGTCCTTTCAATGAATGGTCAGGGTTTATTTCCCTTAGGATTGACTAGTTTGATCTCCTTGCAGTCCAAGGAACCCTCAAGAGTCTTCTTTAGGACCACAGTTCAAATGAATTAATCCTTTGGTGTTCAGCCTTCTTTATAGAACTCTCACATCCATACATGACTACTGGAAAAACCATTGCATTGACTAGATGGACCTTTGTTGCCAAAGTGATGTCTCTGCTTTTTAATGCATGTCTAGGTTTGTCATAGCTTTTCTTCCAAGAAGCAAGTGTCTTTTACTTTCATGGCTGCACACACCACCTGTAGTGATTTTGGAGCCCCAAAAAATAGTCTCTCACTGTTTCCATTGTTTCCCTATCTATTTGCCATGAAGTGATGGGACTGGATGCCATGATCTTTGTTTTCTGAATGCTGAATTTTAAGCCAGCCTTTTCACTCTCGTCTTTGACTTTCGTTAAGAGGCTCTTTAATTCTTCACTTTCTGCCATAAGGGTGGTGTCATGTGCATATCTGAGGTTATTGATATTTCTCTTGGCAATCTTAATTCCAGCTTGTGTTTCATCCAGCCCAGTGTTTCTCATGATGTACTCTGCATATAAATTAAATAGCACAGTGACAATATACAGCCTTGATGTACTCCTTTCTTGATTTGGAACCAGTCTGTTTTTCCATGTCCAGTTCTAACTGTTGCTTCTTGACCTTCATACAGATTTCTCAGGAGGCAGATAAGGTGATCTGGTATTCCCATCTCTTTAAGACTTTTCCACAGTTTGTTGTAATCTACACAGTCCGAGGCTTTATTTTATGAAAGCCTATAATGCTAAGGATATAATTCACAAGATCTTTGAAAACTTTTCAATTGTATAGTCATTCAATCAACACATTTTTTAATGGAGCACAGAGCAGATATTGTCAATTACCCACCAATATCCTCTCAGAACTCACTTGCTAAAGGCTGCTACTGGAAATGTCTGTCCTGTCTAGTTTTTTGTTGCCATGTTTTATTTAATTTTTTTTTATTCTTGTTTTACCTGAGGAGCATATAAGCCTTCACACAGTGCAAACTGACATAAAATAGAGCTAACTTCTTGACATAAAATAGAGTTAACTTCTTGAAAGCAGTCCTCAGTACATGACAGTCAGAGTTGATAAATAAATACCCCTATTTATAAATAAGTAAATAAGTGCTTTGTGGTTTGAATGGAGTGACTGAGGCATGTTCTGCACTATCTTTCATGCTGCACCATGGAACTGAACTCCCATCCCACAGATTGACAACTGCCTGGTGTCATGCTGTTTTTGACTTTCTTCTGTTCCCTGCCTCACTTCTTTTGTGTCTGGGTGTGTATTTATGATGTATCTATGGAAAGAGATGTGCTCCACGTCCACCTACTCCTCTGCCATCTTGGGTCCCTCCATATATCACTTCTTAATCCCCCTATCAGTTTTCTTGGATCATCTCTCAAACTGTGAGTATTCTAATCCTTGCCTCAAGATCTAGGGAAACAGCAGCAAAAAAAAGAAAAAGAAAAAAGGATTACCTGACCTTGTAAGTGCCAGAAAATTTATTTACAACATGGAAATAGGCAAAATTGATTACTGAGTGTCCTTTCAGTGCAGTCCTTGGCTTGACTTACCATCAAACTTGGTTATTTTACAACTCTGTTGGAGCAGAGGTTAATTTGTAATTTTTGTCCAGTAGAGATCAAATAATTTCTGTCCAGTGAAATAGATAGTGCCAAAGGTTACATTTTATTTCCCTGTGAGACATTAATCAGTTCTGTGTATAACCCAGCAATTCTATCCCGACATTTCTTTATTAAAAATGCCCAGGTTCACCCAAGCTTTTGAACAGTATATAATATTATTCTGGTTGCCTTATTTATAAAGAAATGGATAACATTTGGGGCATGTTTTAATTTTATATTTATCTGAGATTTATATTTTATACACTTTGGAGCATTACACTTCAACATAAGGGAGATAAAAAATAAATGACAATAACTATATATATATATTTTTATATATACATACACATATTAAATAAGTCATGTCCTAATGAGTACTATAAAGAAGAATAAAGCTGGGTAGAGGTTAGAGATTGATGGTTTGGAGGGAAAGTGCTATTTTATATAAAGTGATTGAGGAGGCCTCTGAATGGAGATAGGAAGAAGGGAGACAGCTGGTCACATGGATATCTAAAGCAGAATAATTCCAGGCAGGCAAACACACACACACACAAACAAAGCGAATGTAAAAATTCTGAAATAAGACTGTGCTTGAGAAATTCAGGCAACAGAAAGAAGATCACTACAGTGGATACTGAGTGAGTTATGATGCGGGAAAGGGAAAGGGAGTGACAAGTGATGAAGACAAAGAAGTAATATGGACCAGACCACATACGACCTTCTATACTAGTTCAAGGATGATGGCTTATACTTTAAGTGAGATAGAAAGAGAATTCTAAGCAAAGTAAGGTGACCTGCTATTTCCAAAGGATCATATGAGCCACAGAATTGAGATTAGAGGCCAGGGCACACCTGGAGAGACCGATTTTTCTTTCTTTTTTTTTTTTTTTTTCAATTTTGGCAAGAGACTTTGGTGGCCTAGACCTGGGTGATGGTGGTAGTGAGATAAATTTTTAGGTAAAACCAACATTAATTCTCTCTGATAATTAAATGCAATTTATGAGAATGAGTATCAGTCTTCATTTACCAATTCTTCCCTTTTTCTAATATTTAATGCAAGGTATTGGGTTAAGCGCATAATGTCAATAAAACAGCTTCTAAGATTCCCATGGACTTTTTCTGCAGGCCTAACAAATTTGAGATTAATATGGTTATGTCACTTCAGAGACATTTTAATACTTAAAACTGCCACTTTCACAAATGCTGATTAATGCATCAGCAAAAAAATCTCATCATAGTAATTTAAACATAGGTTATTCTGACATAGTCAAACTGAACCACATTCTAGTTCTCAGAGAAGATATTCTTAAGAAGCAGAGTCAGGTTTATTTTACACTAATAGAGAAAAAATGAAACTCAGAGTATGGATCTACTTACATTAATTTAGAACTGTGAAACTTGGGTTGTAAATTTTAGCAATTTATTTTTAAAAATGATATTGGTTTCAGAAACTGACAGCCCATCACTTAAAATACCCAGAATTACTAACTTCTGTAGTATTTCTGCTTGGTATTGTTTATGATAGAATTGTTCCTAAACCAAAGGAGTTTCATGCATGTCACACTAAGAACTGACGTGTAAATTTTTCTGTCTACTGATTCTTATATCTTTCAATAAACAAATGTTCATTTTTATCTTCAATAGTCTACAAATTGATCTCTAAAGCAAGATGTACAAACCAGAAATGGCATGAAATATAGTCCATTGAATGGAGGAGAAAAATTAGATCACCTGCTAATATTTACTACTTCGTGTATCTGTGCATGTGTGGAATTTAAGTATCTATTAATGCAGTAATACTTGGAAATAATTTTTAAATAGCAAATATACAATAGGAGTAAATATACATAGGAGTATATTTATATTCTTTTTTCTTAGGAAAACACAGTAAAGAAGTTTGGACATATTTATAACATCAATTCATTGGAAAAGACCCTGATGCTGGGAAAGATTGAGGGCAGGAGGAGAAGGGAATGACAGAGGAGGAGACAGTTGGATGGGATCACTGACTCAATGGTCATGAGTTTGACCAAACTCTAGTACATAGTGAAGAACAAGGAAGCCTGGCATGCTACCGTCTATGGGGTCACAAGGAGTCGGACATGACTTAGCAACTGAACAACAATATCAACTACAGTGTAATTTCTATGAATGGTATGATTTCTTTTTATTGTTTTTATCATTCACTGAGGTATCCCAAGCGGGGGGAAAAAAAAATCTGTGCTTAGTTCATAACAGTACTTAGTACAATAAAGTATATATTTAATAAAAAAAAGATGGATCAACATTTATAATCATGTCTTCTATATTTATTGAAATGAAATCTGAGGAAGAAAATTCCCCACCATGTAATCTGGATACATATGTACATTGTAAAGAACACAAGGAATAACAAAAGAGAAAGATACTAGTTTCTGGATATCAAATACTCCAAGGTTTTACACTGGTATCAACTATGTCTATAAAGAAAAACTCTAATAGAAAGCAGTGTCCAACAAGGGGCCAAATAGTGTAGTGAAATAAAAGTAATTTGGGGTAGTTGAAGATAACATTGATAATAGGGTCGCTATCATTTATTGTTTACTTTGGGCCAATAAATGAAAAGTAGTATTTTTATGGATATTGTGTTTTTATCCCCCAAAACTACAAAAATGATTGATATATAATAGATGATTAGTGTTTATTTAAAAAATGAATTTTCTCTTTCAACAATCTTATGAAGAATGATATTTTTTAAACTTTTCCAGATTACAACATCTAAGACTAGAGAGGTTAAGACACTTGCCTCAAATCACACAGAAAGCACACATGAGTCCAGAGTTATATCAAAATCTGAAAAAAAAAAAAAAAAAACTCTTAACAAATATGGTTGTCTCTGTTTTTAATGGAGGATGAAATGGTAACCCACTCCAGTATTCTTGCCTGGAAAATCCCAGGGATGGAGAAGCCTGGTAGGCTACAGTCCGCGGGGTCGCAAAGAGTCAGACACAACTGAGTGACTTCACTTCACTTCACTTCTGTTTTTAATGGAAAATAACTATGATCATTGTGCAGAGATAAGTTATGTGTGTCGTATTCTATAGACAGAATAATAGATTGAGTTGCAACCTTAATAAATCAGTTATTTATATAGAATTTATCTTTGGTGGCTCAAATGTTAAAGAATTTGCCTGCAATGCAGGAGATCCAGGTTTGATCCTTGGGTCAGGAAGACACCCTGGAGAAGGATTGGCTACCCACTGCAGTATTCCTGCCTAGAGAATTCCATGGACAGAGGAGCCTGGTGGGCTACAGTCCATATGGTCACAGAGTTAGATACAACTGAGTGACTAACACACTTATGTATAATTCTCATTTTTACCAGTCTGAAAAATGAGGTTTAGAGCATTGAGTAAGGAATAGAGTCATAGGAAAAGTAACTGCAGATCTAATTAATCCTAACGGATGATTGGGAGCTGTTTAGGAACTACAGAGTGACTAAAAACAACCGTTGACTTAAACACATTTAAACAACTGGTTTAAGAGTGGCAGAGGACAGATGAGGCTCCTGGGGAAGTAACTGTGTATCTACAATGAGGAGCTCTTACTCTGTTTCTACCCACATGGGGCAATGCCATATCTAGGAAAATCAAACCTTGGACCATTATTCAAATGATGCATGAGGGGGTAATGGGGTCATATAGAATGAAGGTCATATAAAACTTAAGTTGAAAGAAAACAATTTTCTTGCCAGTTAATGTGGATAAAATCTAAGAACTGAGCATTGTGCACCCACCATCAAGTTAAGTGGAAAGAATTCCAATGCTAAACTTCTCTGTAATAAAAGTAAAATTTTCAGTTGAAAGCCATCAGTAGTGTCTTACATGGCTCCTTTAGAAGACAGAGATAAAGATTAAAAAAGAAAGAAACAGTATGTTTGGGAGGTACCAGCCCAGAGAGATGAAGGTAAGAAAAGAGAAATCAAAGAGTAACAAGGGAATACGCAAAACTATGAGATGCCATGGGTCATGGTTCCAGGCGTGGCTTCAAGAAAAGCCACAAAATGCAGAGGGGATCTTGCAGCAGGCTTGTTTGCTCAGCATGTGGGTCTTCTACAGAAAGGTTGCAGGGAAGAACTTCCACTCAGACTATTATGAAATAAACTAAGGGAGAGAAATGTACTTGTTCAGTGTCCTTGTATCTTTCACTTTTTACTGATCAAGATATATTTCCTGGGTTGCATCCCCAGCCCATTTGTGGCTAAGAAATTGGGACCTATGTCATGCTTTCAAGTTTTTTATCCAAGATCAAGAGAAGAGTCTTGGCCAAGTATGAGTAGTGCACCAAAAATATGGAGAAATTGAAAAGCTCAGTGTTTGAGGAAGCATAAAAGGTTTATATTAGTATCTGAACGCTAAAGAAGATAGTTAAAAAATGCATTACTTCATGATGCCTTTTTACCCTCACCTCACAGTGCTGGGAATAAAAGAGGGAAGACCTCATAAAACAAGAAATTCACCCTAACATTACCTTGTGGCAAAATAGAAGTGCTTGGAAGAAAACTAAACTGAGTCCAAATCAAACAAGGGTGGCAAATCCAGGTGAGACCTACAACAGTATCTACCTCCTGAGTCAGAGTCAAGGGTAAACTGATGGAGACACTTGAGAAACTCTAGAAAAAGTCAATGGGTGCCATGACTTTTTAAAAGAAGAAAGTTAACAAACAGGTTTGGACCCTAGGAAAAGGACTAACTGGAAAAACGGGCACGTAAGAGTCCATAGATATAAGCAGAAGAGAGTCAAGCATACGGCATTAACTTCTCAATGAAGTTTTTAATTTTAAAAATAAAGATGATAATAATACTAACTAACCCTTATTTGCCAAGCTTTACAGAATCTTTCTCTCTCTATTAACACAGAGTATTCTCTCCTTGCTATTTATGAGGCCTGTACAATAATTAGTCCATTTCATAAGTGAAAAACTCTAAGACACAGTGAAGACAATGAAATTGCACAAATTACATAGCTAAAGTGAGAAATAAAGCCAGGATTTGAACCCAGAAAGACTGGCTCCAGGTTGCGCAAAGAGATGGGATGCTGGCTACCACCAGCATTATGGAAGGACTCAACAACTCTAACTTCTTTTCCAATGGGGAAACTCTATGTTATTTGCCATTCCTCAGAAAGCCTAGCAAAATAGCCTCAGATTATAGTTTGTGCAGAGTTGAGTCTAGGATTAGAAAATATGTCTCTCCAACTCATTTAACATAAAGTCAATACACAAATTCCCAAAGTGACCACATTTAAAATTGAATGCCAATTTATTTTAATGACTATGAATTCTCAGCATTTTCACATTGAAGTATATCATGTATGAATTGACAAATGTCCAGTACTCTTCACAATCACAAATACTTATAACAAAAAATAGAAGGAAATGAACAAAAGAAAATCTCCCCATGGCTTAAAAATTCTTATTACTCAGGCAAGTTGAAATAATCAACAACTGAGGAAAAATGTGAAAGGCACAGCTACACTTGAGTAAATACTTCAACATCACAGGGGTGAGGCTACCATTTTAATTTCTTTCTTCTCAAAGGTTTCACTGTTCCTAGGTTTTTGCCATGAGACACTATATTCTCTTTTACAATAAGGACATCAGTGGAAATTATGCTACATTTTATATGATAAACCATTGTAACTTTGCTGGAATGCTTTTATCTAGGATGGAGACATCTTTATAGAATCAAAGTATCTGTCATGTAAAAATAGATGCATTTATATGATATTATTAAAAAGAAATAACAGTCCAAAATGGAGTCACTTGTGCTAAGCCCACCTCCCCAAAATGAGACTCATGCCTAATCTTATTGTTGTCTCAGCTCCTTCCAGTAATGTAACTTTCTAATCAATCCATCTAGAATTACCTGGTCAGCACTAATGAGGCAATCTGCCTAACAGATCCCCTCCATCCTGCAAAGGGGAGGATTTGCCTGAAACAACACTCTTCCTATCTTGCCTCTTTACTGTCTTGTCTATAAAAGACTTCTATTTTGTACAGCTCTTTGAAGCTCCTTTCTGTTTACTAGATATGATGCTGCCCGATTCATAAATCATTGAACAAAGCCAACTGGATCTTTACTCAGTTGAATTTTGCCTTTTTAACAGATTTACTGACTGTGGTGGAATTCAAAGTAAACTTCTGATGGCACCTGGGGACAAGAACACAGGCAGTACCCTGCAATCCTTTATGCTTACTGTCTTTCTTACCATTTCTTAGGGTGGTGGGCAAATCCCTCTTTGTTCTAAAGTCTGCTCTCTGTGTTGAGTTCCTGATCTAATTGGCTTTTTATCTTGCAATTCCCTAGAAATCCCAGTCCCTGATTCAGTCCCTAGGCCCTTGTGGAAACTGTTAGTGGCAGCTCACAGGTCCTTATTTATGTGGAGCTCCCAGTCCACAGTCCCTATTTGTTGAAGTCTGATGGTTCAGCCTTATCCTTGGGTCCTCAGGTCTATATTGAGACTGGCTGGAGGTGTGCACAAGATCTTCTGTTGGCTAGTCTGCAGTGACATCTAAATCCTGGTCCTTGGTTATGTCCCCAGATTTCCAATGGGAAATGCTGATGTATCTGCAGCTCCTCATTTGTATGTACTCAGCCCACAGTCTTGATTCACTGGAGTCTGCTCATTCAATCCTTTTCCCAGTTCCTACTTCATTGGTTGGGCTTCCCTGGTGGTTCACTGGGAAAGAATCCACCTGCCAAGCAAGAGACACAGGTTTGATCCCTGGCTCAGGATCCCCTGGAGAAGGAAATGGCAACCCACTCTAGTACTATTTCCTGGGAAATCCAGGACAGAGAGCCTTGAGGGCTAAAGTCCAGGGGTTCACAAAGAGTAGGTCATGACTTAGCAACTAAACAACAATGATGATAACAACTTCAGGGGTTACCGCTTGTAGGCCAATGTGTACATGAGGTAAAAACTACTGAGAATGGGGACCTCAAAGCCAAAAAGCCACTAAAATTGATCAGCATATTAAGCATTCACAAGTTGTCAGAGTAGTCCTTACCTAACCCAAAGCATCTTATGTTAGGATAAGTAAGTCATGGAACAGGTTAAGATTAACAGTATGTTACCCACCAACCTCAAAGTAACTTTTTATGCAACAGGTTAGATTGTAAAATACTACACAGTTTCCAAGCCCACTGCACATTCCTTTTAAGTATTAGTTTGGCTCTGAGAGGCTCAAAAGTTTAGCTAAAACAAATAAATAAAGATGATCAGATCTTTAATATCCATAGATTACTGTGCTCTGCTCAGTTGTGTCTGACTCTTTATGACCCTGTGGACTTCAGCCTGTCAGTTTCCTCTATCCTTGGGATTTTTCAGGGAAGAATACTGGAGTGGGTTGCTATTTCCTCCTCCAGAGGATCTCCCTGCTGCTGCTGCTGCTGCTAAGTCACTTCAGTTGTGTCCAACTCTGTGCGACCCCATAGACGGCAGCCCACCAGGCTCCCCCATCCCTGGGATTCTCCAGGCAAGAACACTGGAGTGGGTTGCCATTTCCTTCTCCAATGCATGAAAGTGAAAAGTGAAAGTGAAGTCCTCAGTCATGTCTGACTCCTAGTGACCCCATGGACTACAGCCTATGAGGCTCCTCCGTCCATGGGATTTTCCAGGCAAGAGTACTGGAGTGGGGTGCCATTGCCTTCTCCAAGAGGATCTCCCTGACCCAGGGATCAAACCTGTGTCTCTGCACTGCAGGTGGATTCTATACCACTGAACCATTGGGAAAGCCCTCCATTAGAGTCAAGTGGATTGCTTTCCTGCACACGTCTTCATGTTTAAGAACCAAGGTTCTGGAAGCTGTAGATATCTACAAAAATGGCAAAATCTTACTAAAGACATCCCGGAATTGCAGTGGCCATTACGGGGAATGTTCCACTTAAGACAAGATATTTGATTTAAAAATGTACTTGCAAGGATTTCTGAACTAAACAGTAGGGGATATCTATGTTGGTTGGTATGCAGAAGCTTCCAAAACGCTTTAAGATTCCAAAATAGTTTTATCAAAAGGTTGACTGCAAAAGGCTAATAAAAAATTAAAGACACCAAAGGTATCTAAAACAACACGTAGGCCTTCCTCATGATACCCACTTAAGGTTTCATCATTATAATACTGGCCAAGAAATCAATGTCTCAGTTGTAATTAATGTGAGCATTGCAAAAGAGATTGTCTTCCAAGTCCCTGTGCAGAGTCTTCAACATCAATTCAAATGGTCCAGGTCTAATTTTAAAGTAGGGCCCCCACATGAACCCCTCCCAGAGTGGATGAGACTTGGGGGGATGGTAAGAAAAAACAAAGTTGAAACTAATGAAAAACCTTACCAATTCCTGGTAGATACTGGATCTATACTCTGTTTCAGTCTCACTGGAAACTTGCAGATGGGATCCTGAGAAAACTAGCAAAAGCTGGCTAAGGGTGAGAATTCTTACTGGAGTCAGCTCTCCTGGATCTTGGTCTGTAATATCTGATAAAGAGAGAAAACATACCTTTTTCATCTTCTTTGCTTAGGATGCCTCCTAAGTTCAAGGAGTTATTCAATACTGCAGAAATATTTACCATTTGTCCTGGCTGAAAACTGAAAAGATATTTTAAAATATTTTAAAGTAAATTTTATGGTAAGAAATTGACCAGAAGTTGGAAGCTGATATTTACAGCATAATAGGAAATTCTTTAGACTTTCTCCCTGAGTTAAAACTAGAGGGAAAAAAAACAAAAACAAAAAACTTCTAAGGCCCTTGTTAAAGGATTTATGGGTGAATTGACCTATGATGCCATTTAGGCTTCAACCCAAATCTCCAAGGCACTGAGAGCAACTGTACTTACCTTACCAGTCTTTGCAAAACTAGAAATGCAGCTCTAGAGGTAGTTTAAGGTTTGCCTGTTTATTTTTCCCAATCCCCAAGCCTCCTCTGTTTATTAACAGGCTTATAGCTTGTATTTTTTCACTGTGCCTTTGAGAAATGAATTTAAAGTGCACACTTCAGGGAGGTAATTTTTATCAGAAGAAAAACAAAAGGGGGAAGGTCATTTGAAGCTTAGCTTTAGCCATTTCACCAGGTGGCCGTAACTTACCCCAGAATCAGGCAGAATTACAACTTAGATACAAATTCTTTTATAACTAGTAAAATGGAAGCTATAGGTTTTCTGTTTTCATCTAACTATGTGTGTGTGCATGTGTGCATGCATCTGTGTGTGTGTGTGTGCATGCATCTGTGTGTGTGTGTGTAGATACATGGTGTTTTTCTGCCTCTGATATTGCCAAATTAATTTGTAAAAGATTTTTACTTAATTGGCTTAAAAGAGTAAATGCTTATATAAATTAAATTCTCTGAAATATAATAGAAACTAAGCCAATGTCATAGGATCCTGGAAAATATTTAGTAATATGAAGTAAAATTCATATTTTATAGCAAGATAAGAAAGATTTAGACATAAAAAAAAAATGTTTCTGCTCTTTGGCCTCCTCTCTTCTTCTTCCTGCGCATTGTGTATCTGTATTAACCAAACCTCCTCTATTGGCAGAAATACCTGCTCAACCATAAACAGCAACATTCTCCTAGCATCAACAAGACAACTCCTTAAAAGATAACATTCCTTCTTGATCTTGTAAGGGATCATAATGATGCTTAGATCTAATCGTGTAAACTGTCAATAAATATCATTTAATATACATCCCACTGTTTAAAAAAACTGTGACTTGACTTCTAACAAGTTGACCAGTTTTCAGAGCTTTCTGGGATGTTCATCTTGGGTTATAATCTTTGGATTTGGCTTGTATAAAATTCTTTATTTCCTTCTTAGATTGATAAATTTTTCTTTGATATGAAAGCCAGTTTAAACTTATTGCTTTAATTAAAACTGGTGTGTCTTTAGAGTTATAAGCATTAAATATACAATTTTATTTTACCTGAGCTTATTAATCAAATAAGTTCCTGCTATCTCTTATTAAAGTTGCCAGCAGAAAGAATCACTTAGAATGATGACAGATGTTATCTATTGCCTAAGGAAGATTTTGTGGTAACCTAAACCTGCCTCTTGAGAAACCTATATGCAGGTCAGGAAGCAACACTTAGAACTGGACATGGAACAACAGACTGATTCCAAATAGGAAAAGGAGCATGTCAAGGCTGTATATTGTCACCCTGCTTGTCTAAATTATGTGCAGAGTACATCATGAGAAATGCTGGGCTGGAAGAAGCACAAGCCGGAATCAAGATTGCCAGGAGAAATATCAATAATCTCAGATATGCAGATGATACCACCCTTATGACTAGAAAGTGAAGAGGAACTAAAAAGCCTCTTGATGAAAGTGAAAGTGGAGAGTGAAAAAGTTGGCTTAAAACTCAACATTCAGAAAACTAAGATCATGGCATCTGGTCCCATCACTTCATGGCAAATAGACGGGGAAACAGTTGAAACAGTGTCAGACTTTATTTTTGGGGGTTCCAAAATCCCTGCAGATGGTGACTGCAGCCATGAAATTAAAAGACACTTACTCCTTGGAAGGAAAGTTATGACCAACTTAGATAGCACATTGAAAAGCAGAGGCATTACTTTGCCAACTAAAGTCCGTCTAGTCAAGCAATGGTTTTTCCAGTGGTCATGTATGGTTGCAAGGGTTGGACTGTGAAGAAAGCTGAGTGCTGAAGAATTGATGCTTTTGAACTGTGGTGTTGGAGAAGACTCTTGAGAGTCCCTTGGACTGCAAGGCGATCCCACCAGTCCATTCTAAAGGAGATCAATCCTGGGTGTTCTTTGGAAGGACTGAGCTAAAGCTGAAACTCCAGTACTTTGGCCACTTCATGTGAAGAGTTGACTCACTGGAAAAGACTCTGATGCTGGGAGGGATTGGGGGTAGGAGGAAAAGGGGACGACAGAGGATGAGATGGCTGGATGGCATCACTGACTCCATGGACGTGAGTTTGAGTCAACTCCGGGAGTTGGTGATGGTCAGGGAGGCCTGGCATGCTGCAATTCATGGGGTCGCAAAGAGTCAGACACGACTGAGCGACTGAACTGAACTTAACTGAAACATAATTGTTAAGAACAAGTAAACTAAATAGATTTAAGTAAAATAAAAAGTTTTAGGTGAACTATTTGAGTAGTTTTCCCCAAACTTTGTGGTAACCTGAACCTTGAAACTTTGCTAAGATAAATTAAATGATGGATGGTCAATAAGTATATAGATCATTTCTAAATAAGAGGAAACACTGACCAGGGTTTATTCACTTTGGGCTTCCTTTTACAGAGAAACTAAAAAATACTTGGATCTATTATTAAATATGCTTTATGTCACACTAAAAAACTTACTATGATAAACCATATTTTTCTGGAAATTATAAAATGTATTCATATACTTGTCAAGCCACAGAATGACAGTGTAGACACTTCACAATTATTTACTTCTTTATTTTCACTAAAGATTAAAACATCTAATATACATTATAAAAACTGCTAGAAATAATAAGAGAAATATTTCTATATGTCAGGAGAGTAGGATATGGGTTTTCTATAAAAGAAGTTATGAGAAATGAAGATATGTTTTGTTGAGGAAAAGGAAAATAATTTTGTTCTAAAGTGAAGCTTGTTATTTCAGAATGGGAAATAGAGTAAATAACAAATCAAACAGAAAGCTGAGAAGAGAGAGACAGAATATTACCTTGTATAATCAAGTTGTCTAAAATCAATTGAATTTACTAGGCATCCTAAGTCGCTTCAGTCGTGTCCAACTTTATGTGACCCTATGCACTGTAACCCACCAGGTTCCTCTGTCCATGGGATTCTCCAGGCAAGAAGACTGGAGTGGGTTGCCATGTCCTCCTCCAGGGGATCTTCCTGACCAAGGGATCGAATCCGTATCTCTTATGTCTCCTGCATTGGCAGGTGGGTTCTTTTTCTAGAGCCACCTGAATTACCAACTGAGCTATCAGGGAAGTCCGAATTTACTATCAGGGACATAAAATGAAGATTTAACATCCATAGAGCATTTATGCAAAAATAAACCTTAATATTATTATATCTGTTGAAAAAACAAGTTTTCTTAGATCATCAGTCTATTCTTATAAGAAATTTACAACTACTTAACTTTCAGTATTTGCCTGTGAAGTCTTTAATTGTTATCATGCTTAAGTAGATAACTAAGTATTGTTCCAGTGACCTATGATCATATCTGATTGAGTGTTTTAAAACCTGCTGATATTTTGACAAGCTCCCCAAATCTAATTCTAAGTGAAGTCTTATTGATATTAACTAAATCTGGAATTTTCCAGACAACCTTTGGAACATTTCAAAATGTTTGTTCTCTGCCTTAATAAAAGGAGAGATATTAAACTAGACTTATTTGATATGTTAAATTACATGTCAAGTAGAAAGTAATATATTGTCTTTTTATTTAGTATTTGTATAATTCTATAAGTTTTCCAGAAATTATATGAAATTCCTAGAGTCTACTTTGTCCAGCTATATCACTATTAGTCATAAATCCATGTATTATATTAAATGGTTATGTGTTACAAAATAAAATTCCCTTGCCAATTTCCACTTTTAATGAACTCTCATCAGATCTCTAACAATGAACAGTTTTTAAGTCTTCTTATAGACAGTTATTGTTTTACTTTGACATAAGTGCTCCTGCAAAAGTATTTTATCTTCAAAGAGATTCAAGGAAATGTCTTTTGGAAAGTATACATTTTCTGACAACTTTAAAATAATAAAACTGAACTGGGTAAGCAATTTCAGAACTAATGGAAAAACTGGATTAACACAGAACAAGTATTAGTTATATGGGACTGGGTGAACTGATAAAGATGATCATAATTTTTATGATGTTTTGTCTGAAACACTTATGTTTCTTAATATTTTATTTTTCCAGATTTAAATAAACATTTTCTCTTAGCTATCTGTGACATACATCAATTTCATAAAGCATACTTTTGTAAACACAGATGAAACATTTATTTTTTTCTCCCTGCCTGCTCTCTCCAGAATTCAGAAACCCTTAAATTTTACTTTTATGGCAATATAGTTACTTATTTGCATAAGTTTGATGAGAATCTGTTATGCTGGTAATAGGACACAATTGGAAATACTGGCTAGATAAGCAAGACTTTAAACTGTCATATTTGAGAGACACACATATAGACTCAAAAATGACTAGACAGTTTTAAGAAACTAAAGTTGACTTTATGGAGCCAGTAAAGCCCCTTGGAAAAAAATGACCTGGTATCTTGCTTACAAGGTTCTGCCAAAGTAGTTTTAAAAAGGATTTATATGGTCAATTACTATTCTTGCTGCACATATGTAAATAATCAAGCCATGTCTAATGTAAAGAAATTAGTTTTACTGTGATTACCCTTAGAAAAAAAGGAGTGGGAATATTTGTGAAGAGAAAGTGTATGTTTATATTTTTGTCTTTTTCAGATTTTGATCCTGCTAAGTGTCTTTGGGTTTTGTTATATACATGTAAACTTGACTAAATCCTGAGTATTTCCAATTTCCTTAAATATCTGGTTAAAACTCTCTAAATTAACATTTTCAATTTTCTCTCACTCTTCTGATTTGGAAATCACTGAGAACTCACAGAGTCGGACATGACTGAGCAAGTGAACTGAACTGCGAAAAAAGACTGCCTCTGATCTCCTTAGAAGAGACTGCATCAGGTCCTCCTCACTGACTACACGATGGGCAAATTTCAGAGAACTGAACCTTGGATACACATCTCATAGCTGAAAAAGTCTCCAACTGCATCTGATCCTGAGCAGATGTTGGAGACCTCTGAATCAAATTGATGAGGAGAAGTAGCTGAGAGAGATATAGACAACTTCCTCCTAAGATACCATATCAAGACTTTATACTTAAAATAGGAACCTTTTTTTTTCTTTACTATGGCATTGGCCAATCAGACGATGGAAATATGCCATCATCTATATCTCCCAGGCCATTATTAACGGGGATAAACTTTCAAACAAATGGATCTGTTTATAATGCTGAAATCCATTAACAGTGCAACATTAGTGGGAATAGTTTGTGCCCAACAGGATTTATCTTTATCTGGAGTGGTTCTCACTCTTTGAGAGCCTATAAATGCCTAAATGGTTGGTGCAAAGCTGGATAATGCCTCTCAGATAACTGGACTGGCTCCTGATTGATCATAAACAAACTAAGATACCTTCTTAGTAGATTCCCCTGAATTTATATCAATGAGTTAAAAAAGACTTACCAGGATGGGTTCATGATTCAGAATTTGCTTCTTTTGACAGGATCCTATTTCCCTGGTGAGGAATAAGTGCAAATAAAGGTATCATCAATATTCTCTCCTTCACTCTTGAAGATATTGCAAAACCTGCTGCTAAAACAATAGCCTTTCAGCAGAATTCGTTAGACCCTCCTGCCAAGGTTGTTCTTGATAACAGAATAGCCCTTGATTATCTTCTAACTGAGCAAAGAGGTGGCTGTACTGTGGTCACGCTACCTGCTGCACCTGGATTAACACTTCCAAGGAAGTTGAAACTCAGTTGCATAAGATCACTGAACAAGCCACTTTACTTAAGAAGTGACTCATTCAACAGGATCTTTTTTTTTGCTTATATAATTTTGACTGGTTTGGGTCTTGGGGACCATGGCTCTGCAGTGAACTCGAGACTGGAATTATCCTGCTTGTAAAAATCATAGTAATCTCCTTGGTGCGTTGTGTTCTCTCAAAAGCTTTAAATGCACGTTCACAGATGCTAACCACCAAGTGAATTATCTCCCTATGACTTGAATGTCAAAGAAGGAACAAAGAAAATGACCAACTAAAATAATTGTGGACTTGATGTCATGACTTGTGAAAATTATAGAGATTCAGTAAAAATGCTCATGACCTGTGAATGTCTCAAAGAGGATTAGAAAAGCTGTAAGAACTACAGAATGGTAGCTGAGAGTGGCATTAATGCCTTACATTTTGATCACGGACGTCAGTTAAGCTGAGAGTCTGACCAAGAGGGACAGTTGTTAGCAAGAAGTAACAGGCCCAAAATGGAGTCACTTGTGCTAGGCCCACATCACCCAACCAAGATTTACTACATAACTTAAATACAGCTTCAGCCCCTCTTAGGAATATAACCTGATTCATGTATTGTGGAATAAAGCCAATTTGATGTTTAAATTTATTCAATTGGATTTTATTTTTTAACAATATTTAGGATTTTCTCTCTTCAAGATACCATACTGAGATGAGCTATTTTAAATATTTCTAGAATAAATTTAAAATAAGATAGGAGTATGCTTTATAGAGACCTTGATTTTGATAGCAATTAAATATAAATTAACTTCTTCACTTTCACAGTATTATTAGGAGGCTGCCTGCAATTTAAATTTCATCAAAGGTTGATTTGAATATTTAAACATCAAAGCATTAATAATCACTTATAAAAAATCTTTACCTGTGTTTTTTTTTCTTTTATACTTTGAACAGAAAGAATATTTCTCTTTTGAAGAAAATGCTTTAAGAGAAAGTATGAATGCCCATTTCATGTAGAAAATAAAACCAATAAAGAAATTTATAGCTACCACGAAACTAAAGGTTTATTTGGAGAAAAAGCAAAGGTGGGTGGGAGAAATTCAATATATACCATGTCTTTCAAACCCCTTTCCTTTAATTTGACAGAATGACAACTAACAGAGAGATTTGTCTTCTGTTAAGAAAAATAACTTTTAGCCCAAATTTGAGATACCCACAGAGCTTTTGCCAGCCATTAGTGCTTCTTTAAATGTCTTTTAGAGATATTTGTCCATCTGGAGTTGCAAATGAATGAAACATCTATAATATGGTAACTTTTTCTTAAAAGAAATAACTCCTTAATGACTAGCTGATAACTGAGAGAAAGTTCCTATTATATTTTTTAAAGAAATATCTATGGCACTGAGTATAGCTGGCTCAAAGTATTACCCAATTGTTTGCATAGTTCTTTTTCTGCCAACAACTCTGCAAATTTTTACCTGCTTCTTTAATTCATTTTCCCTTCTGTTTCTCTACCCACAAGTTTTCCCCATGTGTTTCTTTATTGTTTCTCTCTCAATTCTTGGACCAATGGAATTGCTACTGTCCAATTACTCTGATGACTTTTGTGATAAAACTATACAACAAATATTAGCTATTTTTCCTCTAATATGTTACATTAAATTAAAGAGATGAGACCTTCCATTAATGAATGAAGTAGTATATTTAAGAAAAATGGAACTTTATGATTTATCACTCCATTTCCTAGCTGCTATTTTGTCCAAGACACATTTGTGAACCAAATTTTTTGTCTTCTTACAAGGCAAAAACATGAAGCTCAAGGTCACTGGAGCTTTCTTTAATTTTTTTAAAAATAATTAATTTTGACATCTATTTTACTGATCCTAATCATCACTGAATTTACTATGGGATAAAAAATGTCTTATATGTGAAAGGGAGTAGAAATTTGTCACCGTCTAACATGTTTCTTCGGCATAAATATTATTTCAGGCTGATTATTTTTAAGAACATCAAACATAGAAAAGCTCTTGAAAATTATAGTTTTGTGAGAGACATTTGCATTTATAAGAGAAATTTCCATTTTTAAAGTTGCTTCCCTCTTTGTACCAAGAGAAGGATGACAAAAATCTCTAGAAACTCTTATCAATGGAGAAGGAAATGACTTAAATCTGCACAGCCTTACTCTTGCTTATAGGGCTTTTCCTGGTAATCTTCCAAATCTGGTCTCTCCCTAATTCTTTTGTCTTTAGCTGCTGCTGCTGCTAAGTCGTGTCAGTCGTGTCCGACTCTGTGCGATCCCAGAGATGGCAGCCCACCAGGCTCCTTTGTCCCTGGGATTCTCCAGGCGAGAACACTGGAGTGGGTTGCCATTTCCTTCTCCAATGCATGAAAGTGAAAAGTGTAAGTGAAATCGCTCAGTCGTGTCCAACTCGGCGACCTCATGGACCGTAGCCCACCAGGCTCCTCCGTCCATGGGATTTCTCAGGCAAGAGTACCGGAGTGGGGAGCAAAAATTAGGGCTTTCTAGGTGGCGCTAGTGGTAAAGAACCTTCCTGCCAATTCAGGAGACATAAGAGATGTGGGTTTGATCCTTAGGTAGGGAAGATCCCCTGGAGGAGGGCATGGCAATCCACTCCAGTATTCTTGGCTGGAGAATCACACAGACAGAGAAGGCCTGGAGGATACAGCTATAGGGTCACAAACAGTCAGGCACAACTGAAATGACTTAGCACGCACTCATGTTATTTAAATGGTAGCCTGGGCCACTTGAGGAAGTTGTTCAGTTTTCCTGGATATCTCGCATGTGTACTAGAGGTATGTGTGTGTGTGCGTGCATTCATTCACTTAATCACGCTTTACTCTTTGCGATCCCATGGGCTGTAGCCCACCAGGCTCCTCTGTCCATGGAATTTTCCAGGCAAGAGTACTGGAGTCTGTTGCCATGACCTCCTCCAGGGGATCTTCCCAACCTAGGAAGCAAACCTGCGTCTCTTGCATCTCCTGCATTGGCAGGCGGGTTCTTTACCACGGCACAACCTGGAAAGCCTAGACAGGAGGTATACATGCTATTAAACTTTTGTTTGTTTTTCTCCTATTAATCTGTCTTTTAAACTGACAGGGATGTCTCAGATAAGAATCTAGAAAAAAAGAGAGAAAAAAAAATTTTTTTTCCTTCACAAGTGTTTATATGTGTAAACACAGTTGATCTTCATAACAACCTTTCAAGGTAAGTACTATTATAATCCTAATTTTACAGGTAAGGATAATAAAGGAATTATTATTATAACAAAGGTGAAGTAAAATGCCTAGATTTATATAGCGAATAAGTGGTGGAGAAGGATTCAAACCCAGACTGCCTGGCTCAAAAACCTCAGTGGTTGACTGCTACACTATATTGTCTTTACCCCTGTGTTCTTAGTCAGAATTCATATAGAAAAATTTACATTAAAATAAATGCTCCAAATATAGCTGCCAAGCAGCTATGCAGACCCTGTAGAAAATGTATACTCTTATGTTGTTTGCAGAAATGAATAAAACTATTTATTAAGATTGATGTTTAAATAAACATTTTTGTCACTTTATATTTACATATGAATATGAAATAGGCTCATCCTCACTCGTGTTCAAAATAAAGTTTCCTCTCTATAAGTCTCTGAATAAAAAAAGAAATGATGATTTGTGTCTGGATGAGCTACACATTACCAGGTGCTTTTAATAGTTAGGTTTCACATTAAGAAAACATTTGCCATGGAAACATCTGGAAAACAGACCACACAAACAGCATTTTACACAAGGGAATCTACTTAAATCAGTTGCTGTTTTTAAAAATTGGCCACCCTGTTCATGCCAACTGTATACACTTAAAAGCATATGAGCTATAAAAATGCCTCATACTTAAGAAATCAGCTTTTCATTATTCTCAAATATTTTATCTGCTAGCTGGTGACACGCCATAGCCAAGGGCTTTCCTTTTCCTGTTATCAATTCTGCCATGAAACAAAGCATGGTTAGGAGCACTCTTCTCATTTGCTATGAAAAAAACATTATCAAAGAAAACCTGAAAATGTAAGGAACAGGCCCAAGAAAGAAAAGGACTACGTGGGCATACCTTGATGCAGGGGTCCCCAACCTCTGGGATTTAATGCTTGATGATCTGAGGTGGAGCTAATAGAATAACAATAGAAATAAAGTGTAATAGCCACAGAGTTGTGTCTGACTCTTTGTGACCCCATGGATTGTAGCCTGCCAGGCTCCTCTGTCCATGGAATCCTCCAGGCAAGAATACTAGAGTGGGTTGCCATTCCCTTCTGCAAGGGATCTTCCCCAGCCAAGGACTGAACCCCAGTCTCCTGCACTGCAGACAAATTATTTACCATCTGAGCCACCAGGGAAGCCCAATAGAAATAAAGGGCACAATAAATGTAATGGGCTTGAAACATTCCCCCCTTCCACCTCCCCAACCCTGGTCCACAGAAAATTGTCTTCCATGAAACGAGTCCCTGGTGCCCAAAAGGTTGGGGACTGCTGATATATAACTGAATAGCAGCTTATGAAGAATAAGAAAGTTTGGTCTAAAACAATGATTCTTAACTGAGAGTTAGTGTAAGAAATAGTTTGGCCAAAAGGTTAATTTGGATTTTTCCATAAGATGTTACAGGAAAACCCAAATGAATTTTTTGGCCAATCCTATAGATATAGAGAAACCATAGCTCCCTCTGAGTCATAAATTTGGGAAGGACAAAATAAATATATATTCAAAAAGTTTCTCAAGTGAGTTTGGTGTACTCCTGGGGGGGGGGGGCAACTATAAATCAATGTTTCCAAAATTGCAATTTTGAATCCTCTTCCAACAACACAAGAGAAGATTCTACATATGGACAACACTGAAATCAGATTGATTATATTCTTTGCAGCCAAAGATGGAGAATTTCTATACAGTCAGCAAAAACAAGACCGGGAGCTGACTGTGGCTCAGATCATGAACTTCTTATTGACAAATTCAGACTTAAATTGAAGAAAGTAAGGAAAACCATTAGACCATTCAGGTATGACCTAAATCAAATCCCTTATGATTAGACAGTGGAAGTGAGAAATAGATTTAAGGGACTAGATCTGATAGAGTGCCTGATGAACTATGGACGGAGGTTTGTGACATTGTACAGAAGACAGGGACCAAGACCATCCCCATGGAAAATAAATGCAAAAAAGCAAAATGGCTGTCTGGGGAGGCCTTACGAATAGCTGTGAAAAGAAGAGAAGCAAAAAGAAAGGGAGAAAAGGAAAGATATTCCCATTTGAATGCAGAGTTCCAAAGAAGAGCAAGGAGGGATAAGAAAGCCTTCCTCAGTGATCAATACAAAGAAATAGGGGAAAACAACAGAATGGGAAAGACTAGAGATCTCTTCAAGAAAATTAGAGCTACCAAGGGAACATTTCATGGAAATATGAGCTCAATAAATGACAGAAATTGTATAGACCTAACAGAAGCAGAAGATATTAAGAAGAGGTGGCAAGAATACACAGAAGAACTGTACATAAGAGATCTTCATGACCCAGATAATCACAATGGTGTGATCACTTGACCTAGAGCCAGACATTCTGGAATGTGAAGTCAAGTGGGCTTTAGAAAGCATCACTACGAACAAAGCTAGTGGAGGTGATGGAATTCCAGTGGAGCTATTTCAAATCCTGAAAGATGATGCTGTTAAAGTGCTGCACTCAATATGCCAGCACACTTGGAAAACTCAGCAGTGGCCACAGGACTGGAAAAGGTCAGTTTTCATTCTAATCCCAAAGAAAGGCAATGCCAAAGAATGCTCAAACTACCGCAAAATTGCACTCATCTCACATGCTAGTAAAGTAATGCTCAAAATTCTCCAAGCCAGACTTCAGCAATATCTGAACCATGCACTTCCAGATGTTCAAGCTGGTTTTAGAAAAGGCAGAGGAACCAGACATCAAATTGCCAACATCCACTAGATCATCAAAAAAGCAAGAGAGTTCCAGAAAAACATCTGTTTTTGCTATGTTGACTATGCCAAAACCTTTGACTGTGTGGATCACAATAAACTATGGAAAATTCTGAAAGAGATGGGAATGAATACCAGACCACCTGACCTGCCTCTTGAGAAACCTATATGCAAGTCAGGAAGCAACAGTTAGAACTGGACATGGAACAACAGACTGGTTCCAAATAGGAAAAGGAGTACATCAAGGCTGTATATTGTCACCCTGCTTATTTAACTTCTATGCAGAGTACATCATGAGAAATGCTGGGCTGGAAGAAACACAGCTGGAATCAAGACTGCCAGGAGAAACATCAATAGCTGCAGATATGCAGATGACACCACCCTCTTGAACGTGAAAGAGGAGAGTATAAAAGTTGGCTTAAAGGTCAACATTCAGAAAACTAAGATCATGGCATCTGGTCCCTCACTTCATGGGAAATAGATGGGGAAACAGTGGAAACAGTGTCAGACTTTATTTTGGGGGGCTCCAAAATCACTGCAGACAGCGATTGCAGCTATGAAATTAAAAGATGCTTACTCCTTCGAAGGAAAGTAATGACTGACCTAGATAGCATATTAAAAAGCGGAGATATTATTTTGCCAACAAAGGTCTGTCTAGGCAAGGCTATGTTTTTTCCAGTGGTCATGTATGGATGTGAGAGTTGGACTGTGAAGAAAGCTGAGCGCCGAAGAATTGATGCTTTTGAACTGTGGTGTTGGAGAAGACTCTTGAGAGTCCCTTGGACTGCAAGGAGATCCAACCAGTCCATTCTGAAGGAGATCAGTCCTGGGTGTTCATTGTAAGGACTGATGCTGAGGCTGAAACTCCAATACTTTGGCCACCTCACGGAGAAGTGTTGACTCATTTGAAAACACCCTGATGCTCGGAGGGACTGGAGGCAGGAGGAGAAGGGGAGGACAGAGGATGAGATGGCTGGATGGCATCACTGACTTGATGCACATGAGTTCGTGTGTACTCCAGGAGTTGGTGATGGACAGGGAGGCCTGGCATGCTGTGATTCATGGGGTCGCAAAGAGTCGGACACGACTGAGAGACTGAACTGAACTGAATGAGTGGTCTGGGTCAAATGTTAAAGATACAGGTTTCTAGGACCTTCATCTGCAGAATATGAATCAAATGAGTTTGGCAGTGGGGGTAGGGAGTTTATTTTCTCATTATGCAAGAACACTGTGTTTCACACTGCACTAAATCAATATTTTATTACACAGTGTCCTGTAAGATATATTGCCAGAAAATAATTGTATTGTCAATCATTGCATACAAGAGGGCCCTCTGTGGAGATTTCTAAACAAGGACTAGGATAATAAAGATTCTTAATAACATTTTTGCTGGTAACAAAGAAATCCCTCAAACAAATACCTCCGTATACTAAGAAACACATCTTCTCAACTGACAATCTCTTAATATTTCTTGAATTAACATTCCCAAACCCATACTTTGGGAAATGTGTGTGTGTGTGTGTGTGTGTGTGTGTGTGTGTGTGTGTGTGTATAAAAATCACCTACCTAAAACCATAATCAATACATTTAGTCCAATCACACAAATTAGAAAAAGACATTCCATTTGGGTGGGCAAATCAAATAAAAATTATAAGATCAACAAAAAGGTACTTTTCCCCCTAAAGTTTTAGTCCCACATTGTCTCCAGGCTGTATATACAACCTATACAGCTGTCCACAGTGATCCTGCTCACCAGAGCAGAGTAAACTTTGTTATTGTTGTTCAGGTGCTCAGCTGTGTCCGACTCTTTGTGACCCCATGAACTGCACCACGCCAGGCTTCCCTGTCCTTCACCACCTCCCAGAGTTTGCACAAACTCATGTCCACTGATTCAGTGATGCCATCCAACCATCTTATCCTCTGTCGTCCCCTTTTCCTCCTGCCTTCAATCTTTCCCAGCATCAGGGTCTTTTCTAATGAGTTGGCTCTTCACATCAGGTGACCAAAGTATTGGAGCTTCAGTTTCAGTATCAGTCCTTCTAATGAATATTCAGTACTGATTTCCTGTAGGATGGACTGGTTGGATCTCCTTGCAGTCCCAGGGGCTCTCAAGAGTCTTCTCCAACACCACAGTTCAAAAATACAAACTTACTTTTTACCAAAATGAGACTGCTCCTGAAGGAACATTTGCTCTCAGTCCCAACTTTGAAGAGATGTGAGGTAATAACACTGATGTGCAGTCAAAAACCATCATGGATACAAGGAACACTCAAGTTGTAATGATAGGTACACCAGGTGTGATTTCATTATGGGACAAGTCAGAGTAAAGCTGAATATGGGTAGAGCATATTGTGAAGACATGCAAAGTCCAGTTGCCAGTTTGTGTAAAACAGGTGTGCAGAGATTACTAGTCACCACAAAATGCTTTTTCATTTTCTCTTTTTATATGATGGAACTCTTGATATTTATTTGGGTGAATGAACATTTTGAATAAGTTGCACTATTTATGGACTCCCTTCCTTGGATTTGTGGCTATAGTACTAAGGGCTCACCAATGACATTCAAAAGAAAAGTGAAAGTGAAGGCTACTCCACCATGTCCAACTCTTTGCAACCCCATGGGCTATAGTCCATGGAATTCTCCAGGCCAGAATACTGGAGTGGGTAACTGTTCCCTTCTCCAGGGGATCTTCGCAACCTAGGGATCAAACCCATCTCTCCCACATTGCAGGCAGATTCTTCACCAGCTGAGCCAGCAGAGAGGCATGTAAAAGAAAACTGTATGTGAAAGTTATAGGCAGTGTTCTTAAAAGGAGAAAGTGCATCCTTATCCTTCTTTTTTTTCTTTCTAACTTCTCAGTAAAATCAAGAATGCTTTGACTAAGTGTGGCCACCTTGGATGATGCAATGAACTTAGGAATGGAGTGTAGGCAAAACAGACTAAAAATGAGCTTGGATACCTGAAAGCATAAATGGACATATCATCTGTCTTTTGGCCACCTACCCCCAGACTGTTTTATAAGAAAAAAATGGACTTTTATCTGACTTAAGTCATTATTATTTGGGTTTTTCTGTCACTTGCAACCAGATTTAATCTTCAGAAAATTCAGTATGTGTGGTTGATACACGAATTCCCAAACCAAGTTATTATAATTTTTAAAGATTATTTTTATTGCTTCCTGCTTCCCATTAGCAGCAGTAATTAAAACTTGATTTTGCTCCTATAATTCTGTCTAAATTTAAAAGGATTTTTATGTGGTTTTATATGCACTAACAGCTAAGTTTCAGGAAAAGACAAAGTGTCGATCTTAGCAGCCATTTAAGATTCATTAAGAGCCTTAAACTCAGACAAAAGCATCTCTGCAATATGAACATAATTTCCTCTTTGAAACTATTTCCTGGCTGAAAGGAAAGATTAAGATATTCCTGTAGTAAGATTTTTTTCCAACTTCTTAACTTATCTTGTTGTTGTTGTTCAGTCACTAAGTCCTGTCCAAGTCTTTGCAACCCCATGGGCTGCAGCACGCCATACGGCTCTGTCCACTATCTCCTGCACCTGGCTCAGATTCACGGCCACTGAGTCGGTGATGCGATCTAACCATCTCACCCTCTGCTGCTGGTTTCTTCTTCAGCCGCTGCTGAGTTTTCCCAATTTGCTGGCATATTGAGTGCAGCATTTTAACAGCATCATCTTTAAGGATTTTAAATAGGTCAGCTGGAATTCCATCACATCCAAAGCTTTGTTCATAGTAAGGCTTCCTAAGACCCACTTGACTTCACACTCCAGGGTGTCCAGCTCTAGATGAGTAACCATAACTTCATGGTTATCTGGATCTTTAACACCTTTTTTTGTGCAGTTCTATTCTTGCCACCTCTTCTTAATTGTTTTATTTTAGGTCCTTGTAATTTATGTCCTTTATTGTACCCATCTTTGCCTGAAATGTCCCCTTGATATCTCCAATCTTTTTGAAGAGATCTCTAGTCTTTCCCATTCTACTGCTTGCCTCTGTTTCTTTGCATTGTTCATTTAAGAAGGCCTTCTTTTCTTTCCTTGCTGTCCTCTGTAGCTCTGCCTTCAGCTGGGTATACCTTTCCCTTTCTCCCTTGCTGTTTGCTTCTCTTCTTTTCTCAGCTCTTTGTAAGGCCTTCTCAGACAACCACTTTGCCTTCTTGCATTTCTTTTTCTTGGGGATGACTTTGGTCAGCGTCTCCTGTACAATGTTATGAACCTCCGTCCATAGTTTTTCAGGCACTCTGTCTACCATATCTAATCCCTTGGATCTAGTCATACCTTCACTGTATAATAATAAGGGATGTGATTTAGGTCATATCTGAATAGCCTAGTGGTTTTCCCTACTTTCTTCAATTTAAGCCTGAATTTTGGGATAAGGAGCTCATGACCTGAGCCACAGTCATCTCCAGGTCTTATTTTTACTGATTATATAGAGCTTCTCCATTCTTGATCACAAAGAAGATAATCAGCCTGATTTTTATATTGACCATCTGGTTATGTCCACTTGTAGTCATCTCTTGTGTTGTTGGAAAAGGGTATTTGCTATGACCAGCATATTGTCTGGACAAAATCCTGCTAGCTTTTGCCCTGCTTCATTTTGTACTCCAAGATCAAACTTGCCTGTTATTCCAGGTATCTCTGATTTCCTACTTTTGTATTTCAGTCCCCTATGATGAAAAGGATATCTCTTTTGGTGTTAGTTCTAGAAGGTCTTGTAGGTCTTCACAGAACTGGTCAGCCTCAGCTTCTTTGGCATCAGTGGTTGGGTCACAGATGTGGATTACTGTGACACTGAATAGTTTACCTTGGAAATGAATTGAGATTATTCTGTTATTTTTGAGACTGTACTCAAGTACTGCATTCCAGACTCTTTTGTTGAGGGCTACTCCATTTCTTCTAAGGGATTCTTGCCCACAGTAAAAGATAAATTTATTTAATTTGCTATTCTATCCATTTTAATTCACTGATTCCTAAGCTGTCAACATTCAATCTTGCCATCCTGTTTGACCATGTGCAATTTACCTTGATTCATGGACCTAACATTTCACGTTACCATGTAGTGTTGTTTTTATAGCATCAGACATTACTTTCACTACCAGACACATCCACAACTGAGCATCATCTCCGCTTTGGCCCTGCTGGTTCCTTCTTTCTGGAGATAGTAATTGCCCTCCACTCTTCTCCAGAATCATACTGAACACCTTCTGACCTGAGGGACTCATCTTCTGATGTCATATCTTTTTATCTTTTCATACTGCCCATAGGGTACTGGAGTGGGTTGCCATTTCCTCCTACAGTGGACCGCGTTTTGTCAGGACTCTTTACTATGGCCTGTCCATCTTGGTTGGCCCTACATAGCATGGCTCATAGCTTCATTGAGTTATGCAAGCCCCTTCACCATCACAAGACTCTTATCCATGAAGAAGTCTTAATTCATACATCAAAAATTGTTCTTATTCCTGACTATATTTTGATTTTTTGTATAGAAAATATAGAAAGAAATAGAAAAAATCACCACATTTAAAAACCACATAGCTTCAAGGAAAACTCTACACTTCAGTATTTATGAGCTACTCATATGACAGTCCTCTTTTCTTAGGAATACTTTCTCCTCCACAGTTCTGTGTCATGTTTTTATATGACCCCATTTCCCTAAAGGCAGTTAATTAAATTGGATATGTTTTCTAAGCCTTTTTGAAGTTGAGACCAGAAAATGTCAGTCATTTTCCTCCTGTTCACTAAAGCTGTGAATTGTAAAACTCAGATGCTGCCAAAATCACATTTCTTTCCATGTGAAGAAGGTTAAGTTTACAATGAGATAAAATAATGCTAAGTAGACTAAGAATAGGAGAGTCAAGGGGAAAAAAGAGAGAGAGTTCTACAGCATTCAGTTCCTGGTTCTGGCTTCCTGAGGCTTAGATGCACCACTGCCCTTCCTATGGTCTGACCATTTAAAGCCTCTGTGGAATCAATGGATTCATCTATGTGCCCTTGTTCTGAACCTCGCTTGATTAGGCTTGACTCATTGCAAATAGGCTGCATCATGATCTAGTAACAAACAACTCCCAATTGTGATGACTAATAAAAAAATTATTTCTCTCTTATATGACCCTCAGAGATTGGCAGGGAAACCTCTGTTTATCATAGCCATTTGGGAGCTCCAGTAAAGATTATAGCCAGTTGTCATGCCAGAATGAAGAAAGAGAGCATTAGAGGGTTTCGCAGTAGCAATGAAATGCCTTCAACTCAAGCCAGAAAGTGAACCACATCATTTCCACTCCCAATTCTTTCTCAAGAATTGGTAATAAGACCCCAGCCAACATCAAGAAGCCAGAGAGCATAGTCTATTCACATGCACTGAGATAGGGGAGAATGGGAAATAACACATTAGCAACCGGAATCATGATTAATATAGAAGCAAAAGTTTTCTTTTGCTTAGACAAACCAAAAAACAAAGGTTAAGGTGTTTGGAATCTATGCAGTGGTCATGAATGTTTGAGAGTTTAGTTATAATTCCAAATTTCTTTTTTGTGCAGCTAGAAGTTTGGATATCTTACAGGTCTTCATAATCACTTAGAATCATAGAAAAGTAAAGCAGGGTTCTTGCAGGTGCTAAAATAACAACAAATTTATTACAGACCTGGGTTTTATCCCTGGGTTAAGAAGATCCCCTGGAGAAGGGAAAGGCTATCCACTCCAGTATTCTGGCCTGGAGAATTCCATGGAATGTATAGTTCATTGGGTCGCAAAGAATCGGACATGGCTTAACAATTTTCACTTTCACTTCACTTTTACTAGTAAGATACAGTAAAAATATTCCTCAGGTTGGAGCTTCAGAAGAAACCTCTGTCTGGGTATTGATGATATTTTTCCTGTCCAGGTTTAACTAAAGAATTGAAGATGTCTAAAGTCTTGCTGCTGCTGCTGCTCTTGCTAAGTCACTTCAGTCGTGTCCTACTCTGTGCGACCCCATAGACGGCAGCCCACCAGTCTCCGCCATCCCTGGGATTCTCCAGGCAAGAACACTGGAATGGGTTGCCATTTCCTTCTCCAATGCATGCAAGTGAAAAGTGAAAGTGAAGTCGCTCAGTCGTGTCCGACTCTTAGCGACCCCATGGACTGCAGCCTACCAGGCTCTTCCATCCATGGGATTCTCCAGGCAAGAGCACTGGAGTGGGGTGCCATTGAGATAGCAGTAAATGACTTGTGTGATGGCTTTCTGATGAATAAAAACAAGGCTCTTATTTTACTGCTTGGTCATCCTTTAGCTTTAGGCATTAACTGTATCACAGGCAGGGATATATGAGCTGATTTTTCCAAAGAGGCTATATGAGCTGAGTTTTCCTTTTTTTTAACTCTTCCATGGAAGATCCTTCCACCAGACCTCACTTACATTTAATTGGCCAAAATTATGCCACAGGGGAACCTGAAAGACAGAAAATATTAGCTTTACAGATCCTAACAATCTAAAACAACTTATATTCACAAATGTCTGTATGTAAATATTATAAATTCACATATTCATTGGGAACAAGGTGGGGGTGGGGAGGACATTTTGTGTGAAAAAACAGTAAGTTCCCTAGATACAAACAAGGACACTTAGATTGTTTCTATATTTTGGCGACTGTAAGTAACGCTGCTATGAACATTGGGTGCATATATCTTTTCAAATCGCTGTTGTTTTTTTTTAATAATATATATTCAGAGTGAAATTGCTGTCTCATATGATAGATCTATTTTTAGATTTTTGAGAAACCTCTGTACTATGTTTTATAGTGGCTACACCAATTTGCATTCTCACCAACTGAGTAATAGGATTCCCTTTTATTCATAATCCTGACAACATTTGTTACTGTACAGTTTAGTTCTGGTGTAAAAAGGCAGAAATAAAATAGATTTGTATTATTGATCTTTTAGATACTGCAACACTGTATTATATATATTTGGCAATTTATGAGTTTTACTAAATTGATTCCATTTTGGGGGACAAAGGGGTACTAAAAACAAGTAAAATTTGAGATAGAAACTAAAATACAAGGGACCATTTATTGGCTTAGTAAATTGTCCAATTTTGGAGAAAACTCAATTGACAAAATTTTATTGGCTTCTAAGCAATATTGAAGAGATATTAGTGAAATGCCTTTAGTGATTAAATTACCTGTGGTTCAGCTCACTTCAGTTCCATCACTCAGTTTGGTCTGACTCTTGGCAACCTCAAGTACTGCAGCATGCCAGACTTCCCTGTCCTTCAACAACTCCTGAAGCTTGCTCAAATTCATGTCATTGAAACAGTGATGCCATGCAAACATCTCATCCTCTGTCGTCCCTTCTCCTGCTGCCTTCAGTCTTTCCCAGCATCAGGGTCTTTTCCTATGAGTCAGTTTTTTGCATCAGGTGGACAAAGTATTGGAGTTTCAGATTCAACATCAGCCCTTCCAGTGAATATTCAGGACTGATTTCCTTTAGGATGGACTGGTTGGATCTCCTTGCAGTCCAAGGGACTCTCAAGAGTCTTCTCCAACACCACAGTTCAAAAGCATCAATTCTTTGGTGATCAGCTTTCCTTATAGTCTAACTCTTACATCCATACATGACCACTGGAAAAACCATAGCTTTGACTAGACGGACCTTTGTTGCCAAAGTAATGTCTCTGCTTTTTAATATGCTGTCTAGGTTGGTCATAACTTTTCTTCCAAGGAGCAAATGTTTTTAATTTCTTAGCTGCAGTCACCTTCTGCACTGATTTTGGAGCCCTGCAATAATAAAGTCTCTCACTGTTTCCATTGTTCCCCATCTATTTGCCATGAAGTGATGGGACCAGATGCCATGATCTTTGTCCTCTGAATGCTGAGTTTTAAGCCAGCTTTTTCACTCTCCTCTTTCACTTTCATCAAGAGGCTCTTTAGTTCTTCCTTGCTTTTTGCTATAAGTGTGGTGTCATCTGCATATCTGAGGTTATTGATATTTCTCCTGGCAATTTTGATTCCAGCTTGTGATTCATCCAGCCCCACATTTCACTTGATGTCCTCTGTATATAAGTTAAATAAGCAGGGTGACAATACACACCCTTAACAAACTTCTTTGCCTATTCGTAACCAGTCTGTTGTTCCATGTCCAATTCTAAGTGTTTCTTTCTGGCCTGCACACAGATTTCTCAGGAGGCAGGTCAGGTTGTCTGGTATTCCCATCTTTTTCAGAATTTTTCTTAGTTTATTGTGACCCACACAGTCTAAGGCTTTAACATAGGCAATAAAGCAGAAGCAGATGTTTTTCTGGAACTCTCTTGCTTTCTCAATGATCCAACAGAGGTTGGCAATTTGATCTCTGGTTCCTTAGCCTTTTCTAAATCTAGCTTGATGATGTGGAAGTTCACGGTTCATGTACTATTGAGGCCTGGCCTGGAAAATTTTGAGCATTACTTTGCTAGAGTGTGAGATGAGTGGAATTGTGTGGTAGTTTCAACATTCTTTTGTATTCCCTTTCTTTGGGATTAGAGAGAAAACTGACTTTTCTAGTCCCGTGGCTGCTGCTGAGTTTTCCAAATTAGCTGGCATATTGAGTGCAGCACTTTCACAGCATCATCTTTCAGGATTTGAAACAGCTCAACTGGAATTCCATCACCTCCACTAGCTTTGTTTGCATGATGCTTCCTAAGGCCCGCTTGACTTTGCATCCTGGGATGTCTGGCTCTAGGTGAGTGATCACACCATCATGGTTATCTGGGTCATTAAGATCTTTTTCTACAGTTTTTCTGTGTATTCTTGTCACCTCTTCTTAATATCTTCTGCTTCTGTTAGATCCATACCATTTCTGTCATTTATTGAGCCCATATTTGCATCTTGGTATCTCTAATTTTCTGGAAGAGATCTCTAGTCTTTCTCATTCTATTGTTTTCCTCTATTTCTTTGCATTGATCACTGAGGATGGCTTTCTTATCTCTCCTTGCTATTCTTTGGAACTCTGCATTCAAATGCATGTATCTTTGACTTTCGCGTCTCTTCTTTTCTCAGCTATTTGTAAGGCCTCCTCAGACAACCATTTTGCCTTTCTACATTTCTTTTCCTTGGGGATGATCTTGATCACTGCCTCCTGTACAATGCCACGAACCTCCATGCATAATTCTTCAGACACTCTATCTATCAGACCTAATCCCTTGAATCTATTTCTCACTTCCACTGTATAACAATAAAGGATTTGATTTAGGTCATACCTGAGTGGTCTAGTGGTTTTCCCTACTTTCTTCAATTTAATTCTGAATTTGGCAATAAGGAATTCATGATCTGAGCCACAATCAGCTCCCAGTTTTGTTTTTGCTGACTGTATAGAGCTTCTCCATCTTTGGCTACAAAGAATGTAATCAATTTGATTTTGGTATTGACCATCTGGTGACGTCTATGTTTAGAGTCGTCTCTTGTGTTGTTGGAAGAGGGTGTTTGCAATGACCAGTGTGTTTTCTTGGCGAACCTCTGTTAGCCTTTGCCCTGCTTCATTGTGTACTCCAAGGCCAAATTTGCCTGTTACTCCAGGTGTCTCTTGACTTCCTACTTTTGCATTTCAGTCCCTTATAATGAAGTTGACATCTTTCTTGGGTATTAGTTCTAAAACATCTTATAGATCTTCATAGATCTGTTCAACCTCAGCTTCTTTGGCATTAGTAGTTGGGTCATAGACTAGGATTACTGTGATATTGTAGGTTTGCCTTGGAAATGAACAGAGATCATTTTGTGTTTTTTGAGATTGCATCTAAGCACTGCATTTTGGACTCCTGTTGACTATGATGGCTACTTTATTTCTTCTAAGGGATTCTTGCCCACAGTGGTAGATATAATGGTCATCTGAGTTAAATTTGCCCATTCCTATCCATTTTAGTTCACTGATTCCTAAGTTGTCAATGTTCACTCTTGCCATCTCCTGTTTGTCCACTTCCAATTTAACTTGATTTATGGACCTAACATTCCAGGTTCCTATTCAATATTTGTCTTTATAGCATTGGACTTAACTTCCATCACCAGTGGCATCCACAACTGGGCATTGTTTTCACTTTGGCTGCACCTCTTCATTCTTTCTAGAGTTATTTCTCCACTCTTCTCAATATCATATTGGGCACCTACTGACCTGTGGAGTTCGTCTTTTAGTGTCATATCTTTTTGCCTTTTCATACTGTTCATGGGGTTCTCAAGGCAAGAATACTGAAGTGGTTTGCCATTCGTTTCTCCAATGAACCACATTTTGTCAGAACTCACCACCATGATCTGTCCATCTTGGGTGGTCCTACACAGCATGGCTCATAGTTTCACTGAGTTAGACAAGGCTGTGGTCCAACACTGTAATGTAAAGCCTTTGACTGTGTGGATCACAACAAACTAGAAAATTCTTAAAGAGATGGGAATACCAGACCACCTTACCTGCTTCCTGAGAAACCTGTATGCAGGCGCCCCTTCCCAACAAAATCTCTTGCTTTTTCAGCACATGCGTCTCCTCAGACAATTCATTTCTGAGTATTAGGCAAGAGCCCACTTATTTCTTCATGGTTCTTCCTTTCTTCCCCAACCTTGCTCTGGTTCACTGTGGGTGAAGAAAGCCAACCTGCCCTGTTGTATTTTGCCTTAGACATGTGAGAAAGTCCTACATGCTGGTTCAATTCAGAGACACCAATAGAATCACATGTTTCAGCTGGCCACTCTCTTTGCATCTACCATCCAGTGTAAGAACAGCATGGCTGATAGTGTTTATTTTTTAGCCTGGGTCCTTGTGAATGTGACTCAAAGCCACTTTCAGCCAAGCCCAGCTGAGCCATGTCTGAGCTGCAGTCCAGATTCACTGTTGCAAGCCTCTGAGATCAGGGGGCTATTTAATGTCACACAAGCAGTTGACTAATAGACTTCCCATTTCACAGGTCTAGGTGGACTCATAAAAGCATTTGATAGAGCTGAAAAAGTGACCCTGAAACACTTGTGTAGTGCTTTTTGGTAGGCAACCGATCCCTTGAAAGGAACAGCATCATCTCTGAATAATTACAAGCTGAATTATAGCCTGACAGATAAATATACAGATATTCAGAAGAACAGTCTATAGGAGAATCTGGGCCTTATAATCTGACATCAAGAAATGTCAAGTTTCCCCTTCTGCTCACTTTACTCTCAAATAAAGAACTCTGACACAACACAGGTAAAACGGAGATTTACTAAAGAGCTGACCAGACAAGTAGTATATACATCCAAAGTCTTAGCTAGTTATAATGAGTATGTATTTGCCTTTACTAAATTAGAGTGCTTCTTTGCATATGTGAATTACAGGTGTTTCAGAACTGGCAGGCATTTGAGGATCCTGACCACATACTTTTTAGCACAACCAAAATAATGTTATGAACTAGTGTTAGTATTGTAATTACTACCAAATTATAATCATCTCAATATTCAGTTTAGGCAGAGAAAATCTATGAGATACACATGGCTAGACTCCTGTCTATAAGACACATGCCATATAGCCTCCTTGGGGAAAGGACTTATATCTAATTGCTTTACCACTGGATATAAAGCACTCATCACAGAGCCTGGCTCCTCAGATGTAACCCATAAATCATTGTTTGAGTGGATTAGAGATGAAAGAATCTTTATAAGTTATCTTAAAGTCTTTAAGTTGAGCTCCCTTTTTAGTAAAATGGAGATAATAATGACTGCTCAGGATTTTTGACAGGATTTAGCAAGGGTAAAACCTTAGTACAAGGCAAAATGCACACAGAAAGTACTCAACACATTAGTGTTGCCTTATTATTTTTTTCATCATTATTATAAAGTTAATGGTGTCTGTCTCCGTATAGTATACCTCTATCCACCTATCTACATAGGGGGAAACCTTAGACTTTGATATTTCATCTTTAAGTGAATGTGATATTTACTGAGTGCTAGAATAGAAGAGAATAGGCTGACTGAACTGAACTGAGAATAAACCCAGCAGGGTTAGGTAGTACAGACAATTCAGTTTACTTGTAGCTATAGCCTATACTATGCCAAATTTAAAAGCAATATTTTTATGTGAGCAAAAAAGTATAGTTTATTAAAGAAAATTATAATTTTACTTTCAATTTGTGTTTAATGTAAGGGTCATAACCATTCTTAAAACTCACAGGGCAAAGCTTGGAAGATTTCATTATTAATATTAATAATAATATTTTACCTTACCTAAAACCAAGAGATTGTGATGAGGGGTCATAATTTAGAGGTATGAAGCTTAAACCTAAATACTTTGACTGAAGAAGTCCTTCCTTTCCTTGGATTAGGGTCCCTGTTCATTTGCTTTTGCTGATAATTATCAGGCGATCGTGAACAGGGTCATAGATTCTGTACTCCTTATTCTTTTGTGAACACAGAAGCACATGCCTGAACTTTTTAGTCTGCCACATTTAAGAAAATAATGCTGCTGTTTATTTTGTTTGATCTCAATCCTAAGGAAAGAATTATGGTACTTCAATATATCTGAAATACTACAATTTTAAAAAACAAAAAGTTGCCATATATACCACTAAGATATTTAAAGTTGTTTCTAATTAAACAATGACATAATATTAATTTTCAAGACAGATCATGATTCTCATTAAAATGTGGGAAAAATGTGGATCTCAGAATTAAAAATTATATTTCACTAATTCAAAAAATTAAGTTTAACCTGAACACAGTTAAATATCTTCATCATTATTAAAATCATTGAGGTAAAATAAATTTAGACATCAGACACACTGGATTCAAATTCTCAACCTGTTTTCTTGTTAGTTGCATAACACCCCTGTGTTTCTTAAGTTTTTAGTGAGCCCCACATTTTCCTTTCTACAAAATAGAAATGATTTCAACCTTATTCTATGGTTGGTCTGAAAACTGAATGAAATTACATACGAAAGCAGCAAGCACGGTTCATTCTTTTCTATTATATGAAAGCTAAAATGAGATGCAGAGTAGAGGTCAGGTGACAATTAGTGATTAAGAAGGAATATGGGTCTACCGTGTCCCTGGGCTAGAATTTCATCAACACATTTGTCATTATCTCCTAATATTTATGTGATGCTTCCTGTGCCATGCACATATCCTCTATGAGTTTTCCGTAACTTAACTATTTAATGTATTTTTGGCCAAGTTTTGGACTACAGGTTTGTTTGCTTCACAAGTTTTTCCTGATTCATTCCCTTGGCACTTGATGATATTTATACAGCATCTGTTCAAATTTTCTTTCTTGCCCAGTGACTATCTGCATTTTACCTGTCTTGTTATGAATTTCTTCCAAAGCAGTGGTAAGGTTAAATTCTCTCGGAGTTGTCATTTCTGCTACATATGTTTTAGGTGGCCTACAGTACATTTTAGTTTCTTGAATGATCAGTAAGAAGTTCCAATATCTTTTATTCTCAATTAAAACTTGTCTAATTTTAAGTTTAGACACATACCAGACTTTATTGGGCAATCAATGTCATAAGTAATTGTTGGTCACAAAATTCCTTTGTTCAAATGATAAGAGAAACAAATTCAGAAGAATGTAACTTGTCAAACATTTTATAGATAGATGACCTCTCACACCTTTAAGACTAAATAAGAAGGATATCAAAATATGAAAAGGGCAGAGAAAAACTAATCTTAACATACATGGTTCAGACCAATAGCAAATATCTAAGATCTTGAAGAGGCTGCTGCTGCTAAGTCACTTCAGTCATGTCCAACTATGTGCAGCTCCATAGATGGCAGCCCACCAGGCTCCCCCGTCCCTGGGATTCTCCAGGCAAGAACACTAGAGAGGGTTGCCATTTTCTTCTCCAATGCATGCAAGTGAAAAGTGAAAGTGAAGTCACTCAGTCGGGTCTGACTCTTAGCGACCCCATGGACTGAAGCCTACCAGGCCCCTCCATCCGTGGGATTGTCCAGGCAAGAATACTGGAGTGGGGTGCCACTGCCTTCTATGGAAGAAGAGGCTAATGCATCATAAAACATTTATACATGGATTTTTAAAGGAGACTTTCTTGGATAAAAGGAAGTGCTTCATTATTAAGAGACAGTGTAAGGAAAAACATATATTTGAAAACACAAAACTTGAATCCTTTTTATAGTGAATTTTAATCTGTTTCTAGGCAGCCACGGCTCTTTACTCCTTCAAACAATTGCTGCCAGGCAACTTTACCAGACAAAGCTTGCACACTGCCATTTGGACTTTCTTTTCCCAGTCCCCAAGGAATTCTCTTTGAGGCTGTAACAATCCAACTAATGACAAAGACAAGTAGGTAATTCAAAATTCTAAATTCATTAAGACACTTTCCAGGTCTTAACTTTTTAATACAAAAATTAGATTAAATATCACATATTTACAATAGTAAGCTAAATCCAGAACTTATAGAAATGATTGTAAACATAATCCAACAAACCCCAGGAGTAAAAAAAAGAAACAATAACCAAAAAAACCCACAAAGATTGGGTGACTAAAAGAAGCCAAAGCCCATAGAATTGGATTAGAAAAATTTGTTGCTCAAAACCAATGACTAAATATTTGTGCAAATACAGTGAGTTAATTCTAAATACGTTTGTTAAGAGAGGGACATTTTTTATAATCTTTGGCATGTATCTTTTGCTAAATTTTATTTGTTTCTTTATATAGCAGTGTTTCTGAAATGGCAGAGCATATACTTAGATGGTTCCTAACTTCTGAGGATTTGACTTACGATTTTTCAAATTTAAGATAGTGTGAAAATAATATGCATTCAATAGAAACCATACCTTGAATTTTTATCTTTTCCTGGGCTAGCAATATGCAATACTTCCTCCTGTGGTCACTGGCCCACAGCTCCCAGTCAGCCATGTGATTATGAGAGTCAGCAACCAATACAAACTATTCTGGACCCACACAACCATTCCAATCTTCACTCTGAGTATAGTGTTCAATAAATAACATGAGTCATTTAACACATTATCATAAAACAGGTTTTAGGCTAGATGATTTTACACAACTGGAGGCTAATGCAAGTGCTCTCAGCACATTTAAGGTAGGCTAGTCTAAACTACAATGTTCATTTAGTAGGTTCAGTTCAGTTCAGTTCAGTCGCTCAGTCACGTCCGACTCTTTGCGACCCCATGAATTGCAGCATGCCAAGCCTCCCTGTCCGTTACCAACTTCTGGAGTTCACTCAGACTCACGTCCATCGAGTCAGTGATGCCATTCAGCCATCTCATCCTCTGTCATCCCCTTTCCCTCCTGCCCCCAGTCCCTCCTAGCATCAGAGTCTTTTTCAATGAGTCAACTCTTTGCATGAGGTGGCCAAAATACTGGAGTTTCAGCTTTAGCATCATTCCTTCCAAAGAACATTCAGGGCTGATCTCCTTCAGAATGGACTGGTTGGAACTCCTTGAAGTCCAAGGGACTCTCAAGAGTCTTCTCCAACACCATAGTTCAAAAGCATCAATTCTTCAGTGCTCAGCTTTCTTTAGAGTCCAACTCTCCCATCCATACATGACCACTGGAAAAACCATAGCCTTTACTAGACACACCTTAGTCGGCAAAGTAATGTCTCTGCTTTTGAATATGTTATCTAGGTTGGTCATAACTTTTCTTCCAAGGAGTAAGCGTCTTTTAATTTCATGTTCAGTAGGTTAAGTGTGTTAAATGCATTTTTGACTTATGGTATTTTCAATTCACAATGGATTTATAGGATTAGAACTCCATGTCAGTCAAGGATGATCTGTATTCTTTGTGATGGTTGTTACAAAGAGGTGCTATTTTAAGTTTTTATTTCCTCTCATGCTAAAAGAACTAGTTAATTCAGAGCAGTTTCTTTTGTTTGGGGAGAAGAGAAATCACTCCATTGGTTCCAGCATATAAAATTTGCGTTCCTGTTCTAGAAAAAGAGTATAATAAAGTAGTGTTTTTTTGCTTAACAATGGGAGGCCTATCTTTTACCAAATGGTATGCAAGACTCCAAAGCTGTTGAAAAGATAGCAAGCAAGCATGCAAAAGGGGTAAAGAGAAATCTTAGAAGAGAAAATTCCTTGCTCTGGGTAGTTAGGGTTATCAGAATATTTCTGAAGGATTAAGATTTTCCCTGAAATAGGTTATCTGAAAGAAACTGAAACCAAAGAAAAAAAGGCCAAAAGACAAGTCCATGGAGGAAGTATACAGCTAGATCTGCAACTAACAAAGACCAAAATTTTATGAGGGCTGATAATTAACGGACAGATGGATACCTAAATCTGCACACCTTTATTGAATAGCCATCAGAGGATTGTGAGTTTGCTGAGGGAATAGACTGCGTGTGACTGTAAATAAAAGGCCAAGAGGTTCTGAATCCAGGCCTGCCTTGTCTGGAATGAGCTGAAGGACAGGCCTTCTCTTCCCTCACTGCCCATAGTTAAAACATAAGTCCTTCCCAGCATGCTGGCAATGACATCATCACTGAAGCAATGCAAGAAACAGAATTGGACTCTGGTTCATTTGATGAGAAATGAAGGTTCTCAAGTGTTTGATCTGCAGTGAGTCCTTGGCACCAAGACTGACACTGTGGGCCAGACAAGGGTTTCAGATAAGAGTACTGTGTCACAGAGCTCAGATGAAGAGTCCTCACCATTAGGAAGTAAGACACAGTTATGGGGGAAGAGGCGAGGGCTAACTTGTCATACGCACAGGGCTAGTTTTCAGGTTATTTCCACTGGATTCACACTCCAGTGGCAAGTATGATGACAGTAGTGAGGAGAGAGTCACTTTGCATTTGCCAGATAACTGCTGCTTACACCATTTGGGGAACATACCAGAGTGGCGGCTGATTCTGTACCAACTGACTTCCAACAGCGCTTGTAGCATCTTCTAGCTCCACTCATGAGGCTGGAGTGATGATACGAAGATGCCAGTAAATATTCTGGAAATCTGAGATTATTAAAGAAGTGCTGACTCACTGGATAAGAGAAGGATAAAGGAGGGTTGTTAGCTTTGATTTGAATAATAATAATAATCATCTATGATTGAGAATTGGGTCACATTAAATAAAAATGAAAGCACTTCATTATGGGTGGAAAGATACGTCGAAAGAAAACATAAGTAGAAGTAGCGTAAATTAATGGAGAAGAAAGTCTGTGAAGTTGTGGGAATTCACATCTAATATTCATCTAATATTTATCTAATGTTAATCAACTTTCAAAGAGTCAATCTTGATTTCCCAGAATTACTATTTCCCAGCAACTTTCAGTCTGGGGTGGGGAGGGACTCTAATATTAATAAAGCCTTTGTAACTAAAGATCTGTGTAGGCTAACTTTCCCTGCTGTCAGAAAGGAAGACATTTTCCTCTATCCTTCTAGGTTCTTCTGGCTGGTTTAAGAATTACACTGACTTAAGACAGAATAGCAAGATAAAATCAAAGGAAAATTTGATAACATGCATACAGAAAGAGACCCAGGAAAACTGAGCAACTCTCCAAAACGGTGGAAACCCTCACCTTAATTACTATCTTTAGCTAAAGACATAAGAGGAGGTTATGAGTAGTGATTTGGGACTTCAAAGGGGAAGAAGGCAATTCACATAAAGATGGAAAACCAAATGTCTGGCAGACAAATGTTTGCTGGGCAGGTAGAGACAGAGAACACAATGAGGAATTTTAACAACCAGAGTTTGCAAGGTTCCTCCCTGTCTACCACACCAAGCTCGTACTATACTTATCTATGGTGATAGTACCCTTCCTGCACTAGGCCCTCTTTCTACGTTCTTCAGATAGCTAAGAGGGAGATATAATGAAAGACTCTGGAATCTTATGTTTCTTAAAAATAAGCAGGCTAAGTGACCTGTCATCTCTCATGACAATGAGACGTTTGGGGGCAGCAAGTTTTGCTTCCCTACACAGCAATAGGTGGATAATAAGTAATTTGAGTCCTGTGCGCCATAAAAACTTCTGTTGCTGCTAAATTTAGCCATTTTAACTTGAAAGTCACCATGGACAATGCATAAATGAATAAATACTGGCTATGTTTTAATAACACCTTATTTATAAAAGCCAGAGACACCTGGATTCCGCTTATGTGAGGGCCACAGTTGGTGGACACCTGTGTTAGATGGAAAATACACACTCTATCATGACAACTATTTTCTTAACTTCTAGAGAATGCTCTAGCCTTTTTAAAACCAACATTTATGGAGTTCCTGCTATGTTCGTGTTATTATGCTTCTGCCTGGAAACAAAAGGAAAAGTAAGATGTTACTTTTAAGAATTCAAGAATCCAACAATTAAAAAAAACAAACAAACAAACAAAAAACACTGGGCTCTAGTACCGTGCTGTAGGTGAAATTATAAAGCAGCAGTACAGAGTGAGAATTCAGAAGAAGAAATATTAATTTTCTCAAAGTGCTTCAGGAAAATCTTCATAAACAAAGTGAAACAGAATTTTTGGATTAGTTCAGTTTAGTTCAGTTCAGTCACTCAGCCGTGTCTGACTGTGACCCCATGAATCGCAGCACGCCAGGCCTCCCTGTCCATTACCAACTCCCGGAGTTCACTCAGACTCACGTCCATCCAGTCCGTGATGCCATCCAGCCATCTCATCCTCTGTTGTCCCCTTCTCCTCCTGCCCTCAATCCCTCCCAGCATCAGACTCTTTTCCAATGAGTCAACTCTTCGCATCAGGTGGCCAAAGTACTGGAGTTTCAGCTTTAGTATCATTCCTTCCAAAGAAATCCCAGGGCTGATCTCCTTCAGAATGGACTGGTTGGATCTCCTTGCAGTCCAAGGGACTCTCAAGAGTCTTCTCCAACACTATAGTTCAAAAGCATCAATTCTTCAGTGCTCAGCTTTCTTTAGAGTCCAACTCTCCCATCCATACATGACCACTGGAAAAACCATAGCCTTGACTAGACGGACCTTAGTCGGCAAAGTAATGTCTCTGCTTTTGAATATGCTATCTAGGTTGGTCATAACTTTTCTTCCAAGGAATAAGTGTCTTTTAATTTCATGGCTGCAGTCACCATCTGTAGTGATTTTGGATTAGTTACTGTTTGCTAAAAATGTTAAGCAGTTGCTTCTAGTAGAGCTAAGAGCATGAAAAAAGTACTGGTATAGGAAAGTATAAGAAGATTGGCAAATCAACATTATTTGTATCTATAGTGTCCCAATGTACCTGGACTTTCATTCTATAGATAATTATGATGAATGATGATAGTAATAAAAATTATGATAATGGTAAATATTTATTGAAGACTAACTAGGTAATCTCCCCCAAGTCAATTTCCTAAAACATATTTTTTGCATAATTAATATTCTGAAATTCTGATTATTGATTTACTGGAAATACTTTTAAGTGTTTTAATGGGAATATTCAATTTCTGAAACAATATATTCATCCACCTTTGGATAAGCAATTTGTTCAAAACGTTTTGGGACTTCTTTGTCAATATGTTAATACTTATCTGTTAGCAATTTTAGAGAGTTTTAAGTAATGTTTATATTTCTTCTCCATTTCATACTTATGATTAAAGGTGGTCATATTTAAGATATATTCTTTAAACTATATGAAAATTTTCTATCAGTTGTCTCTCAGCTCTAAACCAATCATTCTATACTGTGCTTTGAGATATAAAAGACTTTGAGATATAGAGGTTCTATGAAATATCTTCCTCTTCACTAAGCTGGCTCCATATGAGGGTGTGCTAGAGGAAAACTGCAAGGGGAGAGAAGAAATAAGGGGTTGCTCTTTTCTGTTTTCTTTCTGCTTTATCTCTGCTTTCTTTCTATTACTGTCATGCTTGTTTTTGCAATCCAGCAGGATCAGTTTTTCCAGGAACAGCACTTGAATCTAGTTTCCTGTTTTTCAAACACCAATCAAAGTAGACAGTTCAAGAAGTGGTATTTTAGTAATAGCTTGTAAATTTATTTGATAAATGGAGACCTTTGGGGGAACAATTTATTCAAACTGCATTCCATGAAATATACTTACAGCAACATCTTCAATGAATGTTTAATAATAATATTCACTTATTGCCTATTAGTATTGGCAGAGTCATTTTAATTCAGAAAATATTAACAACTACTCTATGAGGCAGGTGCATGCATGCGTGCTTAGTCACTTCAGTTGTGTCCGACTCTTTGGACCCCATGGAGCATAGCTTCCCGGGCTCCTCTGTCGATGGGATTCTCCAGGCAAGAATACAGAAGTGAGTTTCCATGCCCTCCTCCAGGGAATCTTCCTGACCCAGGGATTAACACGAGTCTCTTATGTCATCTGCACTGCCAGGAAGGTTCTGTACCACTAGCACCATCTGGGAAGCCCCCTTTGAGACAGGTACTATATACCAATGTCACAGATTAAAAAACAGAGGCAAAAGAAGTAACCTGACTTGTCCCAAATAATTGAGCTACTAAGTAGCAGAGCTGGGATTCAAATCCAGTATTCAAAAATGTAACTAATCACCACATTATATTGCCACTTAGACTATTGTAGCAGACTTGATAGAGGTGAAAATATTAATACTACAAGTTGAGGTAACAATAATTGTTACTCAGCCATAACTTAACAGGAAAACCATGCATGAGACTTGTTGAATTAAGGTGGTGGCAACAGAAGTAAAGATTCAAATAACCACTAGAGGTTAAAAATAAGGCTTTGGTAACCTGTTGGATATGGGGGGGTAAGAAGGGAGAAGGGCAAAACAGTTGTATTGTTATCTGTTGCTGTTTTGCAAACACTCACATCTTAATGGTTTCCAACAATAGCATTTATTTAGTTATCTGCATTCACCTGGCAGGCTGCTGTGAGTTAATTTTGCTGATCTTGGCTGGATTTTCTACTGTCTCCAGGGCCTTAGCATGGATCCCGAAATGCCACCATACTGAAAACTGAGGTTTCCGCTTTGAATGGCTAGTGCAATAGTAACTATAAACTAAAATATCAAAAAGAAGAGAAAGGAGCAAATTTAAGAGGTGAAATGAGTGAAAGTACCGGTGCCAAATCAGACTGAAGTAAGAGGTATCTTACAGGTATCTTAGATATCTCACAGGTATTTAAATATGGGTCTTGAGGTTGAGAGAAAAAAAAAAATCTAGAAATGGGGACATGGAAACTAATTCCAAAAGCCTGGCTTTTTGCAGTATCATTAATGGAGAATATGTAGAGCAGAAGTCAGGACCATTCTGAAACTGGCCAATAATGTGCTTTATTTTGCTTCTAATACATTAGGTAATCTAGTATAGGCTGTGCATGAAAGGGTTATTTAATATTATTGAGACTGAATGCTCATGATTGTTACCATCTAGTCTTTCTGCAAAATTAGATATATTTGACTCTTTCAAGAAAAAAAGAATTTCTTCTATAAAAGAAGAACCTAGAGAAAAGAAACAGATAAAATAATCTTCAATTGTCAACAGCTATAAAATAGGAGAAACACAACTGACAGAGGATAGCAAGCTTTCATTTGCTTAGAAATATCTTCCTAACATTGAGGGAATGATGCTGATATCTATAGGATTGAAAGCAATCTTTTTGAGCATGTTTATAAATGGTACTTCAGGGATTCAAGGGAATATATTAAGTGAGTTCTTACAGTTTTTACTAGTTCCATAACTCCATAAAATCAGTTTAATCAAGAATCTAAAGGAATGTGTTTATCACTGATTTGATGTAATAAATACCATATTTAGAGCCCAAATTTAATATGCTTTTGTGAATTTCCTAATTTAAAACTGAAATATGTGACTTAATTTAATTAAAATTTAATAACAAACATAGTATATAATACTTACTTTTGAGTATATGAAAGCATTTTAAATATTATCCTTCACCACTATTTCTTACATTATAAGACTGTATAATGTAATCTCTTTTCTTTTGCAATAATTAGTACATGCTGCTGTTAAGCTGCTAAGTCACTTCAGTCGTGTCCGACTCTGTATGACCTCAGAGACGGCAGCCCACCAGGCTCCCCCGTCCCTGGGATTCTCCAGGCAAGAACACTGGAGTGGATTGCCATTTCCTTCTCCAATACATGAAAGGGAAAAGTGAAAGGGAAGTTACTTAGTCGTGTCCGACTCTTCGCGACCCCATGGACTGCAGCCTACCAGGCTCCTCCATCCATGGGATTTGCCAGGCAAGAGTACTGGAGTGGGGTGCCATCGCCTTCTCCAAATTAGTACATACACATACCAAAAATGCTGACATATTTTGGTGTAAAGGGAATGATATCCAAGGGCTGTTCCCTTTTAATTTTCTTTTATTTGGCCATCCTCATCAATAACATTCTAGAGGCATGCATTTGCCTCATGAAGGATCAGAATTGTGCAACGTGTATGCAGTGGGAAAAAGGAAGTCAGATTCTAGTTTTGGTATCTGAAGTAAAAATTCTTCAGCCCATATCAAAACAACAATTTTGAAAATCTGGCCATATTTTTGGAAAAGATTGTAAATTGTTTTAACTGCTATAATAACATTTAAGTTTGCCCACTATATCATGGATTTTGTTATCTATAAAACAGAGATGAAGGGAATCCAGATCATGACAAAAGGAAAGGTTGGTGAGGGAAGCACATTTCTTCAAGCTTAGAATATTATGAGAATAGGAAAGGAGACAGTGATAGGGGAGGCAGATAGAACCATGTGCCTGATCTTCCTAAATATATCAGATAGATTGATGGGGAGCCTGGAGCCAAAAGATGGTCTGCTGAGCTTTCTATTCAAAACCCTACCATGTAGGCTTGCACAGGCCAAACCCATGGGATGATGGTCCAGCACAGCCAAGAGAAGTGTTCAGATAGATGTATTAAGCATCATTTCTGGATCTCCACAGACTGCATGTACCATAGATATGTCCTGCTTGACTAAGACGAAGTAGAGGTCTTTAGATGGCCAGTAGGCTGGAACACAGAAAAAATATGGAAACAGTGTCAGAGACAAACAGTGAAGACTACAGACTCCAGTGATAAGAATCAGCGTGATGCCTGAAAATAAGATACTTCACTGGGCTTCCCTGGTGGCTCAGATGGTAAAGAATCCACCTGCAATGCAAGAAGCCTGGATTCAACCCCTGCATTGGGAAGATACCCTGGAGAAGGAATGGCAACCCCCTCCAGTATTCTTGCCTGGAGAATTCCATGGACAGAGAAGTCTGGTGGGCTAAAATCCAGTTGCAAAGAGTTGGACATGACTGAACAATTAACACTTTCAGTGGTCATTAGTCAGACTAGAAGATTTACTACATGAAGTAGTAAAGAGGATATGGAAGGGCATAGCATCCCATTACTGCTGTAACAAATGACCACAAACAAAACCTTAAGCAATAGAAATATATTATCTTACAGTTTTGAAAATCTGATATCCAAAGTGGATCTTACTGAGCTAAAATCAAGGTATTGATAGGGCTACATTACCCTGGAGGCTTTAGATGAGGATACATTTCCTTGCCTATTACAGCTTAAAGAGACTGAGCACATTCTTTGATTCATGGTCCCCTGCCACCTTTAGGGATTTTTCACCTTGCATCACTTGGGCACTGCCTCTCCTGCCTCTTTCACTTATAAGGACCCTTTCAATTACAATAAATCCACCTAGATAATTCCTGGATAATCTATTTTAAATCAGCTGATCAGTTCAGTTCAGTTCAGTTGCTCAGTCATGTCCGACTCTGCGACCCCATGGACTGCAGCATGCCAGGCTTCCCTGTCCATCACCAATTCCCAGAGTTTGCTCAAACTCATGTCCATTGAGTCAGTGATGCCATCCAACCATCTCATCCTCTGTCGTCCCCTTCTCCTCCCACCTTCAGTTTTTCCCAGCATCAGGGTCTTTTGCAATGAGTCAGTTCTTCCCATTAGGTGGCCAAAGTATTAGAGTTTCAGCTTTAGCATCAAATCAGCTGATAAGCAAGCTTAATTCAATCTGCAATCTTAATTCTTATTCTGTAACTGAGTACATTCATAGGTTCTCTGTATTATGGGTATTTTGGGGGGTAGGAGAATTATCAGAGCTGTGTTTTTTTTTTTTTTTTTTAATCTTTATAAACCAACCTACATACCCAGGCACCACCTTGGAGAGAAGCAGGGAAATGTGGAGGCAATGTAAAAGAAAGACTTCCTCAAAAAGAGAATGAGTCATGCCACCAATGACACTATTTAAAGCTAAAGAGAAATGCCATTGATTGGCTTGTTGAGAATTTCTTTCCCCCTTTGCTCCTCACTGCAGCCACTTCCACTTTCCAATCACTTTCCAACAGAATAGAGCCTCTTGAGGAAGCTTAGATCAATTACAAAAACAAAGCAGCTCATCCTCCTTACACATCAGAGGAGTGTGAGTTAACATTTTGAATCTGCAACATTATAACTAATCACAATAATTCCCCCTAATAATAAGCTTCTAAAATATAACAGGTTTACTTGACACTACACAGACTCTTCAGTAAGAAATTCAAGCATTATTACTTGACAGAGGAGGCTCTCATGTGCTAACAGACTTGCCAATAAAACTAAATAACAGAGGAGTTTGAAGAGAGGATAAGAATTCTGAGTCCCTGGCCTCTAAGCTCAGTGTTACTGTCCTGAGCAAAGGAATTAAACTAGTTTTCCAAGAACTTATTATATATACTTATAACAGGTGGTCCTCTTCAATTTTTAGGAAACCTGTCACTTTGTTTACCAGACCTAAACAACAGAGATGGAAAATTAAGCATTAACCGAATACGTAGCACAGTGCCTAGGCCTTCCATAGATACTTGCTTGAACATATATATGAAACTATTAAATAGAGAAAAGCAATTTAAGAGCTAAGTACAACCTAAGATAATGTCAAAAGAGGTTCATTTCAAGAAAAAAAAATAGAGGTGCTGGCAGTTTTCTGAAGTTATTGTGGATAGAAAGTTAGAAAAAGAAAAAGTAGTTCAGAAAAGAAACTAGAGAGAAAATTTCAAAGTACTAAATCCAAAGAGTGGCACTGAACTGTGAAATTAAGAAGAAAAATTTCCAGCAGTACATAAAAGAGTCAAAGTGGTGGTAATGGGGCCTTATTATCACCTGGGTTTGTACTTGAGTACATTAAGGTGATGGAAAGGTAGCTGCAGCATGTCTGAGATGCTGGTATAGGGAAAAGATAGAGCACCTCTTCCTTTAATTGGCAAATTAAAGGCAAAAAGGAAAACAGTGTTAGCCATTTTTAACCACTTTCTTTCACTGCGCAAGGACTTTTACTGGAGTGGCAATCCATCAAGAGATAGAAAACAGGACCCAGATTCTTAAAGACTGTCAAGGTAAGTAACAGCCACAGAGAAAGATACTTAAAATCATGTTAGAATTAATGAATCTTAAGTTAAAATCATTCTGAACTATGATGCGAGAAGAAAAGTATATTCTAGTACCTGTGAGATGCATAACAAAAATAACAAGTTTTCCTAAGTCTCACTTGTTAGTAATACTCTGCAGTGACTTGAAAGATGTCAGGTGATTTCCAGAAGACCTCATGTGGAACCCATTGCAGAAAGCATTATCCAGTCTTAATTTAATTACTATTTGAGCAAATACAATTTATGAATAGTCCAGAACTCTCCAAAGATGTTCCTTACTCAGGACCACTGTTTACATACAATGTAGCCTTAGTGGTTTTATTCACATATCACTAGACTCATTTTCTAATTTTTGCTTTTTTATATACCAATAATTTATTTGACAAGACCTCACTGCTACAGTTACCCTATCCTTTTATTAATATAATTTAACCATGTGATGAAGAGATATTCTGGAGGCTTATGGTTTTCTTAAAAGAATAAAGTTATATAAAATGTTTGGAGATTTTTTATTTACCCAGAGAATTATTGCATATAAAAGATATTCAAGTTGAAAATATTGTAATAAACACAAAGTGATTTAATGTATTATTTGTTTTTTAAAAACTAATGTTTTTGTTCTTATATTTGTAAGTATACACTGATATCTAATAACATCTAATATTTTGTGTAAGAGCATTAAGTACATTATCAAATGCACACACACATGTATACACACACACAGATGGAGTGTTGTCAAGGAAGGTTTATGAGAAGAGAATGCTTGAGCAAAAACTTGAAGGAAGTGAGTGACTGAGCACGCTGGATATATAGGGTAAATGCCCTCCATGCGAAAGGAAAGGTGTACATAATTCCTGTTCGAAGTTGGTGCTCGAGAAATGAATAACTTCTTAGCTGTTTAGCTAGCTCAATTCAATCAATAGCTAGCTCAATTCAATCTTTTGACAAGTCCCTCAACCTTTAAGTTTGCTTGCTATAAGTAATAAGTACTGACTCTTTTCTATTTCTTTTGAATGCTATGAGAATCAACTCTATGATATGTAAAGCATATGTGGTGGGAGCAGTCATAAAAAATATCACCCACTTCCTACATCCTTTCTATTAGAGTAATTCTTTAATCAAGATGAGTGTCTTTTTCCTCAACCAGAGAATAGCCATTAATATCATCAATATAGACTTTAATTTTTAGGAACAATTACATGCATTACACAACTTGAAATCCTCTGCCTACATTTACCTAAAAAGGTTGAATGGATAAGAAAGCTGTGGTACGTATACACAATGGAATATTACTCAGCCATTAAAAAGAATACATTTGAATCAGATCTAATGAGGTGTATGAAACTGGAACCTATTATACAGAGTGAAGTAAGCCAGAAAGAAAAACACCAATACAGTAAACTAACACATATATGTGGAATTTAGAAAGAAGGTAATAACCCTGTATGAGAGACAGCAAAAGAGACGCAGATGTATTGAACAGTCTTTTGGACTCTGTGGGAGAGGGCGAGGGTGGGATGATTTGGGAGAATGGCATTGAATCATGTAGAATATCATATGTGAAAAATTGCCAGTCTAGGTTTGATACATGATACAGGGTACTCAGGGCTGGTGCACTGGGAGGACCCAGAGGGAAGGGATGAAGAGGGAGGTGGGAGAGGGGTTCAGGATGGGGAACACAGGTACACTCTTATGGTGGATTCAAGTCAATGCATGGCAAAAATTCAATACAATATTGTAAAGTAAGATAAATTAATTAATTTTAATAAAATTAAAAAATAAATATAACAGTAATTATAGTAAGACTGTCTTTTACACCCCTTTGATTGATGAAATAATAAAAAAGTAAAATGCAACAACACCAAATGTTAGCAAGGGTGTGAGCAACTGAGACTCTAGCTTACATTTATTTACTCTCTCATTTAATTGTTGCAACAATTCTTTCTGAAAAACTATCATTTCTCCCCTTTTATACATAGGGAACTGAAGTACAGAAAGGTAGGTAACTCTGCCAGTGTCACATAGCTAATAAATTGAGGCACTAGAATTTAAACCAGAGAGTTTGAGCTTTCAACGAGTTACAAACCACCCTTGGTAAATGTGTTTATATCAAAGTTCTCACAGGGTCCAGCAGCACCAGCAGCACCTAGTAATTAGAAATGCAAGTTCTTGAACATAACCCTAGATCTACCAAACAGAAACTCTGGGACCGAGTTTAGCAAACGTATTTAAAGCAAGACCTCAATGTGTGAAATAAATCTGCAGTCCTATAGATCCCACTAATGGGAAACTCTAAACAGACAGCAAAAACAAGACCAGGAGCTGACTGTGGCTCAGATGATGAACTCCTTATTGCCAAATTCAGACTTAAATTGAAGAGAGTAGGGAAAACCACTAAACCATTCAGGTATGATCTAAATCAAATCCCTTATGATTATACAGTGGAAGTGAGAAATAGATTTAAGGGACTAGATCTGATAGAGTGCCTGATGAACTATGGACAGAGGTTTGTGCCATTGTACAGGAGACAGGGATCAAGACCATCCCCATGGAAAAGAAATGCAAAAAAGCAAAATGGCTGTCTGAGGAGGCCTTACAAATAGCTGTGAAAAGAAGAGAAGTGAAAAGCAAAGGAGAAAAGGAAAGATATACACATTTGAATGCAGAGTTCCAAAGAATAGCAAGAAGAGATAACAAAGACTTCCTCAGCGATCACTGCAAAGCAATAGAGGCAAACAACAGAATGGGAAAGACTAGAGATTCTTCAAGGAAATTAGAGATACCAAGGGAATATTTCATGCAAAGATGGGCTCGATAAAGGACAGAAATGGTATGCACCTAACAGAAGCAGAAGATATTAAGAGGTAGCAAGAATACACAGAAGAACTGTACAAAAAAGATTTTCATGACCCAGATAATCACGATGGTGTGATCACTCACCTAAAGCCAGAAATCCTGGAATGTGAAGTCAAGTGGGCCTTAGAAAGCATCACAATGAACAAAGCTAATGGAGGTGATGGAATTCCAGTGGAGCTATTTCAAATCCTGAAAGATGATCCTGTGAAAGTGCTGCACTCAATATGCCAGCAAATTTGGAAAACTCAGCAGTGGCCACAGGACTGAAAAAGGTCAGTTTTCATTTTAATCTATTAAAAAAAATGGCAATGCCAAAGAATATTCAACTGCCACACAAATGCACTCATCTCACATACTAGTAAAGTATGCTCAAAATTCTCCAAGCCAGGCTTCAGCAATACATGAACTGTGAACTTCCAGATGTTCAAGCTGCTTTTAGAAAAGGCAGAGGAACCAGAGATCAAATTGCCAACATCTGCTGGATCATCGAAAAACCAAGAGAGTTCCAGAAAAACATCTATTTCTGCTTTACTGACTATGCCAAAGCCTTTGACTGTGTGGATCACAATCAACTGTGGAAAATTCTGAGAGATATGGGAATACCAGACCACCTGACCTGCCTCTTGAGAAACCTATATGCAGGCCAGGAAGCAACAGTTAGAACTGGACATGGAACAACAGACTGGTTCCAAATAGGAAAAGGAGTACTCTTCTATGCAGAGTTCATTATGAGAAATGCTTGGCTGGAAGAAGCACAAGCTGGAATCAAGATTGCTTGGAGAAATATCAATAACCTCAGATATGCAGATGACACCACCTTTATGGCAAAAAGTGAAGAGGAACTAAAGAGCCTCTTGGTGAAAGTGAAAGAGAAGAGTGAAAAGTTGGCTTAAAGCTCAACACTCAGAAAATGAAGATCATGGCATCTGGTCCCATCACTTCATGGGAAATAGATGGGGAGACAGTGGAAACACTGTCAGACTTTATTTTGGTGGGCTCCAAAATAACTGCAGATGGTGATTGCAACCATGAAATTAAAAGACGCTTGCTCTTTGGAAGGAAAGTTATGACCAACCTAGACAGCATATTAAAAAGCAGAGACATTACTTTGTCAGCAAAGGTCTTGTCTAGTCAAGGCTCTGGTTTTTCCAGTAGTCATATATGGATGTAAGAGTTGGACTATAAAGAAAGCTAAATGCAGAATAATTGATGCTTTTGAGCTGTGGTGCTGGAGAAGACTCTTGAGAGTCCCTTGGACTGCAAGGAAATCCAGGCAGTCCATTTTAAAGGAGATCAGTCCTGGGTGTTCGTTGGAAGGTGTGATGTTGAAGGTAAAACTCCAATATTTTGGCCACCTGATGTGAAAAGCTGACTCATTTGAAAATATCCTGATATTGGGAAAGATTGAAGGCAGGAGGAGAAGGGGATGACAGAGTACAAGATGATTAGATGGCATCACTGACTCAAAGGACATGAGTTTCTGTAAACTCCAGGAGTTGGTGAAGGACAGGGAGGCCTGGCATGCTGCAGTTCATGGGGTCGCAAAGAGTCGGACACGACTGAGTGTCCGAACTGGACTGACTGTATTTTTCCCATGAGTTAGAGAATGCTGGGGTAGATATCCCATTTGTGCTTAGTTTTATGTAGCATTACACTAGCTGAGTCAGGTTCAGAGGGTTCACATGAGCATGGGCTGTGTAGAAGAAAATAAAAAGAAAAAGGACTTTTGTTCATGAGAGATTTCTGTTATTCAACAATTGTGAAAATTTTCAAAGTGGAGGGCTCATAACTTAATCTCTCTGCTTCCAGCCGCATTACTGTTTTGTGTATTTATTTTTGTTGTTATTTTTAATGGCTAAGAAATGAAAGAGAAGGACAAAGACTTTCTATCACCTTAACTTCACTTAATACCCACTTAGACAAATACATTTTAAATAGATTTACAGTGAAAATATTCAGCAGATAATTTGCTCCAAGATAAGCATTATTTCTTCTCTCCAACCTTTGCAAACACTTAAGTACATTAACAGGGAGTGGATAAGATTCTGTTCAAAGAGATAGTGGTTCAAAAAACAAACCAAAACTGTCTTCAGGAATTATTCCCACTTTGCCTTAGACACCTGCTAGCTTCAATTTATGCCTACTGCAATCCCTTTCCCAATACAGATTTATATAGTTTATATGATTATTTAAATGTGGGTGAAAGTCCTTGCATCCTTTTGAAAATATGGCATGATTATACATAATTTGTACAAAAACCTTGGATTACGGTTGATTTGGCAATGCTATCTCAGGCTTTTATTCTCTCCTAACTAATATCGGCAAGAGAAGCATTTTGTGTCTTACTCTTTATTTGTTACTTTAAAATTATTCTCTGTCCCTATAAATTTTATTATTCCTTAAGAGTGTTCCTTTGACTTTTTTCCTGAATGTTTATTGAGTGTCTATCATATGTCTGTCACATTACTAATAGATACTATGATTCAAATGGACGATTTGCTAAAGACCATGCAGCTAGAAAATGCTAAAGCTGGATTGTGGAGCCAAGACCAGGATGGCACATTCTGTAGTCCTCACTATTATATTACAGAACCTCTTGGATGAAAACAAAAAAACAAAAACAAAAAACTAATACTGATATCAAAACATTTTAGGATCCTGAAGACCAAAAATAAGGTATATTAGTCTTTGTGTCATGAAAGTAAGCTATAACATTTTCATTTTTGGCCACTTTTTTGATGACTTAGTTACCAATTTGTGTCCTAAGCAGGGCTATACAATTTCTCACTCATTATGAATCTTGTGACTCGACCTACCATGTACGAGACAGTAGGAAGGGAGAAGTTGGTTTATGAAGTTTCATGTTTCTTTGCTTGAAAACATTTTTTATCTAATGGGTATATTCTGTAATTGATTGATCCTGCAATATTTATTGTTAGTTAGAAGGCAAATATTTATAGGAAAGAACATGTAAAGTAATGTAATCAAACTCTAGATAAGTGGACTTGGATTAAAATTTTGACTCAACTTCTTAGCTCTGTGAACTTGGCAAGACCTTCAGATTCTTCATTTGTAAAGAACTTGAAAAAGATACAATTATCTGCCTATCACATGGTTAAAATGGGGTTATATAAAATAGCTGAAAAATGGACTATACATTTAAAGAACTAACATTGTTTTAAAAAATACCAGTTTGCCACTGTTTAGGAAGGGTTAGGCTCTTTCTACTTTTTAAAAGTTAGATATTATCCTGCTGCTAAGTCGCTTCAGTCGTGTCCGACTCTGTGCAACCCCATAGACGGCAGACCACTAAGCTCCTCTGTCCCTGGGATTCTCCAGGAAAGAATACTGGAGTGGGTTGCCATTTCCTTCTCCCCAGATATTATCCTAAAGCATGCAAAAATGGTAATAAAAACCCACATGTCAAAAACCCACGTACCTACTAAGCAACTAATAGTTCATACACAAGCATAGGTAAAACACAGTTTTATCCTCTTGCATATCCTTTCTTATCTAATTATTTTCTCTTATTCTTTGAAGAAAACCATTGTCATGAATTTGGAGGATCTCATCCCAGCACAGGTTCTCAAACTTTTACTAAATATGTATAAGAATAATTTCAGTGTCTTGCTATTAGAATTAATATTATGATAAACCTTGTATAATTCCCACCTTCACACAGCAAGAGTTTCCCGAAAACTTTCTAGTCCATGGGTTAGCAGCATTGGCATCAATGGGACACTTGTTCTTAGGGCACACTCCAGGCCTTATAAACAGAACCTGCATTTCTCCATTGGAAAAACAGCTCCATTGGAAAAATATCCAAACTTACAATAGAGTTTGAGAAGCACTGTTTCAGGGTATATGAAAAGGAGTGTAATTGTTGAGAACATGCACTCCTTCAAAAACTTTTCAGTTCAGTTCAGTTCAGTTTCTCAGTCGTGTCCAACTATTTGTGACCCTATGGACTGCAGCACGCTAGGCCTCCCTGTCCATCACCAACTCCTGAAGCTTACTCAAACTCATGTCCATTGTGTCAGTGATGCCATCCAACCATCTCATCCTCTGTCATCCCCTTCTCCTCCTGCCTTCAATTTTTCACAACATCAGGGTCTTTTCAAATGAGTCACATCTTCACATCAAGTGACCAAATTATTGACGTTTCAGATTCAGCATCAGCCCTTCCAATGAATATTCAGGACTGATTTCCTTCAGGATGGACTGGTTGGATCTCCTTGCAGTCCAAGGGACTCTCAAGAGTCTTCTCTAACACCAGAGCTCAAAAGCATCAATTATTCTGCATTCAGCTTTCTATAATCCAACTCTCACATCCATACATGACCACCAGAAAAAAACACATCTTTGACTAGATGGACCTTTGTTTGCAAAGTAATGTCTCTGCTTTTTAATAAGCTGTCTATATTGATCATAATTTTTCTTTCAAGGAGCAAATGTCTTTTAATTTCATGGCTGCAGTCACCATCTGCCGTGATTTTGGAGCCCCCCAATACTAAGTCTCTCACTTTTTCCATTGTTACCCCATCTATTTGCCATGAAGTGATGGGACCAGGAGCCATGACCTCAGTTTTCTGAATGCTGAGTTTTAAGCCAACTTTTTCACTCTCTTCTTTCACTTTCATCAAGAGGCTGTTTAATTCTTCTTCGCTTTTTGCCTCAAGGGTGGTGTCATCTGCATATCTAAGGTTACTGATATTTCTCCTGGCAATCTTGATTATAGCTTGTGCTTCATCCAGTCCGGCATTTCTCATGATGTACTCTGCACATAATTTAAATAAGCAGGGTGACAATTTACAGCCTTGACGTACTCCTTTCCTGATTTGGAACAAGTCTGTTTTTCCATGCCCATTTCTAACTATTGCTTCTTGACCTGCATACAGATTTCTCAGGAGGCGGTTCAGGTGGCTTGGTATTCCCATCTCTTGAAGAATTTTCCTCAGTTTGTTGTGAGCCACACAGTCAAAGTCTTTGGCATAGTCAATAAAGGAGAAGTAGGTATTTTTTCTGAAACTGTCTTGCTTTTTCGATGATCCAATGAATGTTGGCAATTTGACCTCTGATTCCTCTGCCTTTTCTAAATCCAGCTGGAACATCTGGAAGTTCACGGTTCATATACTGTTGAAGCCTGGCTTGGAGAATTTTGAGCATTACTTTGCTAGTGTGTGAGATGAGTGCAATTGTGTGGTAGTTTGAGCATTTGGGTCATTGCCTTTCTTTGGTGCTGGGGTCCAGCCCTGGTGGATCCAGGGTAATTCGAAGCAGGGATGGCATGGTGAGAAAAAACTTATTTATTTAGAAATATAAAAGAGAGATTAGGAAAGAATAGATAACTTGGTTTATGGGGAAAGCCAATAAAACTTCAGGACAAGAAGTTTGCACCATCTATGTTAGGCCACCAGCATCCGTTTGAATAGTGGAGAGTGCCCCGCCTTGGGCTCCCTCTCTCATGGATCTTAGAAGCCAGGGCAAGTAAGTATACATGGTGAGCCTCCTCGCTCCAGATGGGAATTTAGCCTAAAAAAGAGAGAAGGAGAATAGACCACACGGGGGAAACCAGTCCAGTGACTGGCCCCACCTCTATTGTCCAGAAAGGCCTTTCATACCTTTTTTTGTACATAGAGATCAATGGATAATATAAAATTATGCAGCATCAGCAGCCCTGACTCTTATCGAGACCAAGTTTCTCTCTGCATACCTAGTTGTATACACAAGTCTTAGGTGATTTACATCATCTTCTGGCCAGAAGGCCAATTAACATTTTATGGCCCTTTTTTGATAAGGGCTTGTCAACCAGAAGACTTATTTGTGTTGTTCTTCCTAAAGTCTGGTGCCACTCTCAGAAAGCACTAAATAAAGTTACATTCTTACATATCAAGGACACAGCAATTTATAACAAGTAAAAGGAGTACAGTGATTTATAACAAAGAGAAAAGTAATTAACTCAAAAGTCTAGTGTTGCTAACATCAAAACTACTATATTCCTATTTCTATATCCCAATTACATTGATTAATATCCTTCAGGTGTCTAAAACATAAAGAATATGGAGACCTGGCAGCAGTCATTGACTCAACAGTGAAACCCATCACCAGTATAATTTTTAGCTTTTTAGAAAAGGCTCTATACCTTTAAGATGCTTTAAGCTTTGTGCCTCTTGCAGTTGGGAGGCTGTAAACAATTCACAAGTTTGTAAAAGTCCCCAACTGTTAGGCAAGTTAGAGAGTCATCAAAGGGGTTTGAGCTGAAACATTCTTTTTATATGTAGGAGACTGCTAACTGGAGACTGTTAACTGGAGCTCTGAATTAACTCTTTCCAGAGAAAAGGTGGTAATGTCAGAAGAGTATAGTATAGCAGACAGTAAACAGACAGATTTTGGTTTCGGGGTAGATGCCCAGGAAAACCCAGGGGAAACCCCTGAAGCCAGATCACGCCTTTGCATTTTGTCGGGCTTCCTTCCTCATGACCTTTGCCTTGGGCGGGATTCCTCACGCTGGCTCCCGGTATTTAGGGATTGGAACTTTATTAGAACTTTATTAGATATTGCAAATTGTCCTCCAAAGTGGTTATATAAAATAAAATCCCACCAGAAGTCAGATTTATAAGTTTTTACCAAACAGCTGGATAGGAAATACTATGTCATTATTGTTTGATTTATATTTTCCTCATTTCTCTTGAGTTTGAGCATGTCTTCACAACTCTGTTGCCCATTGGTCCCTTTTGTGAATTTCCTGGTCGTTTCTTTTGTCAAAGATTCTGTTGGTTTTCTGTTTGCATTTTGTTCTTTTATGTCATGTCCAAGCATCCTAAGGCAGCCTTTTTATCTTTACTTTCCCTTTCCTTTATCCTTCCTTCTCTCTTTTTGCTAGAAGAGGATTCAGAGTATGGAGGTTACTCAGCTATTCCAGTTGTCATGATATCAGATGTGAACATTCATTATGAAAACACTTCATTATTGTCTTCTTGGGCCAAGACAAAATAATACAGGAATAACAAAAACAATTTTAACTTGTCTATACATGAAAAGAACAGCATTTGAAGATAATCCTGCCTGATCAAGATCTGTGCTCAAAGGCTCTTTCAACCTCCAATTATTTCTTGTGATCAAAACATTATGATTATGTTATAGCTGAAATATACCACTTTTTCCTCTCTTTAACATATAATATGTTAATATCCTATAGTGTATAATTTGTATATTATATACCTGTTTAATAGACTATATATAATATATAGCATATATTGCATTTATATATAATGCATGTAACAGTATAGTCTTTTTATAACATTAATGGATAGCAAGGCTAACCTCTGAGTTAGCCTTCAGCAATGAGTAGGTAAGAGTTCTAAAACAATTCAAAATATTTTTATACCATTATCCTTCCACTAATATTTTTAAAAAGTATTATAGGAATCATCAGTGGTATCTGATTAATAAATAATATTGTTTATTTGCTTGTAATTGTTTTACTAAGCCACTCCCCTGAAAATTGTGATTCTGTAGGTCTGGGCTGGAACCCAGATAACTGTAGATATCTGAAGTTGTACAGACATAGACATAAGTATTTTTTCATAAGCAAGTTTGGGGAGAAAAGTTTCACTTCTTAGGTCATAGATATATCAGCTCCCTTTCACCTGAATAAGCATAATTCAAAACATGTGTAAGATCAGTGCAGTGAGACATATGCTTTGGAAAGAACATTTTGGTCGATCTTGCTAAGGGAGGATATATCCTCCAGGTCCCAAGGGGGTATCTTCTAGGCAAATGTCAAGGCAATCCCAACTAGGATCCATTTAAACACTGCACAGCTCACTGCCCTGTCCCACAACACTGATAAAGTGACCAAAGTGCTGACTTTGTTTTTGAGCCACCCCTCTCCCTGCATAGCTGCTACTTCTCTTATCTCTGTGTGACCTCTAAGCCAACTGCAGATGAGGGAGGGATTCAAGGCAGCGGCAGATCTGGGCTCTACCAGGGCTCCTGGCAATAGTCTGAGCTGGGTTCACCCTTTTCCCTTCAACTTTACTCTCGGTCCATGTGGCAGTTTTAAGTTCTAACATCCTGGCTACAGTCTCCGCACATCTGTAAACTTGTGCCTTATTTTTCATTTCAAAGTTATGAGATGCCTATTTTGGAAAACAAGGATAATTGAAAAAGCAGTGAATTTGATTTGATGTGACAGAAGAAAGCAATTGGAGAGGATATTATAACTACTCAAGCTTGCAGGAACTTTTTTATTGCCAATGAAGAACTTTCTCAATTTGGACAAAGACACAAGCATGATGTGTTCTTGATAAGTGCTTTTCTTTCCAAAAATCTAAAAATAGTTTACAATTAGCCTGTCATACATTTATAAGGGTGATGGTAAATGCTACCATTCCTTCAGAAAAAAAGAAAAGGTGGTGAGAAAAGAAACTACACACACACACACACACACACAAGTTGAAGGAGAGAGGATTTCCTAGTATAGAGCCCCATACCCATTAGTTGAGCAGTAAATACCCATTCAGTAACAAACAAAATAAAATACAGTACTGGCTGCTGAAAGAATGAAGGATAGGGAATGTAAGATAGCGATGGTTTGATACATAGGTTGTTAAAAGCACTGAAGGAATACACATGAAAGCATGTAGAACAGAGCTGGATACATAGAAAAAGCTATCAGTAAACATCTCTCATTTTCATTAATTATTTTCCTTTAAGAAACTAAAGATAAACATATGCAAAGATACCTAATAGTAATCTATTCCAATACTAGAAGAAGGTTTTACATATGTTAATTCTTTTTTGCATCCCTAGCAACTAACTTGGGAGGGATCAGTAACATGTACAGGATTCAGTTGCAGTCAGCATATATTAACTACAGATCAATGCAAGAGGCAGTAAATATATACAACAATGGTTGATTTTTCCCCAAGTCACAGGGAACATTTAACAATGTTTGGAAATATTTTAGGTTGCCACCACTTGGAGGGAAGGGGTTACCGCTGGTTTCTAGTAGGTAGAGGCTAGGGGTGTTGCTACACACTGCACAATGCATAGGACAGCCCCTTCCCCCACAGTTAAAAATCATTAGGTCCCAAAGGCCAACAGTGACAAGAAGTCTAAAGACTTGGCACCTCAAGATTAGGAGACATGTATTTCAGACACAAGAGAAAATAAGAGAAAAATAGGGGAGAGGGAAATGCTAACATAAAAAGCAATAATAAAAGAATTAAAAGCCCACAAGAGGAGTTCAGGGAACAGTGTGAAGCACACTTTGGATTGTATGTTCCCATCTCTTGTCATTACCAGTGTGCATTTCTCCTCCACATTCCTTTTGTGCCCTGGATCATTCAACAGAACATCTAGTCATGTGACTCTGATCCAGGAATCCACTTCCACAATCAATTTCATTTACCTTCAAGAAACCACAACTTCTCCCCTTGGTTTGCCTGTCTGTAACAAATACAGCAACTCTAGAGTTCTTTAAAACAATTTCATCCCATGCTTTGCTTAAGGTAGATATATGAAGAGCACCCTCTCTCTTTAATACCTATTTCACTCGACAAGGGGAGAGGCACTTTACATTTTTCTGAGATGTCCAAATGTCCATGAAACCCATTCAGTAAGTAACCTGAAACTAAGTGTAGAAATGAGGATGATTACCAGATCTTAAGGAATTTCCATTTTCAGCCATATAAATTAATATGAAACAAAATATATTAGGCATATATCATCTCAAGCCATTATCAGAAACATGTTTCTTCTCTAATCAGTCATTTCTTTAAGTATATGTGTTTTCTCTGTTAAGTAGTAAAATAAGTGAGACCTTGTTCCTACATTTTGAATTCTCATTTGTAAGAATTTCATTAAAAAAATATCAAATGTTTGAGCACATTTCTTCCATTACTAGGATCTTATTAATATCTTATTTTCCCCTTCATGTCCCAATATTAAAGAATACACTTAAATACACTAAACAAAGACAATGCTTGAGGAAAAACCAAATTAATTACTAAAACTTAAGAAATGAGGATTAGAGGGTAATTTCACAGTTAATACATATTTGGTTATCAATGTTTGATTTTAATTCAACTAAATAATGATATTTTTCCTATGTCTTGCTATTTTAAACATTCTAGTAATTTGTGCATATCTGATAGAGAAGTCAGAACCACCAAATTGAAAGAATATGAAAAAAAAAAAAAAAACCTAGCAGCTGCCCAATATAATAACCCTGAAGCAAAGAAATTGGTCAAGAGTGCAATTCTTTTGTTTACTTTTAATTTCCTTCTAGCTTTTAAAAATATATCTTGTGTTCAGATAAATGCTACATCAAAGTAGTCATAATAAATAATTAGAGTGTTATCAAAGACCGTTTTGTTCTTCCAGCTGCCAGAACTGTTTTATTTACATAGTATGTGAAGTGATTCAAAAACAGCTGCTATTTTATGTGAGCTATTCCATGATTTGATTTGAAATGCTTTCCTCAAATATAACCAATGTCATTTTAAGAGCAATGACAGACTCATGACAAAACAGTTTTTGGACTGTCGTGCATCTTAGAAGGAAAATAACTGCGATCGATGGATGGATGTTGTGAATGGAAATGTATGGTTTCCAAAGGGAAATGTTAGCTTAAAATTGCATGGTCTCAGGGTGAGTGTGTGAATGGCACAACTGAGGAAAATGTGCACAGGTCAGACACCTAGAAGACTTTCCCAGAAATTCATCCTGCCTGAGAGCAGACAGTTCACTTGCTAATTTAATTTACCTCACCTCTGGAGTCAGCTACTCTCTTACACGATGTAACAACAGAAATAGTGAGATGCGTGTGTAAATTCTCCTGTATAGAAGTTTACATAAGCAGGACAAGGCAAGATCAGGAAGAAGAAACAAAAAACAATAGAAAAACCAAAGTGCACCAGCACAAGCAAATGAGTAAGGCAAAGGAAAAAAAAAAAAAAAAGGAATAAAAAGAAATACGGAGGAGAGGAAAGGAAAGACTATTACCCCAACTGCCTCATTTTCCCCCCTACTCATGACAATGGAGTTCCTTTTAATCTCTTTGTTAATATGGGTGCCTGCTTGTTTGATTTTCTATTACTTACACCATAGAAATACTTCTTGTTTTTCTCAGAGAGAGGGACACAAGTTGAGTACTTTAGGATTTTTAACTACAGCTAAAATATGCTATGAGGTAATGCAACAGGAATGACCAAGACACCTCAGAATGTCACTTATTAATTTTAGGGATTTATTTACTTGTTGGTGCTCCAACTCAAACTCTTTTAGTGATGGGAAATCCAAGCTATGTTCCAGAGGTCTAATCAATACTTTTTTTCCCCAATCAGTGTGTCACAAATTTATTATTGATATTACTTAGGAAATCACAGCTTTGTCTATGTCAACAACTTCTTGCCACCAATGTATTTCTTCAGATTCTTTCAAGATATTTTATCTTTGGGAGATACAATGCACAGAATACAGAAACTGATGTTTTTTTCATATCATAAAATCATATTGAATGCTATGTTTAATACAAGCTTAAAAATATGAGTCCATAATAAATAAATCATAATTTTTTCAGTTCATGATTATAACTAAGCGCCTGTGTTTGATTTTCTATTATTTGTTGATGTACAATGTATATTTATTTTAGATATATACTTAAATAGAATGCCCATGAGTAGAGATTTGGTTAATTAAATTCTGAAAAGTATATTAAATGGAATATTATATAGCTAAAAAAGCTAAAAAAGACTGAATTACTATATTTGATAAAAGCTTCAGAAAGAACAACAATAAAGAGGTGGAGAAACTGGAAACCATAAACTAAATCAAATGGGAACATTGAATATGAAATAGAAAATGTGAAACAAACTAGATAAAAGATCATCATATAATTCAGTCATGTTTTAACATGGCTGTTCATTAGAATGACATCTGGAGTTTTGAGAAAAAAAAGAAAACCTAGGCATTTGTATTATTCAGAAAAAACCAAGACAATTCTAATGTGCAAATGAATTTTAAAAAGAGATTGCAGGTTTTTTTTCTATTAAATGATCATTTTAGTGATATAAAATTCTATTATTTTTCTATTGACCAATCATGATATAATGGTATTAAAATAAATAATAATTACATAATCACAATAGTACATCTCACAATAGTACATCATGAGAAACGCTGGGCTGGATGAAGCATAAGCTGGAATCAAAACTTCCGGGAGAAATATCAATAAACTCAGGTATGCAGATGACACCACCCTTATGGCAGAAAGCGAAGAGGAACTAAAGAGCCTCTTGATGAAAGTGAAAGAGGAGAGTGAACAGTTGGCTTAAAGCTCAACATTCAGACAACTAAGGTCATTGCATCTGGTCCCATCACTTGCTGGGAAATAGATGGGGAAACAGTGGCTGACTTTATTTTTCTGGGCTCCAAAATCACTACAGATGGTGATTGCAGCCATGAAATTAAAAGACACTCCTTGGAAGGAAAGTTATGACCAACCTAGATAACATATTCAAAAGCAGAGACATTACTTTGTCAACAAAGGTCTGTCTAGTCAAGGCTATGTTTTTACCAGTAGTCATGTATGGATGTGAGAGTTGGACTATAAAGAAAGCTGAGCACCGAAGAATTGATGCTTTTGAACTGTGGTGTTAGAGAAGACTCTTGAGAGTCCCTTGGACTGCAAGGAGATCCATCCAGTCTATCCTAAAGGAGATCAGTCCTGAGTGTTCATTGGAAGGACTGATGTTGAAGCTGAAACTCCAATACTTTGGCCACCTGGGGGGAACAGCCAACTCATTTGAAAAGGCCCTAATGCTGGGAAAGATTGAAGGGGAGAAGATAGGGAAGAGAACGGGACAACAGAGGATGAGATGGTTGGATGGCATCACTGACTCAATGGACATGAGTCTGAGTAAACTCTAGGAGTTGGTGATGGACAGGGAGGCCTGGTGTGTTGCAGTTCTTGGGGTTGGACATGACTGAGTGATTGAACTGAACTGAACTGAATCACAATTGTAAAAGACGTTTATCAGTTTTCACAGTCAATAGCCAGACAAAAAATAAAAGATTATTAAATTGCAAGCCATAATGGAAACATGATTAACCTAACAGTATAAAATATTACATACAATTTGGGGAGTTAAGTAGGATGATGTGGTAAGTAGAAAGTGCATAAATGTACATGTTTTCACTTTACCCAACCAGTCTATGTCTTTTGGCTGGTGCAATTAATCCATTTACATTTAAGGTAATTGGGGGCTTCCCTCAGCTCAGTTGGTAAAGAATATGTCTGCAATGCAGGAGACCCCGGTTAAATTCCTAGGTTGGGAAGATCCGCTGCAGAAGGGAAAGGCTACCCACTCCAGTCTTCTTGGGCTTCCCCTTGTGGCTCAGCTGGTAAAGAATCCACCTGCAATGAGGGAGACCTGGGTTTGATCCCTGGGTTGGGAAGATTTCCTGGAGAAGGGAAAGGCTACCCACTCCAGTATTCTGGCCTGCAGAACTCCATAGTATAGTCCATGGGGTCGCAAAAAGTCGGGCATGACTGAGTGACTTTCCCTTCACTTCATGATCCTATTTCATCTTCTTTACTGTTTTGATTTTTTAAAAAAAATAATATTTTCCTTCTCTTGTGTTTCCTGCCTATAGAAGGTCCTTTAGCATTTGTTGTAAAGCTGTATTTGTGGTGCTGAATCTCCTAACATTTGCTTATCTGTAGAGCTTTTTATTTCTCTGTCAAATATGAACAAGATTCTTGCTGGGTAGACTATTCTTGATTGTAGGTTCTTCCCTTTCATCACTTTAAATATCATGCCATTTCCTTCTGGTTTGCAGAGTTTCTGTTGAGAAATTAGCTGATAACCTTATGAGAGTTCCCATATATGTTATTTGTTGTTTTTTCCCTTGTTGGTTTTAATATTTTATCTTTGTCTTTAATTTTTGCCAGTTTGATTACTATGTGTCTTGGTGTGTTCCCCCTTGGGTTCTTACCCTAGGGGCTTGCTGGGCTTCCTGGACTTGGTTGACAATTTCCTATCCCATGTTAGGGAATTTTTCAGCTATTATCTCTTCAAAAATTTTCTTGGATCCTCTCTCTCTCACTTCTCCTTCTAGGACCCCTACACTGCAAATGTTGGTGCATTTAATTGTCCCAGAGGTTTCCTAGGCTGTCTTCATCTGTTTTTCTATCTTTTTTCTATATTCTGTTTTGTGGCAATGACTTCCACCATTCTGTCTTCCAGGTCACTTGTCCATCCTTCTGCCTCAATTATTCTGCTATTGATTCTGTGTAGTGTATTGTTCAGCTCTGTTCTTTAAATTTTCTAGGTCTTTGGTAAACATTTCTTACATCGTCTCCATTCTTTTACTGAGATCCTGGATCATATTCACTATGTTTATTCTGAATTCGTTTCCTGGAGAGTTGCCTAAAGCTTTTGTATAGACACACACACACACACACACACACACACACACATAAATAGTATGTATAATATAATATATACTTTAGAAAACTTAGGAGTTTTTGCTTAGCAAAAATGTTTATGACATTTTGGTTCCACTTGTTTGACTTAAGTATGAATAGAATGCTAGATTTCTAATTTACATTCATTCAAAACTTTGATATGGTTCCATTTATTCTGGCATCTAGTATTACTGCTAAAAATCTAGAAAGCTTATTATTTTAGTAATTCAAAAAAAATTAAATGAGGCTTGAAAGTCCTAATCCAATTCTGAAAATATAAAGAATACTATGCTGTTAAAAACAGGAAGTTAACATGTGATAGAGTGCTATTAACTAAAGTAGAAATTTGGTTCAAATTTCACAGAATTTTATGCTAGCATCTGTTTTTTGTTTTCACACCTTACTGAAGATTCCACACTGTATGTAGTTGCATTGTGCAGCTTCAACGTGATGCAATAAATTCCGATAAATTCTCTGTTCATTTCTATTCTGTTACAAATAGTTTCTAATATTCTTTGTAATGGCATCTTAGACACACCTGTCATTTAAAAGTGGGCATTTAATTTCCAAATACATGGGGTTTTAAAAGCATATTTGATATTAATTTCTCATTGAAATGTCTTCTTCTCTGCAGTAACACTCTGTGTTTTTTTTTTTTCACTCTTTTAAAGTTATTGAGGCTTTCAATGGTTAAGTCAAAGATTTCTCTTAATAACTGTCACATGACATGTGAAAATATGTGGATTATTTTCAAATATTTTCGATATTGATTTTTAACATACTCCACAGTGATAAGAGAACAAAATCTACATGATTTCAGGAATTTAGACCCTGAAATCTTTGCAAATTGTTTTATGTCCCTAGATATGTTCCAGGTCTGCTGGTTTATAGTCTATGGTAACTTGAACAGAATTTGTATCCTATTGTTGTATGAAATTTTTATGAATATTAATTATGTTGAATTGACTTGTAATGCTTTTCAGATCTACTATATCCTTCTATTTTTCTGTCTATTCATTCTATTAATTTTTGAGAGTTTGATATTGAAATTCCAACTAAAAATATTAATTTATCTACTTAAATAATTGTAATAGAGGATCTATACATAACTTTATTCTGTGTTTTTCCAATCTCCTATAAATGTTATTATACTTTCATAATTTTAAAAAAACATGAAATTAATATTTAGCATACTAAAAAATGAGAGAGAGAGAGAGAGAGAATGAATTAAATCCTTATGTGGAATTCCCAGAATATAGAAAGGCCACCCCAAATGCAGCAATATAACCAAGATGAAGAGACAGAGGAATACTCAGCAGGTAAAGGAACAGGAGAAATGCCACCAAACCAAACAAAAGAGGAAGAGATAGGGAATCTACCTGAGAAAGAATTCCGAATATTGATGTGAAAATGATCCAAAATCTTGAAATCAAAATGGAATCACAGATAAATAACCTGAAGACAAGGATTGAGAAGATGCAAGAAAGGTTTAACAAGGACCTAGAAGAAATAAAAAAGAGTCAATATATAATGAATAATACAATAAATGAGATCAGAAATGCTCTGGAGGCAACAAATAGTAGAATAACGGAGGCAGAAGATAGGATTAGTGAAATAGAAGATAGGATGGTAGAAATAAATGAATCAGAGAGGAAAAATCAAAAATGAATTAAAAGAAATGAGGACAATCTCAGAGACCTCCAGGACAATATGAAACGCTCCAACATTTGAATTATAGGAATCCCAGAAGAAGAAGACAAAAAGAAATACCATGAGAAAATAATTGAGGAGATAATAGTTGAAAACTTCGCTAAAATGGGGAAGGAAATAATCACCCAAGTCCAAGAAACCCAGAGAGTTCCAAATAGGATAAACCCAAGGCGAAACACCCCAAGACACATATTAATCAAATTAACAAAGATCAAACACAAAGAACAAATATTAAAAGCAGCAAGGGAAAAACAACAAATAACACACAAGGGGATTCCCATAAAGATAAGAGCTGATCTTTCAATAGAAACTCTTCAGGTCAGGAGGGAATGGCAAGACATACTTAAAGTGATGAAAGACAATAACCTACAGCCCAGATTACTGTACCCAGCAAGGATCTCATTCAAATATGAAGGAGAAATCAAAAGCTTTACAGACAAGCAAAAGCTGAGACAATTCAGTGCCACCAAACCAGCTCTCCAACAAATTCTAAAGGATATTCTCTAGACAGGAAACACAAAAAGGGTGTATAAACCCGAACCCAAAACAATAAAGTAAATGGTAACGGGATCATACTTATCAATAATTACCTTAAACGTAAATGGGTTGAATGCCCCAACCAAAAGACAAAGACTGGCTGAATGGATACAAAAACAAGACCCCTCTATATGCTGCTTACAAGAGACCCACCTCAAAACAAGGGACACATACAGACTGAAAGTGAAGGGCTGGAAAAAGATATTCCACGCAAATAGAGTCCAAAAGAAAGCAGGAGTGGCAATACTCATATTCGATAAAATAGACTTTAAAACAAAGGCTGGGAAAGGAGACAAAGAAGGACACTACATAATGATCAAAGGATCAATCTAAGAAGATATAACAATTATAAATATATATGCACCCAATATATGAGCACCGCAATATGTAAGACAAATGCTAACAAGTATGAAAGGGGAAATTAACAATAACACAATAATAGTTGGAGATTTTAATACCCCACTCACATCTATGGACAGATCTACTAAACAGAAAACTAAAAAAGAAATGCAAACTTTAAATGATACACTAGACCAGTTAGACCTAATTGATATCTATAGGACATTTCACCACAAAACAATGAATTTCACTTTTTTCTCAAGTGCTCATGGAACCTTCTCAGGATAGATCACATCCTGGGCCATAAATCTAACCCTGATAAATTCAAAAAAATCAAAATCATTCCAAGCATCTTTTCTGACCATAGTGCATTAAGATTAGATCTCAATTACAGGAGAAAAACTATTAAAAATTCCAACATATGGAGGCTGAACAACACGCTTCTAAATAACCAACAAATCACAGAAGAAATCAAAAAAGAAATCAAAATATGCATAGAAATGAATGAAAATGAAAACACAACAACCCAAAACCTGTGGGACACTATAAAAGCAGTGCTAAGAGGAAAGTTCATAGCAATACAGGCATACCTCAAGAAACAAGAAAAAAGTCAAATAAATAACCTAACTCTACACCTAAAGCAACGAGAAAAGGAAGAAATGGATAACCACAGGGTTAGTAGAAGGGAAGACATCTTAAAAATTAGGGCAGAAATAAATGCAAAAGAAACAAAAGAGACCAGCGCAAAAATCAACAAAGCCAAAAGCTGGTTCTTTGAAAGGATAAATAAAATCAACAAACCATTAGCCAGACTCATCAAGAAGCAAAGAGAGAAAAATCAAATCAATGAAATTAGAAATGAAAATGGAGAGATCACAACAGACAACACAGAAATACAAAGGATCATAAGAGACTACTATCAGCAATTATATGCCAATAAAATGGACAACGTGGAAGAAATGGACAAATTCTTAGAAAAGTACAACTTTCCAAAACTGAACCAGGAAAAAATAGAAAATCTCAACAGACCCATTAGAAGCATGGAAATTGAAACTGTAATCAGAAATCTTCCAGCAAACAAAAGCCCAGGTCCAGACGGCTTCACAGTTGAATTCTACCAAAAATTTCGAGAAGAGCTAACACCTATCCTACTCAAACTCTTCCAGAAAATTGCAAGGAATATAAACTTCCAAACTCATTCTATGAGGCCACCATCACCCTAATACCAAAACCTGACAAAGATACTACAAAAAAAGAAAACTACAGGCCAATATCACTGATGAACATAGATGCAAACATCCTCAACAAAATTCTAGCAATCAGAATCCAACAACACATTAAAAAGATCATACACCATGACCAAGTGGGCTTTATCCCAGGGATGCAAGGATTCTTCAATATCTGCAAATCAATCAATGTAATTCACCACATTAACAAATTGAAAAATAAAAGCCATATGATTATCTCAATAGATGCAGAGAAGGCCTTTGACAAAATTCAACATCCATTTATGATAAAAACTCTCCAGAAAGCAGGAATAGAAGGAACATACCTCAACATAATAAAAGCTATATATGACAAACCCACAGCAAACATTATCCTCAATGGTGAAAAATTGAAAGCATTTCCCCTAAAGTCAGGAACAAGACAAGGGTGCCCAATTTCACTGCTACTATTCAACATAGTTCTGGAAGTTTTGGCCACAGCAATCAGAGCAGAAAAAAAATAAAAGGAATCCAAATTGGAAAAGAAGAAGTAAAACTCTCACTGTTTGCAGATGACATGATCCTCTACATAGAAAACCCTAAAGACTCCACCAGAAAATTACTAGAGCTAATCAATGAATATAGTAAATTAGCAGGATATAAAATCAACACACAGAAATCCCTTGCATTCCTATGCACTAATAATGAGAAAGTAGAAAGAGAAATTAAGGAAACAATTCCATTCACCATTGCAACAAAAAGAATAAAATACTTAGGAATATATCTACCTAAAGAAACTGAAGACCTATATATAGAAAACTATAAAACACTGGTGAAAGAAATCAAACAGGACACTAATAGATGGAGAAATATACCCTGTTCATGGATCGGAAGAATCAATATAGTGAAAATGAGTATACTACCCAAAGCAATCTACAGATTCAATGCAATCCCTATGAAGCTACCAGCGATATTTTTCACAGAACTAGAACAAAGAATTTCAAGATTTGTATGGAAATACAAAAAACCTTGAACAGCCAAAGCAATCTTGAGAAAGAAGAATGGAACTGGAGGAATCAACCTGCTTGACTTCAGGCTCTACTACAAAACCACAGTCATCAAGACAGTATGGTACTGGCACAGAGACAGAAATATAGATCAGTGGAACAAAATAGAAAGCCCAGAGATAAATCCACACACATATGGACACCTTATCTTTGACAAAGGAGGCAAGAATATACAATGGAGTAAAGACAATCTCTTTAACAAGTGGTGCTGGGAAATCTGGTCAACCACTTGTAAAAGAATGAAACTAGATCACTTTCTAACACCACACACAAAAATAAAGTCAATATGGATTAAAGATCTAAATGTAAGACCAGAAACTATAAAACTCCCAGAGGAGAACATAGGCAAAACACTCTCCAACATAAATCACAGCAGGATCTTCTATGATCCACCCCCCAGAATTCTGGAAATAAAAGCAAAAATAAACAAATGGGATCTAATTAAAATTAAAAGCTTCTGCACAACAAAGGAAACTATAAGCAAGGTGAAAAGACAGCCTTTGGAATGGGAGAAAATAATAGCAAATGAAGCAACTGACAAACAACTAATCTCAAAAATATACAAGCAACTCCTGCAGCTCAATTCCAGAAAAATAAACGACCCAATCAAAAAATGGGCCAAAGAACTAAATAGACATTTCTCCAAAGAAGACATACAGATGGCTAACAAACACATGAAAAGATGCTCAACATCACTCATTATCAGAGAAATGCAAATCAAAACCACAATGAGGTACCATTTCACACCAGTCAGAATGGCTGCAATCCAGAAGTCTACAAGCAATAAATGCTGGAGAGGGTGTGGAGAAAAGGGAACCCTCTTACACTGTTGGTGGGAATGCAAACTAGTACGGCCACTGTGAGGAACAGTGTGGAGATTCTTTAAAAAACTGGAAATAGAACTCCCTTATGACCCAGCAATCCCACTGCTGGGCATACACACCGAGGAAACCAGAATTGAAAGAGACACATGTACCCCAATGTTCATCGCAGCACTGTTTATAATAGCCAGGACATGCAAACAACCTAAATGTCCATCAGCAGATGAATGGATAAGAAAGCTGTGGTACATATACACAATGTAGTATTACTTAGCCATTAAAAAGAATACATTTGAATCAGTTCTAATGAGATGGATGAAACTGGCACCGATTATACAGAGTGAAGTAAGCCAGAAAGAAAAACACCAATACAGTATACTAACACATTTATATGGAATTTAGAAAGATGGCAATGATGACCCTGTATGCAAGACAGCAAAAGAGACACAGATGTGTAGAGCGGACATTTGGACTCAGAGGGAGAGGGAGAGGGAGAGGGTGGGTTGATTTGGGAGAATCACATTGAAACATGTATACTATCATGTAAGAAACGAATTGCCAGTCTATGTCTGATGCAGGATACAGCATGCTTGGGGCTGGTGCACGGGGATGACCCAGAGGGATGTTATGGGGAGGGAGGTGGGAGGGAGGTTCATGTTTGGGAACTCAATTACACCCGTGGTGGATTCATGTCAATGTATGGCAAAACCAATACAGTATTGTAAAGTAAAATAAAGTAAAAATTAAAATAAAAATAAATAAATAAATAATAAAAAATTAAAAATAATAATAATAAATCCTTATGTGGCCCTGGGGTGAAATCAAAGAGTAGCATATATAACATTTCTGCATTAGTTTTTAAAAAGCAAAGCAAAGAAAAAAATGAAGATGTATACATTTGTATGGATGTTTTTCTAAACAAAAAGGAATATAAATGAACTCAAGTTACTTTAGGAGTATCAAGAGGGAATTAAAAAGAGAAATTCAGCTTTTTATTTATCAGTTCAGTTCTGTTCAGTCACTCAGTCATGTTCGATTCTTTGCAACCCCATGGACTGCATCATGCCAGGCTTCCCTGTCCATCAGCAACTCCCAGAGCTTGCTCAAACTCATATCCATTGAGTTGGTGATGCCATCCAACCATCTCATCATCTGTCGTCCCCTTCTCCTTCTGCCTTCAATCTTTCCCTGCCTCAGTGTCTTTTCAAATGAATCGGTTCTTCTCATCAGGTGGCCAATGTACTGGAGATTCAGGATCAGTCCTTCCAATGAATATTCAGGACTAATTTCCTTTAGGATTGACTGGTTTGATCTCCTAGCAGTCCAAGGGACTCTCAAGAGTCTTCTCCAACACCACAATTCAAAAGCATCAATTTTCTGGCACTCAGCTTTCTCTACAGCCCAACTCTCACATGCATACATGAGTACTGGAAAAACCATAGCTTTGACTAGACGGACTTTGCCGAAGTCCAGCTCCAGGAGCCAGGGAATCAACCTGAAGGGGTGAGTGGTGTCGGCGGATGATGATGTAGCCTCTGACTCATAGTATGGAACAACATGTTTATTTCAAGCTTGAAGTTTTCTTTTATAGTTTGACAAAAGCATTAGGTCAGAGGTTTGACATTTTTAGTTTTCCCCACCCAGATTTACTGTCTCCAGAAATCACTGTTGTCCTAAAAGCAGAGTTCCTGCTTCAGTGATTCTCTCAGAATCGGCTTTACTATCTATTATCTACTTTTCTTATGTGTCCTATACTTAACTTGTGATTACATTGTAACTCATGCCAAGTTCCTCAGTTTATTTCTTATCTTTCAAAATCCTGTTTTCCCATAGCATCTTAAGATCAGTCTCTTCTAAAAAGGCTTCTAGCTATTCTTAATTATTCCTAAACCCTAAGCTCAGCAAACTTCTTTTGCCATAAATATTCCCCTTACAAACAGGTCTCAGAAAACAATCCTTCCCATGGCCTCAAGCTGCGGCCTACATGCTCATCCTGGGACACTCTTTGTAAAGATCCTTGAACAAACATCAATGGTTATAGATTATTTTCTGGGCACAACTGCAGAAAGCTTTGTGCTTTCTCATGCTTCTCTCAAGCACCTTAACATTGTTTCCAGCCAACTCAACCAAAGAAAGGAAATAAAAAGTCAGAATCACAAGGCCTAACTTCTTCATCGAGGGGCTGTCCTGTGAGATGAGAAAAGGGGGTTGGGCCATGCCTCCATTTTGTCAGTAATGTCTAACGCGGCTCCCGACAGGGCTTTGTTGGGAAAGTAATGTCTCTGCTTTTTAATATGCTATTTAGGTTGGTCATAACTTTTCTTCCAATGAGCAAGCGTCTTTTAATTTCATTGATGCAGTCACCATCTGCAGTGATTTTGGAGCCCCCCGAAAATAAAGTCTCTCATTGTTTCCATTGTTTCTCCATCTATTTGCCATGAAGTGATGGGACTGGATGTCATGATCTTAGTTTTTTGAATGTGAGTTTTAAGCCAGCTTTTTCACTCTCCTGTTTCACTTTCATCAAATGCTCTTTAGTTCTTCACTTTCTGAAATAAGGGTGGTGTCATCTGCATGTCTGAGGTTGTTGATATTTTTCCTAGTAATCTTGTTTCCAGCTTGTGCTTTTTCCAGCCTAGCATTTCTCATGATGCCCTCTGCATATAAGTTAAACAAGCAGGGTGACGATATACAGCCTTGACATACTCCTTTCCCAATTTGGAATCAGTCTGCTGTTCCATGTCTGGTTCTACTGTTGCTTCTTGACCTGCATACAGATTTCTCAGGAGGTAGATAAGGTGAACTGGTATTCCCATCCCTTCAAGAATTTTCCAGTTTGTTGTGATCCACACAGTTAAAGGCTTTAAATAGTCAATAAAGCAGAAGTAGATGTTTTTCTGGAATTTTCTTGCTTTGTCAATGATCCAACACATGTTGGCAATTTGATCTCTTGTTCTTCTGCCTTTTCTAAATCCAGCTCAAACATCTGGAAGTTCCTGGTTCACGTACTATTGATGCCTGGCTTGGAAAATTTTGAGCATTACTTCGCTAGTGTGTGAGATGAGTGCAATTATGTGGTAGTTTGAACATTCCTTGGCATTGCCTTTCTTAGGGATTGGAATGAAAACTGACCTTTCCTATTCTGTGGCAACTGCTGAGTTTTCCAAATTTGCTGGCATATTGAGGGCAGCACATTCACAGCATCATTTTTTAGGATTCGAAATAGCTCAACTGGAATTCCATCATCTCCACTAACTTTGTTCATAGGGATGCTTCCTAAGGCCCACTTGACTTCACATTCCAGGTTGTCTGGCTCTAGATGAATTATTTTAATTATAGAATTGTTCATTTTTAGTTACCATTATCATGTGCTATAGTTTTATTTTTATAATTTTAAAAAATAATAAAGGTTAAACAATTGCATAGACTGTTTTAATAAATTTGTTAGTGTTTCTTCAATATATTTTAGTAGTGTAATTAAATAGCAAAATATGGAAATTATACTAAGACCATAAATATATACTTTTGATAAACATAACTCATTAGACTAATTTAGTTAGCATCTTGTATTTACAATTAAGAGTTTTAAATTTACTGTTTGCAAAGAAAATGCAAAGTGTATTATATGCTATCTCATTTATGACTTATAACAAGCCTAAAAGCACTCCATTTTTAAAAATTAGAGGGCTAAGACAGAGGCCAATTTCTGGATTAAAAAAACATGGATGTCTCAAACTAGCAATGACAAATATTGCTTTGTTAAAATAAAAGGCCAGTTTAATTAGTTATTGTCTCAAGATCCGATTATATACCCTCTCAATTTCAATGCAATAATTTTATTCTTCTTAACTGGTTTTCAAATATATAACACTCATATGATTTCATGATGTTTTTGTATGCTTTCTCAAATAACAAACCAATGTGCAAAATTAAAACTTTCATATATAATGATACATTAGCCAGCATGTAAAAATCTGACCAAAAATAGTGAAAAAATAAAGAACTAGAATAAACGTTAATCATCATACCACTTAATTTGGAAGAATTCACTGATATTGGTAGTATAATCATGATCTTTACACCCATGAGTGCATACTAAATATTCATTTAATAAAATATTTTTCCATAGTTTTATATGTTAGTTAATATATGATTCGTATAAGAAAACACACAAACGGCCACCAGGTAGATGAAAAGATGCTCAGCATCACTAATTATCAGTGAAATACAAAGCAAAATCACATCAAAATATCAGTTCTCATCTGTTAAGAAGGCATTCCATTTTAAAAAATTAGAGAGCTAAGGCAGAGGCCAATTTCTGGATTAAAAAGCATGGATTTCTTAAACTAGCAATGACAAATATTGCTTTGTTAAAATGAAAGATCAACAAAAAAAAAACAACAACAACAGAAATGAAACAAAAAAGCAGAAAATAACAAGTGTTGGCAAACAAATAGAGAAACTAGAATTCTTATGTACTGCTATGCATGTTCAATTGCTAAGTCTTGTCCAACTTTTCACAACTCCATGAACTATAGCCTGCCAGACTCCTCTGTCCATGGAGTTTTCCAGGCAAGAATACTGGAGTGGATTGTCATTTCCTCCCCCAGGGGATCTTCCTCACCAAGGGATCAAACCGATCTCCTGCATTGGTAAGCAGATTCTTTACCACTGTGCCACTTAAGAAACTGATTTTTAAAGTGATTTTGGAACCCAAGAAAATAAAATCTGCCACTATGTCCATTTTTCCCCCCTTTTATTTGCCATGAAGTGATGGCAAATGCCTTGATGTTAGTTTTTTGAATGTTGAGTTTTAAGCCACCTTTCTCATTCTCCTCTTTCACCCTTATCATTAGAGTGATATCATCTGCATATCTGAGGTTGTTGATATTTCTCCTGGCAATCTTGATTCCAGCTTGTGATTCATCCAGCCCAGCATTTTGCATGATGTGCTCTGCATGTAAGTTAAATAAGCAGGGTGACAATATACTGCCTTGTCATATTCCTTTCCCAGTTTTGAACCAGTCAATTGTTTCCCTTTTTAACCTTTACCTAATAGGACCCACAACCTGGACACAGCTTGCCATTGCTCCTGAAATAAGACTTTGAAAGTGTCAAGTAGAAAGCATCCATTTTTTCCTTAAAATTTACTTAGATAAAATCATCTCTTTGAATCCCAAACATAAGAGAATTGCTTCATACTTGTCACCATAATCCAAATCCTCATCAAGAACAACTTTAATATGCATATAATATACATGGCATAACAAAGAGAAGTTAGAATAATATGTGGTTCTGTCCTACAATAACTTCTTCTAACAAATATCTCATCAAAGTACTGATTGCTTTTCTCCAAAGCTGCTTTATGTGTTCAGTTTTGTAGTAAACATTGTTTTTTTTTTTCCAAGTAACTTTCTATATTTATCCTCCACTGAATTAGTAATGCCCAAAGGAAACTATTTTATTTGGTCTTCAGATTTAAAGTGTCTTGTTTTGCCTTCTTAATATGAAAGAGAGCTTTTCCAGGTGCCAAATAAACTCAATTTGTAAGACTCTAATGATTTGTCATTCTGAAGATATTACAGGAAAATGCCTCAGGTTCCTTTTAATATCTCTCTCATCCCTCTGGGTGATCATCCTTCATGTCATCAATCTGGGATTTATCACTTTGATAATGCTATTCAGATTATTTCTCTTCAGAGTTTCAATTTCTGTTCTTTTAATCTACATGATTCAGAATTTGGCAAAAACTAAGTGGATAATACTACAGGAAAATCATCTGTAAAAAATACCATTTTCACAGATTTTTAATACATAAATTATAATTTTCTACTGATTAAGAAATCCTGAGCAATGAACATTGTAGTTAATGTTATCAAATAAACTGATGTCTATTATTGATAAATAAAATAATGCATTATGCTCACACTGACACTTTTTCATTACCTAGTGGTGTTTTGTTGATTTAATAGTATCTTTAAATGCTTTGGAACATCAGCATGTTACTAAAAATAATTAGACTTGAGAGTAAAGTTTCAAGAACAGGATAAAATTCTGGCAAAGGCTTAGACATCAGCTAAATTAAAGAGTATTTAAAATTTAAAATATAAGTGGTGACATCAGAACAGTTCACTCATTAGCCAATTGCTAATGGACTGTGATCACAAACATATGGTAAGCCTATCAGATTGCATACCTACAGGTTTATAAGGATATTATTAGTTATACATTGATCTTTTCACTCAATCTAGTATTAGGTAAAAACTGAAATTCTAACACTATTCACTAAGGAAAATGTCCAGTTGGTATATATTATGAAAGACATTTTATTATTTTATGTCTGTAATATCTTCTGAACTTTTAATTTTTGTATTTTGTAGTACAACAGTGTTTTTACTCTAGGCTACAACTATTGGAGGCCTTGGCCTACTTTCAAAAACCTATTTTAGAGAAATGTTAAAAAGATTTTTAAAAACACTTAGGGAAGACAATGTCATCAAGCTTTAATGAGAATTGAGCTATCTCTGGTTGGAACAATCTAGGTCATAGCCAGCCCTTAATTGTTAATAACTTACACTCTATAAAAGCACAATGCACTTATCCAGAAGTTTCATATACAGCATCTCATTTTATATCCATGACAACTGGGAAAGAATCTTCTTTAGGAGATAAATATCCTCAAGGCAAGTTAAGTAACTTGCCCAAAGTTAGGCAATAAATGAACACTTGGAACCCAAGTCTCCTGAAAGGATCATGCACAAAATTATAAGAGATATCAGATGAGAACACAGGTCCCCTGATCCCAGGTATAATGCATGATCTAAGAAAATAGACTACAGCTCGACATTCACTGAACCTGTCACTATGGTTCAAAATGTGCAATAAAGTTTGGAGATAAAATAGTGATGAAAACAGAATATGACATGAATTAAATAACTGCATGAACCAATGTCAATTTACAACAAGATCCAAGTGTTAAGAAGGACAGGAATAGGGTCTTGATAGAGACAGAGGAGATTGTGAGGATGACATCTCGAATCTGTACAACAGATCACAAAAAAATGAAGGTTAGATGGATGGTAAGCAGAAGAATTCATTCCAGAGGGGAAATATGTGCAAATATTCTGGGGCAGGAAAGTACATACATGATTTGAGGGACTAAAAGTCCAGGATTGCTGAAGTACAGGGAAAAGAGGAAGAAAAGTTTGAGATTAATCTGAAGAAGTTGAAACCACTCATGCAAGGTTTTGTAGGCAATGTCAAAGATTTCAATCTTTCTCCCTGGGGTAATAGGAAGGCATTATGGAGTATAGCAGAAACTGGCCAACTGATACATGACATCATTTGCATTTTAAAAATGTAACTTGGGCTGTAATGTAAAGAATAAATACGACAATATCAAGCATGGATTTGGGAGATCATTTAACAAGCTAGTCTAGTTACCTACATGAGATATGATAGAGGCTGAGACAGGGAAGATTTTGATGGCAATAAAAAAAAATGTGACCATATGTAAAATTTGCTAATTTTTAAGAAAATTACTATTGATAGGACTTGGCAATGCTTTGGACACATTAAGTGAGAAAAAAAGAGGTACCAACAGTAAGTCTGAAGTTTTTTGCTACCGAGTAGACAGTAAATGGCCCAGATGCTAAAGAGTCTGCCTGCAACACAGAAGACCTGGGTTCAATCTCTGGGTTAGGAAGACCCCCTGGAGAAGAGAATGACTACTCACTCCAGTATTCTTGCCTGGAGAATTCCATGGAGAGAGGATCCTGGCAGAGTACAGTCCATGGGGTCACAAAGAGTCAGAAACAACTGAGTGACTAATACACACACACACACACACACACACACACACACACACACACACAGAGATAGTAAATAGAAGTGATTAGATTAATAAGATTAATACAACTGTTCATCTGCATATATGTATTTGTGAAAGGAAGCAAACTAGCTGGGCCAAGCATAATAGTAGATAACTTTCATAAATCTCTGTGTGTAAGCACTAATCCAAAATTTTATTATTCTTTTAGTTACCAGCAATTTTATAGAATTGGTACTATTATGCCCACTTTAAGTGAAGAAACTGAGGCACAGAAATTTGAATTACTTGCTCAAGGATACACAGTTAATAAAAGATGGAGCTGGAATTTGAAATCAAGCAGTCAGTTCTAGACTAAGTTCTCTGAACCACTACATACGTAGTCTTTTTTACAGTAACCTCATTACCAGAGTAATTTATCTCCTTTGTGAATTCCTGATATCAGCTGTGGAAATAGATGAGCATGATTTTCCAATGAAACAGGGTATTCTATGTTAAAAGGCTGTATTGATGTAAAAGCAAAAAATAGATTTACCCGAGCTCAGTTAGGCCTAATGAATCTGCTAGACTAAATAGTCACACACTTCCTAGTACAGATAAACTTCTCACATATTGAATCCATTGTTGTCATTAGTCTTCATCAAGCAATTCAAGTCACTTTGGTTCTCCCAGTTTCCCTGACCTGTTCAAATATGTGTATGTGTATGTGTATATATATATAAATTACAATGAGCTCAAATTGTCAATGATGGCTTCACAATAAAAGTTCCAAATTGCATCAGACAATACTCTACATTCTTCTCTCTGGTATCTTAGGTCTGGTTGGCACACATCAATCTGCGTGTTCAGTGGGAAGTACTGTAGTGATAAAAAAAAAAATGGCAAGGGACTCATTTGCTCTCTGATATACTATATATAGGGGTTTCCCTTGTGGCTCTGTTGGTAGAGAATCTGCCTGCAATGTGGGAGACCTGGGTTCAGTCCCTGGGTTGGGAAGATCCCCTAGAGAAGGAAATGGTTACCTAATCCAGTATTCTGGCCTGGAGAATTTCATGAACTGTGTAGTCCACGGGGTCACAAAGAGTTGGACATGACTGAGCGACTTTCAATTTCACTTTCAAACTCTATGTAGAGAACTACCCATTAAACTTACAAAATCTAGGACAGGAAAAAAATGATATCTTAATTTAGCATTTGAATCGTAAAACTATTTTGGAGGAGTCTCTCTCTTCTTTCTTCCTTTCCATCTTCCATTTCCCCTTCCTCCTTCTTCATCAATATTCTTTAGATAAAAGGGGGAATAAAGGAAACTTTCATCTTCAACATGACCACACATTTATCCTCCTGCAAGCAGCAATGGCCTGCTTTGGTCATTGTCAAAACTAAATGTTCTGATTCCAGGAGAAAAACTTGTATTGTATGAAGGCAATATGTGACCGGGGAGTAACAATACAGAGAACACTGAATGTATCTTTGTGAATGAAAAATTAGCAATTTTTTCAATGAAAAGTTTGAATTTCAATGGGAAATCCTTACTCATTTTTAATCATCAAGTCAAAATTTTTAAAAACTTCTTTAAAATCTACTTTGAAAAATATAATAGCATTTGTTACTTTGTAACCTATTAGGTGCCACTTGCTTTAAATATAAAAGCATTTAAATGCAAAAGTGATTTAAATATAGTATAACAGTTAATTCTCAGGTTATATTATTACTCTTTATTTTTAAAAAATGAAACAATTAAAACTCAAGTATCTAGTGCACAGATAGAATGACATGGAACTATAAATCATAACCAGTGCCAATACTGTTTATGAAACAGTTTCTTATACACTTATAAGATGAGAGAGTTAAAAATTTTCCATATGCACTCATTTCTAACATGTCTTTCTACACTTTTATAGTATTGGGACTATGGAATAGGTTTAAAATTAAGATGCATTTTGTTATTGATTTCAAAAGAAATTTTGCAATTACCAAGTTTAAGGGTAACATGACTTTCAGGTCATTGTCTGTGTGTGATATTGGCTATATTTCACACCTATTAATTCAATTAAATTATTTGCACTATGGAATGACAGATTGCAATTTAACTTAAAATTGTAATTTAACTCCCAGTGAAAATGTTTTTCAAAGGACTGCATTAAGATGCACCTTCAAAATGAGAAGTTACTGGTTTCACAAAGATTGCCTGCCACACTTTTATAATCTCATAGTTTTAGAGATTTGTCTTAAGAAATCTCTAAAACTATGAGATTACATAAGTTCAAATCAAAGATATAACTGACATGCATCATCAAAAGCTATCACTTATGCATTGAATATCTATCTGCCTAAAGCTGATTTTAAAAGAAAAATTGTCTCCAAAGGTGCCTAATCCAATTGAAGAACGTAAAGGTATAAATTTACCAAATATGACAAAGAGATGGATCTTAGGTTTTCTTTAACATGACTTTAAAGTAAAGCTATGACTCTGAATTTGGCAGAGAAGGATATGAGTATATATTTAAGGGCTCAAATGTAGGAGATAGACATTTCGGTATGGAAAGCTAACAGTATTGAGTAAATGCATAGACAACTTGAGAGCCAAGAAATATTTCTGAAAGTTTGCCTTTAGTGATCTCCTAAAGCTTTGCCTATGGTTTCTTACTCTGTAAATAGAAACTTGACTCTGTAGATAGAAACTTGATTTTGACAACTATATATGTAAAGATGATTGTCTTTTATGTGACTGACTTTCAGAACTTGGTAACTTTCATAAACGATTATAACTCAAAACCTTCACTGAATCTGACATGCCCAGAGCTTAGTGTTCCTTCTTTTACCTTAAAACTGTGATCTAGGAGGAGAATGCAAACAGCAAAGCTAAGACAATGTTTTTCTCTGTCTCGTTTCTCCATAAAAATGAATGTATTCAGAAAGGTTTTGAAAGATTGCAAATGGGTCACAAATTCAATCAAGTGTTTTTAGGTACCAAATAGGCACAAATGAGCACAATTAATAGATGTTAGACAAAAAGGAATGATGGACACCATGTGGAAAGGGATTATGTAAAGGGAGCTGATGCTACTCAGCATCACACAATGTGGTTAGGGCTAAGATTGGGATCCACTGATGACATATTTCCTGCTTTATTGCTTATATGTTTTTCCTCAATACTCCAAACAACTCAGCAAACTTTATGTTAAATACTCTGGTCTTTTGCTGGCTCAACTAAACAAACAAAAACACTCTCCATGTCATTAAACAAAAAACATACCTGCCAGACAGGGTTGGGATTTCTTCTGCCATTTAATGATACACGGTGTAGAATTTGAGGGTAAAATTCTACAGTGAATTAGTTTGTAAAAACAAAAGAAAGATGACACTGCTAAGATGAAGAGTTGGAGGACTGGGCACAAAGAGAAATTCTGCATATCTGAAACTTCGGTTTAGGGTTTGGAGTGTCCTGAGACATGGAGAAGGACCATGTCAAAATTGTCAGAAAAAGAGACAAGTGAAGGAGTCCAGAGAAGAGCCTAGAGTAGACTTGAAAAGTGAGAGTGAAGTCGCTCAGTCCTGTCTGACTCCTGTGACCCCGCCAGGCTCCTCCATCCATGGGATTCTCCAGGAAAGAATAGTGGAGTGGGTTGCCATTTCCTTCTCCGGGGCATCTTCGCAACCCAGTTATCCCACATTGCAGGCAGATGCTTTAAATTCTGAGCCACCAGGGAAGCCTGAAGAGTAGATTTATAAATGTAGAATCAGATGCTTGGGGAGAAAGCTTACAAAGGCAGTGAGCAAAAATGTCACCACAATATCTGGGACAACACAAAGTGAAGAATATTTGTCATCCTCAATATTAAACGTCCACAAATGTTTACAAAACTAGAGTTTAGAAAAGTCTTCTGGGTTATATTAAGTACAATTATGTCAGGCAAAACTGCTAAGGAGTATAAGGCACCACTAATTCACTGATTGGGATTCCCCCATTCCACTCTAATACACATTTATGAAAATGCATCATTATACTGAGTACTTTGCTGTTAAATTAAGTAGGCTTGGCATGCTGCCTCTGGGGAGAAAAGTAAACCCTGAAGTTTACTTAATCTTATTTCTCCTCTTGATTCTATTCTGCTCAAACTAATCTACCTTCCTCCTGAAGAGTTCCTTATCTTCACTGTCTGAGTATTCCCCTGATACACCTTTGAAAACAGGCATACAAAATAAATATATCAATTCCATGTGGCTCTGATTCCTCTTACTATCTCATGTTTCATTCAGAATAAAGTTACTGTTTAACATCATTTATAACAATAAAGAGACCATCCTGATGGTTTCCAGATGTTAGCAGCATTTTTTTTAAGTTGATTCAAACACTGCAATTACAGACAGTAGAAATAAAGCTAATTTCCACAAGGCTACAATAAATGTCTCTATTCTGTTTTCTAAAATAAAATTTCTAGTTATAAAAAAAATGCCTGCTAAATCATAAAGTATTCAACTTGTATTTAACTACAGGAAGTAGGAAACGAAATTCTCCTTGAGTTTCTTTGTCTACCCAGACTTCACCCACCCCACCTCTCACATCTAGATAACCACTATTAACACTTTATAATATCTCCTTCAAGGATATATGTTATTTTCTTTGTATACATTACATATATGTAGATGATAAACAGGTCAGTAGGTTGATGGAACAATAGGTTGATGTTTGCAAACTAAATTGCATCATTTCCTGCATTCTGTTTCATTATTTTCAAATCTTAATAACATTGACACAGACACTCTTTCTAATTAATAAAGTTTGCACAGTATTCTATTATATGGATGTTCCATTGATTTAACTAACTCACTGTAGGTAGAAAACTATTTAACATTTAACCTTTTCCCTTCAAAATGGGAGATGAAAGGAAGAAACTTTAAAGTAAAATTGAATTTTAAACCGCAATTTAAAAAATTATGATAATAGTCATTATTTAAAGCACATCTGTTTTTTAAACTGCTTCTATACTCTCAGTTGAATTATTGGACGGATGCCTTGAAAAGTCGAAGTGTTCAGTAATGCAGATTTGTCATAAAACTCCTATTTCCTTGGCATAAATTAATGAGTATATCTTCATTTGTTTATTTTTTCTCAAATATTTATTATCAAATTCAGCAAGAATCTGTATAAAATAAAAACCAATGAATGAATAATTTGATCCCAGATGAGAAAAAATTGATATTAACATTGAGTATCCTGGCTGAGAAGTAATTTACAAAATAATAATGGCTGTTCTCCAAGCATTATGGTAGGAAACCAGAACAGGAAGCAGATAATTATAATCTTAAAGTTACTCCTATTTTATTAATTTAAGATGATTTTGGAAAGAAAAAAGCATAGGGCTTCTTTTTAAAATTAATTTTTGTTAGAGCTTAATATTCTACTGTTAAAATTCAAAAACAAAACAAAAAAACTCAAGCCTCCTCTTCAGTCTTTGCATTCAAATATCTTCCATTAATTTGGTTTCCTTTGTAATATCTGTAACTGACCAACATATGGGGAAAGAGTGTTAAAAATAAAACCAACTTTCTTCCAACATGGTGGATTTAGCATTCTATGTCTATTGAACTGAACTTTACATCTTAAAATTTAATTGACTGTAGCAAAATTGTTTCTTCAAAGAAAAAACAATCCATCTTGCTTCAAAACTTTTTAACCATAAAAGCTTTGTTATTCAACTACACATTTAAACCATAGAGGACCAGTTATATTACAAAAATTATATTATCCTTTCATAAAAGCAGATGCCCTCAATTATCAAAAATTTTGCTGAAAAGCAATATATATAATATATGAAATACAAATATAATATATATAAAAGCTTCTCAATTATTTATTTAATGATCCATAATCATAGTCTGTGTTTTACTATTATTCTTTTCTTAAAATTAGAGTAACTAAGCAATCAAAAACAAATAAATAAAATATACACAGAGAATGGAGCATAGACAGTAATGTCCAAGGAAATAAATGCTTCATATTTTATGTATCAATAAATTCAAACTAGATGACAGACAAATGGAAAGTGTAAAGCTATAAAGCATAAAAAAGCATAAGAGAAAACCTTTGGCATTAAGATCTAGTGAAAGAATTCTTACACATGACATCAAAGCATAACAGTACATAAAATTAAAAGTTTTTAAATTGAACTTTATCAAAATTAAAACCTTTTGATGTACAAAAGTTCCTGTTACAGAAATGAAAAGATACAGAAGAGGGAAAAGTATTTATAAGACACATATCTGACAAAGGACTAATATCTAGAATACATAAGAACTCTGAAACTTGAGCAATGAAAAAAAGAAAATCAAACAATCCAACTGGAAAAAAAAGGGGAAAGACATAAAGAGCTATTTTACCAAAAGAAGCTTTCAGATAGTAAAGAACTGCTTGAAAAGATGTTCCACGTCTTAGTCACTAGTGAAATTCAACTTAAAGGGGCAATGAATAATCGCAACTCATGTATCACATTGACTTAAACAAAAAATAATGAAAATACCAAATGCTGAGCAGAATGCAGAGAGACTGGATCTTTTGTTCATTGCTGATGGGAGTGTAAAATAATAAATTCACTCTATTAAAAAAAAATGCAATTGCCATAGTACCTTGAAATGTGCATACCTATCCTGGAGAAATAAACACTTGCATTCACACAAAAACCTAACACAAATGTTTACAGCAGCCTTATTCCCAATAGTCCAAATCTAACAACAATCCAGATGTCCTTCAATGAGGGGATGGTTGAATGAACTGTGGAAACTCAGTATCAGGCAGTACCATTCAACAATAAAAAGGGAGGAACCTAGATAGCTCACAATAGACTTATGCTGAGTTAATCTCTAGAGGTTGCATACTGTACAAGTCCATTCGTATAAAATTCCTGAAATGACAAACTTATAGAAATGGAGAACATATTGCTGTTTACTAGGGATGAAGGAGGGATGGAGGTGGGAGAGAAGTAAGTGGCTCTAAAAGAACCAATGTGAAGGATTCTCATGCTAATGAAAATGTTCTGAATCATGACTGTATCACTATCAACACACTGGTTCTGTATTGTACTTTTGTTTTGCAAGATACCATTGGGAAAAACTGGGGAAAGAGTACATGATTTTTTTCTGAGTTATTCCTTCCCACCGCACTACAATTATCTCAAAATAAAGTTTAATATACTGTGAATGATGCTTTTAGAATTATATCTGATAGTTTGACTTAGCAGTATATTAGTTTATGAAAGCTACTCTAAACAACTTCCAACTACAAATTTAATAGACTGCTGAAATTCAGAAAACCGATACATGGTTGTTATTCTGTCCTATTAGTTGAACTTGAAATTTTGATTATTTCTATCATTAGAAATAATGTTAGTTCACTATTTTTGGAGAATGGTATCTTGTTAACTAAAATTGATACTAGGGAAATTCCCACTTACTTTAATTTAAACAAGAATCTTTTTTTTTTCCCACATTATATCCCAGTGGTTCTTCTGCTAAAAGGAATCTAACTTTGATGTGACCTTTATGCTTTTTGGTCTAGTGTGAACTCACATAGTGGTCCTATAAAGACTTCTGATGCATTCAGTTCAGTTCAGTCGCTCAGTCGTGTTCTGACTCTTTGCGACCCCATGAATCGCAGCACGCCAGGCCTCCCTGTCCATCACCAACTCCCGGAGTTCACTCAGACTCACGTCCATCGAGTCAGTGATGCCATCCAGCCATCTCATCCTCGGTCGTCCCCTTCTCCTCCTGCCCCCAATCCCTCCCAACATCACAGTCTTTTCCAATGAGTCAACTCTTCGCATGAGGTGGCCAAAGTACTGGAGTTTCAGCTTTAGTATCATTCCTTCCAATGAACACCCAGGGGTGTTCTCCTTTAGGATGGACTGGTTGGATCTCCTTGCAGTCCATGGGACTCTCAGGAGACAGAGTCCAATACCACAGTTCGAAAGCATCAATTCTTCAGCGCTCAGCTTTCTTCACAGTCCAAACCTACACAACTCCAAATGGCCTAACCCTGAGATCTTTAAATAAAACTTCTATTTATTGTCAGTTTTTTCACCAGAATGAAAAATTAACGTATTGAAATAGTTAATTTTTATATTGCATCTCTAAGAAAACAAGAAATGGTATGTTCCTAGGGAAAAATACCACACACACACACTAAAGAACTTTTGATGAGAATATTTTGGAACAATAAAGTTAAATCTAAATTATCAAAAATAGAACCAGTATAAGCATTTTAATTAAAGTAATACTTATTAACATATACTCTGAATCAAATCATATTACTTAGTACAATCTGCTTTTTCCTTGAGTTTTTAAAGATAAGAATCCTCATCAGTTTTAGAGATTAAAAAAAATTTAGACAGGTTATATGACTTACTTTTTCCACAGCAGCATAGTAGTGATATATATGATCAATAAAATCATTGATAAATTAATATGTCTAATATTAAGTGTTTTATTTTCAAACTGTGGTATTGGAGAAGACTCTTGAGAGTCCCTTGGACAGCAAGGAGATTCAACCAGTCTGTCCTACAGGAAATCAGTCCTGAATATTCACTGGAAGACTGATGCTGAAGCTGAAACTCCAATACTTTGGCCACCTGATGTGAAGATCTGACCCATTGGAAAAGACCCTGATGCTGGGAAAGATTGAAAGCAGGAAGAGAAGGGGATGACAGAGGATGAGATGGTTGGATGGCATCACGGACTCTATGGACCTGAGTTTGAGTAAGCTCCAGGAGTTGGTGATAGACAGGGAAGCCTGGCGTGCTGTATTTCATGGGATCACAAAAAGTCAAACATGACAGAGTGACTGAATGGAACTGAACTGAATATTAAGTGTTTCATTTTCAATTTCAGTTCAGTTCAGTTCAGTCGTTCAGTTGTGTCTGACTCTTTGCGACCCCATGAACTGCAGCACGCCAGGCCTCCCTGTCCATCACCAACTCCTGGAGTCTACCCAAACCCATGTCCATCGAGTTGGTGATGCCATCCAACCATCCCATCCTCTGTCATCGCCTTCTCCTCCTGTCCTCAACATTTCCCACCATCAGGGCCTTCTCAAAGGAGTCAGCCGCTCACATCAGGTGGCCAAAGTAATGGAGTTTCAGCTTCAACATCAGTCCTTCCAATGAACTCCCAGGACTGATCTGCTATAGGATGGACAGGTTGGATCTCCTTGCAATCCAAGGGACTCTCAAGAGTCTTCTCCAATACCACAGTTCAAAAGCATCAATTCTTTGGCTGTCAGCTTTCTTTATAGTCCAACTCTCACATTCATACATGACCACTGGAAAAATCATAGCCTCAACTAGATGGACCTTTGTTGGCAAAGTAATATTTCTGCTTTTTAATATGGTCTCTAGGTTGGATACTCAAAAAAATGTATGTGATAAAAACTACTATTATTTTTTCATTTTAACATATGAGAGACTTTAACTTATACATGATCTTGCAACTGATTTGTGATAGTGTCAGGATTCAGTTCACATAGCCAAAAATTCTAAAGCCTAACTCACTTGATCAACATTTTCTTATAAAAAATGGATGACCCAGAGGGATGGTATGGGGAGGGAGGTGGGAGGCGGGTTCAGGATGGGGAACACATGTACACCCGTGGCGGATTCCTGTTGATGTATGGCAAAACCAATACAATATTGTAAAGTAACTAACCTCCAATTAAAATAAATAAACTTAATTTTTTTTAAAAATGGCAGATCCAGAATTCACTTTTCCTTGCTCAGGGAAGGATTAATTCCCATTTAAATACACACACAAACACACACACACACTCACACACACACCTCATCTAAATACATGGACTATTTTTGAGCTTCAAATCTGTTAATCTCATTGTAATATGCTCCTGATAGAAAAAGTTGCAATCTTATTTATTTAAATTTTCATATTAATATTTGTGTTCTTTAGCTTGGGCTCTCTTAACACAATAGCATAGACTGCATACCCTAATCTTTTAAAAGTATGTTTCACAATTTTAGAGGCTAGAAAGTCTGAGATTAGGGTGTTCTAAGTCCTCCTCTTTTGGCTTATAGGTAGCTAACTTTTCATTGTGTGTTCATGACCTCTTCTTTGTGTGCACACAGGGACAGAGTGAGCAAGCTCTCTGGTTTTTCTTTTTACAAGGATGTTTATCTCATCAGGAGAACACCACTCTCATGACCTCATCTGACTCTAATTATCCCCTCAAAATCATGTCTCCAAATACCATCACACTTGGGGTTAGTACTTTAACATATGAATTTTGGAGGGACAAAACATTCACTTCATAAAAACAGTTTATTCTTACTCATGTTTGAAAGATACAAAAGACCAAAAAGTATGTAAACTGAAAAAAAACTAAAATTTCATTCTTTCAAATTCCACTCCTAAAATATTTTTTCTCTTTAATCTGAGAAACACATAGGCTTCAGATTAAAAATCATATGGAATTGCATTAATACAGCATTCAGCTTCAGAAAAATTCTTCAACTGAAAATCAAAATTGTAAAATATCCCAAATAATTTTTTTTTTGTTTCTAGCCAAGATGGGAAAACATTCCCTCATTTAACAATTTGAAAAATGGGTTAAATCTATAAAACACTTATTTTCATGCATTTGACAGCAGGCAGTTCAGACCCGTGATTTCTGAATAAACGGAAACAAAAAAAGTGATCCATATGACTACAACAGTTTATTGCTTCCATGTAAGTTTCATGATGTAACGCAGGAAACATTAGGACAAACAGTGAGGCATTCTTGCTGGCTTGAGTGACCAATCACATTTCACAGGGACCAAAGTGTCTAAAAGGAGAAGACTTCAGAGAAAGAATTACAGAAAAAGGCAGAGAAATCCTAGCAAGTTATTGGCAGAGTAATCAACTATATATATTTGGGGGGAGGTGGGGAGAAACATCTAAAGCCAGAAAAAGAACCACCTTGAAAAAGCAGTTGAAGTATTTCCAGGACTCACATAGGGCTCAGAAGAGTTTGAATTCCCCAAAAGGAGAGTAGAAATGTCACATAAATGTCTCAGATGGCATCCTCAGAACAGAATTAGCAGGGCAGCTAAAACAGCCATGAAAACTACGGCCAGGACCTTCCTAAGGAACTTTAAACTTTGCATTACCAGGTATATTTGCAAGAAAGTATTCAGACTCCAAAATGTTTACTTAGGAATCACAGGCCTGAACTGTCTGTTTTCAAATGCATGAAAGTAGTGTTTTAGAGATTTAGCCTATTTTCAAATTGTTAAATGTTTCAACACCATTTATTGAAGCAACTGTCATTTTCCCATTGTGTGTTCTTAATGCCCTCGTCAGAGTTTAGTTCACCATGTACAGTTCAGTTCAGTCACTCAGTCGTGTCGGACTCTTTGCGACCCCATGAATCGCAGCATGCCAGGCCTCCCTGTCCATCACCAACTCCCGGAGTTCACTCAGACTCGCGTCCATCGAGTCCACGATGCCATCCAGCCATCTCATCCTCTGTCGTCCCCTTCTCCTCCTGCCCTCAATCCCTCCCAGCATCAGAGTCTTTTCCAATGAGTCAACTCTTCGCATGAGGTGGCAAGAGTACTGGAGTTTCATCTTTAGCATCAGTCCTTCCAAAGAAATCCCAGGGTTGATCTCCTTCAGAATGGACTGGTTGGATCTCCTTGCAGTCCAAGGGACTCTCAAGAGTCTTCTCCAACAACGCAGTTCAAAAGCATCAATTCTTCAGCACTCAGCCTTCTTCACAGTCCAACTCTCACATCCATACATGACCACAGGAAAAACCATAGCCTTGACTAGACGGACCTGAGTCGGCAAAGTAATGTCTCTACTTTTGAATATACTATCTAGGTTGGTCATAACTTTTCTTCCAAGGAGTAAGTGTCTTTTAATTTCATGGCTGCAATCACCATCTGCAGTGATTTTGGAACCCCCAAAAATAAAGTCTGACACTGTTTCTACTGTTTCCCCATCTATTTCCCATGAAGTGATGGGACCAGATGCCATGATCTTCGTTTTCTGAATGTTGAGCTTTAAGCCAACTTTTTCACTCTCCTCTTTCATTCTCATCAAGAGGCTTTTTAGCTCCTCTTCACTTTCTGCTATAAGGGTGGTGTCATCTGCATATCTGAGGTTATTGATATTTCTCCCGGCAATCTTGATTCCAGCTTGTGTTTCTCCCAGTCCAGCGTTTCTCATGATGTACTCTGCATAGAAGTTAAGTAAGCAGGGTGACAATATACAGCCTTGATGTACTCCTTTTCCTATTTGGAACCAGTCTGTTGTTCCATGTTCAGTTCTAACTGTTGCTTCCTGACCTGCATACAGATTTCTCAAGAGGCAGGTCAGATGGTCTGGTATTCCCATCTCTTTCAGAATTTTCCACAGTTTCTTGTGATCTACACAGTCAAAGGCTTTGGCATAGTCAATAAAGCAGAAATAGATGTTTTTCTGGAACTCTCTTGCTTTTTCCATGATCCAGCGGATGTTGGCAATTTGATCTCTGGTTCTTCTGCCTTTTCTAAAACCAGCTTGAACATCAGGGAGTTCTAGTTCACATATTGCTGAAGTCTGGCTTGGAGAATTTTGAGCATTACTTTACTAGCATGTAAGATGAGTGCAATTGTGTGGTAGTTTGAGCATTCTTTGGCATTGTCTTTCTTTGGGATTGGAATGAAAACTGACCTTTTCCAGTCCTGTGGCCACTGCTGAGTTTTCCACATTTGCTGGCATATTGAGTGCAGCACTTTCACAGCATCATCTTTCAGGATTTGGAACAGCTCAACTGAAATTCCATCATCTCCACTCACCATGTACACATGGGTGTATTTCTCTGTTCTCTTTCCTGTTCCATTGATCAGAATCAACACAAATGTCCTCTTGAAATAGATGTTATTCATTATAATTCATTTTTTAAAATCTTTTGAGGAAACTCCATACTATTTTCCATAATAATTATACTAATTTGCTTTCACATCAATAGTGCAAAAGAGCTCCCTTTTCTTTACACCCTCAAGACTTTTTAACTGTCTTTATAGAAGATATCCTAATATGTATGAGATAACATCTTATTGTGTTTTTGATACCCATTTCCGTCATTATTTGTGATGTTCAGCATTTTTTTTTTATGTTTCTGTAGGGCATCTGTATGTCTTCTCTGGAAAAAAATGTCTATTTGGGTCCTCTGCCCATTTTTTTTATTTATATTTTTATTGAAGTATAATTTCATTATAGATTTTTGTTGTTTTCTGTCAAACCTCAACATGAATCAGATATAGGTATACATATATCCCTTCCCTTTTGAAGTTCCCTCCCATCTCCCTCCCCATCCCAACACTCTAGGTTGATACAGAGCCCCTGTTTGAATTTCCTGAGCCAAAGAGCAATCTATTTTACATACGGTAATGTAAGGGGCTTCCCTTGCAACTCCATCAGTAAAGAATCTGGCTGCAATGCAGGAGACTTGGGTTCAATCCCTGGATTGGGAAGATCCTCTGGAGAAGGAAATGGTAACTCACTCCAGTATTCTTGCCTGGAGAATCCCATGGACAGAGGAATCTAGCAGGCTATAGTCCATGGGATCGCGAGAGTCGGACATGATTTAGTGACTAAACCACCAATGTAAGTTTCCACGTTCAGTTCAGTTCAGTTCAGTCGCTCAGTCGTGTCTGACTCTTTGCAACCCCATGGATCACAGCACTCCAGGCCTCGCTGTCCATCACCAACTCCCAGAGTTTACTCAGACTCACGTCCATCGAGTCAGTGATGCCATCCAGCCATCTCATCACGTCCATCGAGTCAGTGATGCCATCCAGCCATCTCATCCTCTGTCGTCCCCTTCTCCTCCTGCCCCCAATCCCTCCCAGCACCAGAGTCTTTTCCAATGAGTCAACTCTTCGCATGAGGTGGCCAAAGTACTGGAGCTTCAGCTTTAGCATCACTCTTTCCAAAGAAATCCCAGGGATGATCTCCTTCAGAATGGACTGGTTGGATCTCCTTGCAATCCAAGGGACTCTCAAGGGTCTTCTTCAACACCACAGTTCAAAAGCATCAATTCTTCAGCATTCACCTTTTTTCACAGTCCAACTCTCAAATCCATACATGACCACTGGAAAGACCATAGCCTTGACTAGATGGACCTTTGTTGGCAAAGTAATATCTCTGCTTTTTAATATACTATCTAGGTTGGTCATAACTTTCCTTCCAAGAAGTAAGTGTCTTAATTTCATGGCTCCAGTCACCATCTGCAGTGATTTTGGAGCCCAAAAAAGTAAAGTCTAACACTGTTTTCACTGTTTCCCCATCTATTTCCCATGAAGTGATGGGACTGGATGCCATGATCTTCATTTTCTGAATGTTGAGCTTTAAGCCAACTTTTTCACTCTCCTCTTTCACTTTCATCAAGAGGCTTTTTAGTTCCTCTTCACTTTCTGCCATAAGGGTGGTGTCATTTCCATATATCTCACCCTCTCCTTCCCTCTCCCTATGTCCATAAGTCTATTCTCTATGTCTGTTTCTCCACTGTTGCCCTGAAAATAAATTCTTCAGTACTGTTTTCTAGATTCTGAATATATGCATTAGAATTATCTTTCTCTTTCTGACTTACTTCACTGTGTATAATAGGTTCTAGGTTCATCCACCTCATTAGAACTGACTCAAATGTGTCTGTTTTGTGGCTGAGTAATATTCCATGGTGTACATGTACCACCACTTCGTTATCCATTCATCTGTCGATGAACATCTAGGTTGCTTTCATGTTCTAGCTATTGTAATTGTGCTGCAGTGAACAATGGGATACATGTGTCTTTTTCCATTTTGGCTTCCTCAGGGTATATGCCTAGGAGTGGGATTGCCGGATCATATGGTGGTTTTATGCCTAGTTGTTTCAGGAATCCCCATACCGTCTTCCATAGTGGCTGTATCAATTTACATTCCCACCAACAGTGCAAGAGCATTCCCTTTATTCCACACCCTCTCCAGCATTTATTGCTTGTAGACTTTTTGATCATGACCATTCTGACTGGTGCGAGGTGATATCTCATTGTAGTGTTGATTTGCATTTCTCTAATAAGCAGTAATGTTGAGCATCTTTTCATGTGTTTGTTAGCCGTCTGTACGCCTTCTTTGGATAAATGTCTGTTTAGGTCTTTTGCCACTTTTTGATTGTTTGTTTATCTGGCATTGAGTTTTATAAGTAGTTTGTATATTCTGGAAATTAATCCTTTGTTAGTTGTTTCATTTGCTATTATTTTCTCCTATTCTGAGGGTTGTCTATTCACCTTGCTTATAGTTTCCTTTGCTGTGCAAAGCTTTTAAGTTTAATCAGGTCCCACTTGTTTACTTTTGTTTTTATTTCCATTACTCTAGGAGGTGAGTCATAGAGGATCTTGCTTTGATTTATGTCATTGAGTGTTCTGTCTATACTTTCCTCTTAGAGTTTTATAGCTTCTGGTCTTACATTTAGGTCTTTAATCCATGTTGAGTGAATTTTTGTGAATTGTGTTAGGAAGTGTTCTAATTTCATTCTTTTACATGCAGCTGTCCAGTTTTCCCAGTCACATTTATTGAAGAGGCTGTCTTTGCCCATTATATATTCTTGCCACCTTTGTCAAATTAAGGTATCCACAGGTGCATGGGTTTATTTCTGGGCTTTCTCTCTTGTTCCATTGGTCTATATTTCTGTTTTTGTGCCAGAACCATACTGTCTTGATGACTGTAGCTTTGTAGTATAATCTGAAGGTTGATTCCTCCAGCTCCATTCTTCTTTCTCAAGATTGCTTTGGCTATTTGGGGCCTTTTATGTTTCCATATTAATTGTGAAAATTTTTGTTCTAGTTCTGTGAAAAATGCCATTGGTAATTTGATAGGGATCACACTGGATCTGTAGACTGTGTTTGGTAGTATAGCCATTTTCACAATATTTATTCTTCCTATCCAAGAACTCTCCATCTGTTTATGTCATTTTTGATTTCTTTCATTAGTGTTTTATCATTTTCTGTGTATAGTTCTTTTGTCTCCTTAGGTAAAGATATTTTATTCTTTATGTTGCAATGGTGAATGGGACTGATTCTTCGATTTCTCTTTCTGATTTTTCATTGTTGGTATTTAGAAATGCAAGTGATTTCTGCGTATTGATTTTATATCCTGCAACTTTGTTAAATTCACTGATTAGCTATAGTAGTTTTCTGACACCCTTTAGGGTTTTCTATGTATAGTATCATGTCATCTGCAAATAGTGAGAGCTTTACTTCTTTTTCTATCTGGATTCTTTTTATTATTTCTTTGATTGATGTAGCTAGGACTTCCAGAACTATGTTGAATAATAGTGGTGAAAGTGGACACCCTTGTCTTGTTCCTGACCTTAGTGGGAATGCTTTCAGTTTTTCACCATTGAGAATAATATTTGCTGTAGGCTTTTCATATATGGCCTTTAGTATGTTGAGGTATGTTCCTTCTAAGCCTATATTTTGAAGAGTTTTAATCATAAATGGGTGCAGAATTTTGTCAAAGGCTTTTTCTGCATCTATTCAGATGACCATATGGTTTTTATCTTTCAGTTTGTTAATATGGCATATCACACTGATTTATTTGCATATATTGAAGAATCCTTGCATCCCTGGAATAAATGCAACTTGATTATGGTGTCTGAGCTTTATTATGTGTTGCCGAATTCTGTTTGCTAAAATTTTGTTGAGGATTTGTGCATCTATGTTCATCGGTGATGCTGGCCTGTTGTGTGTGTGTGTGTGTGTGTGTGTGTGTGTCTGTGTGTTGTCTGTCTGGTTTTGGTATTAGGGTGATGGTCACCTTGTAGAATGACTTTGGAAGTGTTTCTTCCTCTGCAATTTTTTGAAAGAGTTTTAGAAGGATAGGCATTAGCTCTTCTATAAACATTTAATAGAATTCTCCTGTGAAGCCATCTGGTCCTGGGCTTTTGTTTTTTGGGAGATTTTGATCACGGCTTCAATTTCAGTGCTTGTAATAGAGTTGTTCATAATTTCTATTTATTACTGGTTCAGGCTTGGAAGATTAAACTTTTTAAGAATCTGTCCATTTCTTCCAGGTTATCCATTTTGTTGTCATATAGTTGCTCATAATAGTCTTTTATAATCCTTTGCATTTCTGCATTGTCTATTGTAACCTCTCCTTTTTCATTTCCTTTTTTTAATTTTTATTTTTACTTTATTTTACTTTACAATACTGTATTGGTTTTGCCATACATTGACATGAATCCACCATGAGTGTACATGAGTTCCCAATAGCCTCGAATATCCTTTTTCATTTCTAATTGTGTTGATTTGATTCTTCGCTCTATTTTTCATGATGAGTCTGGCTAAAGGTTTGTCAATTTTGTTTATCTTCTCAAAGAACAAGCTTTTAGTTTTATTAATCTTTACTATTGTTTTTCAGTTTCTTTTTCATTTTTTCCTGCTCAGATCTGAATGATTTCTTTCCTTCTACTAATTTTGGTGGGTGTTTTGTTCTTCTTTTTCCAGTTGTTTTAGGTGTAAAGTTAGGTTGTCTATTTGAAATTTTTCTTGTTTCTTGAGGTAGGATTGTATTGCTATAAACTTCCCTCATAGATCTGCTTTTGCTGCATCCCATAAGTTTTGAGTTGTCCTGTTTTCATTGTCATTTGTTTCTAGAAATTTTTTTAATTTCCTTTTTGATTTCTTCAGTAACCTGTTGGTTATTTGTGGAAGATTCATGATGATGTATGGCAAAACCAATACAATACTGTAAAGTAATTAACTTCCAATTAAAATAAATAAATTTATATTAAAAAATAAATGTCAAAAAAATTTAAAAATCTAAAAAAAAGAAACATGTTGTTTAATCTCTATATGTTTGTTTTTCATACAGTTTTTCTATTGTAATTGATATCTAGTCTCATAGCATTGTACTCAGAGATGATTAATATGATTTCAAATTTCTTACATTTACTGAGGTTTGATTTGTGACCCAAGATGTGGTCTATCCTGGAGAATGTTCCATGTGCACTTGAGAAGAAGGTATATTCTTCTGCATTTGGATGTAATGTCCTGAAGATATCAATGAGATCCATCTCATCTAATGTACCATTTAAGACTTGCATTTCCTTATTAATTTTTTGTTTTGATGATCTGTCCATTGGTGTGAGTGGGGTGTTAAAGTCTTCTACTATTATTGTGTTACTGTCATTTTCTCCTTTTCGTCTGTTTGTGTTGGTCTTATGTATGGAGCTGCTCCTATGCTGGGTGCATAGATATTTACAATTGTTATGTCTTCCTCTTGGATTGATCCCTTGATCATTATGTAGTGTCCTTCCTTATCATTTGTAATCTTCTATAAGGCCTATGTTGTCTGATATAAGGATTGATACTCCAGCTTTCTTTTGCTTCCCATTTGCATGTAATATATTTTTTCATCCTCTCATTTCCAGTCTTTATGTGTGTTTAGGTCTGATGGGTTCCTTATTCAGTACAGTTCAGCCACTCAGTCGTGTACGACTCTTTGCAACCCCATGGACTGCAGCACGACAGGCCTCCTTGTCCATCACCAACTCCCAGTTTACCCAAACTCATCTCCATTGAGTTGGTGAAGTCATCCAACCATTTCATCTTCTGTTGTCCAATTCTCCTTCTGCCCTCAATCTTTCCCAGCAACAGGGTCTTTTCAAACATGTCAGTTCTTCACAACAGGTGGCCAAAGTATTGGAGTTTCAGCTTTAACATCAGTCCTTCCAATGAACACTCAGGACAGATTTCCTTTAGGATGGACTGGTTGGATTTACTTGCCGTCCAAAGGACTCTCAAGAGTTCTCTCCAACACCACAGTTCAAAAGCATTAATTCTTTGATGCTCAGCTTTCTTTATAATCCAACTATCACATACATCAGAGAAGGTAATGGCACCCCACTCCAGCACTCTTGCCTGGAAAATCCCATGGACGGAGGAGCCTGGTAGGTTGCAGTCCAGGGGGTCACGAAGACTGAGCGACTTCACTTTCACTTTTCACTTTCATGCCTTGGAGAAGGAAATGGCAACCCACTCCAGTGTTCTTGCCTGGAGAATCCCAGGGATGAGGGAGCCTGGTGGGCTGCTGTCTATGGGGTTGCACAGAGTAGGACACGACTGAAGCGACTTAGCAGCAGTAGCAGCATCACATCCATACATGACTAATGGAAAAAACAGAGCCTTGACTGGAAGGACCTTTGCTGGGAAAGTAAGGTCTCTGCTTTTTAATATGTTGTCTAGGTTGATCATAACTTTCCTTCCAAAAAGAAAGCATCCTTTAATTTCATGGCTGCAGTCAACCATCTGCAGTGATTGTGGAGCCCAAAAAATAAAGTCAGCCAATGTTTCCACTGTTTCCCCACCTATTTGCCATGAAGTGATGGGACTGGATGCCATGAACTTAGTTTTTTGAATATTGAGCTTTAGGCCAACTTTTTCATCCACTCTTTCACTTTCATCAAGAGGTTTTTTAGTTCTTCTTCACTTTCTGCCATAAGGGTGGTGTCATCTGCATATCTGAGGTTATTGATATATCTCCCAGCAATCTTGATTCCAGCCTGTGCTTCATCCAGCCCAGTGTTTCTCATGATGTACTCTGCATATAAGTTAAATAAGCAAGGTGACAACATACAGCTTTTTCCTGTTTGGAACCAGTCTGTTGTTCCATGTCCAGTTTTAACTGTTGCTTCTGGACCTGCATACAGATTTCTCAAGAGGCAGGTCAGGTGGTCTGGTATTCCCATCTCTTCTTGAATTTTCCACAGTTTATTGTGATCCACAGAGTCAAAGGCTTTGGCATAGTCAATAAAGCAGAAATAGATGCTTTCTTGGAACTCTCTTGCTTTTTTGATGATCCAGCACATGTTGACAATTTGATCTTGGCCTCAAAGGTTCCTCTGCCTTTTCTAAAACCAGCCTGAACAACTGGTAATTCATGGTTCAGGTATTGCTGAAGCCTGGTTTGGAGAATTTTGAGCATTACTTTACTAGCGTGTGAGATGAGTGCAATTGTGTGGTAGTTTGAACATTCTTTGGCATTGCTTTTCTTTGGGATTGGAATGAAAAATGACCTTTTCCAGCCCAGCAGGGGCCACTGCTGAGGTTTCCAAATTTGTTGGCATATTGAATGCAACACTTTCACAGCATCATCTTTCAGGATTTGAAACCGCTCAACTGGAATTCCATCACCTCCACTAGATTTGTTTGTAGTGATGCTTCCTAAGGCCCGCTTGACTCAACATTCCAGGATGTCTGGCTCTAGGTGAGTGATCACACCATCATGATTATCTGGGTCATGAAGATCGTTTTTGTATAGTTCTGTGTATTCTTGTCACCTCTTCTTAATATCTTCTGCTTCTGTTAGGTCCATACCATTTCTGTCCTTTATTGAGCCCATCTTTGCATGAAATGTTCCCTTGATATCTCTAATTTTCTCAAAGAGATCTCTAGTCTTTCCCATTATATTGTTTTCCTCTATATCTTTGCACTGATCACTGAGGAAGGCTTTCTTATCTCTCCTTGCTATTTTTGGAACTCTGCATTCAGATGCTTGTATCTTTCCTTTTCTCCTTTGCTTTTTACTTCTCTTCTTTTCACAGCTATTTGTAAGGCCTCCTCAGACAGCCATTTTGCTTTTTTGCATTTCTTTTTCTTGGGGATGGTCTTGACCCCTGTCTTCTGTACAATGGCACAAACCTCTGTCCATAGTTTATCAGGCACTCTGTCTATCAGATCTAGTCCCTTAAATCTATTTCTCACTTCCACTGTATAATCATAAGGGATTTGACTTAGGTAATACCTGAATGATCTAGTGGTTTTCCCTACTTTCTTCAATTTAAGTCTGAATTTGACAATAAGGAGTTCATGATCTGAGTCACAGTCAGCTCCCAGTCTTGTTTTCACTGACTGTATAGAGCTTCTCCATTTTTGGCTGCAAAGAATATAATCAACCTCATTTCAGTGTTGGCCATCTGGTGATGTCCATCATATAAATAGGTCTTGTTTTTGTATCCATTCATCTAGTCTGTGTCTTTGGTTGGAGCATTTAATTCATTTACATTTAAAGTAGTTATTGATTATGTGTTCTTATTGCCATTTTCTTAATTGTTTGGGGTTGATTTTGTAGATCTTTTTTTCTCTTGTATTTCTTAACTATACAAGTCCCTTTAACATTTGTTGTGAAGCTGGTTTGGTAGTACTGAATTCTCTTGATTTTGCTTGTCTGTAAAGCTTTTTGTTTCTCCATCAATTTTAAATGAGATCCTTGCTGGGGTACAGTAATCTTGGTTGTAGATTTTTCCCTTTCAGTACTTTAAATATACCCTGCCATTCTCTTCTGGCCAGCAGCGATTTGGCTGAAAGATCAGCTGTTAAACATACAGGATTTCCCTTGTATATCACTTGTTGCTTTTCCCTTGCTGCTTTTAATATTATTTCTTTGTGTTTAGTTTTTGTTAGTTTGATTAGCTTGCATCTTGGTGTGTTTCTCCTTGGGTTTATCCTGTATGGGACTCTTTGTGCCTCTTGGGCTTGACTGACTATTCCTTTCCCGTGTTGGGGAAATTTTCAACTATAATCCCCTTGAAAATTTTCTCATACCCTTTCTTTTTCTCTTCTTCTGGGACCCCTATAATTCAAATGTTGGTGCATTTGATATTGTTCCAGAGGTCTCTCAGGCTATCCTCAGTTCTTTTCATTCTTTTTATTTTATTCTGCTCTTCAGAGGTTATTTCCATTATTTTATCTTCCAACTCACCGATTTGTTCTTCTGCTTCAGATATTCTACTATTAATTCCATCTAGATTAGTTTTAATTTCAGTAATTGTGTTGTTTGTCTCTGTGTTTTTATTCTTTAATTCTTCTAGGTCTTTGTTAATTAATTCTTGAATTTTCTCCATTCTGTTTTCAAGGTTTTTGATCATCTTTCCTATCATTTTTCTGAATTATTTTTCAGGTAGTTTGCCTATTTCCTCTTCATTTATTTAGACTTCTGTATTTTTAGTGTGTAGTATTTCTCTGCCTTTTCATTATTTTATTTTTAACTTATTGTGTTTGAGGTCTCCTTTTCCTAGGTTTCAAGGTTGAATTCTTTCTTTCATTTGGTTTCTGCCCTCTTAAGGTTGATTCAGTGGTTTGTGTAAGCTTCGTATAGAGTGAGATTTGTGCTGAGATTTTTTTTGTTCATTTGTTTTTCCTCTGATGGGCAAGGCTGAGTGAGGTGGTAATCTTGCCTGCTGATGATTGGGTTTGTATTTTTGTTTTGTTGTTGTTTAGATGAGGCACCCTGCACAGGGTGTGATTCACTGGGTGAGGCCAAGTCTTGTATTCAAATGGTTTCTTTTGTGGAGTTCTCACTATTTGATACTTCCTAGGGTTGGTTCTCTGATAGTCTAGGGTCTTGGAGTCAGTGCTCCCACTTCAAAGGCTCAAGGCTTGATCTCTGGTCAGGAATAAAGATTCCACAAGTTGTTTGTTATGGCATTAAGTGAGAGTAAAACAAAAATCCAAAAATGAAAAACCAAAGATGAACCCCAGCCAAATGACACTTACAAAATCAGGCAAATAATAATTAAAATAATGGAATATACAGATATACATATATACCCATAAGCAAAATCAAAAGAGTCCAACAAAAATAAAGTACAGTAGATTGACTCAGTGAACAAAGGAAATCAAAAATTATATTTACCAGTTAAGAATATAACTAAGGCACAGACAAAAAAAAAAAAAAGATTAACTGCAAGTGGAAAAGAACAATAGGAAAAGCAAACAAAGGAATAAATGTAGAAAAAAAGAATATGTTTAAAATAATTAAAATTAGAAAAACAGAGAAAAGAAAAAAGGAAGGAAAAAGAAAAACAGAGAGAGAAAAAAAGGAGAACTCCACAGAACTACAAAAGCCCAACATAGAGGCAGAGGTTTATAACAATAATAAAAAAGTATGACTGAATGTACACATATACATATACACCCATAAGCAAAATCAAAACAGTCCAACAAAAATAAAGTACAGTAGATTAACCCAGTGAACAATGGAAACCAAAAATTATATTTATCAGTTGAGAACAAAACTAACTAAAGCACAAACTGGAGAAAAAAAAATAAAGCAAGTTACCA